>NC_141689.1:1057966798-1058603881 GCF_964263255.1 Lissotriton vulgaris | reverse complement strand
GTCACACATTCACCCCAGTCCAAAGATCTGGGCCCAAATCCATCGTTTTTTTGCACTCCACACCACCCTGGGTTAGACAATGGCGATATGCATATCAGCTCTGACCCTGTGCCCCATGGGAACAGTCCAGTCCGAACTACAAAAGCCATGTCCTTCCCAGAACGGAATCAAGCATCCGAGGACCGGACCGGTTTCGAGGTAACACCTCTCATCAGCCCGGCTAGCTTGACTCCAGTGGTGTGGAGTGCCTGGGACCCACGTCTGGGCATCCCCAGCGCACTTATGGCGGCAATTGCAAACAAAACAGGTGATGGACCGAATGTGGATCAATGTCACACATTCACCCCAGTCCAAAGATCTGGGCCCAAATCCATCGTTTTTTTGCACTCCACACCACCCTGGGTTAGACAATGGCGATATGCAAATCAGCTCTGACCCTGTGCCCCATGGGAACAGTCCAGTCCGAACTACAAAAGCCATGTCCTTCCCAGAACGGAATCAAGCATCCGAGGACCGGACCGGTTTCGAGGTAACACCTCTCATCAGCCCGGCTAGCTTGACTCCAGTGGTGTGGAGTGCCTGGGACCCACGTCTGGGCATCCCCAGCGCACTTATGGCGGCAATTGCAAACAAAACAGGTGATGTACCGAATGTGGATCAATGTCACACATTCACCCCAGTCCAAAGATCTGGGCCCAAATCCATCGTTTTTTTGCACTCCACACCACCCTGGGTTAGACAATGGCGATATGCAAATCAGCTCTGACCCTGTGCCCCATGGGAACAGTCCAGTCCGAACTACAAAAGCCATGTCCTTCCCAGAACGGAATCAAGCATCCGAGGACCGGACCGGTTTCGAGGTAACACCTCTCATCAGCCCGGCTAGCTTGACTCCAGTGGAGTGGAGTGCCTGGGACCCACGTCTGGGCATCCCCAGCGCACTTATGGCGGCAATTGCAAACAAAACAGGTGATGGACCGAATGTGGATCAATGTCACACATTCACTCCAGTCCAAAGATCTGGGCCCAAATCCATCGTTTTTTTGCACTCCACACCACCCTGGGTTAGACAATGGCGATATGCATATCAGCTCTGACCCTGTGCCCCATGTGAACAGTCCAGTCCAAACTACAAAAGCCATGTCCTTCCCAGAACAGAATCAAGCATCCGAGGACCGGACCGGTTTCGAGGTAACACCTCTCATCAGCCCGGCTAGCTTGACTCCAGTGGTGTGGAGTGCCTGGGACCCAAGTCTGGGCATCCCCAGCGCACTTATGGCGGCAATTGCAAACAAAACAGGTGATGGACCGAATGTGGATGAATGTCACACATTCACCCCAGTCCAAAGATCTGGGCCCAAATCCATCTTTTTTTTGCACTCCACACCACCCTGGGTTAGACAATGGCGATATGCATATCAGCTCTGACCCTGTGCCCCATGGGAACAGTCCAGTCCAAACTACAAAAGCCATGTCCTTCCCAGAACAGAATCAAGCATCCGAGGACCGGACCGGTTTCGAGGTAACACCTCTCATCAGCCCGGCTAGCTTGACTCCAGTGGTGTGGAGTGCCTGGGACCCACGTCTGGGCATCCCCAGCGCACTTATGGCGGCAATTGCAAACAAAACAGGTGATGGACCGAATGTGGATCAATGTCACACATTCACCCCAGTCCAAAGATCTGGGCCCAATCCATCGTTTTTTTGCACTCCACACCACCCTGGGTTAGACAATGGCGATATGCAAATCAGCTCTGACCCTGTGCCCCATGGGAACAGTCCAGTCCGAACTACAAAAGCCATGTCCTTCCCAGAACGGAATCAAGCATCCGAGGACCGGACCGGTTTCGAGGTAACACCTCTCATCAGCCCGGCTAGCTTGACTCCAGTGGTGTGGAGTGTCTGGGACCCACGTCTGGGCATCCCCAGCGCACTTATGGCGGCAATTGCAAACAAAACAGGTGATGGACCGAATGTGGATCAATGTCACACATTCACCCCAGTCCAAAGATCTGGGCCCAAATCCATCGTTTTTTTGCACTCCACACCACCCTGGGTTAGACAATGGCGATATGCATATCAGCTCTGACCCTGTGCCCCATGGGAACAGTCCAGTCCAAACTACAAAAGCCATGTCCTTCCCAGAACAGAATCAAGCATCCGAGGACCGGACCGGTTTCGAGGTAACACCTCTCATCAGCCCGGCTAGCTTGACTCCAGTGGTGTGGAGTGCCTGGGACCCACGTCTGGGCATCCCCAGCGCACTTATGGCGGCAATTGCAAACAAAACAGGTGATGGACCGAATGTGGATGAATGTCACACATTCACCCCAGTCCAAAGATCTGGGCCCAAATCCATCGTTTTTTTGCACTCCACACCACCCTGGGTTAGACAATGGCGATATGCATATCAGCTCTGACCCTGTGCCCCATGGGAACAGTCCAGTCCAAACTACAAAAGCCATGTCCTTCCCAGAACAGAATCAAGCATCCGAGGACCGGACCGGTTTCGAGGTAATACCTCTCATCAGCCCGGCTAGCTTGACTCCAGTGGTGTGGAGTGCCTGGGACCCATGTCTGGGCATCCCCAGCGCACTTATGGCGGCAATTGCAAACAAAACAGGTGATGGACCGAATGTGGATCAATGTCACACATTCACCCCAGTCCAAAGATCTGGGCCCAATCCATCGTTTTTTTGCACTCCACACCACCCTGGGTTAGACAATGGCGATATGCAAATCAGCTCTGACCCTGTGCCCCATGGGAACAGTCCAGTCCGAACTACAAAAGCCATGTCCTTCCCAGAACGGAATCAAGCATCCGAGGACCGGACCGGTTTCGAGGTAACACCTCTCATCAGCCCGGCTAGCTTGACTCCAGTGGTGTCGAGTGCCTGGGACCCACGTCTGGGCATCCCCAGCGCACTTATGGCGGCAATTGCAAACAAAACAGGTGATGGACCGAATGTGGATCAATGTCACACATTCACCCCAGTCCAAAGATCTGGGCCCAAATCCATCGTTTTTTTGCACTCCACACCACCCTGGGTTAGACAATGGCGATATGCAAATCAGCTCTGACCCTGTGCCCCATGGGAACAGTCCAGTCCGAACTACAAAAGCCATGTCCTTCCCAGAACGGAATCAAGCATCCGAGGACTGGACCGGTTTCGAGGTAACACCTCTCATCAGCCCGGCTAGCTTGACTCCAGTGGTGTGGAGTGCCTGGGACCAACGTCTGGGCATCCCCAGCGCACTTATGGCGGCAATTGCAAACAAAGCAGGTGATGGACCGAATGTGGATCAATGTCACATATTCACCCCAGTCCAAAGATCTGGGCCCAAATCCATCGTTTTTTTGCACTCCACACCACCCTGGGTTAGACAATGGCGATATGCAAATCAGCTCTGACCCTGTGCCCCATGGGAACAGTCCAGTCCGAACTACAAAAGCCATGTCCTTCCCAGAACGGAATCAAGCATCCGAGGACCGGACCGGTTTCGAGGTAACACCTCTCATCAGCCCGGCTAGCTTGACTCCAGTGGTGTGGAGTGCCTGGAACCCACGTCTGGGCATCCCCAGCGCACTTATGGCAGCAATTGCAAACAAAACAGGTGATGGACCGAATGTGGATCAATGTCACACATTCACCCCAGTCCAAAGATCTGGGCCCAAATCCATCGTTTTTTTGCACTCCACACCACCCTGGGTTAGACAATGGCGATATGCAAATCAGCTCTGACCCTGTGCCCCATGGGAACAGTCCAGTCCGAACTACAAAAGCCATGTCCTTCCCAGAACGGAATCAAGCATCCGAGGACCGGACCGGTTTCGAGGTAACACCTCTCATCAGCCCGGCTAGCTTGACTCCAGTGGTGTGGAGTGCCTGGGACCCACGTCTGGGCATCCCCAGCGCACTTCTGGCGGCAATTGCAAACAAAACAGGTGATGGACCGAATGTGGATCAATGTCACACATTCACCCCAGTCCAAAGATCTGGGCCCAAATCCATCGTTTTTTTGCACTCCACACCACCCTGGGTTAGACAGTGGCGATATGCAAATCAGCTCTGACCCTGTGCCCCATGGGAACAGTCCAGTCCGAACTACAAAAGCCATGTCCTTCCCAGAACGGAATCAAGCATCCGAGGACCGGACCGGTTTCGAGGTAACACCTCTCATCAGCCCGGCTAGCTTGACTCCAGTGGTGTGGAGTGCCTGGGACCCACGTTTGGGCATCCCCAGCGCACTTATGGTGGCAATTGCAAACAAAACAGGTGATGGACCGAATGTGGATCAATGTCACACATTCACCCCAGTCCAAAGATCTGGGCCCAAATCCATCGTTTTTTTGCACTCCACACCACCCTGGGTTAGACAATGGCGATATGCATATCAGCTCTGACCCTGTGCCCCATGGGAACAGTCCAGTCCGAACTACAAAAGCCATGTCCTTCCCAGAACGGAATCAAGCATCCGAGGACCGGACCGGTTTCGAGGTAACACCTCTCATCAGCCCGGCTAGCTTGACTCCAGTGGTGTGGAGTGCCTGGGACCCACGTCTGGGCATCCCCAGCGCACTTATGGCGGCAATTGCAAACAAAACAGGTGATGGACCGAATGTGGATCAATGTCACACATTCACCCCAGTCCAAAGATCTGGGCCCAAATCCATCGTTTTTTTGCACTCCACACCACCCTGGGTTAGACAATGGCGATATGCAAATCAGCTCTGACCCTGTGCCCCATGGGAACAGTCCAGTCCGAACTACAAAAGCCATGTCCTTCCCAGAACGGAATCAAGCATCCGAGGACCGGACCGGTTTCGAGGTAACACCTCTCATCAGCCCGGCTAGCTTGACTCCAGTGGAGTGGAGTGCCTGGGACCCACGTCTGGGCATCCCCAGCGCACTTATGGCGGCAATTGCAAACAAAACAGGTGATGGACCGAATGTGGATCAATGTCACACATTCACTCCAGTCCAAAGATCTGGGCCCAAATCCATCGTTTTTTTGCACTCCACACCACCCTGGGTTAGACAATGGCGATATGCAAATCAGCTCTGACCCTGTGCCCCATGGGAACAGTCCAGTCCGAAATACAAAAGCCATGTCCTTCCCAGAACGGAATCAAGCATCCGAGGACCGGACCGGTTTCGAGGTAACAACTCTCATCAGCCCGGCTAGCTTGACTCCAGTGGTGTGGAGTGCCTGGTACCCACGTTTGGGCATCTCCAGCGCACTTATGGCGGCAATTGCAAACAAAACAGGTGATGGACCGAATGTGGATCAATGTCACATATTCACCCCAGTCCAAAGATCTGGGCCCAAATCCATCGTTTTTTTGCACTCCACACCACCCTGGGTTAGACAATGGCGATATGCAAATCAGCTCTGACCCTGTGCCCCATGGGAACAGTCCAGTCCGAACTACAAAAGCCATGTCCTTCCCAGAACGGAATCAAGCATCCGAGGACCGGACCGGTTTCGAGGTAACACCTCTCATCAGCCCGGCTAGCTTGACTCCAGTGGTGTGGAGTGCCTGGGACCCACGTCTGGGCATCCCCAGCGCACTTATGGCAGCAATTGCAAACAAAACAGGTGATGGACCGAATGTGGATCAATGTCACACATTCACCCCAGTCCAAAGATCTGGGCCCAAATCCATCGTTTTTTTGCACTCCACACCACCCTGGGTTAGACAATGGCGATATGCAAATCAGCTCTGACCCTGTGCCCCATGGGAACAGTCCAGTCCGAACTACAAAAGCCATGTCCTTCCCAGAACGGAATCAAGCATCCGAGGACCGGACCGGTTTCGAGGTAACACCTCTCATCAGCCCGGCTAGCTTGACTCCAGTGGTGTGGAGTGCCTGGGACCCACGTCTGGGCATCCCCAGCGCACTTATGGCGGCAATTGCAAACAAAACAGGTGATGGACCGAATGTGGATCAATGTCACACATTCACCCCAGTCCAAAGATCTGGGCCCATATCCATCGTTTTTTTGCACTCCACACCACCCTGGGTTAGACAGTGGCGATATGCAAATCAGCTCTGACCCTGTGCCCCATGGGAACAGTCCAGTCCGAACTACAAAAGCCATGTCCTTCCCAGAACGGAATCAAGCATCCGAGGACCGGACCGGTTTCGAGGTAACACCTCTCATCAGCCCGGCTAGCTTGACTCCAGTGGTGTGGAGTGCCTGGGACCCACGTTTGGGCATCCCCAGCGCACTTATGGTGGCAATTGCAAACAAAACAGGTGATGGACCGAATGTGGATCAATGTCACACATTCACCCCAGTCCAAAGATCTGGGCCCAAATCCATCGTTTTTTTGCACTCCACACCACCCTGGGTTAGACAATGGCGATATGCAAATCAGGTCTGACCCTGTGCCCCATGGGAACAGTCCAGTCCGAACTACAAAAGCCATGTCCTTCCCAGAACGGAATCAAGCATCCGAGGACCGGACTGGTTTCGAGGTAACACCTCTCATCAGCCCGGCTAGCTTGACTCCAGTGGTGTGGAGTGCCTGGGACCCACGTCTGGGCATCCCCAGCGCACTTATGGCGGCAATTGCAAACAAAACAGGTGATGGACCGAATGTGGATCAATGTCACACATTCACCCCAGTCCAAAAATCTGGGCCCAAATCCATCGTTTTTTTGCACTCCACACCACCCTGGGTTAGACAATGGCGATATGCAAATCAGCTCTGACCCTGTGCCCCATGGGAACAGTCCAGTCAGAACTACAAAAGCCATGTCCTTCCCAGAACGGAATCAAGCATCCGAGGACCGGACCGGTTTCGAGGTAACACCTCTCATCAGCCCGGCTAGCTTGACTCCAGTGGTGTGGAGTGCCTGGGACCCACGTCTGGGCATCCCCAGCGCACTTATGGCGGCAATTGCAAACAAAACAGGTGATGGACCGAATGTGGATCAATGTCACACATTCACCCCAGTCCAAAGATCTGGGCCCATATCCATCGTTTTTTTGCACTCCACACCACCCTGGGTTAGACAGTGGCGATATGCAAATCAGCTCTGACCCTGTGCCCCATGGGAACAGTCCAGTCCGAACTACAAAAGCCATGTCCTTCCCAGAACGGAATCAAGCATCCGAGGACCGGACCGGTTTCGAGGTAACACCTCTCATCAGCCCGGCTAGCTTGACTCCAGTGGTGTGGAGTGCCTGGGACCCACGTTTGGGCATCCCCAGCGCACTTATGGTGGCAATTGCAAACAAAACAGGTGATGGACCGAATGTGGATCAATGTCACACATTCACCCCAGTCCAAAGATCTGGGCCCAAATCCATCGTTTTTTTGCACTCCACACCACCCTGGGTTAGACAATGGCGATATGCAAATCAGATCTGACCCTGTGCCCCATGGGAACAGTCCAGTCCGAACTACAAAAGCCATGTCCTTCCCAGAACGGAATCAAGCATCCGAGGACCGGACCGGTTTCGAGGTAACACCTCTCATCAGCCCGGCTAGCTTGACTCCAGTGGTGTGGAGTGCCTGGGACCCACGTCTGGGCATCCCCAGCGCACTTATGGCGGCAATTGCAAACAAAACAGGTGATGGACCGAATGTGGATCAATGTCACACATTCACCCCAGTCCAAAGATCTGGGCCCATATCCATCGTTTTTTTGCACTCCACACCACCCTGGGTTAGACAATGGCGATATGCAAATCAGCTCTGACCCTGTGCCCCATGGGAACAGTCCAGTCCGAACTACAAAAGCCATGTCCTTCCCAGAACGGAATCAAGCATCCGAGGACCGGACCGATTTCGAGGTAACACCTCTCATCAGCCCGGCTAGCTTGACTCCAGTGGTGTGGAGTGCCTGGGACCCACGTCTGGGCATCCCCAGCGCACTTATGGCGGCAATTGCAAACAAAACAGGTGATGGACCGAATGTGGATCAATGTCACACATTCACCCCAGTCCAAAGATCTGGGCCCAAATCCATCGTTTTTTTGCACTCCACACCACCCTGGGTTAGACAATGGTGATATGCAAATCAGCTCTGACCCTGTGCCCCATGGGAACAGTCCAGTCCAAACTACAAAAGCCATGTCCTTCCCAGAACAGAATCAAGCATCCGAGGACCGGACCGGTTTCGAGGTAACACCTCTCATCAGCCCGGCTAGCTTGACTCCAGTGGTGTGGAGTGCCTGGGACCCACGTCTGGGCATCCCCAGCGCACTTATGGCGGCAATTGCAAACAAAACAGGTGATGGACCGAATGTGGATCAATGTCACACATTCACCCCAGTCCAAAGATCTGGGCCCAATCCATCGTTTTTTTGCACTCCACACCACCCTGGGTTAGACAATGGCGATATGCAAATCAGCTCTGACCCTGTGCCCCATGGGAACAGTCCAGTCCGAACTACAAAAGCCATGTCCTTCCCAGAACGGAATCAAGCATCCGAGGACCGGACCGGTTTCGAGGTAACACCTCTCATCAGCCCGGCTAGCTTGACTCCAGTGGTGTGGAGTGCCTGGGACCCACGTCTGGGCATCCCCAGTGCACTTATGGCGGCAATTGCAAACAAAACAGGTGATGGACCGAATGTGGATCAATGTCACACATTCACCCCAGTCCAAAGATCTGGGCCCAAATCCATCGTTTTTTTGCACTCCACACCACCCTGGGTTAGACAATGGCGATATGCAAATCAGCTCTGACCCTGTGCCCCATGGGAACAGTCCAGTCCGAACTACAAAAGCCATGTCCTTCCCAGAACGGAATCAAGCATCCGAGGACCGGACCGGTTTCGAGGTAACACCTCTCATCAGCCCGGCTAGCTTGACTCCAGTGGTGTGGAGTGCCTGGGACCCACGTCTGGGCATCCCCAGCGCACTTATGGCGGCAATTGCAAACAAAACAGGTGATGGACCGAATGTGGATCAATGTCACACATTCACCCCAGTCCAAAGATCTGGGCCCAAATCCATCGTTTTTTTGCACTCCACACCACCCTGGGTTAGACAATGGCGATATGCAAATCAGCTCTGACCCTGTGCCCCATGGGAACAGTCCAGTCCGAACTACAAAAGCCATGTCCTTCCCAGAACGGAATCAAGCATCCGAGGACCGGACCGGTTTCGAGGTAACACCTCTCATCAGCCCGGCTAGCTTGACTCCAGTGGTGTGGAGTTCCTGGGACCCACGTCTGGGCATCCCCAGCGCACTTATGGCGGCAATTGCAAACAAAACAGGTGATGGACTGAATGTGGATAAATGTCACACATTCACCCCAGTCCAATGATCTGGGCCCAAATCCATCGTTTTTTTGCACTCCACACCACCCTGGGTTAGACAATGGTGATATGCAAATCAGCTCTGACCCTGTGCCCCATGGGAACAGTCCAGTCCGAACTACAAAAGCCATGTCCTTCCCAGAACGGAATCAAGCATCCGAGGACCGGACCGGTTTCGAGGTAACACCTCTCATCAGCCCGGCTAGCTTGACTCCAGTGGTGTGGAGTGCCTGGGACCCACGTCTGGGCATCCCCAGTGCACTTATGGCGGCAATTGCAAACAAAACAGGTGATGGACCCAATGTGGATCAATGTCACACATTCACCCCAGTCCAAAGATCTGGGCCCAAATCCATCGTTTTTTTGCACTTCACACCACCCTGGGTTAGACAATGGCGATATGCAAATCAGCTCTGACCCTGTGCCCCATTGGAACAGTCCAGTCCGAACTACAAAAGCCATGTCCTTCCCAGAACGGAATCAAGCATCCGAGGACCGGACCGGTTTCGAGGTAACACCTCTCATCAGCCCGGCTAGCTTGACTCCAGTGGTGTGGAGTGCCTGGGACCCACGTCTGGGCATCCCCAGCGCACTTATGGCGGCAATTGCAAACAAAACAGGTGATGGACCGAATATGGATCAATGTCACACATTCACCCCAGTCCAAAGATCTGGGCCCAAATCCATCGTTTTTTTGCACTCCACACCACCCTGGGTTAGACAATGGCGATATGCATATCAGCTCTGACCCTGTGCCCCATGGGAACAGTCCAGTCCAAACTACAAAAGCCATGTCCTTCCCAGAACAGAATCAAGCATCCGAGGACCGGACCGGTTTCGAGGTAACACCTCTCATCAGCCCGGCTAGCTTGACTCCAGTGGTGTGGAGTGCCTGGGACCCACGTCTGGGCATCCCCAGCGCACTTATGGCGGCAATTGCAAACAAAACAGGTGATGGACCGAATGTGGATGAATGTCACACATTCACCCCAGTCCAAAGATCTGGGCCCAAATCCATCGTTTTTTTGCACTCCACACCACCCTGGGTTAGACAATGGCGATATGCATATCAGCTCTGACCCTGTGCCCCATGGGAACAGTCCAGTCCAAACTACAAAAGCCATGTCCTTCCCAGAACAGAATCAAGCATCCGAGGACCGGACCGGTTTCGAGGTAACACCTCTCATCAGCCCGGCTAGCTTGACTCCAGTGGTGTGGAGTGCCTGGGACCCACGTCTGGGCATCCCCAGCGCACTTATGGCGGCAATTGCAAACAAAACAGGTGATGGACCGAATGTGGATCAATGTCACACATTCACCCCAGTCCAAAGATCTGGGCCCAAATCCATCTTTTTTTTGCACTCCACACCACCCTGGGTTAGACAATGGCGATATGCAAATCAGCTCTGACCCTGTGCCCCATGGGAACAGTCCAGTCCGAACTACAAAAGCCATGTCCTTCCCAGAACGGAATCAAGCATCCGAGGACCGGACCGGTTTCGAGGTAACATCTCTCATCAGCCCGGCTAGCTTGACTCCAGTGGTGTGGAGTGCCTGGGACCCACGTCTGGGCATCCCCAGCGCACTTATGGCGGCAATTGCAAACAAAACAGGTGATGGACCGAATGTGGATCAATGTCACACATTCACCCCAGTCCAAAGATCTGGGCCCAAATCCATCGTTTTTTTGCACTCCACACCACCCTGGGTTAGACAATGGCGATATGCAAATCAGCTCTGACCCTGTGCCCCATGGGAACAGTCCAGTCCGAACTACAAAAGCCATATCCTTCCCAGAACGGAATCAAGCATCCGAGGACCGGACCGGTTTCGAGGTAACACCTCTCATCAGCCCGGCTAGCTTGACTCCAGTGGTGTGGAGTGCCTGGGACCCACGTCTGGGCATCCCCAGCGCACTTATGGCGGCAATTGCAAACAAAACAGGTGATGGACCGAATGTGGATCAATGTCACACATTCACCCCAGTCCAAAGATCTGGGCCCAAATCCATCGTTTTTTTGCACTCCACACCACCCTGGGTTAGACAATGGTGATATGCAAATCAGCTCTGACCCTGTGCCCCATGGGAACAGTCCAGTCCGAACTACAAAAGCCATGTCCTTCCCAGAACGGAATCAAGCATCCGAGGACCGGACCGGTTTCGAGGTAACACCTCTCATCAGCCCGGCTAGCTTGACTCCAGTGGTGTGGAGTGCCTGGGACCCACGTCTGGGCATCCCCAGCGCACTTATGGCGGCAATTGCAAACAAAACAGGTGATGGACCGAATGTGGATCAATGTCACACATTCACCCCAGTCCAAAGATCTGGGCCCAAATCCATCGTTTTTTTGCACTTCACACCACCCTGGGTTAGACAATGGCGATATGCAAATCAGCTCTGACCCTGTGCCCCATTGGAACAGTCCAGTCCGAACTACAAAAGCCATGTCCTTCCCAGAACGGAATCAAGCATCCGAGGACCGGACCGGTTTCGAGGTAACACCTCTCATCAGCCCGGCTAGCTTGACTCCAGTGGTGTGGAGTGCCTGGGACCCACGTCTGGGCATCCCCAGCGCACTTATGGCGGCAATTGCAAACAAAACAGGTGATGGACCGAATGTGGATCAATGTCACACATTCACCCCAGTCCAAAGATCTGGGCCCAAATCCATCGTTTTTTTGCACTCCACACCACCCTGGGTTAGACAATGGCGATATGCATATCAGCTCTGACCCTGTGCCCCATGGGAACAGTCCAGTCCAAACTACAAAAGCCATGTCCTTCCCAGAACAGAATCAAGCATCCGAGGACCGGACCGGTTTCGAGGTAACACCTCTCATCAGCCCGGCTAGCTTGACTCCAGTGGTGTGGAGTGCCTGGGACCCACGTCTGGGCATCCCCAGCGCACTTATGGCGGCAATTGCAAACAAAACAGGTGATGGACCGAATGTGGATGAATGTCACACATTCACCCCAGTCCAAAGATCTGGGCCCAAATCCATCGTTTTTTTGCACTCCACACCACCCTGGGTTAGACAATGGCGATATGCATATCAGCTCTGACCCTGTGCCCCATGGGAACAGTCCAGTCCAAACTACAAAAGCCATGTCCTTCCCAGAACAGAATCAAGCATCCGAGGACCGGACCGGTTTTGAGGTAACACCTCTCATCAGCCCGGCTAGCTTGACTCCAGTGGTGTGGAGTGCCTGGGACCCACGTCTGGGCATCCCCAGCGCACTTATGGCGGCAATTGCAAACAAAACAGGTGATGGACCGAATGTGGATCAATGTCACACATTCACCCCAGTCCAAAGATCTGGGCCCAATCCATCATTTTTTGCACTCCACACCACCCTGGGTTAGACAATGGCGATATGCAAATCAGCTCTGACCCTGTGCCCCATGGGAACAGTCCAGTCCGAACTACAAAAGCCATGTCCTTCCCAGAACGGAATCAAGCATCCGAGGACCGGACCGGTTTCGAGGTAACACCTCTCATCAGCCCGGCTAGCTTGACTCCAGTGGTGTGGAGTGCCTGGGACCCACGTCTGAGCATCCCCAGCGCACTTATGGCGGCAATTGCAAACAAAACAGGTGATGGACCGAATGTGGATCAATGTCACACATTCACCCCAGTCCAAAGATCTGGGCCCAAACCCATCGTTTTTTTGCACTCCACACCACCCTGGGTTAGACAATGGCGATATGCAAATCAGCTCTGACCCTGTGCCCCATGGGAACAGTCCAGTCCGAACTACAAAAGCCATGTCCTTCACAGAACGGAATCAAGCATCCGAGGACCGGACCGGTTTCGAGGTAACACCTCTCATCAGCCCGGCTAGCTTGACTCCAGTGGTGTGGAGTGCCTGGGACCCACGTCTGGGCATCCCCAGCGCACTTATGGCGGCAATTGCAAACAAAACAGGTGATGGACCGAATGTGGATCAATGTCACACATTCACCCCAGTCCAAAGATCTGGGCCCAAATCCATCGTTTTTTTGCACTCCACACCACCCTGGGTTAGACAATGGCGATATGCAAATCAGCTCTGACCCTGTGCCCCATGGGAACAGTCCAGTCCGAACTACAAAAGCCATGTCCTTCCCAGAACGGAATCAAGCATCCGAGGACCGGACCGGTTTCGAGGTAACACCTCTCATCAGCCCGGCTAGCTTGACTCCAGTGGTGTGGAGTGCCTGGGACCCACGTCTGGGCATCCCCAGCGCACTTATGGCGGCAATTGCAAACAAAACAGGTGATGGACCGAATGTGGATCAATGTCACACACTCACCCCAGTCCAAAGATCTGGGCCCAAATCCATCGTTTTTTGCACTCCACACCACCCTGGGTTAGACAATGGTGATATGCAAATCAGCTCTGACCCTGTGCCCCATGGGAACAGTCCAGTCCAAACTACAAAAGCCATGTCCTTCCCAGAACGGAATCAAGCATCCGAGGACCGGACCGGTTTCGAGGTAACACCTCTCATCAGCCCGGCTAGCTTGACTCCAGTGGTGTGGAGTGCCTGGGACCCACGTCTGGGCATCCCCAGCGCACTTATGGCGGCAATTGCAAACAAAACAGGTGATGGACCGAATGTGGATCAATGTCACACATTCACCCCAGTCCAAAGATCTGGGCCCAAATCCATCGTTTTTTTGCACTCCACACCACCCTGGGTTAGACAATGGCGATATGCAAATCAGCTCTGACCCTGTGCCCCATGGGAACAGTCCAGTCCGAACTACAAAAGCCATGTCCTTCCCAGAACGGAATCAAGCATCCGAGGACCGGACCGGTTTCGAGGTAACACCTCTCATCAGCCCGGCTAGCTTGACTCCAGTGGTGTGGAGTGCCTGGGACCCACGTCTGGGCATCCCCAGCGCACTTATGGCGGCAATTGCAAACAAAACAGGTGATGGACCGAATGTGGATCAATGTCACACACTCACCCCAGTCCAAAGATCTGGGCCCAAATCCATCGTTTTTTGCACTCCACACCACCCTGGGTTAGACAATGGTGATATGCAAATCAGCTCTGACCCTGTGCCCCATGGGAACAGTCCAGTCCAAACTACAAAAGCCATGTCCTTCCCAGAACGGAATCAAGCATCCGAGGACCGGACCGGTTTCGAGGTAACACCTCTCATCAGCCCGGCTAGCTTGACTCCAGTGGTGTGGAGTGCCTGGGACCCACGTCTGGGCATCCCCAGCGCACTTATGGCGGCAATTGCAAACAAAACAGGTGATGGACCGAATGTGGATCAATGTCACACATTCACCCCAGTCCAAAGATCTGGGCCCAAATCCATCGTTTTTTTGCACTTCACACCACCCTGGGTTAGACAATTTCGATATGCAAATCAGCTCTGACCCTGTGCCCCATTGGAACAGTCCAGTCCGAACTACAAAAGCCATGTCCTTCCCAGAACGGAATCAAGCATCCGAGGACCGGACCGGTTTCGAGGTAACACCTCTCATCAGCCCGGCTAGCTTGACTCCAGTGGTGTGGAGTGCCTGGGACCCACGTCTGGGCATCCCCAGCGCACTTATGGCGGCAATTGCAAACAAAACAGGTGATGGACCGAATGTGGATCAATGTCACACATTCACCCCAGTCCAAAGATCTGGGCCCAAATCCATCGTTTTTTTGCACTCCACACCACCCTGGGTTAGACAATGGCGATATGCATATCAGCTCTGACCCTGTGCCCCATGTGAACAGTCCAGTCCAAACTACAAAAGCCATGTCCTTCCCAGAACAGAATCAAGCATCCGAGGACCGGACCGGTTTCGAGGTAACACCTCTCATCAGCCCGGCTAGCTTGACTCCAGTGGTGTGGAGTGCCTGGGACCCAAGTCTGGGCATCCCCAGCGCACTTATGGCGGCAATTGCAAACAAAACAGGTGATGGACCGAATGTGGATGAATGTCACACATTCACCCCAGTCCAAAGATCTGGGCCCAAATCCATCTTTTTTTTGCACTCCACACCACCCTGGGTTAGACAATGGCGATATGCATATCAGCTCTGACCCTGTGCCCCATGGGAACAGTCCAGTCCAAACTACAAAAGCCATGTCCTTCCCAGAACAGAATCAAGCATCCGAGGACCGGACCGGTTTCGAGGTAACACCTCTCATCAGCCCGGCTAGCTTGACTCCAGTGGTGTGGAGTGCCTGGGACCCACGTCTGGGCATCCCCAGCGCACTTATGGCGGCAATTGCAAACAAAACAGGTGATGGACCGAATGTGGATCAATGTCACACATTCACCCCAGTCCAAAGATCTGGGCCCAATCCATCGTTTTTTTGCACTCCACACCACCCTGGGTTAGACAATGGCGATATGCAAATCAGCTCTGACCCTGTGCCCCATGGGAACAGTCCAGTCCGAACTACAAAAGCCATGTCCTTCCCAGAACGGAATCAAGCATCCGAGGACCGGACCGGTTTCGAGGTAACACCTCTCATCAGCCCGGCTAGCTTGACTCCAGTGGTGTGGAGTGTCTGGGACCCACGTCTGGGCATCCCCAGCGCACTTATGGCGGCAATTGCAAACAAAACAGGTGATGGACCGAATGTGGATCAATGTCACACATTCACCCCAGTCCAAAGATCTGGGCCCAAATCCATCGTTTTTTTGCACTCCACACCACCCTGGGTTAGACAATGGCGATATGCATATCAGCTCTGACCCTGTGCCCCATGGGAACAGTCCAGTCCAAACTACAAAAGCCATGTCCTTCCCAGAACAGAATCAAGCATCCGAGGACCGGACCGGTTTCGAGGTAACACCTCTCATCAGCCCGGCTAGCTTGACTCCAGTGGTGTGGAGTGCCTGGGACCCACGTCTGGGCATCCCCAGCGCACTTATGGCGGCAATTGCAAACAAAACAGGTGATGGACCGAATGTGGATGAATGTCACACATTCACCCCAGTCCAAAGATCTGGGCCCAAATCCATCGTTTTTTTGCACTCCACACCACCCTGGGTTAGACAATGGCGATATGCATATCAGCTCTGACCCTGTGCCCCATGGGAACAGTCCAGTCCAAACTACAAAAGCCATGTCCTTCCCAGAACAGAATCAAGCATCCGAGGACCGGACCGGTTTCGAGGTAATACCTCTCATCAGCCCGGCTAGCTTGACTCCAGTGGTGTGGAGTGCCTGGGACCCATGTCTGGGCATCCCCAGCGCACTTATGGCGGCAATTGCAAACAAAACAGGTGATGGACCGAATGTGGATCAATGTCACACATTCACCCCAGTCCAAAGATCTGGGCCCAATCCATCGTTTTTTTGCACTCCACACCACCCTGGGTTAGACAATGGCGATATGCAAATCAGCTCTGACCCTGTGCCCCATGGGAACAGTCCAGTCCGAACTACAAAAGCCATGTCCTTCCCAGAACGGAATCAAGCATCCGAGGACCGGACCGGTTTCGAGGTAACACCTCTCATCAGCCCGGCTAGCTTGACTCCAGTGGTGTCGAGTGCCTGGGACCCACGTCTGGGCATCCCCAGCGCACTTATGGCGGCAATTGCAAACAAAACAGGTGATGGACCGAATGTGGATCAATGTCACACATTCACCCCAGTCCAAAGATCTGGGCCCAAATCCATCGTTTTTTTGCACTCCACACCACCCTGGGTTAGACAATGGCGATATGCAAATCAGCTCTGACCCTGTGCCCCATGGGAACAGTCCAGTCCGAACTACAAAAGCCATGTCCTTCCCAGAACGGAATCAAGCATCCGAGGACTGGACCGGTTTCGAGGTAACACCTCTCATCAGCCCGGCTAGCTTGACTCCAGTGGTGTGGAGTGCCTGGGACCAACGTCTGGGCATCCCCAGCGCACTTATGGCGGCAATTGCAAACAAAGCAGGTGATGGACCGAATGTGGATCAATGTCACATATTCACCCCAGTCCAAAGATCTGGGCCCAAATCCATCGTTTTTTTGCACTCCACACCACCCTGGGTTAGACAATGGCGATATGCAAATCAGCTCTGACCCTGTGCCCCATGGGAACAGTCCAGTCCGAACTACAAAAGCCATGTCCTTCCCAGAACGGAATCAAGCATCCGAGGACCGGACCGGTTTCGAGGTAACACCTCTCATCAGCCCGGCTAGCTTGACTCCAGTGGTGTGGAGTGCCTGGAACCCACGTCTGGGCATCCCCAGCGCACTTATGGCAGCAATTGCAAACAAAACAGGTGATGGACCGAATGTGGATCAATGTCACACATTCACCCCAGTCCAAAGATCTGGGCCCAAATCCATCGTTTTTTTGCACTCCACACCACCCTGGGTTAGACAATGGCGATATGCAAATCAGCTCTGACCCTGTGCCCCATGGGAACAGTCCAGTCCGAACTACAAAAGCCATGTCCTTCCCAGAACGGAATCAAGCATCCGAGGACCGGACCGGTTTCGAGGTAACACCTCTCATCAGCCCGGCTAGCTTGACTCCAGTGGTGTGGAGTGCCTGGGACCCACGTCTGGGCATCCCCAGCGCACTTCTGGCGGCAATTGCAAACAAAACAGGTGATGGACCGAATGTGGATCAATGTCACACATTCACCCCAGTCCAAAGATCTGGGCCCAAATCCATCGTTTTTTTGCACTCCACACCACCCTGGGTTAGACAGTGGCGATATGCAAATCAGCTCTGACCCTGTGCCCCATGGGAACAGTCCAGTCCGAACTACAAAAGCCATGTCCTTCCCAGAACGGAATCAAGCATCCGAGGACCGGACCGGTTTCGAGGTAACACCTCTCATCAGCCCGGCTAGCTTGACTCCAGTGGTGTGGAGTGCCTGGGACCCACGTTTGGGCATCCCCAGCGCACTTATGGTGGCAATTGCAAACAAAACAGGTGATGGACCGAATGTGGATCAATGTCACACATTCACCCCAGTCCAAAGATCTGGGCCCAAATCCATCGTTTTTTTGCACTCCACACCACCCTGGGTTAGACAATGGCGATATGCATATCAGCTCTGACCCTGTGCCCCATGGGAACAGTCCAGTCCGAACTACAAAAGCCATGTCCTTCCCAGAACGGAATCAAGCATCCGAGGACCGGACCGGTTTCGAGGTAACACCTCTCATCAGCCCGGCTAGCTTGACTCCAGTGGTGTGGAGTGCCTGGGACCCACGTCTGGGCATCCCCAGCGCACTTATGGCGGCAATTGCAAACAAAACAGGTGATGGACCGAATGTGGATCAATGTCACACATTCACCCCAGTCCAAAGATCTGGGCCCAAATCCATCGTTTTTTTGCACTCCACACCACCCTGGGTTAGACAATGGCGATATGCAAATCAGCTCTGACCCTGTGCCCCATGGGAACAGTCCAGTCCGAACTACAAAAGCCATGTCCTTCCCAGAACGGAATCAAGCATCCGAGGACCGGACCGGTTTCGAGGTAACACCTCTCATCAGCCCGGCTAGCTTGACTCCAGTGGTGTGGAGTGCCTGGGACCCACGTCTGGGCATCCCCAGCGCACTTATGGCGGCAATTGCAAACAAAACAGGTGATGTACCGAATGTGGATCAATGTCACACATTCACCCCAGTCCAAAGATCTGGGCCCAAATCCATCGTTTTTTTGCACTCCACACCACCCTGGGTTAGACAATGGCGATATGCAAATCAGCTCTGACCCTGTGCCCCATGGGAACAGTCCAGTCCGAACTACAAAAGCCATGTCCTTCCCAGAACGGAATCAAGCATCCGAGGACCGGACCGGTTTCGAGGTAACACCTCTCATCAGCCCGGCTAGCTTGACTCCAGTGGAGTGGAGTGCCTGGGACCCACGTCTGGGCATCCCCAGCGCACTTATGGCGGCAATTGCAAACAAAACAGGTGATGGACCGAATGTGGATCAATGTCACACATTCACTCCAGTCCAAAGATCTGGGCCCAAGTCCATCGTTTTTTTGCACTCCACACCACCCTGGGTTAGACAATGGCGATATGCAAATCAGCTCTGACCCTGTGCCCCATGGGAACAGTCCAGTCCGAACTACAAAAGCCATGTCCTTCCCAGAACGGAATCAAGCATCCGAGGACCGGACCGGTTTCGAGGTAACAACTCTCATCAGCCCGGCTAGCTTGACTCCAGTGGTGTGGAGTGCCTGGTACCCACGTTTGGGCATCCCCAGCGCACTTATGGCGGCAATTGCAAACAAAACAGGTGATGGACCGAATGTGGATCAATGTCACATATTCACCCCAGTCCAAAGATCTGGGCCCAAATCCATCGTTTTTTTGCACTCCACACCACCCTGGGTTAGACAATGGCGATATGCAAATCAGCTCTGACCCTGTGCCCCATGGGAACAGTCCAGTCCGAACTACAAAAGCCATGTCCTTCCCAGAACGGAATCAAGCATCCGAGGACCGGACCGGTTTCGAGGTAACACCTCTCATCAGCCCGGCTAGCTTGACTCCAGTGGTGTGGAGTGCCTGGGACCCACGTCTGGGCATCCCCAGCGCACTTATGGCAGCAATTGCAAACAAAACAGGTGATGGACCGAATGTGGATCAATGTCACACATTCACCCCAGTCCAAAGATCTGGGCCCAAATCCATCGTTTTTTTGCACTCCACACCACCCTGGGTTAGACAATGGCGATATGCAAATCAGCTCTGACCCTGTGCCCCATGGGAACAGTCCAGTCCGAACTACAAAAGCCATGTCCTTCCCAGAACGGAATCAAGCATCCGAGGACCGGACCGGTTTCGAGGTAACACCTCTCATCAGCCCGGCTAGCTTGACTCCAGTGGTGTGGAGTGCCTGGGACCCACGTCTGGGCATCCCCAGCGCACTTATGGCGGCAATTGCAAACAAAACAGGTGATGGACCGAATGTGGATCAATGTCACACATTCACCCCAGTCCAAAGATCTGGGCCCATATCCATCGTTTTTTTGCACTCCACACCACCCTGGGTTAGACAGTGGCGATATGCAAATCAGCTCTGACCCTGTGCCCCATGGGAACAGTCCAGTCCGAACTACAAAAGCCATGTCCTTCCCAGAACGGAATCAAGCATCCGAGGACCGGACCGGTTTCGAGGTAACACCTCTCATCAGCCCGGCTAGCTTGACTCCAGTGGTGTGGAGTGCCTGGGACCCACGTTTGGGCATCCCCAGCGCACTTATGGTGGCAATTGCAAACAAAACAGGTGATGGACCGAATGTGGATCAATGTCACACATTCACCCCAGTCCAAAGATCTGGGCCCAAATCCATCATTTTTTTGCACTCCACACCACCCTGGGTTAGACAATGGCGATATGCAAATCAGGTCTGACCCTGTGCCCCATGGGAACAGTCCAGTCCGAACTACAAAAGCCATGTCCTTCCCAGAACGGAATCAAGCATCCGAGGACCGGACTGGTTTCGAGGTAACACCTCTCATCAGCCCGGCTAGCTTGACTCCAGTGGTGTGGAGTGCCTGGGACCCACGTCTGGGCATCCCCAGCGCACTTATGGCGGCAATTGCAAACAAAACAGGTGATGGACCGAATGTGGATCAATGTCACACATTCACCCCAGTCCAAAAATCTGGGCCCAAATCCATCGTTTTTTTGCACTCCACACCACCCTGGGTTAGACAATGGCGATATGCAAATCAGCTCTGACCCTGTGCCCCATGGGAACAGTCCAGTCAGAACTACAAAAGCCATGTCCTTCCCAGAACGGAATCAAGCATCCGAGGACCGGACCGGTTTCGAGGTAACACCTCTCATCAGCCCGGCTAGCTTGACTCCAGTGGTGTGGAGTGCCTGGGACCCACGTCTGGGCATCCCCAGCGCACTTATGGCGGCAATTGCAAACAAAACAGGTGATGGACCGAATGTGGATCAATGTCACACATTCACCCCAGTCCAAAGATCTGGGCCCATATCCATCGTTTTTTTGCACTCCACACCACCCTGGGTTAGACAGTGGCGATATGCAAATCAGCTCTGACCCTGTGCCCCATGGGAACAGTCCAGTCCGAACTACAAAAGCCATGTCCTTCCCAGAACGGAATCAAGCATCCGAGGACCGGACCGGTTTCGAGGTAACACCTCTCATCAGCCCGGCTAGCTTGACTCCAGTGGTGTGGAGTGCCTGGGACCCACGTTTGGGCATCCCCAGCGCACTTATGGTGGCAATTGCAAACAAAACAGGTGATGGACCGAATGTGGATCAATGTCACACATTCACCCCAGTCCAAAGATCTGGGCCCAAATCCATCGTTTTTTTGCACTCCACACCACCCTGGGTTAGACAATGGCGATATGCAAATCAGCTCTGACCCTGTGCCCCATGGGAACAGTCCAGTCCGAACTACAAAAGCCATGTCCTTCCCAGAACGGAATCAAGCATCCGAGGACCGGACCGGTTTCGAGGTAACACCTCTCATCAGCCCGGCTAGCTTGACTCCAGTGGTGTGGAGTGCCTGGGACCCACGTCTGGGCATCCCCAGCGCACTTATGGCGGCAATTGCAAACAAAACAGGTGATGGACCGAATGTGGATCAATGTCACACATTCACCCCAGTCCAAAGATCTGGGCCCATATCCATCGTTTTTTTGCACTCCACACCACCCTGGGTTAGACAATGGCGATATGCAAATCAGCTCTGACCCTGTGCCCCATGGGAACAGTCCAGTCCGAACTACAAAAGCCATGTCCTTCCATGAACGGAATCAAGCATCCGAGGACCGGACCGATTTCGAGGTAACACCTCTCATCAGCCCGGCTAGCTTGACTCCAGTGGTGTGGAGTGCCTGGGACCCACGTCTGGGCATCCCCAGCGCACTTATGGCGGCAATTGCAAACAAAACAGGTGATGGACCGAATGTGGATCAATGTCACACATTCACCCCAGTCCAAAGATCTGGGCCCAAATCCATCGTTTTTTTGCACTCCACACCACCCTGGGTTAGACAATGGTGATATGCAAATCAGCTCTGACCCTGTGCCCCATGGGAACAGTCCAGTCCGAACTACAAAAGCCATGTCCTTCCCAGAACGGAATCAAGCATCCGAGGACCGGACCGGTTTCGAGGTAACACCTCTCATCAGCCCGGCTAGCTTGACTCCAGTGGTGTGGAGTGCCTGGGACCCACGTCTGGGCATCCCCAGCGCACTTATGGCGGCAATTGCAAACAAAACAGGTGATGGACCGAATGTGGATCAATGTCACACATTCACCCCAGTCCAAAGATCTGGGCCCAAATCCATCGTTTTTTTGCACTCCACACCACCCTGGGTTAGACAATGGTGATATGCAAATCAGCTCTGACCCTGTGCCCCATGGGAACAGTCCAGTCCGAACTACAAAAGCCATGTCCTTCCCAGAACGGAATCAAGCATCCGAGGACCGGACCGGTTTCGAGGTAACACCTCTCATCAGCCCGGCTAGCTTGACTCCAGTGGTGTGGAGTGCCTGGGACCCACGTCTGGGCATCCCCAGCGCACTTATGGCGGCAATTGCAAACAAAACAGGTGATGGACCGAATGTGGATCAATGTCACACATTCACCCCAGTCCAAAGATCTGGGCCCAAATCCATCGTTTTTTTGCACTTCACACCACCCTGGGTTCGACGATGGCGATATGCAAATCAGCTCTGACCCTGTGCCCCATTGGAACAGTCCAGTCCGAACTACAAAAGCCATGTCCTTCCCAGAACGGAATCAAGCATCCGAGGACCGGACCGGTTTCGAGGTAACACCTCTCATCAGCCCGGCTAGCTTGACTCCAGTGGTGTGGAGTGCCTGGGACCCACGTCTGGGCATCCCCAGCGCACCTATGGTGGCAATTGCAAACAAAACAGGTGATGGACCGAATGTGGATCAATGTCACACATTTACCCCAGTCCAAAGATCTGGGCCCAAATCCATCGTTTTTTTGCACTCCACACCACCCTGGGTTAGACAATGGCGATATGCAAATCAGCTCTGACCCTGTGCCCCATGGGAACAGTCCAGTCCGAACTACAAAAGCCATGTCCTTCCCAGAACGGAATCAAGCATCCGAGGACCGGACCGGTTTCGAGGTAACACCTCTCATCAGCCCGGCTAGCTTGACTCCAGTGGTGTGGAGTGCCTGGGACCCACGTCTGGGCATCCCCAGCGCACTTATGGCGGCAATTGCAAACAAAACAGGTGATGGACCGAATGTGGATCAATGTCACACATTCACCCCAGTCCAAAGATCTGGGCCCAAATCCATCGTTTTTTTGCACTCCACACCACCCTGGGTTAGACAATGGCGATATGCATATCAGCTCTGACCCTGTGCCCCATGGGAACAGTCCAGTCCAAACTACAAAAGCCATGTCCTTCCCAGAACAGAATCAAGCATCCGAGGACCGGACCGGTTTCGAGGTAACACCTCTCATCAGCCCGGCTAGCTTGACTCCAGTGGTGTGGAGTGCCTGGGACCCACGTCTGGGCATCCCCAGCGCACTTATGGCGGCAATTGCAAACAAAACAGGTGATGGACCGAATGTGGATCAATGTCACACATTCACCCCAGTCCAAAGATCTGGGCCCAATCCATCGTTTTTTTGCACTCCACACCACCCTGGGTTAGACAATGGCGATATGCAAATCAGCTCTGACCCTGTGCCCCATGGGAACAGTCCAGTCCGAACTACAAAAGCCATGTCCTTCCCAGAACGGAATCAAGCATCCGAGGACCGGACCGGTTTCGAGGTAACACCTCTCATCAGCCCGGCTAGCTTGACTCCAGTGGTGTGGAGTGCCTGGGACCCACGTCTGGGCATCCCCAGCGCACTTATGGCGGCAATTGCAAACAAAACAGGTGATGGACCGAATGTGGATCAATGTCACACATTCACCCCAGTCCAAAGATCTGGGCCCAAATCCATCGTTTTTTTGCACTCCACACCACCCTGGGTTAGAAAATGGCGATATGCAAATCAGCTCTGACCCTGTGCCCCATGGGAACAGTCCAGTCCGAACTACAAAAGCCATGTCCTTCCCAGAACGGAATCAAGCATCCGAGGACCGGACCGGTTTCGAGGTAACACCTCTCATCAGCCCGGCTAGCTTGACTCCAGTGGTGTGGAGTGCCTGGGACCCACGTCTGGGCATCCCCAGCGCACTTATGGCGGCAATTGCAAACAAAACAGGTGATGGACCGAATGTGGATCAATGTCACACATTCACCCCAGTCCAAAGATCTGGGCCCAAATCCATCGTTTTTTTGCACTCCACACCACCCTGGGTTAGACAATGGTGATATGCAAATCAGCTCTGACCCTGTGCCCCATGGGAACAGTCCAGTCCGAACTACAAAAGCCATGTCCTTCCCAGAACGGAATCAAGCATCCGAGGACCGGACCGGTTTCGAGGTAACACCTCTCATCAGCCCGGCTAGCTTGACTCCAGTGGTGTGGAGTGCCTGGGACCCACGTCTGGGCATCCCCAGCGCACTTATGGCGGCAATTGCAAACAAAACAGGTGATGGACCGAATGTGGATCAATGTCACATATTCACCCCAGTCCAAAGATCTGGGCCCAAATCCATCGTTTTTTTGCACTTCACACCACCCTGGGTTAGACAATGGCGATATGCAAATCAGCTCTGACCCTGTGCCCCATGGGAACAGTCCAGTCCGAACTACAAAAGCCATGTCCTTCCCAGAACGGAATCAAGCATCCGAGGACCGGACCGGTTTCGTGGTAACACCTCTCATCAGCCCGGCTAGCTTGACTCCAGTGGTGTGGAGTGCCTGGGACCCACGTCTGGGCATCCCCAGCGCACTTATGGCAGCAATTGCAAACAAAACAGGTGATGGACCGAATGTGGTTCAATGTCACACATTCACCCCAGTCCAAAGATCTGGGCCCAAATCCATCGTTTTTTTGCACTCCACACCACCCTGGGTTAGACAATGGCGATATGCAAATCAGCTCTGACCCTGTGCCCCATGGGAACAGTCCAGTCCGAACTACAAAAGCCATGTCCTTCCCAGAACAGAATCAAGCATCCGAGGACCGGACCGGTTTCGAGGTAACACCTCTCATCAGCCCGGCTAGCTTGACTCCAGTGGAGTGGAGTGGAGTGCCTGGGACCCACGTCTGGGCATCCCCAGCGCACTTATGGCGGCAATTGCAAACAAAACAGGTGATGGACCGAATGTGGATCAATGTCACACATTCACCCCAGTCCAAAGATCTGGGCCCAAATCCATCGTTTTTTTGCACTCCACACCACCCTGGGTTAGACAATGGCGATATGCAAATCAGGTCTGACCCTGTGCCCCATGGGAACAGTCCAGTCCGAACTACAAAAGCCATGTCCTTCCCAGAACGGAATCAAGCATCCGAGGACCGGACCGGTTTCGAGGTAACACCTCTCATCAGCCCGGCTAGCTTGACTCCAGTGGTGTGGAGTGCCTGGGACCCACGTTTGGGCATCCCCAGCGCACTTATGGTGGCAATTGCAAACAAAACAGGTGATGGACCGAATGTGGATCAATGTCACACATTCACCCCAGTCCAAAGATCTGGGCCCAAATCCATCGTTTTTTTGCACTCCACACCACCCTGGGTTAGACAATGGCGATATGCAAATCAGCTCTGACCCTGTGCCCCATGGGAACAGTCCAGTCCGAACTACAAAAGCCATGTCCTTCCCAGAACGGAATCAAGCATCCGAGGACCGGACCGGTTTCGAGGTAACACCTCTCATCAGCCCGGCTAGCTTGACTCCAGTGGTGTGGAGTGCCTGGGACCCACGTCTGGGCATCCCCAGCGCACTTATGGCGGCAATTGCAAACAAAACAGGTGATGGACCGAATGTGGATCAATGTCACACATTCACCCCAGTCCAAAGATCTGGGCCCATATCCATCGTTTTTTTGCACTCCACACCACCCTGGGTTAGACAATGGCGATATGCAAATCAGCTCTGACCCTGTGCCCCATGGGAACAGTCCAGTCCGAACTACAAAAGCCATGTCCTTCCCAGAACGGAATCAAGCATCCGAGGACCGGACCGATTTCGAGGTAACACCTCTCATCAGCCCGGCTAGCTTGACTCCAGTGGTGTGGAGTGCCTGTGACCCACGTCTGGGCATCCCCAGCGCACTTATGGCGGCAATTGCAAACAAAACTGGTGATGGACCGAATGTGGATCAATGTCACACATTCACCCCAGTCCCAAGATCTGGGCCCAAATCCATCGTTTTTTTGCACTCCACACCACCCTGGGTTCGACAATGGTGATATGCAAATCAGCTCTGACCCTGTGCCCCATGGGAACAGTCCAGTCCGAACTACAAAAGCCATGTCCTTCCCAGAACGGAATCAAGCATCCGAGGACCGGACCGGTTTCGAGGTAACACCTCTCATCAGCCCGGCTAGCTTGACTCCAGTGGTGTGGAGTGCCTGGGACCCACGTCTGGGCATCCCCAGCGCACTTATGGCGGCAATTGCAAAGAAAACAGGTGATGGACCGAATGTGGATCAATGTCACACATTCACCCCAGTCCAAAGATCTGGGCCCAAATCCATCGTTTTTTTGCACTTCACACCACCCTGGGTTAGACAATGGCGATATGCAAAACAGCTCTGACCCTGTGCCCCATTGGAACAGTCCAGTCCGAACTACAAAAGCCATGTCCTTCCCAGAACGGAATCAAGCATCCGAGGACCGGACCGGTTTCGAGGTAAGACCTCTCATCAGCTTGACTCCAGTGGTGAGGAGTGCCTGGGACCCACGTCTGGGCATCCCCAGCGCACCTATGGCGGCAATTGCAAACAAAACAGGTGATGGACCGAATGTGGATCAATGTCACACATTCACCCCAGTCCAAAGATCTGGGCCCAAATCCATCGTTTTTTTGCACTCCACACCACCCTGGGTTAGACAATGGCGATATGCAAATCAGCTCTGACCCTGTGCCCCATGGGAACAGTCCAGTCCGAACTACAAAAGCCATGTCCTTCCCAGAACGGAATCAAGCATCCGAGGACCGGACCGGTTTCGAGGTAACACCTCTCATCAGCCCGGCTAGCTTGACTCCAGTGGTGTGGAGTGCCTGGGACCCACGTCTGGGCATCCCCAGCGCACTTATGGCGGCAATTGCAAACAAAACAGGTGATGGACCGAATGTGGATCAATGTCACACATTCACCCCAGTCCAAAGATCTGGGCCCATATCCATCGTTTTTTTGCACTCCACACCACCCTGGGTTAGACAGTGGCGATATGCAAATCAGCTCTGACCCTGTGCCCCATGGGAACAGTCCAGTCCGAACTACAAAAGCCATGTCCTTCCCAGAACGGAATCAAGCATCCGAGGACCGGACCGGTTTCGAGGTAACACCTCTCATCAGCCCGGCTAGCTTGACTCCAGTGGTGTGGAGTGCCTGGGACCCACGTTTGGGCATCCCCAGCGCACTTATGGTGGCAATTGCAAACAAAACAGGTGATGGACCGAATGTGGATCAATGTCACACATTCACCCCAGTCCAAAGATCTGGGCCCAAATCCATCGTTTTTTTGCACTCCACACCACCCTGGGTTAGACAATGGCGATATGCAAATCAGCTCTGACCCTGTGCCCCATGGGAACAGTCCAGTCCGAACTACAAAAGCCATGTCCTTCCCAGAACGGAATCAAGCATCCGAGGACCGGACCGGTTTCGAGGTAACACCTCTCATCAGCCCGGCTAGCTTGACTCCAGTGGTGTGGAGTGCCTGGGACCCACGTCTGGGCATCCCCAGCGCACTTATGGCGGCAATTGCAAACAAAACAGGTGATGGACCGAATGTGGATCAATGTCACACATTCACCCCAGTCCAAAGATCTGGGCCCATATCCATCGTTTTTTTGCACTCCACACCACCCTGGGTTAGACAATGGCGATATGCAAATCAGCTCTGACCCTGTGCCCCATGGGAACAGTCCAGTCCGAACTACAAAAGCCATGTCCTTCCCAGAACGGAATCAAGCATCCGAGGACCGGACCGATTTCGAGGTAACACCTCTCATCAGCCCGGCTAGCTTGACTCCAGTGGTGTGGAGTGCCTGGGACCCACGTCTGGGCATCCCCAGCGCACTTATGGCGGCAATTGCAAACAAAACAGGTGATGGACCGAATGTGGATCATTGTCACACATTCACCCCAGTCCAAAGATCTGGGCCCAAATCCATCGTTTTTTTGCACTCCACACCACCCTGGGTTAGACAATGGTGATATGCAAATCAGCTCTGACCCTGTGCCCCATGGGAACAGTCCAGTCCGAACTACAAAAGCCATGTCCTTCCCAGAACGGAATCAAGCATCCGAGGACCGGACCGGTTTCGAGGTAACACCTCTCATCAGCCCGGCTAGCTTGACTCCAGTGGTGTGGAGTGCCTGGGACCCACGTCTGGGCATCCCCAGCGCACCTATGGTGGCAATTGCAAACAAAACAGGTGATGGACCGAATGTGGATCAATGTCACACATTCACCCCAGTCCAAAGATCTGGGCCCAAATCCATCGTTTTTTTGCACTCCACACCACCCTGGGTTAGACAATGGCGATATGCAAATCAGCTCTGACCCCGTGCCCCATGGGAACAGTCCAGTCCGAACTACAAAAGCCATGTCCTTCCCAGAACGGAATCAAGCATCCGAGGACCGGACCGGTTTCGAGGTAACACCTCTCATCAGCCCGGCTAGCTTGACTCCAGTGGTGTGGAGTGCCTGGGACCCACGTCTGGGCATCCCCAGCGCACTTATGGCGGCAATTGCAAACAAAACAGGTGATGGACCGAATGTGGATCAATGTCACACATTCACCCCAGTCCAAAGATCTGGGCCCAAATCCATCGTTTTTTTGCACTCCACACCACCCTGGGTTAGACAATGGCGATATGCATATCAGCTCTGACCCTGTGTCCCATGGGAACAGTCCAGTCCAAACTACAAAAGCCATGTCCTTCCCAGAACAGAATCAAGCATCCGAGGACCGGACCGGTTTCGAGGTAACACCTCTCATCAGCCCGGCTAGCTTGACTCCAGTGGTGTGGAGTGCCTGGGACCCACGTCTGGGCATCCCCAGCGCACTTATGGCGGCAATTGCAAACAAAACAGGTGATGGACCGAATGTGGATCAATGTCACACATTCACCCCAGTCCAAAGATCTGGGCCCAATCCATCGTTTTTTTGCACTCCACACCACCCTGGGTTAGACAATGGCGATATGCAAATCAGCTCTGACCCTGTGCCCCATGGGAACAGTCCAGTCCGAACTACAAAAGCCATGTCCTTCCCAGAACGGAATCAAGCATCCGAGGACCGGACCGGTTTCGAGGTAACACCTCTCATCAGCCCGGCTAGCTTGACTCCAGTGGTGTGGAGTGCCTGGGACCCACGTCTGGGCATCCCCAGCGCACTTATGGCGGCAATTGCAAACAAAACAGGTGATGGACCGAATGTGGATCAATGTCACACATTCACCCCAGTCCAAAGATCTGGGCCCAAATCCATCGTTTTTTTGCACCCCACACCACCCTGGGTTAGAAAATGGCGATATGCAAATCAGCTCTGACCCTGTGCCCCATGGGAACAGTCCAGTCCGAACTACAAAAGCCATGTCCTTCCCAGAACGGAATCAAGCATCCGAGGACCGGACCGGTTTCGAGGTAACACCTCTCATCAGCCCGGCTAGCTTGACTCCAGTGGTGTGGAGTGCCTGGGACCCACGTCTGGGCATCCCCAGCGCACTTATGGCGGCAATTGCAAACAAAACAGGTGATGGACCGAATGTGGATCAATGTCACACATTCACCCCAGTCCAAAGATCTGGGCCCAAATCCATCGTTTTTTTGCACTCCACACCACCCTGGGTTAGACAATGGTGATATGCAAATCAGCTCTGACCCTGTGCCCCATGGGAACAGTCCAGTCCGAACTACAAAAGCCATGTCCTTCCCAGAACGGAATCAAGCATCCGAGGACCGGACCGGTTTCGAGGTAACACCTCTCATCAGCCCGGCTAGCTTGACTCCAGTGGTGTGGAGTGCCTGGGACCCACGTCTGGGCATCCCCAGCGCACTTATGGCGGCAATTGCAAACAAAACAGGTGATGGACCGAATGTGGATCAATGTCACATATTCACCCCAGTCCAAAGATCTGGGCCCAAATCCATCGTTTTTTTGCACTTCACACCACCCTGGGTTAGACAATGGCGATATGCAAATCAGCTCTGACCCTGTGCCCCATGGGAACAGTCCAGTCCGAACTACAAAAGCCATGTCCTTCCCAGAACGGAATCAAGCATCCGAGGACCGGACCGGTTTCGAGGTAACACCTCTCATCAGCCCGGCTAGCTTGACTCCAGTGGTGTGGAGTGCCTGGGACCCACGTCTGGGCATCCCCAGCGCACTTATGGCAGCAATTGCAAACAAAACAGGTGATGGACCGAATGTGGATCAATGTCACACATTCACCCCAGTCCAAAGATCTGGGCCCAAATCCATCGTTTTTTTGCACTCCACACCACCCTGGGTTAGACAATGGCGATATGCAAATCAGCTCTGACCCTGTGCCCCATGGGAACAGTCCAGTCCGAACTACAAAAGCCATGTCCTTCCCAGAACGGAATCAAGCATCCGAGGACCGGACCGGTTTCGAGGTAACACCTCTCATCAGCCCGGCTAGCTTGACTCCAGTGGTGTGGAGTGCCTGGGACCCACGTCTGGGCATCCCCAGCGCACTTATAGCGGCAATTGCAAACAAAACAGGTGATGGACCGAATGTGGATCAATGTCACACATTCACCCCAGTCCAAAGATCTGGGCCCAAATCCATCGTTTGTTTGCACTCCACACCACCCTGGGTTAGACAATGGCGATATGCAAATCAGGTCTGACCCTGTGCCCCATGGGAACAGTCCAGTCCGAACTACAAAAGCCATGTCCTTCCCAGAACGGAATCAAGCATCCGAGGACCGGACCGGTTTCGAGGTAACACCTCTCATCAGCCCGGCTAGCTTGACTCCAGTGGTGTGGAGTGCCTGGGACCCACGTCTGGGCATCCCCAGCGCACTTATGGCGGCAATTGCAAACAAAACAGGTGATGGACCGAATGTGGATCAATGTCACACATTCACCCCAGTCCAAAGATCTGGGCCCAAATCCATCGTTTTTTTGCACTCCACACCACCCTGGGTTAGACAATGGCGATATGCAAATCAGCTCTGACCCTGTGCCCCATGGGAACAGTCCAGTCCGAACTACAAAAGCCATGTCCTTCCCAGAACGGAATCAAGCATCCGAGGACCGGACCGGTTTCGAGGTAACACCTCTCATCAGCCCGGCTAGCTTGACTCCAGTGGTGTGGAGTGCCTGGGACCCACGTCTGGGCATCCCCAGCGCACTTATGGCGGCAATTGCAAACAAAACAGGTGATGGACCGAATGTGGATCAATGTCACACATTCACCCCAGTCCAAAGATCTGGGCCCATATCCATCGTTTTTTTGCACTCCACACCACCCTGGGTTAGACAGTGGCGATATGCAAATCAGCTCTGACCCTGTGCCCCATGGGAACAGTCCAGTCCGAACTACAAAAGCCATGTCCTTCCCAGAACGGAATCAAGCATCCGAGGACCGGACCGGTTTCGAGGTAACACCTCTCATCAGCCCGGCTAGCTTGACTCCAGTGGTGTGGAGTGCCTGGGACCCACGTTTGGGCATCCCCAGCGCACTTATGGTGGCAATTGCAAACAAAACAGGTGATGGACCGAATGTGGATCAATGTCACACATTCACCCCAGTCCAAAGATCTGGGCCCAAATCCATCGTTTTTTTGCACTCCACACCACCCTGGGTTAGACAATGGCGATATGCAAATCAGCTCTGACCCTGTGCCCCATGGGAACAGTCCAGTCCGAACTACAAAAGCCATGTCCTTCCCAGAACGGAATCAAGCATCCGAGGACCGGACCGGTTTCGAGGTAACACCTCTCATCAGCCCGGCTAGCTTGACTCCAGTGGTGTGGAGTGCCTGGGACCCACGTCTGGGCATCCCCAGCGCACTTATGGCGGCAATTGCAAACAAAACAGGTGATGGACCGAATGTGGATCAATGTCACACATTCACCCCAGTCCAAAGATCTGGGCCCATATCCATCGTTTTTTTGCACTCCACACCACCCTGGGTTAGACAATGGCGATATGCAAATCAGCTCTGACCCTGTGCCCCATGGGAACAGTCCAGTCCGAACTACAAAAGCCATGTCCTTCCCAGAACGGAATCAAGCATCCGAGGACCGGACCGATTTCGAGGTAACACCTCTCATCAGCCCGGCTAGCTTGACTCCAGTGGTGTGGAGTGCCTGTGACCCACGTCTGGGCATCCCCAGCGCACTTATGGCGGCAATTGCAAACAAAACAGGTGATGGACCGAATGTGGATCAATGTCACACATTCACCCCAGTCCAAAGATCTGGGCCCAAATCCATCGTTTTTTTGCACTCCACACCACCCTGGGTTAGACAATGGTGATATGCAAATCAGCTCTGACCCTGTGCCCCATGGGAACAGTCCAGTCCGAACTACAAAAGCCATGTCCTTCCCAGAACGGAATCAAGCATCCGAGGACCGGACCGGTTTCGAGGTAACACCTCTCATCAGCCCGGCTAGCTTGACTCCAGTGGTGTGGAGTGCCTGGGACCCACGTCTGGGCATCCCCAGCGCACTTATGGCGGCAATTGCAAACAAAACAGGTGATGGACCGAATGTGGATCAATGTCACACATTCACCCCAGTCCAAAGATCTGGGCCCAAATCCATCGTTTTTTTGCACTTCACACCACCCTGGGTTAGACAATGGCGATATGCAAATCAGCTCTGACCCTGTGCCCCATTGGAACAGTCCAGTCCGAACTACAAAAGCCATGTCCTTCCCAGAACGGAATCAAGCATCCGAGGACCGGACCGGTTTCGAGGTAAGACCTCTCATCAGCCCGGCTAGCTTGACTCCAGTGGTGTGGAGTGCCTGGGACCCACGTCTGGGCATCCCCAGCGCACCTATGGCGGCAATTGCAAACAAAACAGGTGATGGACCGAATGTGGATCAATGTCACACATTCACCCCAGTCCAAAGATCTGGGCCCAAATCCATCGTTTTTTTGCACTCCACACCACCCTGGGTTAGACAATGGCGATATGCATATCAGCTCTGACCCTGTGCCCCATGGGAACAGTCCAGTCCAAACTACAAAAGCCATGTCCTTCCCAGAACAGAATCAAGCATCCGAGGACCGGACCGGTTTCGAGGTAACACCTCTCATCAGCCCGGCTAGCTTGACTCCAGTGGTGTGGAGTGCCTGGGACCCACGTCTGGGCATCCCCAGCGCACCTATTGCGGCAATTGCAAACAAAACAGGTGATGGACCGAATGTGGATGAATGTCACACATTCACCCCAGTCCAAAGATCTGGGCACAAATCCATCGTTTTTTTGCACTCCACACCACCCTGGGTTAGACAATGGCGATATGCATATCAGCTCTGACCCTGTGCCCCATGGGAACAGTCCAGTCCAAACTACAAAAGCCATGTCCTTCCCAGAACAGAATCAAGCATCCGAGGACCGGACCGGTTTCGAGGTAACACCTCTCATCAGCCCGGCTAGCTTGACTCCAGTGGTGTGGAGTGCCTGGGACCCACGTCTGGGCATCCCCAGCGCACTTATGGCGGCAATTGCAAACAAAACAGGTGATGGACCGAATGTGGATCAATGTCACACATTCACCCCAGTCCAAAGATCTGGGCCCAATCCATCGTTTTTTTGCACTCCACACCACCCTGGGTTAGACAATGGCGATATGCAAATCAGCTCTGACCCTGTGCCCCATGGGAACAGTCCAGTCCGAACTACAAAAGCCATGTCCTTCCCAGAACAGAATCAAGCATCCGAGGACCGGACCGGTTTCGAGGTAACACCTCTCATCAGCCCGGCTAGCTTGACTCCAGTGGTGTGGAGTGCCTGGGACCCACGTCTGGGCATCCCCAGCGCACTTATGGCGGCAATTGCAAACAAAACAGGTGATGGACCGAATGTTGATCAATGTCACACATTCACCCCAGTCCAATGATCTGGGCCCAAATCCATCGTTTTTTTGCACTCCACACCACCCTGGGTTAGACAATGGTGATATGCAAATCAGCTCTGACCCTGTGCCCCATGGAACAGTCCAGTCCGAACTACAAAAGCCATGTCCTTCCCAGAACGGAATCAAGCATCCGAGGACCGGACCGGTTTCGAGGTAACACCTCTCATCAGCCCGGCTAGCTTGACTCCAGTGGTGTGGAGTGACTGGGACCCACGTCTGGGCATCCCCAGCGCACTTATGGCGGCAATTGCAAACAAAACAGGTGATGGACCCAATGTGGATCAATGTCACACATTCACCCCAGTCCAAAGATCTGGGCCCAAATCCATCGTTTTTTTGCACTTCACACCACCCTGGGTTAGACAATGGCGATATGCAAATCAGCTCTGACCCTGTGCCCCATTGGAACAGTCCAGTCCGAACTACAAAAGCCATGTCCTTCCCAGAACGGAATCAAGCATCCGAGGACCGGACCGGTTTCGAGGTAACACCTCTCATCAGCCCGGCTAGCTTGACTCCAGTGGTGTGGAGTGCCTGGGACCCACGTCTGGGCATCCCCAGCGCACTTATGGCGGCAATTGCAAACAAAACAGGTGATGGACCGAATGTGGATCAATGTCACACATTCACCCCAGTCCAAAGATCTGGGCCCAAATCCATCGTTTTTTTGAACTCCACACCACCCTGGGTTAGACAATGGCGATATGCATATCAGCTCTGACCCTGTGCCCCATGGGAACAGTCCAGTCCAAACTACAAAAGCCATGTCCTTCCCAGAACGGAATCAAGCATCCGAGGACCGGACCGGTTTCGAGGTAACACCTCTCATCAGCCCGGCTAGCTTGACTCCAGTGGTGTGGAGTGCCTGGGACCCACGTCTGGGCATCCCCAGCGCACTTATGGCGGCAATTGCAAACAAAACAGGTGATGGACCGAATGTGGATCAATGTCACACATTCACCCCAGTCCAAAGATCTGGGCCCAATCCATCGTTTTTTTGCACTCCACACCACCCTGGGTTAGACAATGGCGATATGCAAATCAGCTCTGACCCTGTGCCCCATGGGAACAGTCCAGTCCGAACTACAAAAGCCATGTCCTTCCCAGAACGGAATCAAGCATCCGAGGACCGGACCGGTTTCGAGGTAACACCTCTCATCAGCCCGGCTAGCTTGACTCCAGTGGTGTGGAGTGCCTGGGACCCACGTCTGGGCATCCCCAGCGCACTTATGGCGGCAATTGCAAACAAAACAGGTGATGGACCGAATGTGGATCAATGTCACACATTCACCCCAGTCCAAAGATCTGGGCCCAAATCCATCGTTTTTTTGCACTCCACACCACCCTGGGTTAGACAATAGCGATATGCAAATCAGCTCTGACCCTGTGCCCCATGGGAACAGTCCAGTCCGAACTACAAAAGCCATGTCCTTCCCAGAACGGAATCAAGCATCCGAGGACCGGACCGGTTTCGAGGTAACACCTCTCATCAGCCCGGCTAGCTTGACTCCAGTGGTGTGGAGTGCCTGGGACCAACGTCTGGGCATCCCCAGCGCACTTATGGCGGCAATTGCAAACAAAGCAGGTGATGGACCGAATGTGGATCAATGTCACATATTCACCCCAGTCCAAAGATCTGGGCCCAAATCCATCGTTTTTTTGCACTCCACACCACCCTGGGTTAGACAATGGCGATATGCAAATCAGCTCTGACCCTGTGCCCCATGGGAACAGTCCAGTCCGAACTACAAAAGCCATGTTCTTCCCAGAACGGAATCAAGCATCCGAGGACCGGACCGGTTTCGAGGTAACACCTCTCATCAGCCCGGCTAGCTTGACTCCAGTGGTGTGGAGTGCCTGGGACCCACGTCTGGGCATCCCCAGCGCACTTATGGCAGCAATTGCAAACAAAACAGGTGATGGACCGAATGTGGATCAATGTCACACATTCACCCCAGTCCAAAGATCTGGGCCCAAATCCATCGTTTTTTTGCACTCCACACCACCCTGGGTTAGACAATGGCGATATGCAAATCAGCTCTGACCCTGTGCCCCATGGGAACAGTCCAGTCCGAACTACAAAAGCCATGTCCTTCCCAGAACGGAATCAAGCATCCGAGGATCGGACCGGTTTCGAGGTAACACCTCTCATCAGCCCGGCTAGCTTGACTCCAGTGGTGTGGAGTGCCTGGGACCCACGTTTGGGCATCCCCAGCGCACTTATGGTGGCAATTGCAAACAAAACAGGTGATGGACCGAATGTGGATCAATGTCACACATTCACCCCAGTCCAAAGATCTGGGCCCAAATCCATCGTTTTTTTGCACTCCACACCACCCTGGGTTAGACAATGGCGATATGCAAATCAGCTCTGACCCTGTGCCCCATGGGAACAGTCCAGTCCGAACTACAAAAGCCATGTCCTTCCCAGAACGGAATCAAGCATCCGAGGACCGGACCGGTTTCGAGGTAACACCTCTCATCAGCCCGGCTAGCTTGACTCCAGTGGTGTGGAGTGCCTGGGACCCACGTCTGGGCATCCCCAGCGCACTTATGGCAGCAATTGCAAACAAAACAGGTGATGGACCGAATGTGGATCAATGTCACACATTCACCCCAGTCCAAAGATCTGGGCCCAAATCCATCGTTTTTTTGCACTCCACACCACCCTGGGTTAGACAATGGTGATATGCAAATCAGCTCTGACCCTGTGCCCCATGGGAACAGTCCAGTCCGAACTACAAAAGCCATGTCCTTCCCAGAACGGAATCAAGCATCCGAGGACCGGACCGGTTTCGAGGTAACACCTCTCATCAGCCCGGCTAGCTTGACTCCAGTGGTGTGGAGTGCCTGGGACCCACGTCTGGGCATCCCCAGCGCACTTATGGCGGCAATTGCAAACAAAACAGGTGATGGACCGAATGTGGATCAATGTCACACATTCACCCCAGTCCAAAGATCTGGGCCCATATCCATCGTTTTTTTGCACTCCACACCACCCTGGGTTAGACAGTGGCGATATGCAAATCAGCTCTGACCCTGTGCCCCATGGGAACAGTCCAGTCCGAACTACAAAAGCCATGTCCTTCCCAGAACGGAATCAAGCATCCGAGGACCGGACCGGTTTCGAGGTAACACCTCTCATCAGCCCGGCTAGCTTGACTCCAGTGGTGTGGAGTGCCTGGGACCCACGTTTGGGCATCCCCAGCGCACTTATGGTGGCAATTGCAAACAAAACAGGTGATGGACCGAATGTGGATCAATGTCACACATTCACCCCAGTCCAAAGATCTGGGCCCAAATCCATCGTTTTTTTGCACTCCACACCACCCTGGGTTAGACAATGGCGATATGCAAATCAGCTCTGACCCTGTGCCCCATGGGAACAGTCCAGTCCGAACTACAAAAGCCATGTCCTTCCCAGAACGGAATCAAGCATCCGAGGACCGGACTGGTTTCGAGGTAACACCTCTCATCAGCCCGGCTAGCTTGACTCCAGTGGTGTGGAGTGCCTGGGACCCACGTCTGGGCATCCCCAGCGCACTTATGGCGGCAATTGCAAACAAAACAGGTTATGGACCGAATGTGGATCAATGTCACACATTCACCCCAGTCCAAAGATCTGGGCCCAAATCCATCGTTTTTTTGCACTCCACACCACCCTGGGTTAGATAATGGCGATATGCAAATCAGCTCTGACCCTGTGCCCCATGGGAACAGTCCAGTCCGAACTACAAAAGCCATGTCCTTCCCAGAACGGAATCAAGCATCCGAGGACCGGACCGGTTTCGAGGTAACACCTCTCATCAGCCCGGCTAGCTTGACTCCAGTGGTGTGGAGTGCCTGGGACCCACGTCTGGGCATCCCCAGCGCACTTATGGCGGCAATTGCAAACAAAACAGGTGATGTACCGAATGTGGATCAATGTCACACATTCACCCCAGTCCAAAGATCTGGGCCCAAATCCATCGTTTTTTTGCACTCCACACCACCCTGGGTTAGACAATGGCGATATGCAAATCAGCTCTGACCCTGTGCCCCATGGGAACAGTCCAGTCCGAACTACAAAAGCCATGTCCTTCCCAGAACGGAATCAAGCATCCGAGGACCGGACCGGTTTCGAGGTAACACCTCTCATCAGCCCGGCTAGCTTGACTCCAGTGGTGTGGAGTGCCTGGGACCCACGTCTGGGCATCCCCAGCGCACTTATGGCGGCAATTGCAAACAAAACAGGTGATGGACCGAATGTGGATCAATGTCACACATTCACTCCAGTCCAAAGATCTGGGCCCAAATCCATCGTTTTTTTGCACTCCACACCACCCTGGGTTAGACAATGGCGATATGCAAATCAGCTCTGACCCTGTGCCCCATGGGAACAGTCCAGTCCGAACTACAAAAGCCATGTCCTTCCCAGAACGGAATCAAGCATCCGAGGATCGGACCGGTTTCGAGGTAACACCTCTCATCAGCCCGGCTAGCTTGACTCCAGTGGTGTGGAGTGCCTGGGACCCACGTTTGGGCATCCCCAGCGCACTTATGGTGGCAATTGCAAACAAAACAGGTGATGGACCGAATGTGGATCAATGTCACACATTCACCCCAGTCCAAAGATCTGGGCCCAAATCCATCGTTTTTTTGCACTCCACACCACCCTGGGTTAGACAATGGCGATATGCAAATCAGCTCTGACCCTGTGCCCCATGGGAACAGTCCAGTCCGAACTACAAAAGCCATGTCCTTCCCAGAACGGAATCAAGCATCCGAGGACCGGACCGGTTTCGAGGTAACACCTCTCATCAGCCCGGCTAGCTTGACTCCAGTGGTGTGGAGTGCCTGGGACCCACGTCTGGGCATCCCCAGCACACTTATGGCGGCAATTGCAAACAAAACAGGTGATGTACCGAATGTGGATCAATGTCACACATTCACCCCAGTCCAAAGATCTGGGCCCAAATCCATCGTTTTTTTGCACTCCACACCACCCTGGGTTAGACAATGGCGATATGCAAATCAGCTCTGACCCTGTGCCCCATGGGAACAGTCCAGTCCGAACTACAAAAGCCATGTCCTTCCCAGAACGGAATCAAGCATCCGAGGACCGGACCGGTTTCGAGGTAACACCTCTCATCAGCCCGGCTAGCTTGACTCCAGTGGTGTGGAGTGCCTGGGACCCACGTCTGGGCATCCCCAGCGCACTTATGGCGGCAATTGCAAACAAAACAGGTGATGGACCGAATGTGGATCAATGTCACACATTCACTCCAGTCCAAAGATCTGGGCCCAAATCCATCGTTTTTTTGCACTCCACACCACCCTGGGTTAGACAATGGCGATATGCAAATCAGCTCTGACCCTGTGCCCCATGGGAACAGTCCAGTCCGAACTACAAAAGCCATGTCCTTCCCAGAACGGAATCAAGCATCCGAGGACCGGACCGGTTTCGAGGTAACACCTCTCATCAGCCCGGCTAGCTTGACTCCAGTGGTGTGGAGTGCCTGGGACCCACGTTTGGGCATCCCCAGCGCACTTATGGCGGCAATTGCAAACAAAACAGGTGATGGACCGAATGTGGATCAATGTCACATATTCACCCCAGTCCAAAGATCTGGGCCCAAATCCATCGTTTTTTTGCACTCCACACCACCCTGGGTTAGACAATGGCGATATGCAAATCAGCTCTGACCCTGTGCCCCATGGGAACAGTCCAGTCCGAACTACAAAAGCCATGTCCTTCCCAGAACGGAATCAAGCATCCGAGGACCGGACCGGTTTCGAGGTAACACCTCTCATCAGCCCGGCTAGCTTGACTCCAGTGGTGTGGAGTGCCTGGGACCCACGTCTGGGCATCCCCAGCGCACTTATGGCAGCAATTGCAAACAAAACAGGTGATGGACCGAATGTGGATCAATGTCACACATTCACCCCAGTCCAAAGATCTGGGCCCAAATCCATCGTTTTTTTGCACTCCACACCACCCTGGGTTAGACAATGGTGATATGCAAATCAGCTCTGACCCTGTGCCCCATGGGAACAGTCCAGTCTGAACTACAAAAGCCATGTCCTTCCCAGAACGGAATCAAGCATCCGAGGACCGGACCGGTTTTGAGGTAACACCTCTCATCAGCCCGGCTAGCTTGACTCCAGTGGTGTGGAGTGCCTGGGACCCACGTCTGGGCATCCCCAGGGCACTTATGGCGGCAATTGCAAACAAAACAGGTGATGGACCGAATGTGGATCAATGTCACACATTCACCCCAGTCCAAAGATCTGGGCCCATATCCATCGTTTTTTTGCACTCCACACCACCCTGGGTTAGACAGTGGCGATATGCAAATCAGCTCTGACCCTGTGCCCCATGGGAACAGTCCAGTCCGAACTACAAAAGCCATGTCCTTCCCAGAACGGAATCAAGCATCCGAGGACCGGACCGGTTTCGAGGTAACACCTCTCATCAGCCCGGCTAGCTTGACTCCAGTGGTGTGGAGTGCCTGGGACCCACGTTTGGGCATCCCCAGCGCACTTATGGTGGCAATTGCAAACAAAACAGGTGATGGACCGAATGTGGATCAATGTCACACATTCACCCCAGTCCAAAGATCTGGGCCCAAATCCATCGTTTTTTTGCACTCCACACCACCCTGGGTTAGACAATGGCGATATGCAAATCAGCTCTGACCCTGTGCCCCATGGGAACAGTCCAGTCCGAACTACAAAAGCCATGTCCTTCCCAGAACGGAATCAAGCATCCGAGGACCGGACCGGTTTCGAGGTAACACCTCTCATCAGCCCGGCTAGCTTGACTCCAGTGGTGTGGAGTGCCTGGGACCCACGTCTGGGCATCCCCAGCGCACTTATGGCGGCAATTGCAAACAAAACAGGTGATGGACCGAATGTGGATCAATGTCACACATTCACCCCAGTCCAAAGATCTGGGCCCAAATCCATCGTTTTTTTGCACTCCACACCACCCTGGGTTAGATAATGGCGATATGCAAATCAGCTCTGACCCTGTGCCCCATGGGAACAGTCCAGTCCGAACTACAAAAGCCATGTCCTTCCCAGAACGGAATCAAGCATCCGAGGACCGGACCGGTTTCGAGGTAACACCTCTCATCAGCCCGGCTAGCTTGACTCCAGTGGTGTGGAGTGCCTGGGACCCACGTCTGGGCATCCCCAGCGCACTTATGGCGGCAATTGCAAACAAAACAGGTGATGGACCGAATGTGGATCAATGTCACACATTCACTCCAGTCCAAAGATCTGGGCCCAAATCCATCGTTTTTTTGCACTCCACACCACCCTGGGTTAGACAATGGCGATATGCAAATCAGCTCTGACCCTGTGCCCCATGGGAACAGTCCAGTCCGAACTACAAAAGCCATGTCCTTCCCAGAACGGAATCAAGCATCCGAGGACCGGACCGGTTTCGAGGTAACACCTCTCATCAGCCCGGCTAGCTTGACTCCAGTGGTGTGGAGTGCCTGGGACCCACATCTGGGCATCCCCAGCGCACTTATGGCGGCAATTGCAAACAAAACAGGTGATGGACCGAATGTGGATCAATGTCACATATTCACCCCAGTCCAAAGATCTGGGCCCAAATCCATCGTTTTTTTGCACTCCACACCACCCTGGGTTAGACAATGGCGATATGCAAATCAGCTCTGACCCTGTGCCCCATGGGAACAGTCCAGTCCGAACTACAAAAGCCATGTCCTTCCCAGAACGGAATCAAGCATCCGAGGACCGGACCGGTTTCGAGGTAACACCTCTCATCAGCCCGGCTAGCTTGACTCCAGTGGTGTGGAGTGCCTGGGACCCACGTCTGGGCATCCCCAGCGCACTTATGGCAGCAATTGCAAACAAAACAGGTGATGGACCGAATGTGGATCAATGTCACACATTCACCCCAGTCCAAAGATCTGGGCCCAAATCCATCGTTTTTTTGCACTCCACACCACCCTGGGTTAGACAATGGCGATATGCAAATCAGCTCTGACCCTGTGCCCCATGGGAACAGTCCAGTCCGAACTACAAAAGCCATGTCCTTCCCAGAACGGAATCAAGCATCCGAGGACCGGACCGGTTTCGAGGTAACACCTCTCATCAGCCCGGCTAGCTTGACTCCAGTGGTGTGGAGTGCCTGGGACCCACGTCTGGGCATCCCCAGCGCACTTATGGCGGCAATTGCAAACAAAACAGGTGATGGACCGAATGTGGATCAATGTCACACATTCACCCCAGTCCAAAGATCTGGGCCCATATCCATCGTTTTTTTGCACTCCACACCACCCTGGGTTAGACAGTGGCGATATGCAAATCAGCTCTGACCCTGTGCCCCATGGGAACAGTCCAGTCCGAACTACAAAAGCCATGTCCTTCCCAGAACGGAATCAAGCATCCGAGGACCGGACCGGTTTCGAGGTAACACCTCTCATCAGCCCGGCTAGCTTGACTCCAGTGGTGTGGAGTGCCTGGGACCCACGTTTGGGCATCCCCAGCGCACTTATGGTGGCAATTGCAAACAAAACAGGTGATGGACCGAATGTGGATCAATGTCACACATTCACCCCAGTCCAAAGATCTGGGCCCAAATCCATCGTTTTTTTGCACTCCACACCACCCTGGGTTAGACAATGGCGATATGCAAATCAGCTCTGACCCTGTGCCCCATGGGAACAGTCCAGTCCGAACTACAAAAGCCATGTCCTTCCCAGAACGGAATCAAGCATCCGAGGACCGGACCGGTTTCGAGGTAACACCTCTGATCAGCCCGGCTAGCTTGACTCCAGTGGTGTGGAGTGCCTGGGACCCACGTCTGGGCATCCCCAGCGCACTTATGGCGGCAATTGCAAACAAAACAGGTGATGGACCGAATGTGGATCAATGTCACACATTCACCCCAGTCCAAAGATCTGGGCCCAAATCCATCGTTTTTTTGCACTCCACACCACCCTGGGTTAGACAATGGCGATATGCAAATCAGCTCTGACCCTGTGCCCCATGGGAACAGTCCAGTCCGAACTACAAAAGCCATGTCCTTCCCAGAACGGAATCAAGCATCCGAGGACCGGACCGGTTTCGAGGTAACACCTCTCATCAGCCCGGCTAGCTTGACTCCAGTGGTGTGGAGTCCCTGGGACCCACGTCTGGGCATCCCCAGCGCACTTATGGCGGCAATTGCAAACAAAACAGGTGATGTACCGAATGTGGATCAATGTCACACATTCACCCCAGTCCAAAGATCTGGGCCCAAATCCATCGTTTTTTTGCACTCCACACCACCCTGGGTTAGACAATGGCGATATGCAAATCAGCTCTGACCCTGTGCCCCATGGGAACAGTCCAGTCCGAACTACAAAAGCCATGTCCTTCCCAGAACGGAATCAAGCATCCGAGGACCGGACCGGTTTCGAGGTAACACCTCTCATCAGCCCGGCTAGCTTGACTCCAGTGGTGTGGAGTGCCTGGGACCCACGTCTGGGCATCCCCAGCGCACTTATGGCGGCAATTGCAAACAAAACAGGTGATGGACCGAATGTGGATCAATGTCACACATTCACTCCAGTCCAAAGATCTGGGCCCAAATCCATCGTTTTTTTGCACTCCACACCACCCTGGGTTAGACAATGGCGATATGCAAATCAGCTCTGACCCTGTGCCCCATGGGAACAGTCCAGTCCGAACTACAAAAGCCATGTCCTTCCCAGAACGGAATCAAGCATCCGAGGACCGGACCGGTTTCGAGGTAACACCTCTTATCAGCCCGGCTAGCTTGACTCGAGTGGTGTGGAGTGCCTGGGACCCACGTTTGGGCATCCCCAGCGCACTTATGGCGGCAATTGCAAACAAAACAGGTGATGGACCGAATGTGGATCAATGTCACATATTCACCCCAGTCCAAAGATCTGGGCCCAAATCCATCGTTTTTTTGCACTCCACACCACCCTGGGTTAGACAATGGCGATATGCAAATCAGCTCTGACCCTGTGCCCCATGGGAACAGTCCAGTCCGAACTACAAAAGCCATGTCCTTCCCAGAACGGAATCAAGCATCCGAGGACCGGACCGGTTTCGAGGTAACACCTCTCATCAGCCCGGCTAGCTTGACTCCAGTGGTGTGGAGTGCCTGGGACCCACGTCTGGGCATCCCCAGCGCACTTATGGCGGCAATTGCAAACAAAACAGGTGATGGACCGAATGTGGATCAATGTCACACATTCACCCCAGTCCAAAGATCTGGGCCCATATCCATCGTTTTTTTGCACTCCACACCACCCTGGGTTAGACAGTGGCGATATGCAAATCAGCTCTGACCCTGTGCCCCATGGGAACAGTCCAGTCCGAACTACAAAAGCCATGTCCTTCCCAGAACGGAATCAAGCATCCGAGGACCGGACCGGTTTCGAGGTAACACCTCTCATCAGCCCGGCTAGCTTGACTCCAGTGGTGTGGAGTGCCTGGGACCCACGTTTGGGCATCCCCAGCGCACTTATGGTGGCAATTGCAAACAAAACAGGTGATGGACCGAATGTGGATCAATGTCACACATTCACCCCAGTCCAAAGATCTGGGCCCAAATCCATCGTTTTTTTGCACTCCACACCACCCTGGGTTAGACAATGGCGATATGCAAATCAGCTCTGACCCTGTGCCCCATGGGAACAGTCCAGTCCGAACTACAAAAGCCATGTCCTTCCCAGAACGGAATCAAGCATCCGAGGACCGGACCGGTTTCGAGGTAACACCTCTCATCAGCCCGGCTAGCTTGACTCCAGTGGTGTGGAGTGCCTGGGACCCACGTCTGGGCATCCCCAGCGCACTTATGGCGGCAATTGCAAACAAAACAGGTGATGGACCGAATGTGGATCAATGTCACACATTCACCCCAGTCCAAAGATCTGGGCCCAAATCCATCGTTTTTTTGCACTCCACACCACCCTGGGTTAGACAATGGCGATATGCAAATCAGCTCTGACCCTGTGCCCCATGGGAACAGTCCAGTCCGAACTACAAAAGCCATGTCCTTCCCAGAACGGAATCAAGCATCCGAGGACCGGACCGGTTTCGAGGTAACACCTCTCATCAGCCCGGCTAGCTTGACTCCAGTGGTGTGGAGTGCCTGGGACCCACGTCTGGGCATCCCCAGCGCACTTATGGCGGCAATTGCAAACAAAACAGGTGATGGACCGAATGTGGATCAATGTCACACATTCACTCCAGTCCAAAGATCTGGGCCCAAATCCATCGTTTTTTTGCACTCCACACCACCCTGGGTTAGACAATGGCGATATGCAAATCAGCTCTGACCCTGTGCCCCATGGGAACAGTCCAGTCCGAACTACAAAAGCCATGTCCTTCCCAGAACGGAATCAAGCATCCGAGGACCGGACCGGTTATGAGGTAACACCTCTCATCAGCCCGGCTAGCTTGACTCCAGTGGTGTGGAGTGCCTGGGACCCACGTTTGGGCATCCCCAGCGCACTTATGGTGGCAATTGCAAACAAAACAGGTGATGGAACGAATGTGGATCAATGTCACACATTCACCCCAGTCCAAAGATCTGGGCCCAAATCCATCGTTTTTTTGCACTCCACACGACCCTGGGTTAGACAATGGCGATATGCAAATCAGCTCTGACCCTGTGCCCCATGGGAACAGTCCAGTCCGAACTACAAAAGCCATGTCCTTCCCAGAACGGAATCAAGCATCCGAGGACCGGACCGGTTTCGAGGTAACACCTCTCATCAGCCTGGCTAGCTTGACTCCAGTGGTGTGGAGTGCCTGGGACCCACGTCTGGGCATCCCCAGCGCACTTATGGCGGCAATTGCAAACAAAACAGGTTATGGACCGAATGTGGATCAATGTCACACATTCACCCCAGTCCAAAGATCTGGGCCCAAATCCATCGTTTTTTTGCACTCCACACCACCCTGGGTTAGACAATGGCGATATGCAAATCAGCTCTGACCCTGTGCCCCATGGGAACAGTCCAGTCTGAACTACAAAAGCCATGTCCTTCCCAGAACGGAACCAAGCATCCGAGGACCGGACCGGTTTCGAGGTAACACCTCTCATCAGCCTGGCTAGCTTGACTCCAGTGGTGTGGAGTGCCTGGGACCCACGTCTGGGCATCCCCAGCGCACTTATGGCGGCAATTGCAAACAAAACAGGTGATGGACCGAATGTGGATCAATGTCACACATTCACCCCAGTCCAAAGATCTGGGCCCAAATCCATCGTTTTTTTGCACTCCTCACCACCCTGGGTTAGACAATGGCGATATGCAAATCAGCTCTGACCCTGTGCCCCATGGGAACAGTCCAGTCCAAACTACAAAAGCCATGTCCTTCCCAGAACGGAATCAAGCATCCGAGGACCGGACCGGTTTCGAGGTAACACCTCTCATCAGCCCGGCTAGCTTGACTCCAGTGGTGTGGAGTGCCTGGGACCCACGTCTGGGCATCCCCAGCGCACTTATGGCGGCAATTGCAAACAAAACAGGTGATGGACCGAATGTGGATCAATGTCACACATTCACCCCAGTCCAAAGATCTGGGCCCAAATCCATTGTTTTTTTGCACTCCACACCACCCTGGGTTAGACAATGGCGATATGCAAATCAGCTCTGACCCTGTGCCCCATGGGAACAGTCCAGTCCGAACTACAAAAGCCATGTCCTTCCCAGAACGGAATCAAGCATCCGAGGACCGGACCGGTTTCGAGGTAACACCTCTCATCAGCCCGGCTAGCTTGACTCCAGTGGTGTGGAGTGCCTGGGACCCACGTCTGGGCATCCCCAGCGCACTTATGGCGGCAATTGCAAACAAAACAGGTGATGGACCGAATGTGGATCAATGTCACACATTCACCCCAGTCCAAAGATCTGGGCCCAAATCCATCGTTTTTTTGCACTCCACACCACCCTGGGTTGGCCAATGGCGATATGCAAATCAGCTCTGACCCTGTGCCCCATGGGAACAGTCCAGTCCGAACTACAAAAGCCATGTCCTTCCCAGAACGGAATCAAGCATCCGAGGACCGGACCGGTTTCGAGGTAACACCTCTCATCAGCCCGGCTAGCTTGACTCCAGTGGTGTGGAGTGCCTGGGACCCACGTCTGGGCATCCCCAGCGCACTTATGGCGGCAATTGCAAACAAAACAGGTGATGGACCGAATGTGGATCAATGTCACACATTCACCCCAGTCCAAAGATCTGGGCCCAAATCCATCGTTTTTTTGCACTCCACACCACCCTGGGTTAGACAATGGCGATATGCAAATCAGCTCAGACCCTGTGCCCCATGGGAACAGTCCAGTCCGAACTACAAAAGCCATGTCCTTCCCAGAACGGAATCAAGCATCCGAGGACCGGACCAGTTTCGAGGTAACACCTCTCATCAGCCCGGCTATCTTGACTCCAGTGGTGTGGAGTGCCTGGGACCCACGTCTGGGCATCCCCAGCACACTTATGGCGGCAATTGCAAACAAAACAGGTGATGTACCGAATGTGGATCAATGTCACACATTCACCCCAGTCCAAAGATCTGGGCCCAAATCCATCGTTTTTTTGCACTACACACCACCCTGGGTTAGACAATGGCGATATGCAAATCAGCTCTGACCCTGTGCCCCATGGGACCAGTCCAGTCCGAACTACAAAAGCCATGTCCTTCCCAGAACGGAATCAAGCATCCGAGGACCGGACCGGTTTCGAGGTAACACCTCTCATCAGCCCGGCTAGCTTGACTCCAGTGGTGTGGAGTGCCTGGGACCCACGTCTGGGCATCCCCAGCGCACTTATGGCGGCAATTGCAAACAAAACAGGTGATGGACCGAATGTGGATCAATGTCACACATTCACTCCAGTCCAAAGATCTGGGCCCAAATCCATCGTCTTTTTGCACTCCACACCACCCTGGGTTAGACAATGGCGATATGCAAATCAGCTCTGACCCTGTGCCCCATGGGAACAGTCCAGTCCGAACTACAAAAGCCATGTCCTTCCCAGAACGGAATCAAGCATCCGAGGACCGGACCGGTTTCGAGGTAACACCTCTCATCAGCCCGGCTAGCTTGACTCCAGTGGTGTGGAGTGCCTGGGACCCACGTTTGGGCATCCCCAGCGCACTTATGGCGGCAATTGCAAACAAAACAGGTGATGGACCGAATGTGGATCAATGTCACATATTCACCCCAGTCCAAAGATCTGGGCCCAAATCCATCGTTTTTTTGCACTCCACACCACCCTGGGTTAGACAATGGCGATATGCAAATCAGCTCTGACCCTGTGCCCCATGGGAACAGTCCAGTCCGAACTACAAAAGCCATGTCCTTCCCAGAACGGAATCAAGCATCCGAGGACCGGACCGGTTTCGAGGTAACACCTCTCATCAGCCCGGCTAGCTTGACTCCAGTGGTGTGGAGTGCCTGGGACCCACGTCTGGGCATCCCCAGCGCACTTATGGCAGCAATTGCAAACAAAACAGGTGATGGACCGAATGTGGATCAATGTCACACATTCACCCCAGTCCAAAGATCTGGGCCCAAATCCATCGTTTTTTTGCACTCCACACCACCCTGGGTTAGACAATGGTGATATGCAAATCAGCTCTGACCCTGTGCCCCATGGGAACAGTCCAGTCCGAACTACAAAAGCCATGTCCTTCCCAGAACGGAATCAAGCATCCGAGGACCGGACCGGTTTCGAGGTAACACCTCTCATCAGCCCGGCTAGCTTGACTCCAGTGGTGTGGAGTGCCTGGGACCCACGTCTGGGCATCCCCAGCGCACTTATGGCGGCAATTGCAAACAAAACAGGTGATGGACCGAATGTGGATCAATGTCACACATTCACCCCAGTCCAAAGATCTGGGCCCATATCCATCGTTTTTTTGCACTCCACACCACCCTGGGTTAGACAGTGGCGATATGCAAATCAGCTCTGACCCTGTGCCCCATGGGAACAGTCCAGTCCGAACTACAAAAGCCATGTCCTTCCCAGAACGGAATCAAGCATCCGAGGACCGGACCGGTTTCGAGGTAACACCTCTCATCAGCCCGGCTAGCTTGACTCCAGTGGTGTGGAGTGCCTGGGACCCACGTTTGGGCATCCCCAGCGCACTTATGGTGGCAATTGCAAACAAAACAGGTGATGGACCGAATGTGGATCAATGTCACACATTCACCCCAGTCCAAAGATCTGGGCCCAAATCCATCGTTTTTTTGCACTCCACACCACCCTGGGTTAGACAATGGCGATATGTAAATCAGCTCTGACCCTGTGCCCCATGGGAACAGTCCAGTCCGAACTACAAAAGCCATGTCCTTCCCAGAACGGAATCAAGCATCCGAGGACCGGACTGGTTTCGAGGTAACACCTCTCATCAGCCCGGCTAGCTTGACTCCAGTGGTGTGGAGTGCCTGGGACCCACGTCTGGGCATCCCCAGCGCACTTATGGCGGCAATTGCAAACAAAACAGGTGATGGACCGAATGTGGATCAATGTCACACATTCACCCCAGTCCAAAGATCTGGGCCCAAATCCATCGTTTTTTTGCACTCCACACCACCCTGGGTTAGATAATGGCGATATGCAAATCAGCTCTGACCCTGTGCCCCATGGGAACAGTCCAGTCCGAACTACAAAAGCCATGTCCTTCCCAGAACGGAATCAAGCATCCGAGGACCGGACCGGTTTCGAGGTAACACCTCTCATCAGCCCGGCTAGCTTGACTCCAGTGGTGTGGAGTGCCTGGGACCCACGTCTGGGCATCCCCAGCGCACTTATGGCGGCAATTGCAAACAAAACAGGTGATGGACCGAATGTGGATCAATGTCACACATTCACCCCAGTCCAAAGATCTGGGCCCAAATCCATCGTTTTTTTGCACTCCACACCACCCTGGGTTAGACAATGGCGATATGCAAATCAGCTCTGACCCTGTGCCCCATGGGAACAGTCCAGTCCGAACTACAAAAGCCATGTCCTTCCCAGAACGGAATCAAGCATCCGAGGACCGGACCGGTTTCGAGGTAACACCTCTCATCAGCCCGGCTAGCTTGACTCCAGTGGTGTGGAGTCCCTGGGACCCACGTCTGGGCATCCCCAGCGCACTTATGGTGGCAATTGCAAACAAAACAGGTGATGTACCGAATGTGGATCAATGTCACACATTCACCCCAGTCCAAAGATCTGGGCCCAAATCCATCGTTTTTTTGCACTCCACACCACCCTGGGTTAGACAATGGCGATATGCAAATCAGCTCTGACCCTGTGCCCCATGGGAACAGTCCAGTCCGAACTACAAAAGCCATGTCCTTCCCAGAACGGAATCAAGCATCCGAGGACCGGACCGGTTTCGAGGTAACACCTCTCATCAGCCCGGCTAGCTTGACTCCAGTGGTGTGGAGTGCCTGGGACCCACGTCTGGGCATCCCCAGCGCACTTATGGCGGCAATTGCAAACAAAACAGGTGATGGACCGAATGTGGATCAATGTCACACATTCACTCCAGTCCAAAGATCTGGGCCCAAATCCATCGTTTTTTTGCACTCCACACCACCCTGGGTTAGACAATGGCGATATGCAAATCAGCTCTGACCCTGTGCCCCATGGGAACAGTCCAGTCCGAACTACAAAAGCCATGTCCTTCCCAGAACGGAATCAAGCATCCGAGGACCGGACCGGTTTCGAGGTAACACCTCTTATCAGCCCGGCTAGCTTGACTCGAGTGGTGTGGAGTGCCTGGGACCCACGTTTGGGCATCCCCAGCGCACTTATGGCGGCAATTGCAAACAAAACAGGTGATGGACCGAATGTGGATCAATGTCACATATTCACCCCAGTCCAAAGATCTGGGCCCAAATCCATCGTTTTTTTGCACTCCACACCACCCTGGGTTAGACAATGGCGATATGCAAATCAGCTCTGACCCTGTGCCCCATGGGAACAGTCCAGTCCGAACTACAAAAGCCATGTCCTTCCCAGAACGGAATCAAGCATCCGAGGACCGGACCGGTTTCGAGGTAACACCTCTCATCAGCCCGGCTAGCTTGACTCCAGTGGTGTGGAGTGCCTGGGACCCACATCTGGGCATCCCCAGCGCACTTATGGCAGCAATTGCAAACAAAACAGGTGATGGACCGAATGTGGATCAATGTCACACATTCACCCCAGTCCAAAGATCTGGGCCCAAATCCATCGTTTTTTTGCACTCCACACCACCCTGGGTTAGACAATGGCGATATGCAAATCAGCTCTGACCCTGTGCCCCATGGGAACAGTCCAGTCCGAACTACAAAAGCCATGTCCTTCCCAGAACGGAATCAAGCATCCGAGGACCGGACCGGTTTCGAGGTAACACCTCTCATCAGCCCGGCTAGCTTGACTCCAGTGGTGTGGAGTGCCTGGGACCCACGTCTGGGCATCCCCAGCGCACTTATGGCGGCAATTGCAAACAAAACAGGTGATGGACCGAATGTGGATCAATGTCACACATTCACCCCAGTCCAAAGATCTGGGCCCATATCCATCGTTTTTTTGCACTCCACACCACCCTGGGTTAGACAGTGGCGATATGCAAATCAGCTCTGACCCTGTGCCCCATGGGAACAGTCCAGTCCGAACTACAAAAGCCATGTCCTTCCCAGAACGGAATCAAGCATCCGAGGACCGGACCGGTTTCGAGGTAACACCTCTCATCAGCCCGGCTAGCTTGACTCCAGTGGTGTGGAGTGCCTGGGACCCACGTTTGGGCATCCCCAGCGCACTTATGGTGGCAATTGCAAACAAAACAGGTGATGGACCGAATGTGGATCAATGTCACACATTCACCCCAGTCCAAAGATCTGGGCCCAAATCCATCGTTTTTTTGCACTCCACACCACCCTGGGTTAGACAATGGCGATATGCAAATCAGCTCTGACCCTGTGCCCCATGGGAACAGTCCAGTCCGAACTACAAAAGCCATGTCCTTCCCAGAACGGAATCAAGCATCCGAGGACCGGACCGGTTTCGAGGTAACACCTCTCATCAGCCCGGCTAGCTTGACTCCAGTGGTGTGGAGTGCCTGGGACCCACGTCTGGGCATCCCCAGCGCACTTATGGCGGCAATTGCAAACAAAACAGGTGATGGACCGAATGTGGATCAATGTCACACATTCACCCCAGTCCAAAGATCTGGGCCCAAATCCATCGTTTTTTTGCACTCCACACCACCCTGGGTTAGACAATGGCGATATGCAAATCAGCTCTGACCCTGTGCCCCATGGGAACAGTCCAGTCCGAACTACAAAAGCCATGTCCTTCCCAGAACGGAATCAAGCATCCGAGGACCGGACCGGTTTCGAGGTAACACCTCTCATCAGCCCGGCTAGCTTGACTCCAGTGGTGTGGAGTGCCTGGGACCCACGTCTGGGCATCCCCAGCGCACTTATGGCGGCAATTGCAAACAAAACAGGTGATGGACCGAATGTGGATCAATGTCACACATTCACTCCAGTCCAAAGATCTGGGCCCAAATCCATCGTTTTTTTGCACTCCACACCACCCTGGGTTAGACAATGGCGATATGCAAATCAGCTCTGACCCTGTGCCCCATGGGAACAGTCCAGTCCGAACTACAAAAGCCATGTCCTTCCCAGAACGGAATCAAGCATCCGAGGACCGGACCGGTTTCGAGGTAACACCTCTCATCAGCCCGGCTAGCTTGACTCCAGTGGTGTGGAGTGCCTGGGACCCACGTTTGGGCATCCCCAGCGCACTTATGGTGGCAATTGCAAACAAAACAGGTGATGGAACGAATGTGGATCAATGTCACACATTCACCCCAGTCCAAAGATCTGGGCCCAAATCCATCGTTTTTTTGCACTCCACACGACCCTGGGTTAGACAATGGCGATATGCAAATCAGCTCTGACCCTGTGCCCCATGGGAACAGTCCAGTCCGAACTACAAAAGCCATGTCCTTCCCAGAACGGAATCAAGCATCCGAGGACCGGACCGGTTTCGAGGTAACACCTCTCATCAGCCTGGCTAGCTTGACTCCAGTGGTGTGGAGTGCCTGGGACCCACGTCTGGGCATCCCCAGCGCACTTATGGCGGCAATTGCAAACAAAACAGGTTATGGACCGAATGTGGATCAATGTCACACATTCACCCCAGTCCAAAGATCTGGGCCCAAATCCATCGTTTTTTTGCACTCCACACCACCCTGGGTTAGACAATGGCGATATGCAAATCAGCTCTGACCCTGTGCCCCATGGGAACAGTCCAGTCCGAACTACAAAAGCCATGTCCTTCCCAGAACGGAACCAAGCATCCGAGGACCGGACCGGTTTCGAGGTAACACCTCTCATCAGCCTGGCTAGCTTGACTCCAGTGGTGTGGAGTGCCTGGGACCCACGTCTGGGCATCCCCAGCGCACTTATGGCGGCAATTGCAAACAAAACAGGTGATGGACCGAATGTGGATCAATGTCACACATTCACCCCAGTCCAAAGATCTGGGCCCAAATCCATCGTTTTTTTGCACTCCTCACCACCCTGGGTTAGACAATGGCGATATGCAAATCAGCTCTGACCCTGTGCCCCATGGGAACAGTCCAGTCCAAACTACAAAAGCCATGTCCTTCCCAGAACGGAATCAAGCATCCGAGGACCGGACCGGTTTCGAGGTAACACCTCTCATCAGCCCGGCTAGCTTGACTCCAGTGGTGTGGAGTGCCTGGGACCCACGTCTGGGCATCCCCAGCGCACTTATGGCGGCAATTGCAAACAAAACAGGTGATGGACCGAATGTGGATCAATGTCACACATTCACCCCAGTCCAAAGATCTGGGCCCAAATCCATTGTTTTTTTGCACTCCACACCACCCTGGGTTAGACAATGGCGATATGCAAATCAGCTCTGACCCTGTGCCCCATGGGAACAGTCCAGTCCGAACTACAAAAGCCATGTCCTTCCCAGAACGGAATCAAGCATCCGAGGACCGGACCGGTTTCGAGGTAACACCTCTCATCAGCCCGGCTAGCTTGACTCCAGTGGTGTGGAGTGCCTGGGACCCACGTCTGGGCATCCCCAGCGCACTTATGGCGGCAATTGCAAACAAAACAGGTGATGGACCGAATGTGGATCAATGTCACACATTCACCCCAGTCCAAAGATCTGGGCCCAAATCCATCGTTTTTTTGCACTCCACACCACCCTGGGTTGGCCAATGGCGATATGCAAATCAGCTCTGACCCTGTGCCCCATGGGAACAGTCCAGTCCGAACTACAAAAGCCATGTCCTTCCCAGAACGGAATCAAGCATCCGAGGACCGGACCGGTTTCGAGGTAACACCTCTCATCAGCCCGGCTAGCTTGACTCCAGTGGTGTGGAGTGCCTGGGACCCACGTCTGGGCATCCCCAGCGCACTTATGGCGGCAATTGCAAACAAAACAGGTGATGGACCGAATGTGGATCAATGTCACACATTCACCCCAGTCCAAAGATCTGGGCCCAAATCCATCGTTTTTTTGCACTCCACACCACCCTGGGTTAGACAATGGCGATATGCAAATCAGCTCAGACCCTGTGCCCCATGGGAACAGTCCAGTCCGAACTACAAAAGCCATGTCCTTCCCAGAACGGAATCAAGCATCCGAGGACCGGACCGGTTTCGAGGTAACACCTCTCATCAGCCCGGCTATCTTGACTCCAGTGGTGTGGAGTGCCTGGGACCCACGTCTGGGCATCCCCAGCACACTTATGGCGGCAATTGCAAACAAAACAGGTGATGTACCGAATGTGGATCAATGTCACACATTCACCCCAGTCCAAAGATCTGGGCCCAAATCCATCGTTTTTTTGCACTCCACACCACCCTGGGTTAGACAATGGCGATATGCAAATCAGCTCTGACCCTGTGCCCCATGGGAACAGTCCAGTCCGAACTACAAAAGCCATGTCCTTCCCAGAACGGAATCAAGCATCCGAGGACCGGACCGGTTTCGAGGTAACACCTCTCATCAGCCCGGCTGGCTTGACTCCAGTGGTGTGGAGTGCCTGGGACCCACGTCTGGGCATCCCCAGCGCACTTATGGCGGCAATTGCAAACAAAACAGGTGATGGACCGAATGTGGATCAATGTCACACATTCACTCCAGTCCAAAGATCTGGGCCCAAATCCATCGTTTTTTTGCACTCCACACCACCCTGGGTTAGACAATGGCGATATGCAAATCAGCTCTGACCCTGTGCCCCATGGGAACAGTCCAGTCCGAACTACAAAAGCCATGTCCTTCCCAGAACGGAATCAAGCATCCGAGGACCGGACCGGTTTCGAGGTAACACCTCTCATCAGCCCGGCTAGCTTGACTCCAGTGGTGTGGAGTGCCTGGGACCCACGTTTGGGCATCCCCAGCGCACTTATGGCGGCAATTGCAAACAAAACAGGTGATGGACCGAATGTGGATCAATGTCACATATTCACCCCAGTCCAAAGATCTGGGCCCAAATCCATCGTTTTTTTGCACTCCACACCACCCTGGGTTAGACAATGGCGATATGCAAATCAGCTCTGACCCTGTGCCCCATGGGAACAGTCCAGTCCGAACTACAAAAGCCATGTCCTTCCCAGAACGGAATCAAGCATCCGAGGACCGGACCGGTTTCGAGGTAACACCTCTCATCAGCCCGGCTAGCTTGACTCCAGTGGTGTGGAGTGCCTGGGACCCACGTCTGGGCATCCCCAGCGCACTTATGGCAGCAATTGCAAACAAAACAGGTGATGGACCGAATGTGGATCAATGTCACACATTCACCCCAGTCCAAAGATCTGGGCCCAAATCCATCGTTTTTTTGCACTCCACACCACCCTGGGTTAGACAATGGTGATATGCAAATCAGCTCTGACCCTGTGCCCCATGGGAACAGTCCAGTCCGAACTACAAAAGCCATGTCCTTCCCAGAACGGAATCAAGCATCCGAGGACCGGACCGGTTTCGAGGTAACACCTCTCATCAGCCCGGCTAGCTTGACTCCAGTGGTGTGGAGTGCCTGGGACCCACGTCTGGGCATCCCCAGCGCACTTATGGCGGCAATTGCAAACAAAACAGGTGATGGACCGAATGTGGATCAATGTCACACATTCACCCCAGTCCAAAGATCTGGGCCCATATCCATCGTTTTTTTGCACTCCACACCACCCTGGGTTAGACAGTGGCGATATGCAAATCAGCTCTGACCCTGTGCCCCATGGGAACAGTCCAGTCCGAACTACAAAAGCCATGTCCTTCCCAGAACGGAATCAAGCATCCGAGGACCGGACCGGTTTCGAGGTAACACCTCTCATCAGCCCGGCTAGCTTGACTCCAGTGGTGTGGAGTGCCTGGGACCCACGTTTGGGCATCCCCAGCGCACTTATGGTGGCAATTGCAAACAAAACAGGTGATGGACCGAATGTGGATCAATGTCACACATTCACCCCAGTCCAAAGATCTGGGCCCAAATCCATCGTTTTTTTGCACTCCACACCACCCTGGGTTAGACAATGGCGATATGCAAATCAGCTCTGACCCTGTGCCCCATGGGAACAGTCCAGTCCGAACTACAAAAGCCATGTCCTTCCCAGAACGGAATCAAGCATCCGAGGACCGGACTGGTTTCGAGGTAACACCTCTCATCAGCCCGGCTAGCTTGACTCCAGTGGTGTGGAGTGCCTGGGACCCACGTCTGGGCATCCCCAGCGCACTTATGGCGGCAATTGCAAACAAAACAGGTGATGGACCGAATGTGGATCAATGTCACACATTCACCCCAGTCCAAAGATCTGGGCCCAAATCCATCGTTTTTTTGCACTCCACACCACCCTGGGTTAGATAATGGCGATATGCAAATCAGCTCTGACCCTGTGCCCCATGGGAACAGTCCAGTCCGAACTACAAAAGCCATGTCCTTCCCAGAACGGAATCAAGCATCCGAGGACCGGACCGGTTTCGAGGTAACACCTCTCATCAGCCCGGCTAGCTTGACTCCAGTGGTGTGGAGTGCCTGGGACCCACGTCTGGGCATCCCCAGCGCACTTATGGCGGCAATTGCAAACAAAACAGGTGATGTACCGAATGTGGATCAATGTCACACATTCACCCCAGTCCAAAGATCTGGGCCCAAATCCATCGTTTTTTTGCACTCCACACCACCCTGGGTTAGACAATGGCGATATGCAAATCAGCTCTGACCCTGTGCCCCATGGGAACAGTCCAGTCCGAACTACAAAAGCCATGTCCTTCCCAGAACGGAATCAAGCATCCGAGGACCGGACCGGTTTCGAGGTAACACCTCTCATCAGCCCGGCTAGCTTGACTCCAGTGGTGTGGAGTGCCTGGGACCCACGTCTGGGCATCCCCAGCGCACTTATGGCGGCAATTGCAAACAAAACAGGTGATGGACCGAATGTGGATCAATGTCACACATTCACTCCAGTCCAAAGATCTGGGCCCAAATCCATCGTTTTTTTGCACTCCACACCACCCTGGGTTAGACAATGGCGATATGCAAATCAGCTCTGACCCTGTGCCCCATGGGAACAGTCCAGTCCGAACTACAAAAGCCATGTCCTTCCCAGAACGGAATCAAGCATCCGAGGATCGGACCGGTTTCGAGGTAACACCTCTCATCAGCCCGGCTAGCTTGACTCCAGTGGTGTGGAGTGCCTGGGACCCACGTTTGGGCATCCCCAGCGCACTTATGGTGGCAATTGCAAACAAAACAGGTGATGGACCGAATGTGGATCAATGTCACACATTCACCCCAGTCCAAAGATCTGGGCCCAAATCCATCGTTTTTTTGCACTCCACACCACCCTGGGTTAGACAATGGCGATATGCAAATCAGCTCTGACCCTGTGCCCCATGGGAACAGTCCAGTCCGAACTACAAAAGCCATGTCCTTCCCAGAACGGAATCAAGCATCCGAGGACCGGACCGGTTTCGAGGTAACACCTCTCATCAGCCCGGCTAGCTTGACTCCAGTGGTGTGGAGTGCCTGGGACCCACGTCTGGGCATCCCCAGCGCACTTATGGCGGCAATTGCAAACAAAACAGGTGATGGACCGAATGTGGATCAATGTCACACATTCACCCCAGTCCAAAGATCTGGGCCCAAATCCATCGTTTCTTTGCACTCCACACCACCCTGGGTTAGACAATGGCGATATGCAAATCAGCTCTGACCCTGTGCCCCATGGGAACAGTCCAGTCCGAACTACAAAAGCCATGTCCTTCCCAGAACGGAATCAAGCATCCGAGGACTGGACCGGTTTCGAGGTAACACCTCTCATCAGCCCGGCTAGCTTGACTCCAGTGGTGTGGAGTGCCTGGGACCCACGTCTGGGCATCCCCAGCACACTTATGGCGGCAATTGCAAACAAAACAGGTGATGTACCGAATGTGGATCAATGTCACACATTCACCCCAGTCCAAAGATCTGGGCCCAAATCCATCGTTTTTTTGCACTCCACACCACCCTGGGTTAGACAATGGCGATATGCAAATCAGCTCTGACCCTGTGCCCCATGGGAACAGTCCAGTCCGAACTACAAAAGCCATGTCCTTCCCAGAACGGAATCAAGCATCCGAGGACCGGACCGGTTTCGAGGTAACACCTCTCATCAGCCCGGCTAGCTTGACTCCAGTGGTGTGGAGTGCCTGGGACCCACGTCTGGGCATCCCCAGCGCACTTATGGCGGCAATTGCAAACAAAACAGGTGATGGACCGAATGTGGATCAATGTCACACATTCACTCCAGTCCAAAGATCTGGGCCCAAATCCATCGTTTTTTTGCACTCCACACCACCCTGGGTTAGACAATGGCGATATGCAAATCAGCTCTGACCCTGTGCCCCATGGGAACAGTCCAGTCCGAACTACAAAAGCCATGTCCTTCCCAGAACGGAATCAAGCATCCGAGGACCGGACCGGTTTCGAGGTAACACCTCTCATCAGCCCGGCTAGCTTGACTCCAGTGGTGTGGAGTGCCTGGGACCCACGTTTGGGCATCCCCAGCGCACTTATGGCGGCAATTGCAAACAAAACAGGTGATGGACCGAATGTGGATCAATGTCACATATTCACCCCAGTCCAAAGATCTGGGCCCAAATCCATCGTTTTTTTGCACTCCACACCACCCTGGGTTAGACAATGGCGATATGCAAATCAGCTCTGACCCTGTGCCCCATGGGAACAGTCCAGTCCGAACTACAAAAGCCATGTCCTTCCCAGAACGGAATCAAGCATCCGAGGACCGGACCGGTTTCGAGGTAACACCTCTCATCAGCCCGGCTAGCTTGACTCCAGTGGTGTGGAGTGCCTGGGACCCACGTCTGGGCATCCCCAGCGCACTTATGGCAGCAATTGCAAACAAAACAGGTGATGGACCGAATGTGGATCAATGTCACACATTCACCCCAGTCCAAAGATCTGGGCCCAAATCCATCGTTTTTTTGCACTCCACACCACCCTGGGTTAGACAATGGTGATATGCAAATCAGCTCTGACCCTGTGCCCCATGGGAACAGTCCAGTCTGAACTACAAAAGCCATGTCCTTCCCAGAACGGAATCAAGCATCCGAGGACCGGACCGGTTTCGAGGTAACACCTCTCATCAGCCCGGCTAGCTTGACTCCAGTGGTGTGGAGTGCCTGGGACCCACGTCTGGGCATCCCCAGGGCACTTATGGCGGCAATTGCAAACAAAACAGGTGATGGACCGAATGTGGATCAATGTCACACATTCACCCCAGTCCAAAGATCTGGGCCCATATCCATCGTTTTTTTGCACTCCACACCACCCTGGGTTAGACAGTGGCGATATGCAAATCAGCTCTGACCCTGTGCCCCATGGGAACAGTCCAGTCCGAACTACAAAAGCCATGTCCTTCCCAGAACGGAATCAAGCATCCGAGGACCGGACCGGTTTCGAGGTAACACCTCTCATCAGCCCGGCTAGCTTGACTCCAGTGGTGTGGAGTGCCTGGGACCCACGTTTGGGCATCCCCAGCGCACTTATGGTGGCAATTGCAAACAAAACAGGTGATGGACCGAATGTGGATCAATGTCACACATTCACCCCAGTCCAAAGATCTGGGCCCAAATCCATCGTTTTTTTGCACTCCACACCACCCTGGGTTAGACAATGGCGATATGCAAATCAGCTCTGACCCTGTGCCCCATGGGAACAGTCCAGTCCGAACTACAAAAGCCATGTCCTTCCCAGAACGGAATCAAGCATCCGAGGACCGGACCGGTTTCGAGGTAACACCTCTCATCAGCCCGGCTAGCTTGACTCCAGTGGTGTGGAGTGCCTGGGACCCACGTCTGGGCATCCCCAGCGCACTTATGGCGGCAATTGCAAACAAAACAGGTGATGGACCGAATGTGGATCAATGTCACACATTCACCCCAGTCCAAAGATCTGGGCCCAAATCCATCGTTTTTTTGCACTCCACACCACCCTGGGTTAGATAATGGCGATATGCAAATCAGCTCTGACCCTGTGCCCCATGGGAACAGTCCAGTCCGAACTACAAAAGCCATGTCCTTCCCAGAACGGAATCAAGCATCCGAGGACCGGACCGGTTTCGAGGTAACACCTCTCATCAGCCCGGCTAGCTTGACTCCAGTGGTGTGGAGTGCCTGGGACCCACGTCTGGGCATCCCCAGCGCACTTATGGCGGCAATTGCAAACAAAACAGGTGATGTACCGAATGTGGATCAATGTCACACATTCACCCCAGTCCAAAGATCTGGGCCCAAATCCATCATTTTTTTGCACTCCACACCACCCTGGGTTAGACAATGGCGATATGCAAATCAGCTCTGACCCTGTGCCCCATGGGAACAGTCCAGTCCGAACTACAAAAGCCATGTCCTTCCCAGAACGGAATCAAGCATCCGAGGACCGGACCGGTTTCGAGGTAACACCTCTCATCAGCCCGGCTAGCTTGACTCCAGTGGTGTGGAGTGCCTGGGACCCACGTCTGGGCATCCCCAGCGCACTTATGGCGGCAATTGCAAACAAAACAGGTGATGGACCGAATGTGGATCAATGTCACACATTCACTCCAGTCCAAAGATCTGGGCCCAAATCCATCGTTTTTTTGCACTCCACACCACCCTGGGTTAGACAATGGCGATATGCAAATCAGCTCTGACCCTGTGCCCCATGGGAACAGTCCAGTCCGAACTACAAAAGCCATGTCCTTCCCAGAACGGAATCAAGCATCCGAGGACCGGACCGGTTTCGAGGTAACACCTCTCATCAGCCCGGCTAGCTTGACTCCAGTGGTGTGGAGTGCCTGGGACCCACATCTGGGCATCCCCAGCGCACTTATGGCGGCAATTGCAAACAAAACAGGTGATGGACCGAATGTGGATCAATGTCACATATTCACCCCAGTCCAAAGATCTGGGCCCAAATCCATCGTTTTTTTGCACTCCACACCACCCTGGGTTAGACAATGGCGATATGCAAATCAGCTCTGACCCTGTGCCCCATGGGAACAGTCCAGTCCGAACTACAAAAGCCATGTCCTTCCCAGAACGGAATCAAGCATCCGAGGACCGGACCGGTTTCGAGGTAACACCTCTCATCAGCCCGGCTAGCTTGACTCCAGTGGTGTGGAGTGCCTGGGACCCACGTCTGGGCATCCCCAGCGCACTTATGGCAGCAATTGCAAACAAAACAGGTGATGGACCGAATGTGGATCAATGTCACACATTCACCCCAGTCCAAAGATCTGGGCCCAAATCCATCGTTTTTTTGCACTCCACACCACCCTGGGTTAGACAATGGCGATATGCAAATCAGCTCTGACCCTGTGCCCCATGGGAACAGTCCAGTCCGAACTACAAAAGCCATGTCCTTCCCAGAACGGAATCAAGCATCCGAGGACCGGACCGGTTTCGAGGTAACACCTCTCATCAGCCCGGCTAGCTTGACTCCAGTGGTGTGGAGTGCCTGGGACCCACGTCTGGGCATCCCCACCGCACTTATGGCGGCAATTGCAAACAAAACAGGTGATGGACCGAATGTGGATCAATGTCACACATTCACCCCAGTCCAAAGATCTGGGCCCATATCCATCGTTTTTTTGCACTCCACACCACCCTGGGTTAGACAGTGGCGATATGCAAATCAGCTCTGACCCTGTGCCCCATGGGAACAGTCCAGTCCGAACTACAAAAGCCATGTCCTTCCCAGAACGGAATCAAGCATCCGAGGACCGGACCGGTTTCGAGGTAACACCTCTCATCAGCCCGGCTAGCTTGACTCCAGTGGTGTGGAGTGCCTGGGACCCACGTTTGGGCATCCCCAGCGCACTTATGGTGGCAATTGCAAACAAAACAGGTGATGGACCGAATGTGGATCAATGTCACACATTCACCCCAGTCCAAAGATCTGGGCCCAAATCCATCGTTTTTTTGCACTCCACACCACCCTGGGTTAGACAATGGCGATATGCAAATCAGCTCTGACCCTGTGCCCCATGGGAACAGTCCAGTCCGAACTACAAAAGCCATGTCCTTCCCAGAACGGAATCAAGCATCCGAGGACCGGACCGGTTTCGAGGTAACACCTCTGATCAGCCCGGCTAGCTTGACTCCAGTGGTGTGGAGTGCCTGGGACCCACGTCTGGGCATCCCCAGCGCACTTATGGCGGCAATTGCAAACAAAACAGGTGATGGACCGAATGTGGATCAATGTCACACATTCACCCCAGTCCAAAGATCTGGGCCCAAATCCATCGTTTTTTTGCACTCCACACCACCCTGGGTTAGACAATGGCGATATGCAAATCAGCTCTGACCCTGTGCCCCATGGGAACAGTCCAGTCCGAACTACAAAAGCCATGTCCTACCCAGAACGGAATCAAGCATCCGAGGACCGGACCGGTTTCGAGGTAACACCTCTCATCAGCCCGGCTAGCTTGACTCCAGTGGTGTGGAGTGCCTATGACCCACGTCTGGGCATCCCCAGCGCACTTATGGCGGCAATTGCAAACAAAACAGGTGATGTACCGAATGTGGATCAATGTCACACATTCACCCCAGTCCAAAGATCTGGGCCCAAATCCATCGTTTTTTTGCACTCCACACCACCCTGGGTTAGACAATGGCGATATGCAAATCAGCTCTGACCCTGTGCCCCATGGGAACAGTCCAGTCCGAACTACAAAAGCCATGTCCTTCCCAGAACGGAATCAAGCATCCGAGGACCGGACCGGTTTCGAGGTAACACCTCTCATCAGCCCGGCTAGCTTGACTCCAGTGGTGTGGAGTGCCTGGGACCCACGTCTGGGCATCCCCAGCGCACTTATGGCGGCAATTGCAAACAAAACAGGTGATGGACCGAATGTGGATCAATGTCACACATTCACTCCAGTCCAAAGATCTGGGCCCAAATCCATCGTTTTTTTGCACTCCACACCACCCTGGGTTAGACAATGGCGATATGCAAATCAGCTCTGACCCTGTGCCCCATGGGAACAGTCCAGTCCGAACTACAAAAGCCATGTCCTTCCCAGAACGGAATCAAGCATCCGAGGACCGGACCGGTTTCGAGGTAACACCTCTCATCAGCCCGGCTAGCTTGACTCGAGTGGTGTGGAGTGCCTGGGACCCACGTTTGGGCATCCCCAGCGCACTTATGGCGGCAATTGCAAACAAAACAGGTGATGGACCGAATGTGGATCAATGTCACATATTCACCCCAGTCCAAAGATCTGGGCCCAAATCCATCGTTTTTTTGCACTCCACACCACCCTGGGTTAGACAATGGCGATATGCAAATCAGCTCTGACCCTGTGCCCCATGGGAACAGTCCAGTCCGAACTACAAAAGCCATGTCCTTCCCAGAACGGAATCAAGCATCCGAGGACCGGACCGGTTTCGAGGTAACACCTCTCATCAGCCCGGCTAGCTTGACTCCAGTGGTGTGGAGTGCCTGGGACCCACATCTGGGCATCCCCAGCGCACTTATGGCAGCAATTGCAAACAAAACAGGTGATGGACCGAATGTGGATCAATGTCACACATTCACCCCAGTCCAAAGATCTGGGCCCAAATCCATCGTTTTTTTGCACTCCACACCACCCTGGGTTAGACAATGGCGATATGCAAATCAGCTCTGACCCTGTGCCCCATGGGAACAGTCCAGTCCGAACTACAAAAGCCATGTCCTTCCCAGAACGGAATCAAGCATCCGAGGACCGGACCGGTTTCGAGGTAACACCTCTCATCAGCCCGGCTAGCTTGACTCCAGTGGTGTGGAGTGCCTGGGACCCACGTCTGGGCATCCCCAGCGCACTTATGGCGGCAATTGCAAACAAAACAGGTGATGGACCGAATGTGGATCAATGTCACACATTCACCCCAGTCCAAAGATCTGGGCCCATATCCATCGTTTTTTTGCACTCCACACCACCCTGGGTTAGACAGTGGCGATATGCAAATCAGCTCTGACCCTGTGCCCCATGGGAACAGTCCAGTCCGAACTACAAAAGCCATGGCCTTCCCAGAACGGAATCAAGCATCCGAGGACCGGACCGGTTTCGAGGTAACACCTCTCATCAGCCCGGCTAGCTTGACTCCAGTGGTGTGGAGTGCCTGAGACCCACGTTTGGGCATCCCCAGCGCACTTATGGTGGCAATTGCAAACAAAACAGGTGATGGACCGAATGTGGATCAATGTCACACATTCACCCCAGTCCAAAGATCTGGGCCCAAATCCATCGTTTTTTTGCACTCCACACCACCCTGGGTTAGACAATGGCGATATGCAAATCAGCTCTGACCCTGTGCCCCATGGGAACAGTCCAGTCCGAACTACAAAAGCCATGTCCTTCCCAGAACGGAATCAAGCATCCGAGGACCGGACCGGTTTCGAGGTAACACCTCTCATCAGCCCGGCTAGCTTGACTCCAGTGGTGTGGAGTGCCTGGGACCCACGTCTGGGCATCCCCAGCGCACTTATGGCGGCAATTGCAAACAAAACAGGTGATGGACCGAATGTGGATCAATGTCACACATTCACCCCAGTCCAAAGATCTGGGCCCAAATCCATCGTTTTTTTGCACTCCACACCACCCTGGGTTAGACAATGGTGATATGCAAATCAGCTCTGACCCTGTGCCCCATGGGAACAGTCCAGTCCGAACTACAAAAGCCATGTCCTTCCCAGAACGGAATCAAGCATCCGAGGACCGGACCGGTTTCGAGGTAACACCTCTCATCAGCCCGGCTAGCTTGACTCCAGTGGCGTGGAGTGCCTGGGACCCACGTCTGGGCATCCCCAGCGCACTTATGGCGGCAATTGCAAACAAAACAGGTGATGGACCGAATGTGGATCAATGTCACACATTCACTCCAGTCCAAAGATCTGGGCCCAAATCCATCGTTTTTTTGCACTCCACACCACCCTGGGTTAGACAATGGCGATATGCAAATCAGCTCTGACCCTGTGCCCCATGGGAACAGTCCAGTCCGAACTACAAAAGCCATGTCCTTCCCAGAACGGAATCAAGCATCCGAGGACCGGACCGGTTTCGAGGTAACACCTCTCATCAGCCCGGCTAGCTTGACTCCAGTGGTGTGGAGTGCCTGGGACCCACGTTTGGGCATCCCCAGCGCACTTATGGTGGCAATTGCAAACAAAACAGGTGATGGAACGAATGTGGATCAATGTCACACATTCACCCCAGTCCAAAGATCTGGGCCCAAATCCATCGTTTTTTTGCACTCCACACGACCCTGGGTTAGACAATGGCGATATGCAAATCAGCTCTGACCCTGTGCCCCATGGGAACAGTCCAGTCCGAACTACAAAAGCCATGTCCTTCCCAGAACGGAATCAAGCATCCGAGGACCGGACCGGTTTCGAGGTAACACCTCTCATCAGCCTGGCTAGCTTGACTCCAGTGGTGTGGAGTGCCTGGGACCCACGTCTGGGCATCCCCAGCGCACTTATGGCGGCAATTGCAAACAAAACAGGTTATGGACCGAATGTGGATCAATGTCACACATTCACCCCAGTCCAAAGATCTGGGCCCAAATCCATCGTTTTTTTGCACTCCACACCACCCTGGGTTAGACAATGGCGATATGCAAATCAGCTCTGACCCTGTGCCCCATGGGAACAGTCCAGTCCGAACTACAAAAGCCATGTCCTTCCCAGAACGGAACCAAGCATCCGAGGACCGGACCGGTTTCGAGGTAACACCTCTCATCAGCCTGGCTAGCTTGACTCCAGTGGTGTGGAGTGCCTGGGACCCACGTCTGGGCATCCCCAGCGCACTTATGGCGGCAATTGCAAACAAAACAGGTGATGGACCGAATGTGGATCAATGTCACACATTCACCCCAGTCCAAAGATCTGGGCCCAAATCCATCGTTTTTTTGCACTCCTCACCACCCTGGGTTAGACAATGGCGATATGCAAATCAGCTCTGACCCTGTGCCCCATGGGAACAGTCCAGTCCAAACTACAAAAGCCATGTCCTTCCCAGAACGGAATCAAGCATCCGAGGACCGGACCGGTTTCGAGGTAACACCTCTCATCAGCCCGGCTAGCTTGACTCCAGTGGTGTGGAGTGCCTGGGACCCACGTCTGGGCATCCCCAGCGCACTTATGGCGGCAATTGCAAACAAAACAGGTGATGGACCGAATGTGGATCAATGTCACACATTCACCCCAGTCCAAAGATCTGGGCCCAAATCCATTGTTTTTTTGCACTCCACACCACCCTGGGTTAGACAATGGCGATATGCAAATCAGCTCTGACCCTGTGCCCCATGGGAACAGTCCAGTCCGAACTACAAAAGCCATGTCCTTCCCAGAACGGAATCAAGCATCCGAGGACCGGACCGGTTTCGAGGTAACACCTCTCATCAGCCCGGCTAGCTTGACTCCAGTGGTGTGGAGTGCCTGGGACCCACGTCTGGGCATCCCCAGCGCACTTATGGCGGCAATTGCAAACAAAACAGGTGATGGACCGAATGTGGATCAATGTCACACATTCACCCCAGTCCAAAGATCTGGGCCCAAATCCATCGTTTTTTTGCACTCCACACCACCCTGGGTTGGCCAATGGCGATATGCAAATCAGCTCTGACCCTGTGCCCCATGGGAACAGTCCAGTCCGAACTACAAAAGCCATGTCCTTCCCAGAACGGAATCAAGCATCCGAGGACCGGACCGGTTTCGAGGTAACACCTCTCATCAGCCCGGCTAGCTTGACTCCAGTGGTGTGGAGTGCCTGGGACCCACGTCTGGGCATCCCCAGCGCACTTATGGCGGCAATTGCAAACAAAACAGGTGATGGACCGAATGTGGATCAATGTCACACATTCACCCCAGTCCAAAGATCTGGGCCCAAATCCATCGTTTTTTTGCACTCCACACCACCCTGGGTTAGACAATGGCGATATGCAAATCAGCTCAGACCCTGTGCCCCATGGGAACAGTCCAGTCCGAACTACAAAAGCCATGTCCTTCCCAGAACGGAATCAAGCATCCGAGGACCGGACCGGTTTCGAGGTAACACCTCTCATCAGCCCGGCTAGCTTGACTCCAGTGGTGTGGAGTTCCTGGGAATGTGCGACATTGATCCACATTCGGTCCATCACCTGTTTTGTTTGCAATTGCCGCCATAAGTGCGCTGGGGATGCCCAGACGTGGGTCCCAGGCACTCCACACCACTGGAGTCAAGCTAGCCGGGCTGATGAGAGGTGTTACCTCGAAACCGGTCCGGTCCTCAGATGCTTGATTCCGTTCTGGGAAGGACATGGCTTTTTTAGTTCGGACTGGACTGTTCCCATGGGGCACAGGGTCAGAGATGATTTGCATATCGCCATTGTCTAACCCAGGGTGGTGTGGAGTGCAAAAAAATGATGGATTTGGGCCCAGATCTTTGGACTGGGGTGAATGTGCGACATTGATCCACATTCGGTCCATCACCTGTTTTGTTTGCAATTGCCGCCATAAGTGCGCTGGGGATGCCCAGACGTGGGTCCCAGGCACTCCACACCACTGGAGTCAAGCTAGCCGGGCTGATGAGAGGTGTTACCTTGAAACCGGTCCGGTCCTCGGATGCTTGATTCCGTTCTGGGAAGGACATGGCTTTTGTAGTTCGGACTGGACTCTTCCCATGGGGCACAGGGTCAGAGCTGATTTGCATATCGCCATTGTCTAACCCAGGGTGGTGTTGGAGTGCAAAAAAACGATGGATTTGGGCCCAGATCTTTGGACTGGGGTGAATGTGCGACATTGATCCACATTTGGTCCATCACCTGTTTTGTTTGCAATTGCCGCCATAAGTGCGCTGGGGATGCCCAGACGTGGGTCCCAGGCACTCCACACCACTGGAGTCAAGCTAGCCGGGCTGATGAGAGGTGTTACCTCAAAACCGGTCCGGTCCTCGGATGCTTGATTCCGTTCTGGGAAGGACATGGCTTTTGTAGTTCGGACTGGACTGTTCCCATGGGGCACAGGGTCAGAGCTGATTTGCATATCGCCATTGTCTAACCCAGGGTGGTGTGGAGTGCAAAAAAACGATGGATTTGGGCCCAGATCTTTGGACTGGGGTGAATGTGCGACATTGATCCACATTCGGTCCATCACCTATTTTGTCTGCTTTGAAAATCAGCACATCTTCAATATATCCAACCCTTTCGCAAATAACATCTGAAGGTGGTTGCGTTATATAGACGATGTTTTCATCATCTGGCATGGCAAACACTAGGAACTACAAGACTTTCATGTTTGGTTAAATGTAAGAAGCCAACATCTTCAGTTCACATTGGAACATGATACCAATGAAATTAACTTTCTGGATCTCACTATAAAGAACAATGTATCAAATCACCTATACACAACTTTGTATACCAAACCTACCTCCAGAAATCCCCTATTAAACTATCAGAGTCATCACCCACAGGCTCTTAAGGATGTATTGCCCTTTGGCCAACTTCTGCGTTTAGGCAGAAATTGTACATTCAAGGATAATTATTTTTGTGAGGATAAGAAACTAAAAGATAAACTTAAAGTAAGAGGATACTCCGCCAAGCTACTCAAAAAATCTATGAAGAGGGCGTGTGCACAATAATCGGGAGACTCTACTAATGGTTAAAGACCGTCCCATGCAGATAATTTGATCTGTGTGTCTACTTTTGGGAATCACACAAATGCCATTAAAAAAATCATACTGAAGCATTGGAATTTGCTCAGTTCGTTGCCTGAATTTGTGAAAAAGCCAATGTTTGCATTCAAAAGGGCAACCAACCTTCAAGATCGCCTAGTCCATGCCTATGAAAACAAAACTGAAAAAAATACAGTGGACAACATGAGGCAATTGGCCCGTTGATAGGTCACTTTAAATGTAGCACCTGCTTCGCCTGTCAAACAACTCAAACGGTCAAGACCTGCAGAATTAATTATGTAAACCTGACACTCAAATCCTTTTCGAATTGCAACACCACTAATGTGGTTTATTGCATCAAATGTCCTTGCGACTTACACTATATTGGCAAAACCATCCAGCTTATAAAAAAACGCATCCTCCAACATCAATCACGCATCAGATGTAAAAAAGAAAATGCTCCCCTTGTGGAGCACTTTTTGCGTCTGGGGCATACTTGTAATCAAATGACCTGGTGGGTGTTGGATGTCATTAAACCAACTAAAAGACAAAACAATGTGGATAGGATTCTCACAATGCAAGAAGGAAAACCTATCTGCATCACAGATACTATTGAAAGGGGTCTCAATAGTGCGACAGAATGGCATGCGTTAGCCTGCATGTAATGACCAAAGAGAAAACTAGGTAAAAACTAGGTCAGCAATTTCAGAAGGCCAATAAAGACAGGTTTGATATTCACATAGTAGTTTTTTTAATCTCTATGTTGTTTTTTGTCTAGATTTACCTACAAAGATGTATAGATTTATTAGCTAGCTGCTTTTTGTTAGCTTAGCCACTGAAATGTGAATTGCACTGTGTTATTGGTCTTTCTACAATGGTTATAATATATTCAATGAAGACAGTTTCATCAACTTTATAAAAATGTGGAACACTGATTGAATCTCTGTCCAAATAAAAAGAGAGGTGCAAATTTGTGTTTATATATTTATGGCACCATGAGTTCTAAGATCTAGATGTGTGTAAAGCGCAATCAAAAGTATAGAAATACCTGATACTATGTGAGCATTTAATCTGTTTATAATCAAGGATTATCAAACGCTTTAAGTAGTTTTTTAGCCATCAATTCTGAAATGCTATTTTAATTTATGTAGCATTCCATAATATACATAACAATTGTCAATAGTGCTGGTTTGCTTTACATGCATAAATAAGTCAACTTGGCAGCTTCACCACATTCGAACTATAACACTATCATTGCCATGTTTAAATTCATAAATTTTACACGTCACTTATATTACACTATATCCCCTTTAAGATGGCTGCATTACATAGCAAGGTTTCTTGAGATTGACTCATCAATTGTGCTTCTCTTTTTCCAATATGGCCGCCGCACATATAACCAGCCCTTCTTTATGGCTTCAATAAAGACATCAACTATATAGAGACGCTAGGCTCATATGCCTTATTCTTGTAAGTTGTCCTTAAAGGGTGTACTAAAAATGCTCTCTTTAATTCACTTGGCTTCCCCGGAATACAAATCTCGAATCTAAAAATGCTGGTTGCTATATTTGATAAGAGAATTCTTCATAATGACAATATTATGTTTTGGTTGTATTTATTTATTGCCAATTCATGATATGTTCTCTATATAAATATTTCACACCGTAATACATTCGGTGTAATCTCTTCAAATATGGCCGCTAAAAATATTGTGATTCTTCCGAGAGAATCATACATTTCTTTTTCAAAATGGCCGCTGTGCCCGATTTTAGTCTTATTTTGCGCTCCAAATATTCGGCATAAAGGTACAGGCGACGCGCTATATACTGCTTATGACTTTGAAGCAGGCTGACTCCACGCTCGGTTGCTTTTCCAGAGGTGAGTGCACATCCCTTATAACCACGCTACTAGAGACTAACGCTTAGTAATACAATTTGGTTAAAACGATTCTCCTTTCTATTAGGTGTTGCTAGTGTTGATCAAAATATAAAGAAATCTTGACGAACACACGTGTATCCACTTTCTGCATTTTATGAAAAAAACTATGCGCTTATCCTTTTGAATAGTTCGATCTTTTTAAACGTACGGCATTTCTATGAGGGATACTAATGTCTCTATTAATGTGTTCTGGATTGGTTTTCATTAGCTTATCATCCTTCAAAATAAGTATGTCTTTAGATCTTGACAAGTTTCGCATATGGTTCTTAAGGATACACTATTAGATTGATTCAATATGCAAGATTACTAGCTTAGCCAATGTCTGCATCCCAAACTCATGCACAAGATGTGATGTTTTGTCTAGATGATCATTGGGTATATTTCAGCAAGCTGCGTCCACTACTTTAAGCCCCATATACCAGTTTCAATTATGCAAGTGTATGGTCACGCTCTGCTAGATTCTTCAGTTTAGATTGATGCAGAATATTGCGCCTCGGTTCAAACAGACTTAATAATAAATTGTAGCAACTATTACATAAGTCACCATGTGACCTAAATGCGGATACTAATTTATGGATATTCATGCTTCATTATCAGGTTTTAAGTATCTGGCACGAAGTGGGTACCTCAGACGTCTCTGTCCAAGTTACTTTCAGGTAATCCATTCCTTTATGGTACAATGCTCATACCGTGACAGAATTAGCTGTATGTATTCCATTCAATCATGCACACTTTGCGCACGCAATACATTACTAATATGATACCAAGCTATCATTTCAGACTGCAGTATTGATACGATGATTAGTTATAGACCATGAACAGTTATGTTTTAACAAAACTTCAAACATCGGCCATTATAGATTATGATTATTTGACCTTAATACAACACTGAATGGTATTCCAGTGTATTATTAATTAATTTTGTCTGCAGACCCATAATGACTTTTGTTAGCTTTATGCAAAATAGATATATGTCTTCTATCCCTGACTAGCCTTTAAGATCAAGCTAATGGACATTATTTATCCCTTAGAGTTCATCTCTTAGAATTTCATGATCGTGTTCCAACCATTAAGGACGTCAATTTTCCAATAATTCTCCGACAATCCTGTTGTGAAACTTCTTCTAAGGTGACTATCAGTTTCCTCATTGCTCAGGAGTTATGTGCACATGAAGCTATTGCTTCAAAGTCCAGACTTCAAATCCAATAGACTTATGTATTTATTTTTATTGACTAATTGGCGTACACAATATCTAATCAGGTACATTAATGCATTAATGGATTCAGAGCTCTGAGTTGACTTGCTGGCATTTTGACATTTGTTTGCTTTTCATTACTCTTATAAGTATGACAGTGAGACATTCTTGATTAGTGACTCGCTCCATTTGATAGTATGTTTATAGGACCTGCTGGGCACCTGTCTCATTAACTGGACAAATCAACTGCTACATATTGTACAGGTATCATTATACATTGTTTAATATGGTCTTTTAGATTATTTTGGACTACACATGTTTAATATGTATTGTAATATGATTGATGCAGTGTATAACTCTCCTAATACATAGGCATAGATATCATAGTCATTTATTATAATGTCTATTTTCGTATTCAGAATGCGATCAATTGTCAAATCATTATTGGATTATACAAATGATTTTATTAAGATATTTTCTGTGAAATGAAGCAACTATATAAACAGATTACTTGTTATGTGTATAACTTTTAAATTATTTGTTTTTGATGCTAAAAATCTGAGTGATATGTTTGTGATCAAAGTATATATAATATATAGCTGCCTATAGTTTAGACACTAAAAAGTATGAATACTAATTGATATTTTATACTATTTTTAGGGGTCATCTTGTATATTCTTTCTGTCCTGAAGATGGTCTCGGCTATTCATTTATAGAGACCGAAACGTTGACCTACGCTCTTTCTTCCTGGATTTAAAACACCAAATTCCATTATAGAAGAAAAGCGTTTACAACGGTTATGATGAATTTGCTTGATTTCTGATATATGTACTTCATATACTCCTGTTGATATACTTTCAGTACCCTATTTATGTTTTACAATATATATAAAATATAATATTTTTACATACACCCAGGTTTTTCCGATCTTTATGTCTGGATCACATATTGTGACCACATTGAATTGATCTATTTAACAAACGTTATTGAATTTATTTACAGACTGTCATTTATGTGGGTCTTAGATTTAAATCGTTAAAAATATCCAAATTTCATAATCAAAATCCCTTGAAGGTATTTCTACCCTCTAATTAGAGTATGACAGCTGGTTCATTGATCCACCAGTGCAGCAAAGGGATATGTTCCCCTGCACTTGCTGAAGACTAACTGTCATCAGGGACCTCTGCTAAGCAGGTGGAGAGATCCATGCCTTTAGCAGGGCCAGTGCCACGGAGGTTCCTTTGAAGGCACTGAAAGTTTGCTGAGCTGCCACCATGTTTAGTGCAGCCTCATAGCAAATTTTTATTCTGTAAAAACAAACTCCAAACATAAGCATTTGTTTTAAAAAATAAAAATAAAATGTCCCTAACAGGCTGGGAGTTTTCTCCCAGTGCGTTGGAGTAGTGCTTTGCTTTCCTGTTCAAGACCACCAGTCTTTCCTTGGCAGTCCTGAATAGGAAGAGAATATGTCTGAACGTCCATCTTAAATAGATGAGTTGATCTGTGATACTTTTACTGATGGCCCAATGCAATTGTGCGCCTTAAGTCAAAAGTTTAGATCGGAAAAGTTAGTTGAGGCTAAGCCAGTAGAAATATCGTGGATCTCTCAATTTCTATTAGTGCGAGTAGACCGTGAGTTTGGAGAATGGTGTATTCTGTCTCATCTTCCAAACTCTAAACAAGGCCCTAAGGCCGCAAAGTTCCATTTAAGAAATCATAAAGCATTTGGTAGCAGTGGTTAAAATTTGCACACCGACTTCTACTGAATGCATTGGTATTTACCAACCAGCCTATGTACTTATAGGTCTGTTCTCAAAAATTGAAGCATAGTGAGTCGTAATTTGACTTATCTCATTAATATATATGAGGGAGATTGCAAATTATGAGCCATTCCATTCTGAGTGGCTCCATTGAAAGGAATTGCGAGGGTCAGTAGACCACCATGTCAGTGATTGCTTTTAAATAAAGAAATAAATATATTTTGTTTAACCTCACCTCTTTTCCTCAAGAGAAAGTGGGCTGTGTTACAAAAAAATGAAAAATTACACAAAGCCTGTTTAGTGGCAGGCATGGTTAAAAAAACCACTGCCTACCTCTAAAAAAATGTTTACTCAACATTTATAAAGGGTAAGGGGTCCCTTCGGGACCACTTCCTGTTTGAAAATCGCTTCCCTTTGAGAAAGTGGTAAAATATTAATGTTTTGCGACTGGATTTCGGTTTCCCAACATTAATACACTCCATAAGAAACTGGTATCTGGAAGGGACGCGTTTAACATATCCCTTCCAAATACTGATTCTATATAAATTCCTAAACCCAAACTGCGATTCTGTGACTTGTTACTGCATTGAAATTCGGGCTATGTGAATACAAAAATGTTTTAAAAAATCAGAGACTTCTAGACTGTTAAAATAGCTTTGTATGTGAGGGCCTAAGTTATGTCTGCTAGTGCAAATTTCTTACATTTACTGCACTTATTCACACAGATGATTGCTTGCACACTCTTCCAATCAGGTGTACAAAACAGTTTGTGAATTGAGCCTTCAAAGAGAAGACTCCTGGTTTACATTTCATATTTTTTTTGTTTTTAATAATGATTTTGTTTTCAGGATAATCATGTTAGAAATAAAATGCAGTTTTATGGAGCTACTAGGTGATAGACATGGGTAGAAGAATTGGGTATTGGTAGTGTTAGACCTTACATCCTTGGTGTGGTCTTCTCCCCAAAAACGTTGCCTTCATCCCTCCTGTTTTCTTAATTGTGTTTTTGTTATCATTAAGACTCTGTGCACCTTGCCACTGCCAACCAGTGCCAGAGGGCTTGTACTCTCTCCCTAAAATATGCTAAAATTGGCCTACACCTGACTGGTGTATGTCACTTAGTTATAAGTCCCTAGTTTATGGTAAAATCTGTACCCAGGGCCTGTTAATTAAATGCTACTAGTGGGCCTGCAGCACTTATTGTGCCACCATCTTAAGTAGCTCTTCAACATGTCTCAGGCCTGCCATTAAAGCCAGTGGGGCAGTTTTAAAAATGACCATTTCGAACTGGCAAAATAAAATATTTTCCAGGCCCAAACCTTCATTTTTAATGTATATAAGTTACCCCTAAAGTAGGCCCCAGTGGCCCACAGGGCAGAGTGCATTGTATTTATATGTAGGGCATGTGTTTTAAGTTTTACCTGTCCTTGTAGTGAAAAACTCCAAAATGTGTTTTTCACTACTGTAAGGCCTATATCTCCCATTGGATAACATTATGTTACCTTATTACATTTACTAAGTGTTAACTTTTGATTGATAAAAGGTAGGAATATCATCTTTACACTCAAATGAATTGTCATATAAAAATCCTCTTTAATAGTAACATTGGATTTTATTCTCAATTGTGCAAATTCCTCTTTTAGAAAGTAAAAAAAGGGGGTGGGCTCATTAAAGTCAGTCAGGCTGAGCCGCAAAAAAGTAACCAACACCAACTGTGCCAAAACTGACTACTCCTTTAAAGTTAAATTCATTTGTGGCCAGTTTAACCAATAACGACAGTCACCATTTATTTAAAAAAAATATATATAAAAAGGTCATCATACAAGATGCTATTCTTAAATGTTGTACACAAAGAAACAAGTCATGTTTTCCTAGAGGTGCACTGTCCATTGATAACGGAGCAGCAGTATTTAATTTAAACAATTGTGTTTAAGAATGTATCTGTTAATCATTCTATGCTCCTGGTCTGGACTTCTGAAAAATAAGAACTAGCATTTGGATTGTATTCCTTGTAATGTTATTTCTGTTTCGAATTATTTTTCAACTTTGTTTGTGATTTTCCTTTTGTATCCACTGTTGTGTTGTGATTTTTGTTGGTGGGTGGGCAAAGTAATATCATTGTGTGTGATCGAATTTTGTACTTGTTCCTTTGTGTACAACATTTAAGAATAGCATTGTGTATGATGACTTTTTTATATAAAAAAATTGAAAATAAATGCTGACCGTCTTTATTGGTTAAAGCGGCCACAAATGAATTTAACTTTAAAGTTGTAGTCAGTTTTGGCACAGTAGGTGTTGGTTACTTTTAAGAAAGTTGGCATTTCCTTGCCCTGACCATTTGGTGCCTGATGCCAGAGTTCTGGGTTACATTACTGTGAATGAACCTGCTGTTGGGGGTTTGTGTATTCCTGCCAGACAGTGAGACAAAGGGACTGGATGTAGGCAGGATGGGCCATTCTACCAGGATGGTTGAGGGTGGATGCATACCCAGTCCATATTGCATTTCAAAGGGCTTTGTTTCCTGCACTCACAAAGTAACTGTAGTCTTTTGTCACCCCAGATTTCTTGGCGGTTTGACAGGGGAAGGGAAGAACTTTCAAAAACAAATGTGGGGTTAGCATTGGGACCATCCCCCCTTTCAAAGGCTGGCATCAGGTATAAATATTAGACCTTCAGAGCCAGTCTTCGGTACAGTCCTAAGCCTGGGGACATTGCAGAAGGAGGACTGCCTTGATCCACAGAGGACGGTCCTGCTGCTTGAGACCTGCCTTGGTCCCCAGAGGCCTGCCCTGCTTCTACCAAAGGACTGCCCCGCTTTTACCACAGGACTTCCCTGCTTTTTGAGGCCAGCCTTGCTCCCCTTAGGACTGCCCTGATGCTTGAGACATGCCTTGCTCTCTGAGAAGAAAGACTAGACCTGTTCCTGTCATCCCGGGGTAACCTAAGTGATTTCAAGACTCAGATGAATAACCTCCTGTCGAGAGCTACAGGAACACAAGAAGCTCCAGAGGCTTCCCTGCAACTGCCCAGCTGACCTGCTGACCTGCAGCATTGGACTTACCTAGCCATGCAGGTCTATGCTTGAGTAAGTACCTGAACCCCAAGAGGTCCCTCCTCAGGTCCTGGACTCATGGCTGACACCAGGAGAGCTCCTCCTGAGAAAGAATGTGAAATCTTGAAATATTGGGCCCTCCATGACCTTGCACAGGCCCATTTGCATCGAGAAATCAAGATTCTGCCACCAGTGACAACCAGCAAAGCAAAATCTGCATTTCCTGCTACAGCAATAACAGATCTTGGTGATCGCCAATGAGAAGCTCAAGCAACAACCGTCTGCGACCTCCAACCGGATCTTCGCACTACAGCAACGATTGTCTGAGATGCCAGGCCTGCTCCTCGTACCACAGCAATGACCATCCGCGATGCTCTCCCTGCTCCTCGCAGCCTTCTCCACCGCAAACTGGACTCTTTGACAGCTGAACTAACCATGTCCCTGTATCTGGCCCATGCTCCATTGTGGTCAGCCTGATCTTGTGACTTTCCCCTGGTCTAGCACGACTAAATCATCATGAGTGGTACTTTATGCTTTCAAGTGTTATACTTACCTAAAACATTGCATATCTCCAGTCCTACTAACTGTATTTTTATCACGTTGGTCTAATTGTATCTATTAACATGTAATCTATTTTTCTGAATTGGCTTTGGATTTGTCTTGTATTCTATTGCCACTTCATAGCTGTTTTTGTGCTGCATAAATAATATACACCTTTCCTCTACACTAAACCTGACTGTTTTTGTGCCAAGCTACCAGAGGTCTAAGTACAGATTAATTTAGTGACTTTTGTGGTTCACCCTGACAAGGGCTGCGGTTGTTGATTGAGAAGGGTTCTCACCTTCCTAAGCCAATAACTCAATTTCTCACATTGAGGTTGTTAACATGGTATATATGAAGGGGCAGGGTATAGACCCGGGTAGGGTATCAGCAGTGGAAGGGGTAAATAGGGTATATGCAAGGGCAGGGTATAGACCTGGGTAGGGTATCAGCATTGAAAGGGGTAAATAGGGTATAGTCAAATGTATGCTATACTGTGTAGTGAAAAAAGTGGGGTGTTAGCGGGGAAGATAGATACTACAGTTTAGGTAGGAATAGAAAGATTAGGGCATTAGTAGGTATATGGTTAACTATACTGGGGCTTAGGCAGAGACAGAGATTGGAGTTTACAACATAGATGATGGAGAAATGGTAGAGGAAAGGAACCATTTTGAATATAGGAAGTAGGCTGAAGAGAGATTGTTTTGTGCACCCTCCACTTCTACAAAAAAGGGAAAGAGAAAACGTACAAGCCAGGTGGAAAACTGAGGTTTGGATTTCCCCTGCAAAAGGCAAGCACGGGGAACATGTGATCCTAAATAAAGAACTGCAGAGAATTTATTCGACATTATAGGCTGTTACAAAGATAGAGACAGCATCCTAGGAATGCAATTAATTTGAAGAAAATTGAGGAAACAGGTTCCTTAGGAATGTTTCTCTGCTTTAAGACTGTAATACTTTCTAGCTGAATAGTCAGAATATTAGGTCAGTAATCATTACTGCACTAATTTCTACTAAACCTATGATTTGCCATTAGACAGTATAAAAATGGCGTGCTTTCCTGTGCAATAAAACACATTGTAATATTACGTGTCTACATTTTTTTGATGCATATATTTTATTTTACTCCAGTCATAAAAACACACCCATCATTTCCATGCTAGTGTCCTTTTTTTTGTTAATATATTTTTATGTACAATCTCTTGTAGTTACGATACAAGAACATGAGGTGACATGTAGGGAAGGCAAGCATAATTTTGTGCTATTTTAACATGTGCAATTATGTCTTCCAGAGTTATTTGGCTCGATATGGTGAAATCAGTTTAAAAGATTGACTCTTTTATGAGTATATCAAGAAAAAAGAAACATTTCTTAAATGTAACTACCCCCGCCCCTCACCCAAAGACTCACCACCACTTATTTGTTTTCATCATATGGGTGGTCATAGGTATTTGTAGGGTATTTGTGGGGTTGTATAGCCAAGGAGCGTGGAGGCAGGGTCACTTACTGTGATAATGTATGACTATGTGAACAGTAGAAATTAGGTTTAGACATGGCCGAGGGGGGTGCCTAGGGTGGCCTGGAGTCATCATCATGGTGAGTGGTAAGGTTGTGAAGGATCACATCCCTATGTGAGGCTACGGGCTATTTTCCCAAGCTGTGCCTCTCCTCCCTTCGAAGGGTGATATTTTCCAGCGTGCTCCCATTAGATTACCTAATACGCCATTGTGTCCGTGAGTGGTTTAGTGGAGACTTCACCGCCACCACCTGCTTTGCGAGCATCGGGATGAGGTATGTGATACAGGTCATCACTTTTTTTATTTTTTGTGCTTGGGAACAAACCAAGAAGATATTGTTGATATTGCTGAGCTGTGTCTAGCTTCTCTCTCCCCGTTGCTTGGTCTATGTCTCACAGTATCCTGTCCCAATAGTTTCCTAGTGCTCTGCACTTCCAGAACATGTGAGTCACATCTGCTGGACCTGTTCTACAGTAGGGGCAGTCGTCGGGGACAGAGGGGTAGATTCAATATAAGAGTGGGGTATGGTGGGCCCTGCGCAGGAGGCACAATTGGATATGTCGATAACTGGAGTTTAGAGGTATTTTACTGGGATTTTCTAGGGCTTTAAGCCATTCTTCATCACGTAATGCTTGCCCCAGTTTTGTCTTCACAGATATTGGACCGTTTGGATAGTGCTGTCAGTGGGTCCCTAGTGAAGGCCGAGTGCAAACACTTTACGAGCCACCTGTGATGTCCAACCGAGTGCAGGGCAAGCAATAGTGGATCTTGGGCTGACTCTGTTCCCCTGGTACCCCAATCTCGTTGTAGCATTGCCTTAAGTGACCAGAACATCTATAAAGCCCCATGAGGCAGGTCTTAGAGATTGAGGAGGTCCTGGAAGGACATTGGTGCCCTTTTATTAAAGAGTGGAAATGCTGACTGTCTCACGGCTCTCTAAAGTGCCCCCATTAAGCATTCAGTCCCTCACCATGAACACTTTAAACAAGATAAATGGGGAGTTAGGTCATATGGCGATAATCCAAGGGACCGTTGTCACAGACATTCTCATGCCGTCCACAAAAGGAGTTGGCATCTCTGGTCGTAACCCAGGGGTAGTAAGGAATTGAGGTGGTTCAGGCAGATATCAGTTCGGGGTTCCACCTTGTCTGTAAGATGTTGTGCCAGCCAAAGGCCCACCCATTAAAGCCGGTCAGCGAGATAGTATTGCTTAAAGTTGGTGACTCCCATTCCACCACGTGCTGGTGAAAGTTAGAGTGTGTAGAGCAACTCTTTTTTGCCCGCTCTCCCAGATGAGTGTGAATAAAAAGGAACTCTAAGTCCTAGATGGAGGGAGCAGGGTTTTCCACAGGGAGATTGAAGAAAAAGTAGAGCACTAGAGGCAGCATCACCATTTTGAATAATGCGACAATGGCAGGGTTATAAAGAAGGCCATCTGGATTTTTAGAAAGTCCATGGCTCTGCCAAGGTTGTCCACCATCTCCCTAACTGCATAAAGGCATTGGATGTTTAAAGAGGTATTAGGCCGTGGGATAAAACCGTTCTGGTCTAGGTGGATCAGTGTTGGCAAGAGGGGCTGAATATGACCAGCATGAATCCTACTGATATCAGTGGATAAAAGAGAGACTGGATGGTAGGAAGATGGGTTCTCCAAATTACATCCCGGTTTTGAAATCGTCCCTTTAAGGCTTCATGCTGGGTGGGCATGAGGGAGCCAAATTCTTTAGCATCCAGGTATACCTGCCACAGATGCAACACAAAGACTGTTTTGTATGCTGCATCGAATTTGATGGGCAGCCCATCCAAGCCCGTGTTGTGGTTCCTCAGGCGCGTTCTGATCACTTCCTTAATGTCTTGTTCTATAATGGGGCCTTCTAGGGTTCGTTGGTAGTCATGTCGAACCTAAGATAGGGTCACTGCCTCAAAGGGCCCGTGTCTAGATTCAGATAGATTGTGGGGACCCTCTTGGTATCGTATGGATGGAAAATGTAATTTATGTCCCCCTGTGATTTGTGCAGAACCCTGTTTTCTCCCCTGATGGCAGCAACTGGAGCACCCTGCTTACATAGCGTGACAAGCCTGGCCAGGAATTGGTCTGGTTTGTCAGGTGCTGCGTGCCTATGCATCTGGTGTTTGGTCCAGTCAAGGCATCTAAGTCATTCTATCAGGGCAGCCTGGTTTAACCTTTCCTTTCCAAGCCCTGTGTAAGGGCAGGGTCAGTCTTAGCCCTTGTTTCCCAACTCTGCAGTGATTTTCTCAGGTTCATGTAGTTGGTTGTCAAAGGCCAGGTGGGATCCAGCCAAAGTGGTAATTCAGGTCCCTCACTCAACTACCTTAACGGCCTCCAACTCCATCAGAGAGAAGGGTGCGGTGCCTGCATTATCAATAAAGTATGGTCTGACTGTCTCTGCCAGTTAATCTTTACATGCCTTATCTTCCAGCAATGAAGGTTGGAGTTTCCACCTGGGGATTGGTGTTGGCAATGTCGCCAATGTGCATCCATGAAAAATGGGTTATGGTTAGAGGGAGTCTTGCCTAGATACAATGTGCATGTTTTCTGTATTATAATGTCCAAGGAGCATACTATACGATCCAGTCAGACATGCACACCATCTGGGGGGGTGTAAAATGAGTATTATTTCTTCTGCAGTTGTTGGGTTTGCCACAGAATCACCTTTATTCAGGTCTATAGACAATCCAAGAGGACCTTCGCATTGCAGACTACAGGGGTGCCAGATAGGGGGGATGCAACCTGTCCAATGTTGGGTTAAGAACACAGTTAAAGTCACCCCCTGTATCCACCTAACTGCTGGTCATTGAGCCATAAGGGGAGAAAGGTAGGATAAAAATGCTTCTAAGTCTAACATGGGCACATAGAGACTGCCCATCACTAACGGTTGCCCATCTAGTCTTCCCCACAGAAGAAAAATACCTCCCGTCTTTATAGATAAGTGACTGGTAAGCAAAACAAAACAATAGGGACGTATCCAAATCACTGCACCCTGAGAGAAGGAGGAGTATGAGGTGCAAAAAAGGTGGCGGCGCCAGTGCAGTTTATCCCCCTCTACCTTATCTAGGTGGGTCTCCTGCATGAAGGCCACATTGGCCCCCACACATATAAGTTGGGAGTGAATGTTATAATGTTTGGCGTCAGACTCCACACCCCTCACATTCCATACCATAAATCCAAACATTACCCCACACACATTTTATATCAAATAGCATAGCAGACTGCAAAGTGAGTAATTCCCGATAATGAGGAGAAAAGAAAAGACACCTGTGAACCCCAAAGGATTTTTTCTTTGGTGCAGGGCCATCCGACCACGCAACATTAGAATTAGAATATAACCAGCTACAGCATTTGCTGAAGTCAACATATTCGCAATCACACGGGAGGTTGATGGCCATTACCATCAGAGGTTAATTAATGTAGATAACAAGGAACCCCTGCAATTATATGAGATTCCTAGGGCAGGGCATAATAAATTTGAGGGTAAATCCCTAGGCAGTCAAGTGGTCAGAAACAATCAAGGACTCACATCAAGAACAGACATGGTGCAATTAACTCAGTGTCAACTGAACATAATCCTAAAAAAGGTTCCACATTTTTATTATTTTCATGTTAAAAACATTTCTGGACATGTGTATGACACATCGGTACTATCAGACAGACAAAAACCATCTATAAAAAGACAACATGAATATAATACAAAATTACATACTACATTAAATCCACACTTAAATACAATAGAAAATTGGTAAGATTTGATAGCGTTAATACAAAGACAAAGATAACTGAACAGTGGCTTTGAGATGGATCTTCTTCAACACACATTTTGGCGCAACCTGCGCCTTCATCAGGAAAAACTACAAACAATATCTGTGTCATTGTAAAAGGTGAGACTTCGTTCCCACAAATCGGCACAAAGAGTTACCCAAGCCGATAGATCGCGTGTATAAATCCTATGTCAGGTATACGGATGTGTATACCTATAGAGCGTGAAAATGTAGTCCGGTCCAACATATAATTTGTCACACAGAGCAGGTTAAAATTCCGAGTTTGTGGAGGATATTCCTAGACCATCCCGTTATTATATCGACAGTGCTACCCAGAGACGCCATCCTGAAGGTCGCTTTACATAATTGAATCAATTTTCTGTCAAGATCGTTGAGCAGCATTCACATTTATCCCACTCTGCTCCTCGTGTGTCAGCTCGTTGAGTGATACACAGAACTTCAAGTATCCATTATAAATAAATGACATTAATTGAGGAATATCCTCCGCAACCTCTGAATTTTAGCCTACGCTTTACTCGTCCCTTCGGATTTATACCGGCTCCTTTGATCACGACCTGACCATTTGTGTAAACTCCCAAAGCACTGATCCCTACACCAGACACGGACTTCACTTCTCCTCCGGTCCGTGACTCCTGCACGGCGAGACCGCAACTCCCAATCCCCGGGGCTACATTCTATTGACGCCCTGCAGCGGTTCCTGCAAAGAGGATTCCTTTCCCTGGATTCTTTCCCTCTTATAGTGCCCCCAGAACTATTTCAAGAAATAAGTAACCATCGTCCTGATGATGACCTTTAATTAAATAGGTCGAAATGCAGTCAACTCCACAACGCCATTTGCGGCTATTAGAGGGTCAATCACAAAAAATGAAACTGTACCTGCATTTGTTAAAATCATTGTTTGACCCCTACGAATTATTGTTTTTACTGTTTTTCCACCGCCTCACGTTGTTCTCTAATCACATGTGTCACTGCGCCGTTCACTCACACCAACACTTCCAGTGCACAATTGGTTGTTATGGTTACTGCAATCTAGTTGTATCACAGTGCTGCTACAACTATGTGCAAATACCAACCTTTCCACTCTACCTTGGCCTCCCTCACCCTTTTTTTTCCCTCCTGTGTGATTTTAACATCTTCTACAAACAGTCCTCCCTGAATGACATACCGGTTGAGACATTGTTCTTTTTGTTGTCATTGTTTAGACCGTGCCGCGATCAAAGCTCAGTTAGTGTGCGTCCGCCATCTTTGGCAGTCAGCCATGCCCCCCTTCCATGCTAGCATTTTATATAGACTCCACAAGTGGTGCTAATTTGACCTCAGGTGTCCTTTAGCACCATACTGGATATTGCAAGGGTGTGATATTTTGGACCTTTTCTTTTTTTTCATCAGCCAGTGTTGTTTTATGGCATCAAAATCAAATTATGGATTATGTACATATAGACAGAATACAAATATTGATTTTTGATGGTGGAAAACAGCACTGACTGCTGGAAGAAAAGATGGAGCAAAATAATACGACATACATTATGAAATTTGACAAAAAATAATATATCTGCAAGAATTACCACGAGCTGAGTAATACATATAATTAGTCCTCTGGCTCAAGAAAGGACTGCTGGATTTTTTTCCATAAGGGAATGAACACTTTTTTAAGGGTGAAACATCAATATTCGAATTGTCCAAGAACACCTCAGGAGAGTCCCAGGGTGTGTTTTAAATTCAAAAGAATCACTCAGAGACGACAGTGCAGTACATTTACGATAAAATACGCTTCCATTTGCTAACTAGTTCGGAATTCAAAAAAAATAAAATAAACAAAGACCAGTTTAGTATTTGTATTCGCTTGCCCTGCTGTCTTTAGGGGTTAATTGTAGCCAAACTTACCTAAGCTACGTGAGCGTATGCCAATTTACTACTTGAATCAAGCAAGCCGTTTGTTTATTGACTTTGGCGCTTGCTTACTTTGCGGCTGCGCAGCTGTGCACAATTGTAGTCTTAATTTGAGGTCTGCATCTTTAATGTAACAAAGTCGGTGGCTTACTACAAATCACTAGAGGCGTGACTCGCAGTCCTCTCATTTTTGCAAAATAAGGCTGCTTGCACTGCACACATGACGGGGTGCACTTTCAGTCCTGACTTCCTATTTCCTTTGCGACCTTAAATGTGCAGGCGGCTGACAGAACAAATGAACTTGGCGTACCCCAAAACTTAGAATTTGATCCAAAGCTGTCTTCTGGCTTTGGTTCCAACTTCTGGTAATGACAGATTTCTCCACTGCCATGAGATGTTCTTGGCGTGTCATTCCAGGAGCGCTGATGTCATCTAAACACTCGGAGGTTACATTTCACTGGAGAGGTTCCCGGACAAGGTCCACAGCCACTGGAAAGCTTCCAGGACATCACAACGCCTGGACTTTGTCACGGCCATTATTCCGGAGTCTTGCTGTTTTGGCAAGAGCTATTTTTGCTCTTGGTGACGTGCCCTCTGTTCCCCTGCCAGTATGGGTGACCCAGGCATGAGGCAAAAAGCTTTAAAAACTGTCCAACGTGCTCTGGACTTTTCATAAACTAAAACTAAGAATCGTTATTTAGAATTTTCCATAACATTTAATCGAATTAAATTACAATCAAGAAGTATGAGACCGTCATTGGAAAACACAGAAACTCAGTTTCAACAGCTGGTTCCAGTCCCCCTCTAGATTAAGGCAGTGCCACTTCCTTTGCCTCTGTTTTGATCAGGCAGGATCGGATTATTATTTTTTAGTGCAATGCAGTGCGGCGCAGTACAGCACAGCAAACCAAAGTTGCTGTGCTGCCTTGTGTTGCTCAAGGGGGAGAAAGTAGCTCACAGCCATGTGTATTAAAACCAAGCATTTGCTATGCAATCGGTCTCGCCTTTGGGACCTTATATGTATTTAGCTATGCAGCACATTAGCCTGGGTGCTGAAACATCTACTGTTCTTTAAAATGGAGGGAAAGTAAGCACCAAACTGTGTGACACGCCAGGTATGAGAACACATGGAGAGAAAAATTGCTTTCAGCGGGAAATGTTATAGTCCAAAGCTTTGTTTTTAATATAAAATCAGGGCCTTCGGTGGTCATACCACTGAAAATATTATTGTCTACGGGTGTACGTGAAAGACTATTTCTATGGACTGGGGTCTAGAGAATGCTAAAGTGATTCTGGTATTTTACTGACATCTGCTGGTCGTTTTCTATCAAGACAGTTAAATAGAGGCAGTGGAACAGAAAAAAAGTCCCTAAGCGGAAGCAGACAAGTCATAGAGCTGACCTCCAGAACCCACAAAGTACATACACGTTTAAGTATATAAGTATATACTAAAGTATATACAAGAGGTCTTGAATGCTCGACCTAAGAATGGCCTGCTGATGCTGCTTACTAACCATGCACTAGGAAGCACATAAATTGCTTAGCGACGTGCACAATATTTCAAACATGAGGCAGAGGTTCAGCATAAGATTGTTACCATAAGAATACACTTCCAGTATAAAATACAGTTCCTAGACAAATTCTTGAACATTCCACACATGTTTTGAGTGATCACAATCCCCTTGTTTTTGACTTGGATTTATTTTTTTTGTCTGGAAGGGAAAGTTGTGAGCACTGTCACCTTGTCGATTTTTGAAATAGTGATGTCATATTTAAATGTAAGAAATCAATCTGTGTAATTTTATTAGGGAATTGATAATAAATAATGGGTGTTTTCACCTAATTATTTCCAGAGGTTGAGGATCCAGGTACAAGGCTCCTAGTTAACAAAGCTCCAAGTAAAATCCAGCCCTGCAGAAGCTTTAATTTAATGCTGATTGTTCCGCACAAAGAGTTAACGTTAGGGCTAAAATCGCAACCGAGGACCCTGTGCAGATGTCAGGCTGGTGAAGTTGCATTATAAAAATGTTCTAGATGAACAGAAGAAAGAGATACCGTCAAAAGTGTGGGAAGACTTATAGACAGCTAGTAAGACCAAAGATACTAAAGGTTTTTGGGAAGTGGTAAATCACCATGTATTCTTCCCTACATTGCTCGGCCCTCACATGTGCTGTTTTATCTCAGGGGGTGTGGGTGCAACATTTAGCAAGCATATTTGATAATGGAAGTGTTCCTGATATCCTTGAAGATATTTTGACACATAGAGGCAGTTATTTCCATAGAAATACTACTCTGTAGGAAACATACAATGTTTTTGGAGTGTTTCTCTTAGCACCTGCTTCAAGGAAGCATTATTTTGTTATGCAAATCTCCGTATAGCTATCTTTGTAGATTGGACTTTGCATAAAAAACTATGGGTCCTTGCGATGATCTGCCCAAGTTAGACTCAATCAATCAATCACAACTTTATTCGGCATGAAAATAATAGGAGTATTTGTCATAACAAAATACACAAAAAATGTTAGAAACATGTTAAACACTTACAACCAAAAAATGTTAAAGCGTCCAATAAATTAAGGTATTGTAAGAATTCATCTCTTTTTCTAATAATTAATGTCTTGGTAAAAAAAACTCTATGGCTAAATTCAGGAGAACTCAGTCACTGTAAAAATTATAAGGTAATCTTGTATTGTCACAGGTTCTCCTGTTGAAACAAAGTGGCCGAAAACTGCTGATAGATTGGTTTGTAGAATGTGCAAAAAAGCAAAAAGTTGCAGGTAGAATGTTCTGACATAGAATCACGTGGACAGACAGTCGTCAACAGTGGAAATTCACAAGAAAGTGCACTACCTAAATGGACTTGTAAAACAAAAACCTGAATTGAGGTTGTTCAATGGCAGTTAAATATAAGGCAGGCCACCAACTGGAATCAGAAGCTGAAAAGAACATACAGATACCAGCCGCACATCTTTTGACTTTTGCTGCTTGTCACAGTAATTCAAGTAAATCGTTTTGAGTTGACATTTGGATACCTCCTTTAACATATCCGGAATTTTAAAATATTGAGGGAATCCAATCCTAGGGTAAATCTCTTCCACACAGAGTAACCAGGGAATTTTGTCGCTCTTACCATGAGTCAAACAATACCACCTGATAGAACAGTCGTGCACGCAGCGGAGCCAGCGCTGACGCTACACGCATTCTCCCCCTAGCGCCCTCCCGCCACGAGCGGAGGCCACGCCCCTTTCAGGCCACGCCCCCAGACACTCGTGTATAAAAGGCGCCGTGTCAGGGCACCCAGCAAAAACTGAGAGTTGACTCCTGAGGCGGAAGCCGGGAGTAAGGCAGCATCTTTTTAAAATTTTGTGTCACAGATTACTTGTATTTTAAGAAATTAACTGTCACAGATTGCTTGTGTTTTAATTTCACTCACCTGATAGAACAGTCGTGCACGCAGCGGAGCCAGCGCTGACGCTACACTCATTCTCCCCCTCGCGCCCTCCCGCCACGAGCGGAGGCCACGCCCCTTTCAGGCCACGCCCCCAGACACTCGCGTATAAAAGGCGCCGTGTCAGGGCACCCAGCCACACCCCCTCGTTCCACAACCTCAGAGCAACATAAATTATGTGTAATCCTCGGTCGCGCAGCGGGCGCGACGTTTGCGCGCCGAAGGCGTGCCTAAGGCAAGCCCGTCTGCGCCCGTCCGCGACCGACCGGGACTAGGGGCTATACCCCCTACAGGCCCCAACTCATCCATGTCTATACCCATCTGCTATACACGCAGTAAACTACTAGCCCTCAACAAAGCTACCACGGGTGTTAGACCTCACCTATGTATCCAAACTGGCCCCGGCCTATCCTATGGACCTATCACCTGTCTCGCCTGTCGCTGGTCTAGTATGGGCCAATCCCCAACTGACCACCACACAATCTCCGCTAAAAATCAGCTGGAATTGGAATGCCTATACCTTAATGCCAGATCCCTACCTAAACATGCCCTGGATATCTGGGACATGTTGACATCCAGGAGCCTTGACCTGGTTTTTATCACCGAACCCTGGCTATCTGACACTAGCGCTCCAGATCTCGCTAATGCTCTTCCCCCCGAATACAAAATAATTACACAAAACAGACAAGGCCAAAAAAGAGGAGGTGGAGTCGCTGTGATCTTCAGAGATCACCTAACATGCCTCGCGGAAACGACAACTGTTTACCCCGAACATGAGATATTACCATTTAATATCCTCCTCGAGGGCCTCATCATACTAGACGGTGCAGTTGTCTACAACCCCCCAGGGCAACAAGCCAGCGTAGGTGCCAAACTACTGAACCAACTGCTACCATTCTGCTTGAAACATAAAAATTACATGGTCGTCGGCGACTTCAACGTCCACTACGAAAAAACAGACGCCCCCGGATCTTCCCAGTTGAAATATGACATGGAAATTCTACAACTCAAACAGTGGGTTGAGGGCCCCACGCACTCAGCAGGGCATACCCTGGATCTTCTTTTCACTAATATTGAATCGCCCACCATAAAGGAAATCCTCCCCCTGTCCTGGTCTGACCACTCCATGTTATCCTTCTCATTTAAACTCCTTGGTAAACCCTTGAAGCCCAGATCCACCCCCCTTATCACCAACAGAGCTTGGAGACTAATCAATGACTCTAATTTTCAAAACCACTTTCTTGAGACAGACGTCACTTTGCTGGACGACTCTTCCATCTGCAGCAATGCCGCTCTTTTAGACACCAGAATTCGCCAAACGCTAGACAAACTAGCCCCTATGCGGCAATCAAGGAAAAAAACAACCACTACGGAAAAATTGTATACCCCTCTCCTCAAGAGCCTCAAAAAGGAATGCCAAAAAAACGAACATCGATGGAGACAAACAAAAGACTCGGAAACTAGAGCAAATTATGTCACCAAACAAAAACAGTATATCCTAGCCATCCGAGACGCAAAAAAAGCATACTTCACTCAACGAATCCAGGAAAACCACAATTCCGCTAAAGAATTGTTCAAAATAGTGAAGGAGCTCAGTAACCCATCCAGCACCTCACAAACCCTCACCCCCTCGACCGAGGCCTGTGAACGCATCAGCACCTTCTTTGCTGACAAAATCAACAAAATTTACTCTACCTTCGCCCCCTCAAACACCCCTACCCTGTCCGACAATTCTGACAAGCATTCTCCAACACCAGACAAATGCAATGACCAACCAGACGCAGGCAACCTACCGCGTCTAACTAGTTTTCAACCATTCTCTGAAAACGAGGTATTAGCGGTATTGAAGACAATTAAATCCGGCTCTCCCGCGGACCCTTGTCCCCACTTTGTGTTTTCCAAAATTGCACCAACGCTCTGCCCTTTTATCACCAAACTTTTTAATCAATCACTCACCACCGCGTCCTTTCCGGAAGCCTGGAAACACGCATCCGTGACCCCCCTTCTGAAGAAATCTGGATCCGATATCTCCAATCCGGAGAACTATAGGCCAATTTCTCAGCTCCCTTACCTCTCCAAAGCTTTGGAGAAACTGGTCAACACACAACTGTCCCGGTATCTGGAAAACAACTCACTCCTGGACCCCTCCCAGACCGGCTTCAGGGCCAACAATAGCACCGAGGCAACATTGCTGGCAGTGTCGGACAGTGTCAGATGCATCACAGATCAAGGGGGAACTGTGGCTCTGATACTGCTTGACCTGTCAGCAGCGTTTGACACGGTATCACACGATTGCTTACTAAACACCCTCCTGAGTAAAGGAGTGCAATCTACAGCATTAAACTGGATTAGATCATTCCTTAGCAATCGTACACAGGCCGTGCACATGGGCCAGTTCTACTCAAAACCCTATCCCATCGGCTGTGGGGTCCCACAGGGGGCCTCGCTGAGCCCCACTCTCTTCAATGTCTATGTTTCATCTCTGGCTGACAGTGGAAGAAAGTGGGGCATCGGCATATGTTCCTATGCCGACGACACACAGCTGATGGTGACAATGGATGAAGGGTCGGAGACAACAAAGAAAAAGCTACACAGCTGTCTCTCTGAAATGGCCCTATGGATGCGTAACCATTGCTTAAAGCTAAACGCCGGCAAATCGGAGATACTACTGTTCGGAGGAGCTAAACTTACATGGAACGCCACATGGTGGCCACCCTCACTGGGGTCAGCCCCCACCCCAAAACAGCACGCCAGAAACCTAGGCATCATCATGGACGACGCCCTGTCCATGAAGGATCACATACGATCACTCTGGGGCAAAGGCTTCGCAATACTCAAACTACTGGCAAAAATCTTCCCTTGAATACCCCTGGACTGTCGACGTACAGTCACTCAAGCCCTACTGGTCAGCCGCCTAGACTATGGCAACGCCCTATTCGAAGGGATGTACGAACAACTGTTCTCCCGCCTACAGGTCCTACAAAATCAGGCGGCTAAACTGGTCTGTAATAAAGGCAAGCGAGACTCAGCATCCGCATGCCTCATGAAACTTCACTGGCTACCGATGCGCCAGAGGGCTACTTTCAAAATACTCTGTCACACGCACAGAGATTTTCATAGAACTGGCCCCACTATCCTCCAAGGGAGAATTGAATTCTACGTCCCTAACAGGAACCTAAGATCGAATCACTCAGCTCTTGCCAAATCCAAGCGCATCCACAAGGCAAGGACAGGCGGACGCGCCTTCTCATACCTGGCAGCCAAAAGGTGGAATGAGTTACCTGTAGACCTCAGACACACCATAAACTACCTTCAGTTCCGCCAAAAACTAAAAACTCACCTTTTCCCCAAAAACTAATCCCCCAGCACAGTCCTCAGCAGTCTCCTTTGTTTTACAGCACCGTGATATCTCATGGGATGAGTGTCGCGCTTTACAAATACCAGAAATAAAATAAACAAATAAATCAAATTTGAGAAGTCTGCTTCAGGGTTCACCTTATCCTAAACCATTACAACAATGGGGCCATTCCCACAATGTCCTTGATATAACCAATTACAGTTTCAACATGGTATATACAAATGGTGGTACCCTTTAGTACTGAAAGTAACCTATGCAGTAAATTATTTTCAAGCCTCTGGAGAACAACAGAATTGGTACATCCACACACACCTGAGACAAACATCCCAACTCAATCATTTCTTTAATTGGTTTATGCTGGAGATATGAAGAAAAGGAACAATTGCCTCAACAGCCATTTCAAGTTTCGTGCACCTCATCTTGAGCAAGTGACCCCAGGATCAACCTGCTTCAGAGGTTATGCCCAGGTAGTTAAAAAAGTCAACCGTAACCAAAGGTTATTCTGTGCCACATAGATTTTGTATTCGACAAACTACTGATCATAATAAATGATTTAGTTTAACACCAGCTGAAACATAAAATAAGTAATTAAAATGGACAGGGAGACGTTGTAGTCCATTTGCAGTTCTCGATAGAAGGCCGGCGTTGTCTGCATACATGAGGATGGGTGCAGGGCCATTCTGAGGCACAGCTTTGTTTTGGTGGACAAGTGTTTTCCAAGTGCGTTTTGTATGGAAGAAATAAAAAAGGAGTTAATATGCATTCTTGTCATATTCCCCAGCTGGAATTAATCTTAGTTAAGCACTCCCCATTTTGTCCATATCATACTTTTGCCACAGTGTCTGCATGGAGATGTCTGAGAAATATAATTAAAGCAGACTCTACCCCCATAGTTGCCAAAATGGCCCAACATTTTGACTGGTTCACAGTGTCAAGGGCACAGGAGAGGTTCATAAAGGCCATATGGATGGCACCTCTCCTTGCCTTGGTCGGATTTCCGCAATATTAGGTTTGAATTTATACCCTGCTCAACCGTGCCAATTTCTTGGCAAAAACCATATTGGATTTCAAATAGAATGTCCTTCTCCCACACCCATTTCTCTATTCTACCTAGAATCACTCTACCCATAACTGTGGTGATTGAAGCCAATAAGGAGATTGGCCTCTAACATTTAAAGTTCATTTTATCACGTGTTATAAACTGGTGCAAAAATAGCCACCTTCCAGAACACAGTCAAGTAGTCAGAAATGGCAGCCAACAGGTCATTGTAATAATGGGAACGCAAAGATCTAAATTTGACTTAAATAAATCTATGGGGACCCAATGGGGCTTGAGGCTTTCCCTGAGGGGCTATTATTAAGGGTCTTTCTGCCTTCAGTTATGTCAATCAAATTTCAATGGAAATACCTACCTCTGTTTAGCAAAAGATCCTCAAGGGTATCAGGAATACTTCCATTATCAAAGATACTTACAAAATGCCAAATTGATACATCACCTAAGATTAAACAGCACAAGTGAGGTCAGGCAATGTAGTGGAGAATAAAGGTTGATTTACTGCTTTCCAAAACCCTTTACTATCTTTGGCCTTACTAACTGCTTGTAAGGCTTCCCATGCTTTTGACTGTATCTCGTTCTTCTGTTCCTCTAAAACACTATAATAATGTGCCTTTTCCAGCCTGATATCTTCCCAGTTCCTCAAGTGTGATTTTAACACTAACATTACCTCTTTGTGTCAAATAATCAGCATTAAACTATTTGTAGGGCTGGATTTAACTTGGAGCTTTATTAACTAAGAGTATCTTTGGAAATGGTAGGACATAATTGAGAAACACTCTTCTGGAGTGTACTTGGATCCTCAAAGTGGGAAAATAATTTTGTAAAAATTCCTGGTATTTATTATCAATTCCCTAGAAAAACTACACAGATTGATTTTCTTCCATTAAACTATGACACCAATATTTCAGGTATCATCAAGGTGACAGGGCTCACAACTTTACATTCCAGGCTCAAAAAGTAAATCCAAGTCTAAAATAAGGGGGTTGTGATCACTGGAGCAAAGTGCAACTGTTTCATATTTTGGGCATAGTGGAAGAAAATCCCTAGAAAAAAGGATAAACTCAATTGTGCTACTTTGTTGAGTTCCGCTACCGTAAAAAATTGGAAGTCAGGATTTGACAGGAGACTCAGTCTCACTTGCAAACAAAAGATTATACTCATTAAACAATTTGTTCATCTCCTCACTATACAGTGAATGCTTAAAATGCTTTAAGTTCTCCCCTTCTATATCAGTTAATCCGCAAACTGGAAGGCCACTATATTTGCAGGCAGAGATGTTAAAGTTGCCGACCTATAAAATAACCCACATTGGACAGAATTCAGTTGGTAATATAGCTGTGTGCTCTCCAGTAGTCACCCCTATTGATCATCCTTTTCCTCTACCAGCTCCACTAGGTCTTCAGACCTCATTAGGGGTATCAGGCCCTCTGCCCCCACAGGTCGCAGCAGACTGAAGTCTCCAATGTCAATCTCATTCTCAAGCTCATGCTCAAGCTCCAGTCCAGTCCAGGTCACAGACTCAGGTCCATAGCGACTTGCTGCAGTCAGGTTGTCCCAATGATGACAGGGATAGGTTGGGCTCCTAATTTCAATCATTAAGGGGGGACCTTCTGAATAAGTTTGAAATCTCTGAGAACAACCAAAAAAGTATTCATGATAGGTTCGATCTTCTAGAGTCAAGGCTCGATGATATCTGTACCCGGACGGGATCGTGGGAACTCAAGGTCACTACACTGTCAGAGTCCGTGTTAGGAAACTCTAAGGATATTGATGCTCTAAAGACGCAAAACCGGTCTCTTATGATGGATTTGGAAAGTATAGAGATGCAATCTCGCAGGAATAACCTTAGAATCTTGAAGATTCCTGAAGGGGAGGAGATGGAGGATATCAAGGGATTTGTGTGTAAACTCCTAAGGGATGGGGTTTTGAAGGACCGCCTCAATATTGACCTGGAGGTGGAGATACAGAGGGTACACAGGGACCCCTGTAGGCTTCATCCGGACAGGAAGGCACCTAGGAAAATCGTTGTTAATTTCCAGACTTATAGCATCAAGGAATTAATTTTAAGTAGGTGCTTATCCCAATCCACTCTCCACCATCCGGCCAACCCATATCAAATACGATCAGATATTGGTGGGAGAACTGCACAGAGACAGTGGGAGCTTGGTTCAAGAATGCCGGAATTAAGGTCACGGGGCACAGGTCCAAATGAAGTTCCCAGCTCTATTGAAAGTGATGTGGAGGAATAAAATGTACAATTGTAGTCAACCAGAAGATGTTGATGACCTCCTGTCCCAGATGAAACAGAAAAATGGATAAGGAGAATGATAAGGAGAATGCTATAATTAGTGGGGGGGAAGGGAAATGAAGAAGAAAAAAAAAAGGAAAGAAAGGAAGGAAAAAAAGAGGAAAGAGGGAAGGAAGGGAAAAAAAGAAAAAAAAAGGAATAAGTGTTAAAGTAAGAGTGTAGGGGTAGGCATATGAACACAATGAGGTTTAGGTTTTCAAAATAACGGTTGGGGGAGAAAGAAAGAGAAAAAGAGAGAAAAAAAAGAAAATATGTATTATCGTGTTTGAAGGGGGAAAGGAGGAAAGGAGGGAGATATATAAAGGGGAAGAAGAAGGAAAGAAAATTTAAAAAAAAGGGGGGGGGGAGAAATATATATAAACAATGAATAATACCTACAGCAGATACAGTATGATTAGTAGGAGGAGTTTTAGAATCTTGTAGCCCTTTTTTTTCTTTTTTGATAATGATCTATTTGCTGTGTCACCTTTGTGGGGGCTCCTAAAAGGCGGTACAAGCGCCTGGTATGAAGGGAGGGTTCCTCAGGGGAGGGTTAGGGAGGGGTCACCATGGGGGGGGTAAATGGAAAAAACAACCCCATACGTTGCAAAATTGTCCTTTTTAAAAAAAAAAACTCTAGATGTAGGGAGGCCTTGGGTTAGCTCAGGGTCATGCGTAGGCCAATCAATATAAAATTCCTCTCCTGGAACGTTAATGGCTTGGGGGGGAAACAATCTAGGGTCCGCAAATATCCAAAAAATTCAGAGGCCCATGTGCACTTACTGCAGGAAACCCACCTAGAGGCCAAAATATGCGAACAAGCTTTTGGTAAACTGGGTTGGGTACAGGATGTATTATGTTCCAGGCAGAAGGGGTGTACAAGGGGCGTAGCTATCATTGTCAGGGCAAATAAGGGGATTAACACCTTGGCTGCTGTGACTTTTCCCCTCCTGTGCTAAAATTCCTTGAATTCTATGGTTTCATGACGAGCTCAGCTCGTCATAAGCACAGCTCAACTGTGCCTCATGACGAGCTGAGCTCGTCATGAGCATCGAAAGGGTTAAGGTCCTGAAATGGGACACAGATCAGTCTGGTAGATGGTTAGTGGCAGCCCTCTTTATAGGCGGCGCACCCTTTACCTGCGCAGTATACTACGGCCCGAATTAGGATAATTCTGGTCCTCTCTTGAAACTGGGGGCAAGTTTATTACAGCACACTGCTCCGGTGATATTAGGGGGAGATTTCAATCTGGTCTTCAATAAGCAACTGGACCGGACCTCTAGGGTCAAATACTGTGTTTCAACTAGTACAGCATCAGCTCTTAAGAATATTATGAAAGATTTCAACCTGCTGGTTTTGTGGAGAGCTAAATATGGGGCTAAGAGAGAGTATTCTTTCTATAGCAAAAATACAAGCAATACTCTAGAAGAAATTATTTTCTGGCTGATCAGGCATTGCTTTCGGATATTGTATCGGTTTCCCATATTCCAGTGGGTATTTCGGATCACTCGGTGGTGGAACTGGTATTTAATATAAGGTCCAAGACTATAGAGCATAGGTGGACAATGGATAGAACACTCCTTCTAGATGAAGGAGTAAAGGTGGAGTTAAAAGAAAGAATATATGACTTTTTTAGCTTCAACATAGGTTCCTCCACTGAGCAATTAGTTTGGGAGTCCTTTAAGGCCTATCTACAGGGCTTACTGAGCTCTCAAACAATACATAAGAGGAAAATCATTAAGAAAAAAGATGCTGACGATCTTAAAGTCATAAAGGAGAAAAAACTAGAACTGCAATGGGCTGCGCTGACAGTTAGGGAGAGTATCCCAAGGTTGGAGAGAGAGCTGCTGGAACTACAAGCAGTATTTAAAGCCAGGAGAGACAAGATCACCAAGGAAAGGTGAAAGGTCAGCAGATTAAAGAATTTTGAGTATGGTTAAAAATGCGGTCCTCTCCTGGCTCGGAAGTCAAGGACTGAGATGGTCAGAAATAATATTAAGATGTTAACGCAGAGAGAATCCGGTCTACTGATATCAGAGGATGATCTGATTAGGGAGGAGGCTAGGGGGTTTATGCAGGACTTATACCAAGAAGACACTAGACTTGGAGCAGAGGAGGTCAATGCCTGGTTAGCCCTGAGAGATCTGCCCCAACTGTCGGAATTAGATAAGATCTACTTAGTTAGCAAAATTACGGAGGGCGAGATAAGACAGCAATTTAAGAAAATGAGCCGAGGCAAAGCCGCAAGCCCAGATGGGCTGCCGGGTGAGGTATATTCTGATAATCTTGAGACAGTTATCCCGGTGCTGAGGACACTTTTTAACAGAATTTTCTTACAAGGGGACGGTATCCCTCCACTATAACTCTGATAGCTAAGCAAAATAAAGACTCACAAAAAAATGAGTCTTATAGACCAATTTCATTATTAAACTCCGACCTGAAGATCTTTTCTGGGATACTGGCTACTAGATTAGCCAGAATTATTAAAACGATTATACACCCAGATCAGAGAGGATTTATACCTGGGAGGCAGCTCAATGAGCTTACGTTCCAGGTAACAGGGACAATAGTTTTTGCGGAGGAGAGAGGGTTGCCACTCACCATCATAGCAATCGACGCAGCTAAAGCGTTTGACCAGGTCAATTGGGTGAACCTTTGGGCTACTATGACTAGGTTAAGGTGCCCTTCGACTTTTATTGAAGGTGTTAAATCGTTATATAAGAGTCCTTGAGCAAAAGTCCTAGTGAATGGTGGTTTATCAGAATGGCTTAACATCTCCGAAGATACTAGGCAGGATGCCCCCTGTCCCCCCTATTGTTTTACGTTTATATTGAGCCCTTTGTTTGTTCCCTTACAACTGACAGTGTTATTTCGCCCTTTAAAATTGGAGAGTTGGAACTTAAAACTACCCTGTATGCGGACGACCTCCTCTTATACACTTCAAATCACGTCGAGGCAATTTCCCGGTTATTCGAACTGGCCGAGGAATTTGGAAAGGTATCTGGGTATAAAATCAATAAGGAGAAAACAGATATAATGGGTTGGAACAACTTTATTCCTATACAGGGGGCTAAACAAATGTAGGTACCTGGGAATATATCTTACCCAAAAACTGAAGGATATCTCTAAAACCAGTTGGCAGATAGTAGCGAAGGAGGTGTTTAAGCTACTGTTAAGACGGGGAAGTCTGCCTCTGAACATATATGGGAGAGTAAATCTGGTCAAAATGACTATCCTCCCCAAAATAACTTTCCTTTTCAATACCATCCCGTTTTCATTTAATTCTAAGGACATTGCTTGCCGCCAAGGGAAGATTGGATCGTTGATATGGGCCACAAAATCACAGAGGATTGCCTGGAAGAAATTGAGGAGAGGGCTGAGGATGGGAGGTTTGGCCCTACCCGACTTGTTTTTATACTGCCATGCCTTTCACTTTAAGAACTTCAGGATATTGGCCAATAAATTAGGTTCGTCTTCACAGGGCTGTCTCTTTCCGGCAATGTTACATGATCAACCACAGGGTCTAGAATTTTTTCTCTTTAAATTCGAAGACCAAAAGTTTTATAAAAAAGTCCGCCTTAAGATTTTAGAGGCGGCGCTCAAGAACTGGGGATATGTCCGGAGAGCGCTAGGGATACCTTATTGCAACTTACAGGCACCTATTTGGGATTCCCCTGGCACTCCGGAATGCCTTTTAGATCAATTGTCGCAGCCACTTAAAGTAGCTGATTTTAAAACGTGAGGAGACCTCTGTGTTAATACTAGGCTTATGGACTGGAGGTCCTTTGTGAATCTATCTAACGGTTCCCTCACTAGATTTAAGTTCTACCAGTTGTCTGCATGGTGGGCAAGACAAGAATGGGAGACCGGAGAGGATACCCTGATCCTAGATTCCATCTGTAGGGGGGAGTTTGGAAACGGGAGGTCTCCTTCTGGTAGAGGACACTTGCTGTAGTAAAAGACAGTCTGGACTCTGAACTCGCGAGTCTCTGTTGTAATGTCCTAACCGAGAGTGCAGAGGAGGTACAGAAAATTTGGACTGACGCATTCTCTATGTCTCAGAGAATAATCAAACCGGCAAATCTTAAAAGAAATCCCCTGTTTACAGCCTACAGGGTTTATTGGACACCAGCTAAATTGTCTAGGATAACAGCAGATAACTACTACTGTCTGAGATGTAAACAGCCGGCAGCGGACGATCAACATATGTTTTTAGACTGCCCGGAGATTGTCAGATATTGGGCGGCAGTATGTAGCTTCTTAGAGGAGGTTTTATCAACACCGATCATCTGTTGCCCTAGATTGGTCTTTTTTGGCCTGCCACCGGGCTACCTGATGAACGATGCGGCTTCACAATTTCTGTTCTATGTGATAGCTATCGCCAGAAGGGAAATCTGTAGCGAATGGAAGTCAGTGGCCCCACCCAGATTCGCTGATTGTTTAAAAAATATCATGATGATCAGCCAGTCAGACATGGCTTGTGGTGGAGCACGTGCTAATAAAATCTGGTCTGCACTAGAGGCCTGGTCGAGGGAATAACTTTGGTCGAATGATTATGCCAGAGGTTTGTGGTCTGGTCCTCCCTGGTACATATGAGGGTCCATCGAGGTAAATGGGAGTTTGACAAGGAGACAGCCTACCTCTGGGTGAACCCTGTATGCCGCACACATATACCGGGGGCGGAAATCAAGTTTGTTTGTGTGAAAGGCAAAGAGAGATCCCATCCAGAGCAAGCATCTTCTGGTGGCATATATGAGGAGAAAAAAAAAAGAATTCAGAAAGAAAATGGAGAGAGTCTTCTGCAAAAAACTACCACCTCAATAACGCTAGACCCAAAAGCACAAAAGCATTGTTTTAAAAATGAATCAACTAAATATCAAACAGTCCTTCATTTGACAATAGCAATAAAGAAAATGGTGAGCTAGCACAAGGGGTCGCCTTGATCATAGAAAGAAGTAATGAGACAAAAACAGCTAGGCGCCCTTCTGCCGTGCCTATAGTGGATGATCTGGTTGGATTAAAAAATAAGCTATACAATTCAATGAACTAGTGCTGGACTACTGATATTTATTGACATATCAGTGTTAATTCCTCTCATATGAGCATTCACAGGGCGTGCTGTGGTCAAAGGAGGAAAACTACATGTAGTGGGCTGAGGTGGCTTAACAGAAATGACTGAGCCAGGATTCTGAATTCCAGCTTGAGCAAGTGGTGCATTCTATGTAAGTTTGTTCCCCAGTGTTATGAGTCTGTTCCCCATCGTGGTTTGAAAATGTAAGAAAAGGCTCTCAATTTTATTCACAAGGGCAGTTTGAAGGCCTAGTATTACATCATGTAAAACCTTTAAATCTGGGACCAATGATGTGTTTGTCAAGCTTATACAGCTCATACCAGGGCTTACTGGGTTCATGCCATTTTCTTCCGGAGTCTGCGTATGTTGTACTTTACTACTCTGTGGCCTGCTGAGCGCTTTTTTTTCCCTGGTTAGCGGAGGAGAATTTACAGCTGATGTGTCTCACTCAGCAATTTCAATACTCTCAAACAATGCAGAATCAGCAACGCAGCTAGTTGCCTCAGGATGGCTAGCATTTAAAACCTCATTTACAAACCCCTTAGAAGGATGTGCTTCAGTTCTTTTCCAAATAGGGCACCCCTCAATTTTTCTGATGCCCTTAGGAGTGCCCTTTGAGATTAAATCTTAGGAAATTCTTTGGGTAGCACCAATTCACTCCTCTACTACACCCAGTTCAATGGTTAGAGTGCCTTTTACAGTGAGCAGATGATTAGTAATAAGTGAAGATTCTGAGGAGGAAGGGGGGCTCCTTTAGATGTTATGGTTTTCCTTTTGCCCATATTCAGAACTTAAACAAAAGTGTAGATGGCTGCCTGAGAAAAGGGCATCCCAATTTTGGTAATCGAGGCCAAGAGGGATGGCCCAGCTCAGCCTCCCCCGGGCTTGGATGTTGTGCAGGCAGCCCGCTCTTTACCCATCTTTGATGGGGTGCATCCTGGGTGCGGGAAGTCTAATATACTCAAGTAGCACCAAGAGCTTACAAGTCCGTCTTTCAACAGGTAAGGTGGAATCTGGGCTCTGAAGTCAAGTAAGACCCGAGAAAACATCCCTTGAAGCAGGGAGTCCAAAAGGCTCAACTGCCATTTTTTTCTGAATGGTCTTGAATATAATTGTTTCCATTTTGATGAAGCAAACAATTTGTCAAGGTACCTCTGGAAGATTAATCTGTGGCTATTGACTCTAAGGTGGTAAATATATGATATCAGAATATCTTAATCAAAATACTATCCAATAGACATAATGGTCCTGATGATCTTAAGTGTCCCAACAATGCAAAGGGCATTTGTGCCTGTTTTCTAAATCTCTGGTGCACAGTGGTATCATCAAAGGGTCTGCAGACGCTTGCGCACCCCATTCTGTATTGTTTTGGTGCACATGTTGAGCCGGTGAATCCTAATAGGGCATTTCATCGTTAGCATTGGGGACTGGACCTGTGTGAAAAATGGGTAAACACTGTCTCTCTACTCCCACTGTATTATGGATGCGGTCACAGAAGGAATTAATTCATCAGAGTTCACACTGACTTGTTGCCACAAAGAGGTGATGTACAGTCAGTGCTCCCCTGAGGGTGGCTCTTGGAAGGGGAAAATGGGGTCTTAGGGACTTCACAGGCCTCCCCTGCTTGTGGGTGCTCCCACTCACTGCATCCGCCTGTAGGAAGACCTAAGTACCCCTTTGTAAAGCAGGCTGGGTGCCATATGCAGTGAAAGACGGAGCAGCTGCTTCAAAGAGCTGCTCCACCAATCACTAATGATCTGCCCAAAGGGCAACCATGAGTTTGCATCTGCCCTGGAACAACATATTTTCTCTGATAGGGTGAATGTCCCTGTTTGCACCCAAAACACCTAGGTAAGAGGGCCCCCATGCCACATATAGGGACAGTGCACCCTTTTCATAATGCTGCTCTTGCATCTTAAATATAATTGAAAAAACTATAGGCACATTATTCTGGGATATGTATAAGTGGGATAGGGGGGTGCCCAGAACCCCCGCAGAATAATGTTGCCCACCACTTATGGGTTAAATACTTCAAACCCCAGTATGCTTCCCTGGATGATGAGCGGAACACTGATCCGCTCGAACATACATTTTTTACCAGTGGGATATTTTCACTGGTGGATGTGGATAGGGCGCTAGATACCATCACACCAGGACTTGCCCCTGGAACTGATAGCATCCCTGCGGATGTTTTCCTAAACCATAAGCCATCTTGGCGTTTCTATATTAGACATGTGGGGCCAGATGTAGGTAGCCCTTTACCGATCGGAATCGGCCGAAAATACCGATTTTCGGCCGTTTCCGATCGGTAAAGGGCTAGGGAGATGTAGGTGCACATATTCGGTAATTTTACCGAATCGTTATTATTACCGAATCGGTAATAAGTACCGATTCGGTAATAATTACCGAATCGGTAATATTTACCGATTCGGTAATATTTACCGATTCGGTAAAATTACCGAAAATGCTATGTGGGTAGCCAATTTTCTATTGGCACATGGCTTACAGAATCGGTATTTTACCATGGAATACAAATCCATGGTAAAATACCGATTCCTGTGTACATGCACATCTGTGCATGTACACATGTGCCATGTGACAGACAGACGTGCCCTTAGGGCATGTCTGTGAGCCACATTGCACACATGCCCGTTTTGGGGGTGCTAGAGGGTGTCAAAGTGACACCCCCTGCACCCTTGTGAATTCATTAATTACCGATTCGGTAAATACCGAATCGGTAATGCCTAATCATTCCTATGGGCTTCAAAGCCCATAGGAATGAATGGGCATTACCGATTCGGTATTTACCGAATCGGCAATTAAAGAATTGTTAAGGATTCGGTAACGAATCCAGATGTTGGGACCTACATCCCATTTACCGATTTTGAAATACCGAATCGGTAAAATTCGGTATTTCAAAATCGGTAAATGGGATTTACCTACATCGGGCCCATAGTGAATGCAATTGCTTGTGGTGCTCCAATCCCGGCTTCCCAGAAAGGAGCTGAGATAATTCCAGTTTTTAAGAAGGGTGACAAATCTGTAGCAGCGAATTATAGGCCAATTAGCCTTATAGACTCCATTCAAAAGATTATGAGTAGACTGATTTTACAAAAACTTCAGTCATGGATGGAAGATGAGCATATCCTTACCCCACTGCAGGCGGGTTTCCGACCCTTCACAAGCACTATTGACCAGGTCTTCCGTTTTATTATTATCTACTGGAAGACAGTCGTTTTGGGGAAAGGGGCACTGTTTGCGGTATTTGTGGACCTGAAGGAGCCTTCGACCAAGTGCCACGATGCAGGCTGAGGCGTGTCCTAAGTGAGATGGCGATGTCTCCCGAATTGTTATCCTTGATCGTCCGCCTACATGAGGGTAACCATCCACGTTTTCGGTGGGGGGCCAGGGTTGAGGTTACCGAGACATTTACCGTGAACAGGGGTGTGCGCCAGTGATGCGTGCTTGCACCTACCCTGTTCTCACTTGCCGATTTCCTCTCGGTGGTCCCCTCCGATGCCCCTTTGCTGGCAGAAGAACATATACCGATCCTCATGTTCATGGATGACACTTTGATAATTGCCAAAACTCCCAGTGGTCTTCAAAAAGCCTTAAGCAAGTTTGAGGAATTCTGTTCCAATCGGGGCCTAGTAATTAATACGGGGAAGACAAAGTTCATGTCTTTTAATGAGCATAGATCATTTCGGGGTAAGGTATACATGAATAATGCTCCTCTCGAAAAAGTTGATGCCTTCACCTACCTGGGAGTTACGTTACAGGCAGGCGGACATGAGGTGGTCAAGCCTAATTGATGTGGCCACATTAAAGCATAAACAACAGGCTGGGATCCTTGCAGCTAAATTCAAATCCTCCCTCTCCAAACCGATTAGCCCATTGATGGAGATCTATGGCATGAAGGTTTTAAGCTCCGCTCTGTACGGAGCTGAGCTATGGGGATTTACGAACTTATCCACCCTAACTGCAGCTGAAAACTTTTTTTTGCTGAAGGTTACAAGTGTTCCAAAAAGTACACCAATGGGCCCGTTACTGCTAGACCTGGGTAGGAAAGCAGTAAAGGATTTAGCGAAACTTCACCCCCTTTTATATTGGGGATGACTGTGGTGTAGGGCTGAACTCTCACACTATGCTAAGGGCATCAAAGATGTAATGGATGCAGATTGCTTCCATAAGGTTAAATGGCTGAGAGAGATTAGGTCGTTGTTGGTGAACGTGGGCCTGAGCGAACTATGGAATGATCCCCTTAATGCTCCTTTTCCCTCAAAGAAGATTTTGAAGGAGATGTACTGGGATTGGATCATGGTTACAGCATGTTCTAGTGGTTCAGTAAAGCACTTGACAGGCCGGTTTCTGGAATTTAAGTCAAGGCCGACACTAGAACAGTACTGGGACGCCATTGAGAAACCTTTTGACAGGAAGCTGTATTTCCAGTTGAGGGTTGGTACCCTTCCTGTTAGGGCATTCACTAGCAAATGGCCAGGGGCCGCCGAGAATGTATGCCCAAGGTGTCAAGATAGACAAGAAACGATCAGTCACCTGTTGTTTTTTTGCCCATTATACAAGAAATCTTGATGTATGTGGGTTATACCATTTTCCAGCTGCTAGGTTTTAGGAGGCATGAAGAGGTGCTGAGAGTCTTTACAACGGATCCAACACTTCCAATATCAATCGCAATGGCCACGTTTTTAGGTTGGGCCTGGTTTATGCGATCTAGGGCGTTTCCCCAGGCCCATCTAAATGATTATCAGTAATGTTACCCTGAATCATTAGTAATGAACTGTAGTTATGAAATGCTGGCGCCTCAATGTTGATTTTTACGAAACTGTATATTTTAAACAAAAATATTGTTGTAAGATTCTTTTTATTCAGCAGTTATTAAATGTTTACTACTTTTTAAAATGTTTTTAGGTCTAGAATATTTATGTATTTTAATCAGTATGATTGTAATGTCTATGTTCTGCTTTTATGGCACACCTGTCGAATAAAGCTATTGAATTGGACAAAACAATAGGCACATTGTAGTCAATAATAGAGAACCTACACCCAATGGAGCACAATCTTTGAAACATATATAGGACATGATATCTTGGCCAGACATTTTTGCTAAAGTTGTACAACCGTTTGAAATCCTTCTAAGTGTAATGAGGATTGTAGCCAGTGTTAACAAAATCCATGTGTTGATTTGTGCCAGGTTATTGCTTCAGATATTGAGGAATTTATGTAATCCAGTATCAAGTGAAGGCTAACATTTTTGGGCAGGGTGGACTAGTAGATTGAGGTCCAAGTACACTTGATAAAACTGCAAGCTTAGATCAAAGAGGATATATGTCAAACATTCAGTCCTCTTAATAAAACAGTTTTGTGCAAATCATTAATACTACTGTGCTTGACAACTCTCTTCTGGCTGCTATGAGGGTTTCAAAAAACTGCAAATACCTCTAAACTGACCTGTATCACTTCAATTGCTGGCCACTCAGGCTCATTCTATGAGGGCTTCATACAAAGAGAGCATGGCCATAGTCTGCCTTTGATGTAGGGGTCTGTTAAAGGAATACTCCCTCCTAATACATTCGTCCTTCAAGTCTGTCTGCTGGCCCCTCAACAATTGTATTATTTTACTAAATTCCTTTTTCCCAGGATTCTGTTTAATTTACTCGGCACAGGTAGGGTGGACATCTCGATTCTGCTCTTTGCAGAGTATATATTTTGATTGAATGTACTTCCTACATTTCTAGGTCAACTCTTGGGTACTTGTGAGGATTTGAGCAAGGCTATGCATTTGATTGTTAATATGTCTGAAAAAAATTATTTGGAACTGGACATTTTCATTACTCGCCAGCACACAAATTGAGCAAGTCAGGTCTTATGATTGCCTGGATTACAGGTAAGTCCTGCTCGATAAGGCACCAACATCTTTGAAATAGGTGGTGTGTGCTTTTTGCTTTTTAACAGTCATTTGAGAGGGGAGGGTGAAAACATAAAGAAACACTTCACATTTACAATCAATCAATCAATCAGGGATTTATAAAGCACGCTACTCACCCGTGAGGGTATCAAGGCGCTGAATATACCAAAATCATGACTTAGCAGTGGACTCTGATCCAGCTGGGTACTGTGGATAGAGGGGTAAAAACTCTATTTTGGAGGACAAAAATAGATTAGTAGTACCCTTTTTTGCAGTGACTGTAAGAGCCTCAATAGTAGCATTAGAATCAGAATTGGGGTGGTATCTGCTGATGACCAGCTTGCCGTTAAAGTAAAGTGTTTTAGGTTCATGCTTTTGCTACATTAAAGTACCACATGCCATCGTGGAGGTTTCTGCCATGACGCAGTCATGTAAACATCCCTGTATGTTGGGAGGAAAATGTATAACGACATTGTTACAAACGGGCCAGCCACAAAAAGTGAAGAAAGAAGATTTTGAAAAGTTGAGAGAGACTTTTGGAGCCGAGGGAAGAGAAAGATAGAGGAAAATGCAGCTCGTAGTTTTTTAGGTCTGACCAATATCTTTGGATTTTAGCAAAATTATATATTAAAAATATACATAAAGGGGCTTTAAGCCAACCCTCTTCATCCATTAGTCTGTTGTTGTGTCATTCACACTTTTCTTTTGTCCGCTATTTCAATTAATTGCCTGCTTCAACCATTTGCTATCTTTATTGTGAGTGATGGCATTCTGCACATTCACTCGGAGAACATCTGCAGCTCCTTAATGCCAAAAGCTTCCATGGAAATGCATGCTTTTTGAGACAAAATATATTTTTACTTTTTGGCAATTAGTTTCTAAATTGTTGCTCCAACAACAACAACGATTTACAAAAGCCACGATGAAACAAAACAAGTATTGGCAAAGCCAAAAGACCTTCCACCCACGCCAGATCTAATGGTTTTGCCAATGTTTGTTTTTTATTGCGTTAATGAAGACTGCTAAGCATTACAATTACGCGTCCAGGCAGTAGGTCGGTCAAATGCATGATGCCCTGTGGGCTGACAGGGTTTAACAATAATTAGTAAGGATATCGAAACAACACATCATTAAATCATTTCTGCTCACTATCACATGTGTTATGCAGCACCTAATGCATCCAGTTCTAGGTGAAAACATTCCTGCTGTGATTTCCATATTTTGGGACACTTTCTAGGACATTCTTTGTGCTCCATAAGTTACTTTGTCTAAGGACATGCGCCAGTCCATCCCCAGTGCCCTGTTTATGTTTATGGTGGTCTTGGGATTTCCCATTCCTGGGATATTTCCCATCAAGCATGCATCAGTCTACGTTGTTACGGGCCAACTTGGAACAAGGTAGATCAATGTTCCTTGCAATACATATTTTCACCAGATAATAAAACAGGCATAGTTCCCTTCTGAAATCCCTACACCTGAAGCCTGAGTTTCGTTGCTTTCCCAAATGAAATGAAAGAAGAAAACCCCTTCCCATCTACATTTAATACAGTTTGGGTCATGAGCATGGCTTATGGCTCAAAGTCATGGCAGCTTGCAGTATATTCTTTGTAGAATTTTAACTGGTATGAATTCCAGACTGTTTTGGATAAATACCTCTCGGCAATGGGCAGTAAAGATCCTCATCCAATTCTACATCATCCAATGTCCCTAGAACACATTTTAATTCCTGGCTAGGCTATCTCTGGCTATCTGGCATATTACTTATAAGCATCTTACATATCCCCCATTCTGTTCCCTGTTTGGTGAACATCCTGCCACTTTGTGGTAGCCTTTTGGGGTATGGGTTGGAACCGTCAGAACAAGCTGCTGATAGTGTTCTTTATTCGCTTGGCAAAATGGAAAATTGTGTTTTGATATTAATTCAGTTGTTTGTGGTAGGTGCAGCTGGATGACACAGTTGCACCTTCTGCTCACATCTCGCTTATGAATAAAGAGTTAATTCCATTAACCTACAACTTCATTCTGGATTGTTACTGATCCAGTCAACCTCATCGCTACACACGCTCTACAATTAGTACGGTATCTCACCCCAGTCACTGTCATATTATGCTAGTGCTTTCAGTAGCCTTAGATTTTGATAGCATTTCTCTCTTTTTAGTACCATTTAAATGATAAGAGCCTGATCTGGAGTGAGCAGATGGAGTAAAGTCCATTAGGGTGGAAGAGGACATTATGCCTGCTCCCCTGATTAGCTACCATCTCCCAAATTTAGAAATCAAAGGCAGCCCAGCAGTGATCTGTGTACTCCAGCAGGAACCGCCATCAGGGTGGTTCTTTTTAAAGTACAATAAGATTGGTAGAAGGCCACCATTCATTTACACAGCCACTCACCATACTTTTGTAAAGATTTAGATTTTTTACATGTATTGAAAAACAAAGAACTAATGATCTCCACACCCACAGAGTGTTTTTCCTTGGTCTAGGGTCATTATTTGTTATTTTCTGTCCCTCACGCCTGACAAACCAAAAAAGGACATTACACCATCCACCTTAAATAGGGCAGGCAATGTAATGCCCTTCCTCTGACTGCCACTAGTCCATCGGACCATTGAAGAAGCTTTCCATCAATGGATCCAACAGAGGCTCCATTAAGGGAAAGCAGGAGTTGCTCCTGACCCTAGATTTGGCAGGTGGACCTGCAGTTTGGTGGAGCAGGTACATATTCAAGTTTGGCGTACCCTATCTGCCAAGCTCTAAATCAGGCAATAGGTTCCTTCCTGAGCTGTTTTCAAGTCATTCCTGCCTGCTGGTTTTCCCAGTTTCAAGTACCTATTGCATTTCCTTTCTTAAACTGCTCAATTCCCTGCAGTGCAACTACCTTTTCTCTTATATTGTTGTCTCCTTTGTAAGCCTGTTTTTCTGTGTTACCATATTCAAGGTTACGCGACAGAACTAACTTCACTCTTGTACTGAGACAGGATGCTGCTGCCCTTGCTACTAATTAAGCAGTGTAAACATGTTTTTCCACCCATTCTCTGCTAAATATAGATATTTGAGGGGTTCCTTTAAAAGGGTCTATGCCTTCCTAATCACCACCACTAATTGGGAGACCCAACAATAATGTTGTTATGTGGGGGAGTGAAATACCTACCTTGTATCATGACCTGCATAAAGTAGATACCTGAGATTCGAGTTGCTTGTCACCCCTGGATCAATATGTGATATTGCTAATATTCCAAATGAATATTAAAACTGTGTGTTTCTAATGTTCCTTTGGCCCAATATGGGTTATTTGGAAGGAAATACTGAAATCCGTACAGGGAGATCAACCTGAACAAAGTGTCCCAGTAGCAAAAGTAGAAGCATTTTTGAGTTTTGAACATTAATTTTAATTTACTTAGAGGCACTAATAGGTGTAGGGTCCATCCTGAACTGAACCTCAGTCTTGGATAATTTAAAGTCCAGGGTTCTAAATCTATCCTCATTCACTCTAAATTGGTGTTTTTTCTGGGGTCCAGTAACAGACAGGCAGTGGCGTAATGAAACTTGAGGAGGCCCCCCGGTAAAGAACATGGAGCCCCCCCCATTCTTCATGCCAGTCAAGATCTCTCAGGCCAGGGACCCGCCATACTGCAAGGGCTGTGGTGGCTATTGCTACTACACTGGAACCCAATACGACCATTATAAGTTACCCTGGATGGTGGAGTTAACAGTTAGGCTTAGTCTGCCTGCAGTCTATCATAAGTGGTGGTCTATCCACTACAAGGTCCCTGCCATCAGTATAAAGGGGAAGTTTGTCCTATTTTAGGTGGGTTTCCTGATGCAGACTCCTGTCAGTATATGCAACATCGGACCCACTCTTCGTTTGATTTTGCCAAAAGTGCATCCACTACTCCTTCTCTTTCACACCTCCTTCCTCCCTCTTGCTTTCTATCTCATCCTTTCCATTATTTCTGAGCATTCTATCTTTTCTTCATACTCATTCCAGCCTGTTTCTTTCTATTCTCTATCATTTTATCTCCAACGTTTTCTCTCCTGTCCCATTGAAATCATTCCACTATGCTTTTCCTATCTCCTGTGCAATATTTCTCTCCCTTTCTATGCTCTTTTTATGTTATCTGCTTTGTATTCCCTTTGTCCATTTTCCAACCCTCTCAATTCCCTATATCTCTTTTCTCTTTTCCTCTTTCATACCCCAGCTCACCTTGTCCCTATAGAACCTGGTGATTTCTTTCCTTCATACTTTCTTGCAAGGTCCCTTGATTAGCGCTTCCTGTGCATTCTTATCTATCACTATGCTCTTCATCAATCCTGTACAGACCTTATTGCCCTTCCTCTTCCTCACACTCTCCCAGAACCCCTAGCCTCAAAGGTTGTGTTTGTTTACTCCAGAGTCTTCACTGGTGTCTCTAGAGCGGCCAGATGGTGCCAGTTTCTCAGTGCTATTTGTCCTGGCTCCCGTAGTGCCCACCACCCCAGCTGCTCAATGTATTGATTGGGTGACAACACAGAAAAAACAGACACCGCACCTTGCCACACACATTAAATTGTCCAACAACCTTTTGTAGCAAATCAGTGTTGTTTGATTACATTGTTTGAATCTCTCTCTCTCTCGCACTCTCCATCTACATATAAAAACAGAAACACACACTCACACACATACAAAAAGGCCACTGATCAAGGAGAGGATTTTGCTGGAGTGGGGGACACATCCCTACCTTTGACCCACCACAAGCACTTTTTGCTTTGGGCCATGTATAATAGCCTTGTTCAAACCCCTTCACTTCCCTTATCACTCATACAACATTTGCGTTGTATTCTGTACAGTGACATAGCAATGTTGTTGTGGACTCTTATGCAAACAAGAAAAAAAGCCCCCACCAGGTCAATAGCTCACACCCAGAGACATCCACATTGACACAACTCCCAAACCCCCCCAGGCATATTCCAACATAAGAAAAGGTAAAACAAAAAGAATCGAATGCATGAGGTGCATCATTTAGGCCAGCACATTGGCTTAAAGAGGATGTATACTTTCCTTGGGATCAAAGTATGTTTATCAACATTTTCCATCAGCTGTGACGTTAGTAAACCTCATCTTGGAATCCCTCCCTGTTGCCTTTTAATTTTGCTAATTCATTGATGTTCATACTCTGATAAAAATTGAAAGACCAGGCAGGGCTGAGGGTTTTAACACATGCAACTGTATGTTACCATTCCTGGACAGATGTATTTAAATAGTCCATTGTTGTATTTCCTGGATGCTAAAAACTTGCTCTTGCCTCTTTTTCAACGTCAACGCCACTACCTCACAAAGTCATTTACTGTGAGGTAGTGGCCACTATCGATCAAGGACAAAATCACCCCAAAAAATAAGCTGTTTTCCAACCCCACACCACTTTCCCAATTATTCACTTTAAAATACTTCACAGAGGGCTGATCCATTTAATATTTGACAATAGACCTTAAAACAGACTTCCTGTAGAGCATCACTATCCCGTCCAACCTGCTACTGTTCAGAGAACAACTCGAGGATCTCCTGCCAACACCCAACCTACCAACTTGTGATGCTGCTACTCAAGACTCACAAGTATCCCCAACTCCTGACTTATTGATCATCCGTCCAAAACTAAGACCGACCTCTTTCTACAACCTACTGTCCTGCAGAAACATCCAAGGTGTCTTCCCCAAATTTCTCTAAATCAATAAAGACAAAGACAACCAGTCACAAACATAACCTTTCACACTGTGCAGCTTTCTCTTCCAGGGTGTCTGAGTGACTGACAGATAGACAGATGTTCACTGTAGAGTGAGTCTCAGCACTTCTATTGTCAATTGACAGAGACAATGCGTTTGATCGAGTGCACATGGGAATTGTGGAACTATTCTATCCCTGCGGCTCGGAAGCTGAGCTGGACTTTCACTTCATCCTAAAGAAATGGTCTGACATACTCCATAAAGTGTACACCTCCTCATTTTGTGCCTCGGGAAAAAAAGCAATGCTTAAGGTGACCTACTATTGGTACTACACCCTAGCCAAAAGGTGAAATGGAAACTCAACAGTCCTAATGGCTGTTAACCCAATTTTGGCCACCCAGACACACTGACTCATCTCCTCTGGTATGTCCCAAACTCAAATGCTACTGGTAGGTCGTCTGAAAGATATCAATGAAATGTTTGCAACAGATATACCCTGTCTTTCTAGCTACGTCCTACTGAGCCTCCCCAATGTCCCAACACTGGGACAAAGGGAAGGCAATAATAATGGATTTTGGCTTTGTGTGGAGCTAAACATGTCATCAAAACCAAATGGGGCACAGATACATTGTTGTCTCACTTTGACTGGCTGCATAAACTGTGGGATCTCACAGGGATGGAAAAGCTTACTGCTTCCCTGCAGAGCAAGTTGCAACACTTTGACAAAATGAGGGGCCCATGCATCCAATCTCTGGAACAGGGCTTTTAGGAGCTTACTAGTCCTCTTTACTTATGAGTACGTCAGCTAACAGGACGAGGGGGCATGCCTGATCAGCAAGACAAAGACTGACCGCAGTGGGTATGATGCACTAAAAGACCGAGCCTGTTGACACTGAAAATGTTGCGAAAGTGCTCATTCTGACGAGAGAGGCTATGCTCCTTGGGTGACAACCCCATATATTTTATCTCTCCCCTGCTGCCTTTCCCAGTCCCCCCTGGTATCCTCCCTTCCTTGCCTTCTATCTCCTTCTTTTCTCCCACTGTTCTACCTTGTCGGCCTTTGGATTTAGGTAAGAGTATTTGTTCCTGGATAAATTAATAAAAAAAGATCTGAAACATAAAAGATCAATGGGTCAGCAAAATATTTAAATTTTTAAATTATTAATATAATAGTCCATCAACACAAGTAAAATTCAAAGGGGTGTACGTCAATAAGAAGCACTATTTACACGGAGAATAAAGTGAATTAAAACGTTTTAGGGAATAAGCCAAGACCTAATTGAAACAAGCAGAATAGGATATTCCACCAAATACTTAGATATTTTATAAACAAAGATATTTTAACTGCACCAAGATTAAATAAAAGTACATTCAGGTTTTATTAGTGTGATGGTAAATGTGAGCCTTACGTGTCAAATAATCAATGTATTAAGAGTTATCAGCTTGGGAAGTTTAATCCCTGACACAGAGTTAGATTTTAATTATGGAATATGCTGAAGTAGTCCATGAGCCTTACTGAATGAACTTTGATCCCGCTGAGCAGTCTGAGAAGGTAGCACTGTCAGGGGATACAACAGTGGCTGATCAGACCACTGTGAGCTATTTACACTTAACTAGAGAACTTCAAACTCTGTGCTCGCAATCCAGCACATCACACATGCACTGAACACTGAAAAAAAACTCATGAAAAGGGAATACTGTTCTCCTCTCCCTCCGGTGTTTCGTTTATCTAATTTTCATCCTGCCTGTGTCCTTTACCCATTGTTGCAGGGGATTTCTCTGTCTGCATTATTTCTGTCTCCTTTGCAAAGTCTCAATACTTTTCAGAAGTCTTCTCCCCTTTCCCTTTGTCTTTCAATGGCTCTAACTTATTGTTTCACTCTCTTTGTGGGTTCCCAGTCGCTTACACACATTTTCCTATTTGGGATTTTTTTACCCTACATTATGGAGCTTCTTCTTTCATTCTCTTTTCCAACATTTTTATCACCTCTCTCGGGGCTTGTTTCATTCACCCTTTCTGCCTCCCTGGGGCCCACACTATTGCTCCTTGAGGCCCTACTTAATCCTTCTTCGCCCCATCTCTCGATCTATTTGAAGGGATTGCTTTCACTCTCTCCTAGGTTGTCTAACATGTCCTTTCTCTCTTTGCTCATCCTCTCTTTATCTATCCCCCAACATCGATCCACACAACAGTGCAAATTAATACATTTTCTATAGCTCTAATCCTGTTTTCTTTCTCACGTGCACACTTTGTGCTCTTTAAACATTACTTTTTTCCTCTCTGTTTATTGAGGTTTCTCAGATTTGTGGACTTATATTTTTGCTGTTACTCTCAAACACTGTAAACTTATTTCACTCTCCTTTGGTCTGCAGAAGTCTCTGATAACCCTCTTCACCTCAAGGCACCTCTTATAATGAAGGGTTTCTTTGTTCTGTATTTCTACAGTCTCAAAGACATTACTGAACAAATTTACCATCCTCAAAAAGATGAAACTATGACTTGACCTTTTTGAGATTCAAATTCATGAACAACAGATCACAAAACATGTCTTCTCTTTTGATCTCACTGATCTTCTCTCTCACTTTCTCCCTCTCTCAAATTCTTCTTCCCTTCTTTGTTCTCTCACCCTTCATCTCTCTCTCTCTCACGCTCTGCCTCACTTACTCTCCGGAGGGTGGCGCGTACACTAGAGTCTGAGCTGGTCAACCTTAATTAAAGCTGAAAAGCAGCAGGATGATTTGCAGAACACAGATTCCCTGGTTTGAAAGGACTTTATTCTCCTTTAATGGATGGCCATTTGGGGTTTTGATGTGGCCAGGCAGGGTGGGTTGCTGCAGACTTGTGCCCTGCAGAAGTGGATATTGGAATGGATGTTCCTACTGCAAGTAAACCCTACATTGAGGAAGGCAGGAAGTTCCTGCAGTTCACGCTGGACTGTTCCCATTGGGCACAGGGTCAAGACTGATTTGCATATGACTGAGTTCATACTGGAATGGCATAATAAGCATAAAAATGATAGATTTAGGCCCAGATCTCTGTACTGGGGTGAATGCATGACATTGTTCTGCATTCTGTCCATCAAACGTTGTTTTTGCATTTGTCACCCCGAGTGGGCCGAGTATGCGCAGATGTGGGTCCTGTGCTCTCCATGCCACTGGAGTCTTTCGGTCGCCGCAACAACGTGCAGGCGGGTACAGGCTTTCTTAGTTCAAACTCCTGCTGGGCCGAATCTGAGGGCTCATCAGGCCTCCTTTTGTTTGAGTCTCCTGGCTGGCAGCAGTCAGGATGCTCACACCTAGATGCCAATGAAGCTGAGAGGAAACAAAGGCTCACACCTTGTTAGCACTTCACACATCCTTAGGAGAGGCCGCTTATCACTTTGTTCAGTCCCTGTTTAGGGGATATGCATGCACTGTAAGAATGTCAGATGCATTGGTCTTTCCCTGTATTTACACAAAATAAATGTAATTTATATAGTGCTTACTACCATTATTGAAATAATGTATTGGAGTCATGCTGTCCTGGCTGAGATGGGGTGAAACCCCAAAACTGGTCCTAGGATGCTTGTTTTCAGTCCACGGAGGACCTGGCCTCACAGTTCGGGCTGGACTGTTCCCATTGGGCATAGAGTCAAGACTGATTTGCATGTCGCTGGGCTCAAACTGGAATGACATGGTACGCAAAAACAATACAATGGATTTAGGCCCAGATCTCTGTACTGGGGTAGATGTATGACATTGTTCTGCATTCTGTCCATCAAACGTTGTTTTTGCAACACTCACGGAGACACTCTTGCACCCTGGCTCAAAGGTGCCTCTGTGGCGCACGACAGCTGATTTCAGCATCGGTGCAAGAGAGAGGGAAGGGGAGTGCCTTATTTTAGTAAATTGGCACTCTCTTTTCACGCAGTGCAGTGCAGCATTTGCGGCTGCTGATGTGCGCTACATGAAAAAATGGTAAATCTTCCCCAAAGTTTCTATGGGTAGGTTGCAATTTAATAGTCCTTTGCTTTCTTTAGTTATTTCATCCCATTATTCATAGTGTTTTTCTTTGATAATTCCTCTTCTTCAACCGAACCACCATATCAATTCAATACAGATGTGCAAAATTTACTTAATACGTTTTTGCGTAATTATATTAGATTGCAGGAAAATTGCATGTAATTTACGTGAGATGCAAATCGCTCATAAAGCGGTATATTTTAGCTCAAAATGCATCCTAGTGTTAACTTTTAATTCAAGGACACATGTGACGCAAAAAATATAGGGCCTCATTTATGAGGCCGTGCGTCACACAAAAAGTGACGCACCAGCGACGTAAAAGTGACGCACGGCCTCATAAATGAGGCCCTATATTTTTTGCGTCGCATGTGTCCTTGAATTAAAAGTTAACACTAGGATGCATTTTGAGCTAAAATATACCGCTTTTTACGTCGATGGTGCGTCACTTTTTGTGTGACGCTCCAGCAGCGTACAAAATGTGCCTTGTTGCACCATATTTACAAAGTGACGCATCTAGGTAGATGCGTCACTTTGTAAACCCCTGCGCTACATTATACCTACACCAGGTATAATGTATGCAGGGGGTAGCGTTCTGACGCAAGAAAGCGTCATAGAACTGACGCGCCACTTCTAGGACACAAATGCGTCAATTTCTTACGCCTGCCTCACAGCAGGCGTAAGACTGACGCAGGCCCTTTCACACATTCACACAATGAAAGGCACATTGCAGGAGTTGTGTAACTTTTGTGACACACTCCAGCAATGCGTCACTTTTGCGCCATACAGATACGTCAGAAATACTGACGTATCTGTAACTCCTTGCGCCATGATGCGTCATACTGTAAATATAACGCATCATTGGTGTCGCAAGGAGGGCGCAGTGAAAAGTGACGCACTGCTGTTTTCATGCAGTGATGCGTCACTTTTCATAAATGAGGCCCATAGCACGCAAAACACATTTGTCATGAACTGGCTGTTCGCATTGTTCTTGCACTAAAATTTTGGCACAAACAACAGCATAATTACTCAACATGATGTGATCGCAAAAATGTGGGGATTTCGAGTAACACGAAATTATGCAAATTACACGGATATAATCTACATGTCGCCTGGACCTAAATACAGCACAGTGAAGGCAGATTAACTTTGCCCACGTGTGTTATCACTTTTGAAGTTTTGAGTTCCTATGCACTTCGCTCACTTTGAAAGCCATGGAATTATCTGGCCTGCCATCATTCAATATGCCATATAATGATAGTTGTATGGAAACAGACTCAATTAAAAGAACGAAACTCAGATGAAAATTACACAGAATGACAAACACAGTGCAAAAGTCCAGGGGGTCGTACCTTGTAAACAAAGAGGTCAAGCCTGGTGCATACCACTATCACTAATGCATTGGTCTATACCATGTTTCTCCTTCTCGCTCCCCTTCGAAGTTCCCTCTTCCAGCTCCCCTCAGACCTCAGCTCTCATCCAGCTTCTTGACATGTTCCATATGTGCTCGTGATTCCATATTTTGACAGGAATTTGGTTCTGATGGAACTGCATTTGGACTGATTTATTGTAATGAGGACATTCAGATGGCGAGCCCATCTGAGGCATGACAGTATTATCCCCAAGTGGAAACAAGCTTTCAACGAAAATAAATAAGGGCCTCGGCTGTTTACCATTTTTGGCAAAAGGAATGAATCAGGCCGGTTTCTGGAACCGCACATTAAACAACTAATCGACGCATGCATGTTTGGCAGGGCAAACGTTGCAGTTTCGTAAAATATTCATGAAAGACAAGGAACACAATATGAACAAAGTGTCTCGAGAGCTTTGGGAAACAAGATGGCTGCACCCATCTGGGAATATTTCCTACCAGGAGCGCAGTCTTTGAAAAGGAGAATAAAAAACAAATAACCCAATGAACAGAAATGCGTTTGTGGTTATGATCGTCTGTTCTTTCTAGTTCTACACTTTCAGCATAGTTGGTCTCCAGTAGCTAGATATAAGTGGATGGATTCACTGAAAAAATTGTACATTCACACCCGTACACACACTCCTACGCAAGGGTGTAGATGCACAACATTTCAGAATGAAGAAACATTCCCAGTACTACACCAGTAAAGCTGCGTCAGTCGCTGCTTTCCATGAGCACCATTGTGAAAGCCAGGCGAGCAATGCCCACTTGGTGGAAAAGGTCCTTTAGCCCCCACCCCTCCCACTTTCTACTGTAGTCCGGTCCAGGGCTGGAATTGCCGTAGCGGGCAACAGGCATTTCTCTGGTGGGCCTGAGGGGTGGGGGATAGTGTTGTGCTTGTGGGGGGCGTTTTTGTCACGTATGGCCTGTTTTGGAGCAGTGCTTCAATATATATATGTCTCTGTAACAAAAGCGGGAGCGGTGCATCTTGCTAGTACCCTCCCCCCCCCCCTCTCACACACACACACACTCTGAGGGCTGGCCGAGCAGCAATCTGCTGTCTTTGTGAGTTTTAATTGCTACTGGCCCTTATCCTGTTTCCTCTCTTGTTATGGACTGCTGCTGCCAGAGCACGAGAAAGGATGAGAGTATTTCATTTGCAATACAAATGTGAACATGTAGCACAATAATACAAAGTGTCCAGCCATTGGCCTGTTTGTCTCTAAGCCCTAAAACAGGAATTTAGCCCTATATGTGCTATAATATTCATCATGTAAAAATGTGCTGAAGACTCATATTTCAAAAAGTATATTTCTTTAACTTGGAAGAGTTTCACTTAAGTACACTAAAATGAATTTCTGCATTGACTAACATTTATTAGAAATCACAGTTTCCAAACTTAAACTTCCAAACATCCATGCCTGTGATGAAGATGCTATTAGCAGGGCCACTGGAATTATTAAATTTAAACGTTTTTCGAATAATTTTGAATGGTCGTATTTCAACTGCTCAAATGCTGTATTTCAATATTAAATTGGTATTACTAAGGTGAAACCTTTTAGAGACAGTATTACCATGCATAAAAATGACAAAATAATGAGGTAACACTATAACAAAATGGGCTGCATTACATTGCATAATATGCCTTTTCTTGACGTACAATATAATTTGGTCCTCCTCTGTCACATAATTCCACTGGCCCTGACTAGTAGTGCACCAAGAGGCAAGTTAGTTGCCATTTGAATCCTGCTCACATGTTTATGAAATATGGATCAACATTAAAGTATATTAAAACATATAAAAGTGAAGTTTTGTAGTAGGTACATCCTAAATTGAGTTTCTTTTAAGATGCTCTTAAAAGGAACAATAAAAGAGAAGGAGACACAGTGAAATAAGGTAATTGAATTGGGTAAAACAGATTTTGTCTAGTAGGTAAACCGTGTTTGAAACCAGGTTTCCTGGTTTTACGGTGCACAATTTAGCAACTAGAAGAAGGGCCTTGGTGACTGATATAAGGGCGTGGGTGGCAGAAACCACAAGAAGTCTTGGCTCGAAGTTCCATGAGGACTCTTTCCAGAGCCAGAGCTCAGCATTTGGCCTTCTATGACACTTATAGCTCTAGAAAAGTACCTTTTGGCATTTCAGAAAGCTGACATTTTGTTGCAGGATCAGCTTCAATCATCATAGCTCAAATTACACATGAATACTCACTTGCCAACTGCCAAGGATAAGGTGAATTAGTTGGAGTGTCTAGGGATACATCATCCTGGATTCACACAGCTCACACTACACTCACACAGGTTTACGAGTCATCCTCCACTCACACAGGCTCACCTTTCACTCTCCCGATCCACTCACAAGAGCACTCCGGTCACTGAGTTCTCACACAGGGACATCACTCACCCTGCACTCACACCTCTCACCCTGCACTTACACAGGCATCCCTTTCACCCTGCACTCACAGTGCTCACCCTGCAATTGCACCACACACTCTCACTCAGCACTTCCAGACCACACCTCTAAAACAGCACACATTAAACTACTGAACACTTGTGAACAAGCACACATCTACAAACACAGTCACAGAATATCTATCCTTCCCACAGTACTAGATGCGTTTTCAGTTCCATCAGTAGCTACAGGTGCAATGCAAGAGGGGACAGTGTACTAAGACTGTGTGATGGTAAGGGAAAGTAGATTGAGCTGAGGCTGTTGGGCTGGTGTGGGAGCAGTGATCAGTCTTAGGCTATGAGGATCAGGCAAGAGGGAGTGGTGAAAGCAGGTGAAGGCAGCAGCAGGGGAACAGCTCAACAGGTTGGGGATGAAGCACTGCAACTGTGGCAGTGTTGTGGTGTGGGAGTTGATTGAGACTGCAGGCTTAGGGTGAGGTGCAGGTGGGGGAAGAAGTTACATATCAAGAGGTGCTTGTTGGTCCTGCACTGAGCCCAATTGGCCTTCATTACAGCCACTATGAAGAAAGGTGGGGCGGTCCCCTGTGGCAAGACATGCTGTTTTTGCTACTTCTGATATCATGATGTAGACCAACATCTGAGCACTATTGGCCTGCATAGCAATAGTGTTGTGCAGGGGCCGGTATCGGACGGGAGAGCGTGCTAAGGATGAGGCTGTTGTGATGCAGGACCGCAGTCTAAGGCTGCAGTGATAAGCACTACTGGAGTGCAAGGAAGGTCGAGCAAAACAACGTTTTTTTGTTTTTAATGCCACTGATGCAACTGGAGAAGAAAAAATAAACAGGCTCAGATGCAGCTGTGTCATCACGATGGATATAGCAACCATTTTGGATGGCGGAAATCCCATATTTGGAAACTCTATTCACCAATACTTCTACTTGTTATACTGCTGCTTGCTCAACGAGTAATATTCTTAGTCAAACCTATCACATCATTGTGGAGGGGTCTTCTTTTTGGACACTGCTAGGTTATTGCATTTTATTGGGGTACCCATGTTAGGTGAGGGGACACCACTCAGGAGTCAATAGAAGTGCAACAAGCACTGCACCGTTTCTCTGCAGCACCACACAAGTTCTGCCTGATCAAATGCTGTAATAAAGGTGAACATGTGGGAGGAGCCAAATTCTCTCTGACAGTTGTGTTTCTTAACGCTTTTTTCTAGTGATCACTCAAAGTATGGTGATAACCAGACCTAAAAAGTCCATCTCCGAAGTATTGAAACACATTCAATATGGTGCGTAAAAACTAACATGGATTCTTGTAGTAGCCAGTGCAGGGACAAACAGCCATATGAATTCCACTACCAGGGTAGGCATAGGGGACCTAATGGCATATTGCCCCTCTCTATTGCCACATCTAACAGATACACGCCCCTATCTCACCTTAAAGAACAAGTTTGACATGATAATATTATGGAGATTGGTAGTGATACCAGGGGCCTGGGGTATGACATTTTAAAAGAAAAAACAATTAGTAGTGAGGAAAAAGGAACTAAGGAATACAATATAAATGAATTAGTAATGATCATAAGTTGGAATGTGGCTGGGGTAAAGTCTAAACTAGATAATCCGGAGTGGCAACGTATGTTAAAATCTGCTAATATAATTTGCCTTCAAGAAACCTTGCTGGAGGAAAGCTTTTGTGTTGGTGGATATTTCTTAATTCAAAATCCTGCCATACCATCAGAATATGGGTGAGCAAAAGGTGGTCTTGCCATTCTCATCTCACACCAACTACCCATGAACTTGGGCAAACAATGACTAAATTGCCCTACTATCAGTTTGTTTAACTTTTAATTAATCAGAGATATGAGATTATCATAATCAACTACAATAATAATCTTTTTAATAACACCCACAGCAGGGTAGTGTTTGAGCTAAGAAAGGACTTAGGATGGCCAAAGACTTCAAAAATATTTGGGCAGGAGATTTTAACATAAAACAGTGCCAGAATAAAGTTAGCACTGTATGCGGCTATGTAGATTGTTTAGGGGCAGGCCAATCCCATTTTATACATGATCCCTATGGTGCATTGTTAAAGGAAATATTATATTAACATAATATAGAAATAATTCACCAGGAATTGGTACTAGATGGGACTTGTTCGAAATGGGATCTCTGGTTGGCTAAGGCTTGCCCCAAAGCCAGGCAGAGACCACCACTCTAGTCAGGGCAAGGGAGTTATACGCCAAAGATAACCCCTGCTCACCCCCTTGGTAGCTTGGCACGAGCAGTCCGGCTTATCCCGGAGGCAATGTGTAAAGCATTTGCGCAACACACACACTCAGCAGCAACACACTAGGCACACCACAAAAGGAACTCCACACAAGGTTATATATAAAAATAGCCTTTGTATTATCATAAACACATTTGAATAGTAATCACACAATATACCCTTTGCCAACTGGCACTAGGCAATATTTACAGGGGATTGTATACACCTGACAGGGCCAATTGGGCCACTGCCAGAACCATCACAAAGTTAAAGGAGTAAATGTAGAACATATAATAAATGTAGAACACAATAAGTAATTACTGTCCAAATAATGTACTCGGCAACATCTCCTGCAACATAAATCATATTATGCAACCAGCGTCACATTAGGCGTGAAATACATTCTGCGCCAACCTCATGAGCATAAACACATTATTCAATAACCTCATAAGTTTAAACGCATTAGACTATAACCTCACAAGCATAAACACATTATACAGTAACCTCATGTTAGGGAATAATCTCCTGAACATAAATCACATTAGGACATACATCATAGTGTGTAAATCACATTTCATAGCACCACATAAATCACAGTAGGGCCTGATGCCCTATTAAACTCACACATTCCCCCTGGGCAACTGGCTTTCTCAGAGAGCTCACATACCCTATGTCCACAACGTCGAGTGGCTGCCAATGCAGCAGAACCCATGTGCGCAATTGCGCTGGGGCAGAGGAGTGTATCTCACTCCTAGCTCCAAAAATGCCCCCAAAGAACTGTTGGTCTAAATGTTGCAGCTGACGCTAATTGCCGTGCAGCTGTGAATCAAAGAAGGGCTGGCACCACTGTGCCCTCTCCTGTCTCACTCAGGGACTTCTAACACACATGCCGATCTCATTGCAGTTGCCCTCTTGCAAGCGGGGCAGCTGTAGGAAATCAAATGGCACTGTGCTCTGGACTGGCACTAACCCCACTGAGTGCCGAGAAATGCCCCCAAACCCCCACGGGGACTTCACAACACGATGTGGCTACGTAAGGCGGGCATCAAAAATATGCCCCAATGCGCCCCCCCTTCCATCAGGGACTTTGAAGAATAATCGCCCCCAATGTTGGAGTGGCCCGCCACGGCGGTACCGCTCAGGCAATTGGCACCGACACTGTGCCTCGCTCAGCACAACCCCCCAAGGGCACTCACTCGCCAGCTCTTGTGGGAGGAAGTCTCCTCTCTACGCATACGTGCAGCAGGAGAGCCCCCACTCTTTGGGGACTCTCTCTCCTCTGGTGCTTCTCTTCGCCCGGTCCCCCTTCTGGGACCGGGGCTTCTACATGGAGCCTGCTAGGCTCCGAACGGCCAAACCCGCTTCCGTTTCTCCAAGTCGAGGAGGGGGTACGGAAATGGAGCCCGCAAGGCTCCATTCTCCCCTCACCTCACCCGGCCCTCCTCCTGGAACCCGGGACTTCGCATCGGGGCTTGTGGAAGCGTGGTAGGCTCCCATCCTCCTCTAGGCCCGCAGCCAAGCTTCTCCTCACTTCCGGCCAAACGCCCAGCCCCAGGCCAGGTAAACACGCCTGGTTTCCGGTTTTGGTGCTTCTCGGGCGGCAGCTGGGATTTCTCTTGGGCAATACGGGGTAGGCTCCCGTTTTAGGCACAGCATAGGAGGGGTGGGCACCCACATTTTAAAATAATCATGAGGCGTGGTGGGCTCCTGCTCGATCCTAGCAACTTTGCAGGGATCCCTACACTGGGGATTCCTTCAGGGCGACATGCAGCTCGGTGCTGCAAAGCTCCAATGCTCCTCGAGGAGCCAAATTTCAGCGCTCACAGGGCGCAAGAGCCAGAAAAGGTCCTTAGAGATGAAGGGGCAGTGTTGGGCCCAGGGAGGCAAGCCCTCATGGCAGTTCCTCCTGGGCCCCAGCAGCAGCACAACCCAGCAGCATCAGGAACAGCACCAAGCACAGAACAAGAACAGGAACACTTTCTTGGGGTTACAGCCCCAATAATTATACCACTTCCAACCTTTGTCTGCAGCGCAGGGCTTGGGGAACCAGATGCAACTGGTTCAGGGGGGATTTGGAGCACTTTGTTTTCCAAGCTCCTCTTCCCCTATGTCAGGAGGGGCTAGTTGATCAGACACATCACAAGGGGTGGAGCCAGCATTGTCAAGGCTGGGCACAGTCCTATTCAGAGTCAGGGGATTACTCCTCCCGCTACTCCCAGCACAGATGTCCCATTCAGCCTAGTGCTGACTCACCCTGCCCCTCCTGGAGCCACACACCTCCCAGCCCCTGTCACTCACAAGCCAGACACGCAATTCACATCAGGCAGGCAGACACATAGCACACAGAAATGCAAACTTCTAAAAGTAGCATTTCCCAAATAGTCACAATAAATCTGTGCACACCATTGCGCAGCATTTATTATTACAATTTCATACATATTACACTTGGCCACACTACTCCTCCCCTATCATGAATTACCACTGACACACTGATCAGCGAATCCCCAATGCATTCCTATGGGAGGGCAGGCCAATCTCAGCAATGTAACACAGAGAGCGCATGCACTTTACACTGGACAGCAGTGCTAAAGTGCCCAGAGGCCTAAAACCACCAATGCCAGGTCACAGAAAAGGCAAAAAGTTTAGGGGTGAACATGCCAAAAGGGCCACATCCAACAGGACTGACATGCCAACATTTTTTGGAAATGGTCATTGCTCTGTCATTGACTCTGTTCTGTTGACAGCTAAAGATCTACAGTTAATTAAAAGCTACACAATCACATATACAGTTCTTAGTGAGCATGCTGCATTTGTTCTAACTTTGGATATTCTCTGCATTAGAAATAAGGCCCACAAGTTAGTACCTTTGATTAAATGTTCTGGGAATAAAATGATAAAAAATGTCTGGGCCAGGATAAACAAACTTTCATTATACAAAACTGTTGTCTCTGAACAATGGGAGTCTTTTATTACATGACATGCACTGTGTTGGGGGAGGACCATAATACATCGGTGGAAGCTTTTTGTAAGATTATTGCAGCCATCTTCAATAATTTACATAGACCGGTGAACTATACTCGGAAGAGATAAAAATTGCCCATGGTGGTTGAACTCACTCTGTTCAAAAACGAATCAAGTACTAAGAAACGCCCTCCAAGAAACCCCAAAAGATAACAAAAAAAATAGGAAACTAAGAGCTAAGTATAAGATTGAATTAGATCAGGAAGAAGGTACCCCAGGAGCAAGCTTGGGCTGGTTTGGAGCAGGCAGACAATATTGGTAATGATGTCCTCTTTTGGAAGATTATACATTCACTGTTTCTTAGGGAGACTTCTACTCCTAACTTAGATGCTTCTGTCCTGCCTGATGCCTGGATTTCTCATTTTGGCATTGTTTTTAATCCGGAGAGCACCCCCATGAAAGTATTAGGGGACACTATTAATATCAGAATTCATATACCATTGGAGCCTATCACTATGGAGGAGGTTAGTATTGTATTAAAGAACAGTATATGAGGAAATGCGCCAAGACCTGATGGTGTTCCTGCGGATGCTTTCAAGTTATATACTTCCCTATGGGTTCAGATTCATAATGAAATCCTTAATGCTGCTGCAAACGGCAACTATCCAATAACTTGGTTGGAAAGTGTGATTGTCCTCATCTTTAAAAAATGGGACAGAGGGGATGACATACACTATCAGCCCACAGTGCTCCTAGACTCCTCTCTGAAGCTAATGGGTAGAGTGATATTGGCAAGGTTGGAAACCTGGGTCCCAGAAAACGAGATATTGTCAGACATACAATTTGGCTTCAGATAAGGAAGTAGGTCAAGTGGAGCAGGGGATCAATTTGAACCTTATTATTTGTAAATAACTTTTGGCACGGTAGGGACACATGTATCTGTGCTTTGCAGATTTATCAAGCGCTTTTGACCTTGTAAACCATGCCAAACTATGGCAAGTATTAATGGATATGGGTGCTCCAAGTGATATCGTTTGTTTTCTCCCCCTGCTGTATGCCACTCTAACATTTTTAACTACATGAGAATTACATTTCCCCAATAAGGTGACTGGTCTTCCTATGTGGAGGTAGCTAACTTGATTTTTTTCTGAGCCATTTCTGCAGTTTTCAGATTTTCTGAGAACATAGGGAATAACCCCATAAAAGATATTATGAAATTGTACAGAAGTAAGTGTTTAACAGTAGTCTCTTATGGTTCTCCCGTCTGGGGTGGGGAAAAGTGTTACTTGTTGCAGGTTCAAGAAAATAACTTTTTACATAGACTCCTGGGTGTGCCTAGCTAATCTTCCACTTTTAAATCACATACAGAACTATACATGGAATATATTGAAGACACCATTCACCTTAGTATCTTGAAAAAATGGCATGGTATTTGAATCAAGGAGGGTACCAAATTTACAAGAGAGGTTATTAGGGATTGTCTAGGGTGGGGTTATTCTGAAAACATTCCCTGGCTGCAGAATTTGAATTCCTCACTACGTAAAGTAGGGAACAATTGAATCCCTTAGAACCACATAGTATTCTGAAATATAGTAGAAAAGAAAATACAACTATTGTTATAGAGAAAAGAAATACCTATAGAGAGTACCAAGAAAAAGCTAAATCAACAATAAGTTTGTACCTCATGGTTTATGTGGAACAGGGGATATAAGACTACTTGGTTGGAGTAAAACATGTATATGAAAGATTCCTGCTTACTAGATTACTTCTAGAGTCAATCCACTACTTTGTGGTATCCCCCAAAAACCTGAATCATGGCCTTGGAACTTACCTAGATGCCCTTGTGATGAAAACGCAATACAATCAATTTCACACTTTATACTGTTTTGTAAATTTGATAGTGATTTTCGAAAACTTTTAAACCTTCCCCTTTTTCTGTCTCAGTGCATAATTTATCATAAGGTGACACTTACGTTCCTCAAACAACTGTCTAACATTCAACATGTTGTACTATCCTTACATTCATTAAAATGACCCTACATAGAAGAAAATCATTACGTTTTTTAGTTATTCTACAATATGAGGACAATTGAAAGGGTTGTACACGCCATGTTTTTTTAACTATGGTTCCCCTTGTATGTCCATTCAAAATTGTACTTTTAGGATTTTATTTTTAATTACTAGCAGCCCGTCCCGACGTTGTCCGGGTATGAACTGCTGCCGGCCAGTAGTATATTGTTTTGTAGGATTTCGTTTTGATAGTATTTCTTATCTTGACAGGCCTGTGAAACGCTCCGATTCACAGTGCACTGCTGATGCACTGAAGAGTGCGCGTTCAGTAGTGTGTGAACCCGAGTTTCTCTACTTTATTTTTCCTTGCAATATTATATAGCGTGAACTCGACAACATGGCATGAGCACAATTTACATTACAGCGGAACACATTCATTTGTGGTAGGCACGGGGAGACAAAGCGATTTGCCTGGAATCACAGGATGTTGAGCTCATGCCGAGATTCGAACGTAGCTCCCCAGCTCTAAAGTTTGCAATTCTAGAACTTGTGGAGGGAGGTGTGTCTAAAAGTGTATGTCGGTGCTGGCCATCAATGAGAGAGAACTGTGCATTTTTCAAATGGGTGGTGAAAAAATATGAGTATGTTGCTAGATATGTGGGCCGCCGTGCCACCAATGTACTTACCGGGGGAGGGTAAACACCCATTATTCTGCAACTTTCTTTCCGCATACCATCACTCCGCATACTTTCATTACGAAAGTACCATGACTCCGCAATGCCATTATAACGCATGGCATTACATTTTATATGCTTTTACCACGCATACATTTACAACGAAATTCGTTGTAAATGCATCAATGGTAAAAGCATGTTTTTTTTATGTTTGGATAAGGTAAGCATGGGTATAGGGGTATATGTTTTGGGGTGTTTGGGTATTTTAAGAGTTCAGATATAGTTTTGGGTTATGGGGTACAGGGGTAGTTTTAGGGTTTAGGGATAGGTATGGGTTTTGGGCTACAAGGGTATTTTAAGGGTTCAGGGTTAGGTTTGGGTTTTGGGGTATAGGGGTATTTTTAGGGTTCAGGGGTAGGTTTGGATTTTGGGGTACAGGGGTATTTTAGGGTTCAGGGCTAGGTTTGGGTTATGGGGTACAGTGGTATTTTTAGGGTTCAGGGCTAGGTTTGGGTTTTGGGGTACAGGGGTTGTTTTAGGGTTCAGGGGTAGGTGTGGGTTTTGAGGTACAGGGGTATTTATAGGGTTCAGGGCTAGGTTTGGGTTTTGGAGTACAGGGGTATTTTTAGGGTTTAGGGTTAGTATATTTATAGGGTTAAGATGGGTTAGTGTTTAAGGGTGTTTGGGTATTTTAAGGAGTATGTGGGTTATGATTATGGGGTGCAGGGGTATTTAAAGGGAGCAGGGTGGGATTAGCACACAATATGAGACATAGCATGAAGGGCTGAACGTACCACACGCCCCCAGCATTTGTCACGCCCCCAGCACATGCCACAGCATAACGCAGACACACCCACAAGGGACTACTTTGCTGGCACGGTTCTTTTACCTTTTAAATGTATATGGTGGGCGTCTTCATAGCGTATGTCCTTCTGCTGCAACTGCCCTTTCCAACGCTGTATTGGGTGTTGTGATTGGTGCTGTAGTTCCTGAGATTACCCGCCTCAAAGGTTTGGGCTCTCTCTTTATTATATTAGTATGGATTTATTGTAAATATCTTAGGAAATATACATCGTAAGGCACACTTTATAAATGAATTTTTAAGTGAGTATTTTTATATATTTTAGAAGTAACTGTTTATATTTAAATTCGTATAAAGATTAGTCTGATTCTGTCTCACACGGTAGCACTATGTATTAACTTAAGTACATTAACGTTGCAAGAATAACACGAGGAGTTATTGCGGAGTACTGGAGATTATCAAAAAGTTCCGAAGTGGTTTTTAAAACAGTGTTGGTTTTATTTAAAAAATCTTTGTTTTCATTCTTTTCCTTCAATGCCTTAGGGCCTTTTGCACCCTTTCTACCTGAACCCATTGTGCCCTTGACGCCAACTGAAAATGTAGGCCCTCATTTACAAGAGACATGCGCCAACACTTTTCCTACTGTTACACTCACTGGAGTGGGAATAGTAATTTTCACCACTCTGCTATCCAACACTTTCCCTATTGTTGCATTCACTGGAGTGGGAATAGTAATTACTTCCCCTCCGCTATCCAACACTTTCCCTACTGTTGCACTAACTGTAGTGGTGAATTTAAGTTGAAAGATTTTTAAATAGTTTGATGTTTTAATTTATAATAGTGTTTTTTTAAATAGATGTTATGTTCTTGGTATATATATAGATATATTTTTACAAAGAAAGTAGGAGTTTTTTATGCGTTTTTCTAACTTGGTATTTTGATATGACATTTTAATATCCTTTTATCCAAGAGTATTTTAGAAATAGGCATTTTTTGCACATTTGCACAATATTTGCACATGCACTTGCACTTCAAACTTATATGCATATATTTTTCTCACAGAATACATCAGGGCGAAATAGTACGCAACTAAGACAGTAGACATCAATTGTTTTGAATATGTACAGGACATGCGAATTAAATATAGTATGATATTACTCGGAGAATTGAATAAGATAACATTAGGTTTATTTACCACATTTATATGTCCATGAATAAGTAATAGGGGTAAGAAGGAGGTGTTTTAAAAATCTTTAAAAAAAATCTTTTTAGCCTTCTATTTTTTCAATATTGCTTCAATGGTTATTTATCTATACATATTTATATTTGTATATATGTATTATTTATTGAGTTACCAAATGCAGTATTTTAACATGTACCTGTCTTCCATGATTCATTATGAGGTCTTGAGTATGTCTTCAATGTCTATACTTCTGATGATCTGTGTCGAACTCACTCACACTGTATTTAAGCACTTTATTGGCCCTTTCTTGCCATGTGATCAAGGCTGCGGTGACGTGGCCGAAACACGTCATACTGGTGGTAATGGGGAAATAAAACCACACAGAAAGCATTTGTTTGGCGTCCGAGTGGTCTGTACCTGTTGGAAAATTCGGTGATTGAGGCTGATACACAGGACTTCTGGACTATATATATATATATATATATATATATATATATATATATATAAAATACAAATGCCCTGTGCATTTGAAAGGCACACGACAGCGCCCTGCCCTCCAGCTTTATGACGCAGCCTTCCCTCAGCTTGCATATATATATATATTACCTACTGTTATAGTTAAAACCTAGTTCCATGGGAAGAACATGTTTTGTGTTGCTTATAACTTTGGCGTTGTTTGAATAATCTTAATGAAATTTTCAAAACAAATTCTTTGTTCATATCAGCTCCTATGCTGAAAGTTTGGGGGTGATTCGTCAAGGGGGGGCCGAGAAAAAAGGGGATTACAAAACGTGTTTTTTCCATGTTAATTTCCATAGGAAACTTTAGGCAAGGCTACAGGTCGAACGGGTGAACGGAATTACCCCAAATTTGGGAGGGAGAAGGGTCTTGTTCTAGAAAGCACGCTTTTGTTTATTTGGTGTAAATCCGTTCAGTTTTTTTTTTAGAAATATCAAAATTTAAAGATATCGATATTTCGGAATTCTGCCATCTTATTGGCTGAGGCATTACGAGCACAAGCTTGCTGCTTATTGGCTGTGAGCGGTTGCAACTAGGAATTGTTGGTGGCCATTTTGTGATTCTGTTGAAGCAAGCAAGGGGAAAAAAGGCAAAAAAAAATAGGAAAGAGGAGGGTAGGAGCGCTGTGAGCTCTGTCGGGTGGTTAGGGTGTGCTATAGAGGGAATTTGAAGTGAAGTATTTACCCTTACCGGTGTGAAAGTGCTGTTTTGCCCAGAGTGAGATGGTGGTGAGGTGAGGTGCGGGTAAACTCGGGAATGAAAGTGTGCGCCTTAACCGTGAGTTGAGTGCAGTAAACTAATGTGCTGTATGCGCTGTAGCATACTAGCCAAAGCGAAGTATTTACCCCTACTGGTGTGAAAGTGCTGTTTTGCCTAGAGTGAGATGGTGCTGAGGTGAGGTACCGGTAAACTCGAGGATGAAAGTGTGCACCTAAACCGTGAGTTGAGTGCAGTAAACTGTGTGATGTGGGCGCTGTAGCATACTGGCCAAAACAAAGTATTTATCCCTACCGGTGTGAAAGTGCTGTATTGCCTAGAGTGAGATGGTGCTGAGGTGAGGTACTGGTCAACTCGGGGATGAAACTGTGAGTCTAAGTCGTGAGCTGATTGCTGTAAAGTGATGTGCTGTGGGCGCTCTAGGATACTGGCCACTGTATCATACCTGTGTAAGTAGTGTTAGTATTCATTTATACTATACAGGGAGTGGGAAGCAAACTACTCACCCCTACCGGTCTGAAGACTCAAATGCAGTGTTTTAGCAAGCAGGAATAAAGAAATAATTGTGAAGAATATAATGCAGAATGTTGCAATGCCACAGAAGACAAATGGTGAAATGAGGTGTGCCTAAGAAAGGGGCTGTGTGCAATAAAGGGATGGAGTTTGAAAATTATATAGAACGTGTCTTTATTTAAGTGCCATAATTGGACCCACTGGTGCAAGAGCTAGGGCATCCAGCTGATGCAAACTTGTACCGCTTCTGCTGTATTCAAACGTAAGCTCCTGCATCAGTGAATTCCATATTACATGTTACAATTCCATGTGGCATAAACAAATCATATCAGACTTGAATGACTCTAAATTATATAAGGAAAATAAAGGTAGGATATGATTACCACATGTATCCTTTAAGAAAAGAAAGAAAAAAAAAAAGAAATTGCAAAATATAATCATCAAACTTTTTAGGTACCCTGGTACTGCTTTTTTGTAACACAAAATTATCATCAGTAGAACAGTCAGCAATCTGTTGTACAATAGATTTAATGTGGTGCGTGCCAGAATTGGTACTAGTTCTACTCACATTGGAACTTTGAGGAGGAACACAAACAATGTACTTCTGAGAAGCACATTCGGTACCTTTCTAGTCAAACCATAAATTATTGTCTTCGGCTGTTTCAAAAAACATTCTTGTGTAGAGAGCTAAGGTATCGAGCTGAGACAAACTCCAACCGCTTCTGCTGTATTCAAAGCGAAGCTCCTTCATCAATGAATTCACATTACATGTTACAGTTCTATGTGACATAAACAATAGCTATTAGACATGAATGACTAAATTGTATAATGAAAATAAAGGTAGGATACGATTACCACACTGTGCAAACCAGTTCCTAAACAAAGTTGTCTTTTTTCATTTGTATTGCTAGGTTGTGAGCAGAGGCTGAGTGTGAGTAAATTTGTGTGAAAGGGTTCATGGATAACAGGCAGGCTGAGAGACGTGAGCACAAAGAATAGACGTGGTTTCTAAATGGGTATTGGGTTTATGCTAATTTAACAAGTAAATACCGTATTTGCATAGGCCATACTTCACCCATCCCTGGTTAGAGTGAAGACGTAAGGGGCAATAATGAATACAGAGTTCAAATGTCTGAGTATACCTAGAAAGTTATTATATCAAAGTAGTAGAATTGAAGTGTATTATAAAAAATGTAAAGGAAAAAGAAAAAAAAGATGGAAAAAATCCATCCAAGAATAACGTGAGTTTCTTACAAGTCTTGGAGATTGCAGTCCAGAAGTTCTTTAGCGGCTTGAGATGCGTAATGTTCCAAGAGGTTATTGTTGCCATCGTGTGAGAAAAGGGAAGCAATCCAATTCATATCCTCGAAGAGACAGTAATGTTCCTCAAATGTTGGAGCAGCAATTTGAATTGGCAGATAATCTGTGATGTTGCAAAAGGTCGCATGTTGCAGGAGATCTGTCGCGGCTGCTCAGAAATCCCATTCCGCCACGATATCTTTTTGCATTGCATTCGCCATTTCTCCACTGCCAGAACAATCACGCTCATGGTTTTCAAGATACTGCATTACCTGTCGGATATCGGGAGCGATTGTTCGGATGTTGGCAAGGCATTAATCCATTCGCCAGTCGAATGGGCAAGTTTTGCAATCAAAAGATGGTTGTACGCATATTGCATATGTGTAAATAAATGTTATGTTGTAGCTGGCTCCGATAATAGATAGAGGCTGGTAGCCAAAAAGTTTTTCATTTATTGTTTTTTTACAGTATTGATGTAGCTTGGCGTAAGGCATATTCTGACGGATGGGGTATGGTGGTGGGTGTAGGGGAGGTGTGGATGTGGAGGTAGCCATTTTTTTACAAGGCAGAATTAGTAGTAGGTGGCTGCAAAGAGGAGCGAGAATTATGTGTGAGTGTTGGTGTGGGATAGGGAAGGGGTTGATCGAATTAATGAAGTTTGGTATAAAAGAAAAACAGTTTGAAAGCATGTTAGAAGGCCGTAGGAGACTGTGTTAAAAAAGTGTGCTAGACCTTGAGTGTGAGATGTGTTGAAAATTGTGTACCAATTCATAAAGTGTAATGCAAATCAGTCTGACCCTGTGCCTCATGGGAACAGTCCACCCCGAACTGCCAAACCATGTCTTCCCTGGACCGGAAACAAGCATCCTGGGACCGGTTTCTGGCTATTCAGCCGTCATCAGCCAGGCTATCTTGAATCCACTGGCAAAGTGAGCAAGGGACCCACGTCGGGCATAACAGGCAAACTTAGGGCGAACAACGCGATACCAAAGGGGTTGATGGATGAAGTGTTGAAAACTGTTGTTTTTGCATTTGTCACCCCGAGTGGGACGGGTATGCCCAGACGTGGGTCCTGTGCTCTCCATGCCACTGAAACCAAGCTATCCTGGCTAAAGAGGGGTGAAACCCCGAAACCGGTCCTAGGATGCTTGTTTCCAGTCTAGGGAAGACCTGGCTTGGCAGTTCGGGCTGGACTGTTCCCATGAGGCACAGGGTCAAGACTGATTTGCATATGGCTGGGTTCAAACTGGAATGGTATGGTGAGCAGAAAAATGATGGATTTAGGCCCAGATCTCTGGACTGGGGTGAATCTATGACATTGTTCTGCATTCTATCAACTGCTGTTTTTGGATTTGTCACCCCGAGTGGGACGGGTATGCCCAAATGTGGGTCCCATGCTCTCCATGCCACTGGAATCAAGCTATCCTGGCTGAAGAGGGGTGAAACCTCGTAAACCGGTCCTAGGATGCTTGTGTCCAGGGAGGACCTGGCTTAGCCAAGGTCTGTGAGCTCGGAAGGCTCCTGAGATTAACGCAGGCTACCGCTAGACAGGCACACAGCACCCAGCCTGAGGCCCAGGAGCGTGAAATGTTCTGTATACTACTAACACAGTAGTCCAACAGGTACCAACAGTGGAACAGTGTTTTGATTTCACAGTGGGCGATGTTAGAAATGTATCTGAGAGTGGAGATGAAGGTACTCCCTTTGACCAGGCGCAACCAACTCCAGGTCCCAATAGTGGGACTGTGTCTTGATCCCACAATGGACGATGTCCGATATTAACTGCTGCTTGCTTTTCACAGAGCTCCCTCCATTGAGGTGCATCAGACTCTGTTGCACATGATTATTGGGCTTGGTTTACTACAGTCGCTGGACTACACCACGGTACAGCAGGTCCGAACAGTGGAACGCGGTCTTGATTCTACAATTGAGGATGTCAGAAGTTAAAGTGTATGATGATTTCTGTGAACCCCCTTCGACCAGGTGCAACCAACTGTAGGTCCCAACAGTGTTACGGTGTCTTGATCCCACAGTGGACGATGTTAGAGCTGTATCTGAGAGTGAAGATGAAGGTACTCCCTTCGACCAGGTGCAACAAACTCTAGGTTCCAACAGTGGAACGTTGTCTTGATCCCACAATGGACGATGTCCGATTTTACGTGCTGCTTATTTTTCACAGAACTCTCTCCGTTTAGGTGCATCAGACTCTGTGCTTCTGTAGGTAAGTGCTGCACATGATTATTGGGCTTGGTTGACTGTAGTTGCTGGACTGCAACGTGGTACAGCAGGTCCGAACAGTGGAACGCGGTCTTGATTGTACGATTGAGGATGTCAGAAGTTAAAGTCTATGATGATTTCTGTGTACCCCCTTCGACCAGGTGTAACCAACTGTAGGTCCCAACAGTGGAACGGTGTCTTGATCCCACAGTGGACAATGTTAGAGCTGTGTCTGAGAGTGGAGATGAAGGTACTCCTTTTGACCAAGTGCAACCAACTCTAGGTCTCAACAGTGGAACAGTGTCTTGATCCCATAATGGACGATGTTAGAACTGCATCTGAGAGTGGAGATGAAGGTACTCCTTTCGACCAGTGCAACCAACTTTAGGTCCCAACAGTGAAACGGGTTCTTGATTCTATGATTGAGGACGTCAGAAGTTAAAGTCTGTGATGATTTCTGTGTACCCCCTGCGATCAGGTGCTAACAACTTCGTGCTTCCAAATCCAACGGCACATGGCTGTGAGGCGTTAATGACTACTGGCTCTGGCCTATACTGCAGTTAGCAGGGCTCACAATTTAGATTGAGTGGTGATTGTTTAATTACAGAATCTAGTAGGCAACTAACTACAACGTCTATTGAAATATACAAAATATCCTTTTTGTATTCTTGCTTGAAGAACTTTCTTCACATGAGTTATAGGTTTACTACAATGACTAAATTCATCTTGCAAGTCCAAAGGAACACTGAATAGTCTACACTGTGGAAAGCAGCAATCGCAGTTCGAATTGTTTTGATTTATTTATTGCAGAGTTGTATGTAATTTATGTTGTTGTATTTTGTGAAGAGGAAGTGAAAAAAAGTATTCATGGATGTCTGTGTGAGTACTGCCTTCAATTAACACTGCAGACAGCAGTGTTCACAATTCAGATCAAGTCGCTATTGTTGATGAGGTAGTCCTGTTGCAAAAGACATTGCTCCCATGCATACGTATCATTGCAGGCTCCGCACACGCTTTTTTGTTGCTTTGCTTATGACAAACTGGGCAGCTGAAGTCACTTTTCGTAGCTGTACTTCTCTCTCTGGCCTACACGGCAGACAGCAGTGTTCACATTTGAGATTGAGTTGGTATTGTAGATGACACAGTCCTGTAGGAAAAGACATTGCTCTAGTACGCTCTGTCTGCACCACTCATACGCATCATTGCAGGCTCCGTACATGCTTTTTTGTTTCTTTGCGTATTGCAAACTGTAGAGCCCAAGTCAATGCCACGTGGCTGTTGGCCTTTGCTGACCGCTCTTTCTGGCCTTAACTGCAGACAGTAGTGTTCACAATTCAGATTGAGTCGCTATTGCAGATGATGAGGTGTTGATGGCAACAGATAGTACGGCCCGCTCACAGCATGCATCATCGCTGGCTGTGCACATGCTGAATGCTTTTGATGTGGCTATGTGAGTACACTAGAACTGATGGAGCATTTATGATATAATCGTTTTCTGTATTATTTCAGATCTATTGATTGTGTCAAAGTATACCACAAGTTGTGGTTCTTTTACGATATATTTATTTCTGTATTATTTCACATCTACTGTCCCTACCTTACTGCAGCACAAATTATTGAGTCTGTTAATATTGAATCTCTGTGTGTGATCCAATGATTACTGTTGTATTTGATGCTAACAGCAACCATTCCCTGATGGCTGGTTTACACTCACCCCACATGCATCCAGCGCAGACGTCACTGGATATGTGACCCTGGTAATAAAAAGGAGTCAAGCGCACATGCCCGTACCCACTTCCACTATCTATCTGTGTCCGTTTGTTCATTATCTATGCATGATACTGTCTCTGTGCCGGACTATATTATGTTGTGCAGTGGACAGCGTATGCAACCATGTTACCTCTGGTATTGGAGAAACGTTTGGTTATGTACCCTGCTATCACTGGTGGGAGGCTACTTTACAGACCATGAATATTGATAAAGATGATGGTTGCATGTTTTGTGTAGTATAAGATGTGCATATTGCAAAAAGTTTAGAAAAAAGCTCTCTAAGCAGAAGAGGTGTGTCTCATCAAATGCAGTACAGATATTGACTAAAATCTGTGGCATTTTTGAACTCTTACAAAGGGAAATGTTATTAAGCGTGAGCGCAAAATCCGTTCCGCTCGCGGATTTTGCGGATTTTCCGTAAATCCGCAATCCGCGAACTCCCGCAAATTTACCGAAAATCCGCGAATCCGCGAGCGGCGGATTCAGGGGGAAAAAGTTCAAGCCTTCAAGCTTGAAGTTGTTGTTGTAACTATTTTAGGATGGTGCCGGCAAGCTGCCAGCGCCATCCTAAAATAGTTACTAAGTTGGCTTCAACAGGAAGCACAGGAAGCACTAATAGATAAAATAAAGCAGGTGCTCGAGCACCTGCTTTATTTTATCTATTAGTGAAGCTAATGTAGGAACTATTTTAGGATGGCGCCATCCTAAAATAGTTACAGGAAGATGATGGATGGACAGCACACACAAGGGAGCGTCGTCGAGGCTGGGCAGGTGTGCCTTCTTCCCAAATCTACAGTCGAAAATCAGCTGTGATGCTGGATAGCGGCCTTTGCATCCTTGACTTTCACGAGCGCAATCCTTGTGCTGTTACAGTGACCAGGAGCTTCTTTCTCTTGATCTGCTGCTCTGATCGGTCTCTGACCTTTTATACACACAAGAGGCATGTGAACTCGCATGGAAGCCCCGCCCGTTTGGCCCCTCTCACACACTCGTGGTGTGCACCGTCTTCCCGCCATTTACCCACTGTGATGGACAGCTCACTCAAGGGACCCCTGCGCCCTTCGGGGCGATTGCATAGTAACACACACATGGTCGCTGGAACTAGTTGAAGCTCAAATTCAGTGACTCATTCATCAGCCCAAAAACAATCGTGAGTGTCGTTGAGGCCGCACAGGAGAAGACCCCCCCCAATAAAGAAATCCGCAAAATCCGCAAATCCGCAAATTCACGGATTTTGCGGATCCGCGAATCCGCAAATCCACAAATTTGCAGATCGTGGATCCGCGAAATCCGCCCATGCTTAAATGTTATGAACCAATGAAATGCTTTTTTTTATGGTCACAAGGCAATCATGCACCCAGTGCGCAAGGAGACTGCATCCGATGTGATTTTGAGAAAATATATTTACTATAATATAAGGTTATTACAGTTAGAAATATATAAATGTTTAAAATATTTTTGATTATCGCTTGCTCTCATATACACTTTAAAGTTATTTAGATGTAGTTTTGAGCCCAAAAAAATGAGGAAATGGCGTACGCGGCGCAACACCGTATGTCTACGACGTAACTCAGGGCGTGGCAGTGTGCACTCGTCGCATTCGCAAAGCGCACAGGGCGTGACCCCATACTTACATGACGTAACGCGTGGCTTGGTAGTGCGTACCTGTCGCATATCAAAGTAGGAGCTGGCAGCAACTCATATGTATATGTTGCTGCACGGGACGCGGTGCCCCAAACCCATCGGATATGAAATGCGCATCATTTAAATGTGGTGGATAGGATTCGGGTGCTGATCAAGCTTGGTATACTACGGGTACGGGACTGTAGTTTTCTCAACAAAAAAAAAGATATACATATGTTTTGGTGAAGATATAAAAGATTACATCATTTTTAAAGTTTCAAAAAAGGATAATAGAGTTGCAAAATATTAAAAAACAATTAGAAAAAATGTAGGTTTTATAAATATTAAAATATGACATTAACATTTAAAAAACCTCTGAAATTCATGGAAAAAACCATAGGTTTTACAGACTTTATAGTTAGGAATTAGCATTTAAAAAACCTTCAAAATTCACTGAAAAAACCATAGGTTTAAGCAATGTTATAGTTAGTTGGACATTTGACATATATAAACAGAGAAATTTGCCAGTTATTGTTAGTTGAGCTAACTATAAGTCGCGCGCCTGCAATGTACTGCTGATGACGTCACATATTACTTAACTAATGACATGGTCAATGACATCACTGACGACATCACTGATGACATCTCAAATGACATCACTGATGACATCACTGATGACATCATCCACGTGATAATCTGATGCACATACAGATGCTCTAATATAAACTTTGATACACCCACTCTAAAATATAGACTACTATTTTTGAAACCATACACACAACAATGCCCAATACTGCCACGACTATTTCCTAGGTCTATACACATCCAGTGTCTTATACATACAGTTACTCATCAATATAGTACTATAATAAGTACTCATACACCTATACATACAGTCACACTCTACCTCTCATCCATAAAGTTACTCACACACCTAGTCAGTCATGCAAAGAATGAATTACATACTCATTTACTCATGTATACAGTTATATACACCAACTGAGTTATTTATACACACACACCACTTATTTATGCAGATACTAACACATACTTGGTGTCCTATACAATCATTGATACAAGCAGACAGTCATTTATACACTCACTTTTCAATTAGCTTACTCTCATGTATACTCATTTATATACTCCAACAGTGACATATACTGCCTTAAAACATATGTAGTTACTTACACATACTCCACTGAGACATTCATTAATTCACCAACACACCCATACACACACTAACTCACCCATACAGCCCTTTACAGATGTACTTTTGAATCCTTGTAACTAGTGAATCACCTAGTCAGACATCTATGCACAGATTCACACACACCCCCACCCACCCACAAAGACACTCAGGCACCCATACAGATACTCAGACAACAAATCAATAACGTATATAGACACTCATGTGGCTACTCACCAACCCATGCAGCTGCTTACACCCCAACTAAGAGACTAATACAGACTTTCCCACAGTTTAATCATTAACCCATACATTCAGTAAGACACGTTAAATCACTCACTTATACAGTCAGTCACGCACCTACTAAATAATCCCTTCAGGCACTTGTAAATCCACTCATTCTTAAATACACCTTGGCATAGATATATATGAAAAATATTTAAACTTTACAAAAACACACATTCACTGGATGATGTCATCAGTGATGTCATGAGTGATGTCACTGACCATGTCATGAGTGATGTAATATGTGACGTCATCAGCAGTGAATTGCGGGTGCGCAAGTTATAGTTAGTTCAACTAACTGTAACTGGCGAATTTCTCTGGTTTTATATGAGTGAAATGTCCAACTAACTACAACGTCCCTTAAACCTATGGTTTTTTCAATTATTAAATATATATATATATATTACCTACTGGCGGTCGCCAGTAGGTATATATAGTTAGGATTTTTTTTAATAGGGATTTCTGAAAATTCTATGTTGAATAACTTTGGCATTGATGGACGGAATTGGCTGAAATTTTCAGGAAAATGGCACATTTTGTTTCTGAGCGTCTCCTGAAAGTGGGGGCCGAGAAAGAAGGGGGGTCCCAAAACGTGTTTTTAACATTGAGTTTTCCATAGGGCGGTTGGACTCACTTTTAGCTCGAACTGCTGAATGGATTTCCACAAAACTTGGCAAAATTGTAGGGACTGGTAGCCCAATGTGCCTTTGCTATGTCTCAAGATATATGCTCCAGTGGTTTTTACGAAAATTAACTTTGAACAAATATATATTGGGCTACATTGGGCTATATATATGTTAGAGCCCAAATGTAGCCCAATGCAGCCCAATGTAGCCCAATGTAGCCCAAAGATGGCCACCAGAGACAAAAAAAACAAATGTAGCCCAAATATCAGCCAGATGTAGCCCAACTATAGCCCAGTGACAGAATGTCCCAGAGTGTTCTAAAGAACAACTAGAGCGCTAACAGTCTTACTTATGACAAAAGTATGGCACACCTGAAGTCATCTTGATTGGAATAAAGTGTTAACACTTAAAACATTTAATTTGCAAAGGAACAAAATGAGGGGGTTAATTTTGCCATAGAAATTATGATTAGTGCTGAAGAAAGAAAAATTAGGGCACATTTTGAGTGACTTCTCAAATCCTCTTATATTTCATTAAAAAAATTCTGATATGCAGTCTCCCAAGATGGCCACCAGAGATAAAAGAGCCCAAATGTAGCCCAAATTTTAGCCAGATGTAGCCCAATTATAGCCCAATGGCAGAATGTCCCAGAGTGTTCTAAAGAACAACTAGAACGCTAACAGTCTTACTTATGACAAAAGTATGGCACACCTGAAGTCATCTTGATTGGAATAAAGTGGTAACACTTATTACATTTAATTTGAAAAGGAACAAAATGAGGGGTTTCATTTTGCCATAGAAATATATATTTTATATATATATATATATATATATATATATATATATATATATATATATATATATATATATATATATATATATATATATATATATATATATATATATATATATATATATATATATATATATATATATATATATTACCTACTGGCGGTCGCCAGTAGGTATGTATTGTTAGGATTTTTTTGAATAGGGATTTCGGAAAATTCTATGTTGAATAACTTTGGCGTTGATGGACGGAATTGGCTGAACTTTTCAGGAAAATGGCACATTTTGTTTCTGAGCGTCCCCTGAAAGTTTGGGGGGGTTTCAGCAAGCGGGGGACGAGAAAAAAGGGGGGTCCCAAAATGTGTTTTTAACATTGAGTTTTCCATAGGGCGGTTGGACTCACTTTTAGCTCGAACGGCTGAATGGATTCCTATGAAACTTGGCAAAATTGTAGAGACTGTTTGCCCGATGTGCCTTTGCTAGGTCTCAAGATATGTGCTCCAGTGGATTTTGAGAAATTAACATTCAAAAAAATATATATATCTGTGACAGCGTCCCAGTTAGCGCCCCGGTTTGCGTACCAGACGCGTAACGGAACTTCGCGAGGAGAAGCGGATTGGCTCTCCGGTGACTGTCAACATTCTAAACAGTCCGGAGCGGCCGCCATCTTGTCTCTCAGTAGGATCGAGAGACAAGAGGTGGAAATAAATGAAGGGGGAAATGAATGAAAGGGGGCAAGGTAGACCCCTCCTGACCCCCTAGGATTGATGTGGGGGCTATTAAAGGGCCCCGCGGGGCAAAAAAATAAAATAATTTTTTTTTTGATTTTTCGCGGCGGAAGCGCTACCCGGTACGCGAACCGGTTAGCTCACCGGTAGCGTAACGGGAGTCCGCCATCTTGTGTTTCGGACGAATTTAATCACAAGATGGAGGATAAACAATGTTGGGAATGGGTATAAGGGGGCAAAGGAGACATATCCTGACCCCCTAGGTTTTATGAAGGTGGCTGAGGAGGCCCATATATGTAAAAAAAAAACCTTTTTTTTTCAAATTTTGCACGGTTAGCGCCCGGTCCGCGCACCAGGTAGCGTTGCGGAAAGCGTAACAAGGGGAAAACCAAGGGAAATAGTAAAATTATATTTTAGAGTGCTTTGAGGTAGGTTAGCTCTGAATAGAGCTGTTGTGTTGTGTGGGTGATGTAAGTACCAACATGTAGGTACCAATGAAGAGTCTAAAATTCAATGTACACCGTCTCCTCTGTAGATATTTTGTATGTTCTAATATGGGTTATTTAAATGTAAATGTTTGGAAAAGCACTTCATGCTTTAAAGCAATTGTATTTTTGAACTGATTGTTCTTTCCTCTTAGTCCTCCTCTTTGTTTTTTTCCCCCCGCACTCTTCTTCAGCATGATAGTTGATAAATTTGTTCCCTCAAAAAATTTATATACGTAAAAAAATTATATTAAATACATATAAAATATATTTTTCCTTTAAAAGAAGAATACATTTTACAGCTTTTGATATTTGCTATTGAAAAACCATTGAAATTCACTGAAAAAACCATAGGTTATAGACCATATATAGTTAGGAATTAGCATTTACAAAACCTTGAAAATTCACTGAAAAAACCATAGGTTATAGACCATATATAGTTAGGAATTAGCATTTACATCATTATGTCTGTTGTTCTGTAAACTGCTGCATGTGTTGATCAGTAGCTATATGAGTAACTATATGGGTTATTGATTGGTTGCCCAAGTATTTGTATGGGAGACTGAGTGTGTGTGTGGGTGGCTGGGAGGTGTATGACTCTGTGCATAGATGTGTGAGCAGTTGATTCACTAGATGTATGGGTTCAAAAGTGCATGTGGAAACAGCTGTATGGGCGGTTGACTGTGTGCATGAGTGTATTGGTGAGTGAATGGATATCTCAGTGCTACATGTCAAAGTAAGTACATATGTAAAACACAGTACATGTGAAAGTTGACATATATAAATAACTGTGCATAAGAGCCAGTGAATGTGTGAGTGGCTGTATGGATCATTGTGAACTTGTATCAGGGATTGTATAAGAGAGTAAATATGTGTTAGTATATGTTTGAATAAGTAAGGTGTGTATAACTGTATAGTTGAGGAAATGGAGGTGTGATTGATTCTTTGCATGACTGACTAGGTTTGTGAGTAACTCCATGGATGAGTGACAGTCTGTGAGTGTTTGTTTACACTGAGTGTATCTAAGGTTATATTAGAGTCTGAAGAGGTTCATCGTATAATCACATGAAAGATGTCATCAGTGATGTGATCAGTAATGTCAAATGAGATGTCATCAGTGATGTCATCAGTGATGTCATTTGAGATGTCATCAGTGATGTCATCAGTGATGTCATTTGAGATGTCATCAGTGATGTCATCAGTGATGTCACTGACCATGTCATGAATGATGTAATATGTGACATGATCAGCAGTGGATTGCGGGTGCGCGATATATAGTTAGTGCAACTAACTATATATGCGAATTTCAATGGTTTTGTGTGAGTAAAATAAGGTTTTGTAAATGCTAATTCCCAACTATATATGGTCTATAACCCATGGTTTTTTCAGTGAATATATATATATATATATATATATATATATATATATATATATATATATATATATATATATATATATATATATATATATATATATATATATATATATATATTCACTGAAAAAACATAGGTTATAGACCATATATAGTTAGGAATTAGCATTTACAAAACCTTATTTTACTCACACAAAACCATTGAAATTCCATATGCTAATTCCTAACTATATATGGTCTATAACCCATGTTTTTTTCAGTGAATATATATATATATATATATATATATATATATATATATATATATATATATATATTCACTGAAAAAAACATGGGTTATAGACCATATATAGTTAGGAATTAGCATTTACAAAACCTTATTTTACTCACACAAAACCATTGAAATTCCATATATAGTTAGTTGCACTAACTATATATCGCGCACCCGCAATCCACTGCTGATGATGTCACATATTACATCATTCATGACATGGTCAGTGACATCACTGATGACATCACTGATGACAACTCAAATGACATCACTGATGACATTATCCAATGACTGTATGTTTCTGTAAAGTTAAAATATGTCTTACATATTGAAGAATGAGTGGATGCATAAGTGTCTGGATGAAGGATTTAGTAGGTGCATGACTGACTGTATGAGAGAGTGATTAAATGTGTCTCACTGAGTGCATGGGTTAGTGACTAAACTGTCTTAATTTGTGCATCATTATGTCTGTTGTTCTGTAAACTGCTGAATGTGTTAATCAGTAGTTATATGAGTAACTATATGGGTTATTCATTGGTTGCCCAAGTATTTGTATGGGAGACTGAGTATGTGTGTGAGTGGCTGGGAGGTGTATGACTCTGTGCATAGATGTGTGAGCAGTTGATTCACTAGATGTATGGGTTCAAAAGTGCATGTGGAAACAGCTGCATGGGCAGTTGACTGTGTGCATGAGTGTATTGGTGAGTGAATGGATATCTCAGTGCTACATGTCAAAGTAAGTACATATGTAAAACACAGTACATGTGAGAGTTGACATATATAAATAACTGTGCATAAGAGCCAGTGAATGTGTGAGTGGCTGTATGGATCATTGTGAACTTGTATCAGGGATTGTATTGGAGAGTAAATATGTGTTAGAATATGTTTGAATTAGTAAGGTGTGTATAACTGTATAGTTGAGGAAATGGAGGTGTGATTGATTCTTTGCATGACTGACTAGATGTATGAGTAACTCCATGGATGAGTGACAATCTGTGAGTGTCTGTTTACACTGATTGTATCTAAGGTTATATTAGAGTCTGAAGAGGTTCATCGTATTATCACATGAATTATGTTATCAGTGATGTTGTCAGTGATGTCATTTGAGTTGTCATCAGTGATGTCATCAGTGATGTCACTGACCATGTCATGAATGATGTAATATGTGACATCATCAGCAGTGGATTGCGGGTGCGCGATATATAGTTAGTGCAACTAACTATATATGGAATTTCAATGGTTTTGTGTGAGTAAAATAAGGTTTTGTAAATGCTAATTCCTAACTATATATGGTCTATAACCCATGGTTTTTTCAGTGAATTTTCAAGGTTTTGTAAATGCTAATTCCTAACTATATATGGTCTATAACCTATGGTTTTTTCAGTGAATTTTCAAGGTTTTGTAAATGCTAATTCCTAACTATATATGGTCTATAACCTATGGTTTATTCAGTGAATTTCAATGGTTTTTTAATAGCAAATATCAAAAGATGTAAAATGTCAAGTACGTGGTAGGTAAAAACATTTTCGTGTCTATGCACGCTGATGTGCTTTGAACGCTGCCCCCCCCCCCTCTTTTCTTTTAGGAGTATTCTCTCTTTGCAGATATTGAAGGGTAGGTAACGCAGGCCTTTGCCCCCGTTGTAATCTGTCGTGCCTGCTTCCCTCTCCATTTGATTGATTGTTATCCAAGCATTTACTGTTCTGGAATTGGTTCTCTTTGGTTCATTCTCTATTTACAAACAAGCACAGAGTCGCAATACTCTGTTTAGTCTTTGCAGATAGTGAAAAATCGTTAGAAAAAACAAAAGGAATCAAGCAAAATCAGTAGGCCACTAATGGGATCTCTTTTTGACCTTGCTAAAATAGAAACATTAGGAACAACCCCTCATGAGAAATATGAAACTAGTGAGAGGAACTGAGCTCGACGCCATGATGGCTGCAAGACAGCTCGGCTCCGCCGCCCACCCCGCCCAAAACAACGACAAACCCTATGCAAATATTATAAATATATACAACACACCAGCAAAGTAACAGGGTAAAACGTTTTATTAAATAACTATTTACATGGCAGCCTGCTGCAACATCGATCCAAATGCATGCCACCGTTCCCGGGATTTCTCCCGACTACTCTGCGGCCTACGAGATGGAGAGGCCGGGGCGTTGACTAGGCGGGGCCTCCGGCCGCAACCACAGCGCCAACGATCGCCGCTGACGGAGGGGAGCCTTGCCGGTGACAGCCACTGATCTGAAGAACCGCTGCCTGCGGTGCCTCCCTGAGCCGCTTGACTGAGGCTCCAGAGGAGAGGTGTGCTGGCGCGGACTCGGAGGGGGCGCTTGACTCCTGCCCCCTCCCCAAGTCTTGTTGCCCTGGTGTGGCCTGAGATCGCCCCCGACATAGGCGGTCGGCTCCCGGGGTCAGGCGGAACTTGTTGCCTTTTGGTGACTCTTCCATTCTGGACCTTGTCCCACAATCCGTTTGACAAGAAGACACGTCCTGCGGTGCCCTGGTCCAACCATCACATATACCTGCGCCAGGAGATGGCGTGGGGTGCACTGGAAGGGAGAGGCGGCGCGAACGAGCCTCCCCCACCTCCCCAGGTGGAGGTTTCTCAGCTACACCCCAGCGCCTCACCCGCCATCCGGATGAATTGCACCCACTCTTGCAGTACAGCGACAGGCGGCTGCCACAGAGCTCAGGAAATGGCGGTCGGCTCCACAGACTTGGGCCTGGCCTACAAGGATGGCTCTGGGCAACCCTGGAACTCGGACGCTTGACGGCGTGGGGTGCACTGGAAGGGAGAGGTGGCGCGAACGAGCCTCCCCCACCTCCCCAGGTGGAGGTTTCTCAGCTACACCCCAGCGCTTCACTCGGCCACCTGAGTTGCGCCCGCTCCTGCGGCACAGGGCCTCACTCGGCCAGCTGAATTGCGCCTGCTCTTGTTATTACAGCATCTCACCCGCCATCCGGATGAATTGCACCCACTCTTGCAGTACAGCGACAGGCGGCTGCCACAGAGCTCAGGAAATGGCGGTCGGCTCCACAGACTTGGGCCTGGCCTACAAGGATGGCTCTGGGCAACCCTGGAACTCGGACGCTTGACGGCGTGGGGTGCACTGGAAGGGAGAGGTGGCGCGAACGAGCCTCCCCCACCTCCCCAGGTGGAGGTTTCTCAGCTACACCCCAGCGCTTCACTCGGCCACCTGAGTTGCGCCCGCTCCTGCGGCACAGGGCCTCACTCGGCCAGCTGAATTGCGCCTGCTCTTGTTATTACAGCATCTCACCCGCCATCCGGATGAATTGCACCCACTCTTGCAGTACAGCGACAGGCGGCTGCCACGGAGCTCAGGAAATGGCGGTCGGCTCCACAGACTTGGGCCTGGCCTGCAAGGATGGCTCTGGGCAACCCTGGAACTCGGACGCTTGACTGCTAGGGCATGGGCCCCATTCCCAGAAGCGTCCCCTCAGCCTTGAAGATTCTACAAGAGTCACCGGGGCCCCCGACTCCCGCAGACTTCCGGTGGGGAGCGACTGCCATGATTGCTCGCGGAATGGCCACGACGTAGCCACGGAATGCTCTCATGCTGACAACAGCTTCAGTCTGAAACATCCAGAAACACTGTAGACTACCAATTCGATCAGTTCCGGTGGAGCCCCAACGTGACCCAGTAGAGAAGAACTTGTCCTCCCCTCTTTGACTGATGGTTCTAGTTGCCTGTTCCTTCTGTCATATGACGTGACGCGTTAGCGCACCCGGAAGTGCTCCGGTGCGCGAGGCGCGAAGCGCAGCTTCCCGGAAGCGATCCGGGGCGCGGCGCGAAGCGCGTAACGTAAGCAAAACAGGTCATGTGACTTGTTAATAAAACTTTTCATTGGTTCATTTCACTTTTGGGTTCCTAATGATGTAGGACTAGGTCATGTGACCTAAAAATAAAACTTTTCATTAGTTGAGAACTATTTTTTGTCCAAAATGATGAAAAGCCCTCCTTGTTTCCTCACTCTGACTTTCATCTTTGTGAGAGGAAGACCTTTTTTCATCACTTAGCAATAGCAAGTGTTGTAGCTTCAGCTGGTGCATCCCCACCACCATCACCACCTCCTAGGAAGAGAGTACCACCTCCTCAGGTGGTAGTTGAGCAAGAGGTGCCCCCCCCACACCTTCTTGTTACCTGATTCGGCCAGCTCAATCGATCGAGCATGAGACTCTGTTGTGATCTGAAGAACCGCTGCCTGCGGTGCCTCACTGAGCCGCTTGACGGAGGCCCCCGAGGGGCAGTGTGGTGGCGCGGACTGGGAGGGGGTGCTTGTCTCTTGCCCCCTCCCCAAGTCTCGCTCGGCCAGCTGAGTTGCGACCACTCTTGCAGCCTACGACATGGAGAGGCCGGGGCGTTGACTAGACGGGGCCTCTGGCCGCAACCACAGCGCCAACGATTGCTGCTGACGGAGTGGAGCCTTGCCGGTGAGAGCCACTGATCTGAAGAACCGTTGCCTGCGGTGCCTCCCTGAACCGCTTGACGGAGGCCCCCGGGGGGCGGTGTGGTGGCGTGGACTGGGAGGGGGCGCTTGGCTCCTGCCCCCTCCCCAAGTCTCTCTCGGCCAGCTGAGTTGCGCCTACTCTTGCTATTACAGCGTCTCACCCGCCATCCGGCTAAATTTCACCCACTCTTGCGATACAGCGACTCTTCCATTCTGGACCTTGTCCCACAATCCGTTTGACCTGAAGACACGTCCTGTGGTGCCCTCGCAATGCGGCCTGGTCCCTGAATGTGTGCAGGGGGACGGTATTTCTCGCTCGGCCAGCAGAGTTGCGCCCACTCTTGCGGCCTAGGACATGGAGAGGCCGGGGCGTTGACTAGGCGGGGCCTCCGGCCGCAACCACAGCGCCAACGATCGCTGCTAACGGAGGGGAGCCTTGCCGGTGAGAGCCACTGATCTGAAGAACAGCTGCCTGCGATGCCTCCCTGAACCGCTTGGTCCCTGAGATGCTTCGATGTCACTGCCTTGCACAAATGGCATAAGTCCTGGATGTTGGGTGCCATAGTTGAGGGTTCCGAGCAGCACTTGTAACACTGTCTGAAGCTCATTTGCACCTGCTGCAGCTTCACTATTCTCAAAGTAAGTGGGGGCTGTTTGAGGACCTGACTGCATTGGAAAGCAATGTGATGCGGTGCCTCCCTGAACCGCTTGATGGAGGCCCCCGAGAGGCGGTGTGGTGGCGCGGACTGGGAGGGGGCGCTTGGCTCCTGCCCCCTCCCCAAGTCTTGTTGCCCTGGTGTGGCCTGAGATCGCCCCCGATATAGGCGGCCGGCTCCCGGGGTCCAATGGAACTTTTTGCCTTTTGGTGACTCTTCCATTCTGCACCTTGTCCCACAATCCGTTTGACCTGAAGACACGTCTGTTGCAATTAGACAACATAGTAAGCAGGAGTTGACATCAAAGGATTTATTTAAGTAAGTTATAAGAATAATGAAAACCCACAAGAAGAGAGAACAAAGAGAGATGCTGTTGTGTCCAGTTAACAGAACCGAATGACACGACAGCACACATGAGCCATAGAACACAGAACACTAAATATGTCATGAAAGAATGTAAAAGCAATTAAAGATACAGATACAACAACGTCCTGCGGCCTGGTCCCTGAATGTGTGCAAGGGGACGGTATTGATTGGATCAAGATAGCGGCTTCACACAAAGCTGACTCAAGTGTTGCTGCTGATGCTATGCAAACAAAAACTGGTTTTCAGTTTGTACATTCTTCAGGATTTTTCCATCCAAGGCTGGTTGAGAGTTTGTAGAACGATGGCTTCAGATTTTCAACATACTACTCTTCAACATTCTTCATAAATGTAACAATGTGAGACTCACTAGGAGAACGGCCGTTTATCTTTCCTTTCAAAATGCTGCCAACAACATTTTCTGAATGGAAGACACCATCTTGTAGCATAAAAGGCTGCGTCAACGGTGGTATTGCCCAAAATGTCTTGTTTTCTAGTGCTCGTAATGACGAAGCCAGAACTGCCGAAAGGGATTCTGGTCCTGCCGCTACTTATTGGAGACATTGAACTATACTCTGGACCTGCCTGGCCTCGACCAAAATGGCGCCAGTATGGGAGCGACTTGCAACTCCTTATGACGTTCTAGTTACTTAGCCTTGACGTTATGGGGGATGTATGCGGTCTTTGTGCACATGGCGGGCGGGGAAGGGTACTGACTGGGAATACGGACAACCCTATTGATGTCGATTTTTCATTATTGATTATTGTATTAATAAAGCTTCGAAGTAATGTTACCCATGATACTCGCCCATGGTGTGCGTATGGACGATTTTATTGTAACTGATCCTGTTATACTTTCAATTAAAAAATCAACCTTCACTGATCCTACAACCGTTTGTCACGTTTAGTTTTTTCAATTAAATGGCTCGCTTGTTACATACTCCTATACCCCTGGCTTTTGAAAGACACCATCTTGAGGAATACAGGGCTGCGTCAAGGGTGGTATTGCCCAGAATGTCTTGTTTTCTAGTGCTCGTAATGACAAAGCCAGAACTGCCGAAAGGGGTTCTGGTCCTGCCGCTACTTATTGGAGACATTGAACTATACTCTGAACCTGCCTGGCCTCGACCAAAATGGCGCCAGTATGGGAGCGAATTGCAACTCCTTATGACGTTCTAGTTACTTAGCCTTGACGTTATGGGGGATGTATGCGGTCTTTGTGCACATGGCGGGCGGGGAAGGGTACTGACTGTGAATACAGACAACCCTATTGATGTCTATTTTTCATTATTGTATTAATAAAGCATCGAAATAATGTTACCCATGATACTCGCCCATGGTGTGCGTATGGACGATTTTATTGTAACTGATCCTGTTATACTTTCAATTATAAAATCAACCTTCACTGATCCTGCAACCATTTGTCACGTTTAGTTTTTTCAATTAAATGGCTCGCTTGTTATATACTCCTATACCCCTGGCTTTTGACCCTTTCCTACGCGCGGTCTGTACTACCGCCCTCAGGCGATATATGTAATGAACAGACTACCATTACCGAAACACAAGGGAATGCATCTCAGAGAGATAAGTCAAGTACGTGGTAGATAAAAACATTTTCGTGTTTATGCACGCTGATGTGCTTTGAACGATGCCCCCCCCCCTCCTCATCATTTAGATTACCACCGCCCATTGCACAAAAGCATACCGGGTGCTCCCCACGCAAAAATAAACGATTTCTTTTTTTTTTTTTTTTTTGCCCCGCGGGGCCCTTTTAAAGCCTCCACATCAAACCTAGGGGTTCAGGGAGGATCTACTATGCCCCCTTATATTCATTTCCCCCTTCGTTTTGGCCTCCTCTTGTCTCTCGATCCTACCGAGAGACAAGATGGCGGCCGCTCCGGACTGTTTAGAATGTTGACAGACACCGGAGAGCCAATCAGCTTCGCTTCGCGAAGTTCCGTTTCGCGTCAAGTACGCGAACCGGAGCGCTACCCGGAGCGCTGTCACAGATATATATATTTTTTTGAACGTTAATTTATCAAAATTCACTGGAGCACATATATTGAGACCTAGCAAAGGCACATCGGGCTAACAGTCCCTACAATTTTGCCAAGTTTCGTGCAAATCCATTCAGCCGTTCGAGCTAAAAGTGAGGCCAACCGCCCTATGGAAAACTCAATGTTAAAAACGCGTTTTGGGACCCCCCTTCTTTCTCGCCCCCCCTTGACGAAACACCCCCAAATTTTCAGGGGCTGCTCAGAAACAAAATGTGCCATTTTCCTGAAAATTTCAGCCAATTCCGTCCACAAACGCCAAAGTTATTAGACATAGAATTTTCAAAAATCCCATAGAGAAAAAATCCTAACTATATATACCTACTCATGATATATATATTCACTTAAAAAACCATAGGTTTCAGGCCTTATATAGTTAGGAATTAGCATTTAAAAAACCATTGAAATTGCTCCTATATGGTTAGTTGTACTAACTATATTTTGCGCACCCGCAATCCACTGCTGATGATGTCACATATTACATCATTCATGACATGGTCAGTGACATCACTGATGACATCACTGATGACATCTCAAATGACATCACTGATGACATCTCATTTGACATCACTGATGACATCATCCAGTGACTGTGTGTTTCTGTAAAGTTTAAATATGTTTTACATATTGAAGAATGAGTGGATGTATAATTGTCTGGATGAAGGATTTAGTAGGTGCGTGACTGACTGTATGAGTGAGTGATTAAATGTGTCTTACTAAATCCATGGGTTAGTGACTAAACTGTCTGAATGTGTGCATCAGTATGTCTGTTGTTGTGTAAGCTGCTGCATGTGTTGATCAGTAGCTATATGAGTGGCTACATGGGTTATTGATTGGTTGCCCAAGTATTTGAATGGGAGAGTGAGTGTGTGTGTGGGTGGCTGGGAGGTGTGTGACTCTGTGCATAGATATGTGAGCAGTTGATTCACTAGGTGTATGAGTTCAAGAGTGCATGTGGAAACAGCTATATGGGCGGTTGACTGTGTGCATGGGTGTGTTGGTGAGTGAATGGATATCTCAGTGCTACATGTCCAAGTAAGTACATATGTAAAACACAGTGCATGTGAGAGTTGGCATATATAAATGACTATACATGAGAGCCAGTGAATGTGCGAGTGGCTGTATGGGTCATTGTGTACTTGTATCAGTGGTTGTATAAGAGAGTAAGTATGTGTTAGTATATGTTTGAATAAGTAAGGTGTTGTGTGTATAACTGTATAGTTGAGGAAATGGAAGCGTGATTGATTCTTTGCATGACTGACTAGGTGTGTGAGTAACTCCATGGATGAGTGGCAGTGTGTGAGTGTCTGTATAGGTGTATGAGTGCATATGATAGTGTTGTATTGATGAGTGATGGTATGTATGAGTGATTCTATGGGTGAATGAGTGAATGTTTGTGTAGACCTAGGATTCAGTGAGTGTGTATGCAGTAACTGGTATTGGTGTGTCAATGGTTTCAAGAATGGTAGTCTGTATTTAACACTGGGTGTATCAAAGGTTATATTAGAGTGTGAGGAGGTGCATCGAATTATCACATTAATGATATCATCAGTGATGTGATCAGTGATGTCAAATGAGATGTCATCAGTGATATCAACAGTGATGTCATTCGAGATGTCATCAGTGATGTCATCAGTAATGTCACTGACCATGTCATGAATGATGTAATATGTGACATCATCAGCAGTGGATTGCGGGTGCGCGAAATATAGTTAGTACAACTAACTATATAGGAGCAATTTCAATGGTTTTTTAAATGCTACTTCCTAAGTATATAAGGCCTGAAACCTATGGGTTTTTAAGTGAATTTGCAAGGTTTGTAAAATGCTAATTCCTAACTATATAAGGCCTGAAACCTATGGTTTTGTAAGTGAATTTGCAAGGTTTTTTAAATGCTAATTCCTAACTATATAAGGCCTGAAACCTATGGTTTTTTAGGTGAATTTGCAAAGTTTTTTAAATGCTAATTCCTAACTATATCAGGCGTGAAACCTATATTTTTTTTCAATAAATTTCAAAGGTTTTGTTAATGCTAATTCTATTAGCGGATAACATTTATATATGTTATTATCCTTCTGGGACCACCTGAGCAGCCATCTTGTTTCTCAGGAGAAGTGAGGCACAAGAGAGCACAAAACAAGAGTGGAAAACGCGAAAAAGGGGCAGGGTTGAGACCCCCTGACCCCCTAGCCCTTCTCAGGGGGTCCCAGAAGGACCACCAAGTGCAAAAATCATTTTTTTTTTAAATCACGGGGTACGCGCACTGTACGCGTACGGTGCGCGTACCCTGCGATTTTTTTGATTTTTTTTTTTTTGCCCTTGGAGGTTCTGAGAAGGGCTAGAGGGTTTGGGGGTCTCTACCCTGCCCCCTTTTCGTGTTTTCCACTCTTGTTTTGGGATCTCTTGTGCCTCAGTTATCCTGAAAAACAAGATGGTGGCCAACACTTCCTGGTTTGGACAGTTTGGAATGTTGACAGTCGACTGCCAGCAAATCAGAAACTTGCTAGCGCACATAAGGGTATGCACACGTACGCGTACGGTACGCGTACTGTACGGGTACGGTGCGCTTACGGTGAGTGCATATAGATATATAATTTGCTCAAATTCAATTTTCTCAACAAGTACTGGAGGGATTTTCACCAAATATAGAAAAGGCACTACTGCATACCTGTCCCTACCATTTTGCCAAGTTTGGTGTAATTCAGTTCAGCCGTTCGGGCTATAGCCGTGTCTAAAGGTCCCATAGAAAATGCCATTTGAAAAATGTCAAATTCAATTTTCTCAAGAACTACTGGAGGGATTTCAAACAAACATAGCAAAGGCACATCTGCATACCAGGCCCTACCATTTTGCCAAGTTTGGTGTAATTCCTTTCAGCCGTTCGGGCTGTAGCCGTGTCTAAAGGTCCCTATGGAAATTAACATGGGGAAAACACGTTTTGGGACCCCCCTTTCTTCTCGGCCCCCACTTGACGAATCCCCCCAAAACTTTCAGGGAAGGAGCGTGCCGGAGAGAAGCAATTTTAAGGAAAATTACACGCAGATTCCTCAATCGGCGCCAAAGTTATTCCCAATAGAATGTTGGGGATTTCCTATGGTAACTAGGTCCTAACTATATATACCTACTGGCGATCGCCAGTAGGTAATATATATATATATATATTTGTACATTTTTATATAATTTTATAATTATAAAATAAATTAAAAGTAATAGTTTAATAATTGTTTAAAAGTTAATGTATATACATATATATGTATTATTATGTATATCTATTTAACTTTTTAAATTAAGTTTATTTGTTATATTTGTTAAAATGTATATTAAATCTACTCTTTTAATTCATTTTATTATCTGAATATATATATATATATATATATATATATATATATATATATATATATATATATATATATATATATATATATATATATATATATATATATATATATATATATATATATATATATATATATATATATATATATATATATATATATATATACATATATTACCTACTGACGGTCGCCAGTAGGTAGTTATAGTTCGGATTTTTTTCAATGCAAAATCTCAAAATTCTATTTGGAATAACTTTGGCGCTGGCTGACGAATCTGCCTGAAAATTTCCTCAAATTTGCCTCGCGGAGCTCCGGTCCTTCCTTGAAAGTTTGGGGGGGATTCGTCAAGCGGGGGCCGAGATAAAAGGGGGTCCCAAAACGTGTTTTCCCCATGTTAATTTCCATAGGGCGGTCAAACTCACTTTTAGCCGAACGGCTGAATGGATGTACACCAAACTTGGCAAAATTGTAGGGACTGGTAGCCCGATGTGCCTTTGCTATGCCTCAAGATATGTGCTCCAGTGGATTATGAGTAATTTAGGTTCAAAAAAATATATATATCTATGGCCGCGCCCCGGTACGCGCACCGGGGAGCGCAGCGGGTGCGACACGCGAGGTGCGCATGGAAATCTGATTTGCTGTCGGGTGTCTGTAAACATCCTAAACAGTCCGGAGCGGCCCCCATCTTGGTGGCAAAAACAAAGGGGGAATTGACCATAAGGGGGCAGGGTAGACCCCCCAAACCCCCTAGGTTTGATGTGGGGGCTATAAAAGGGCCCCGCGGTGCAAAAGAATTTTTTTTTTTGATTTGCGTGGGGGGATCGCCCGGTATGCGCACCGGGTAGCGGACCGGGGAGCGGCCCATGGGGAAAGAAGAATGACAGAGTTATTAAAAAATGTAGCCTTTTTTTATAAATTGGAGGTAGTTCTAAAAAGAACTGGTTTTTTTCTTCTTTTTGTCGTTTTATATTTTTTTTGTGTTTTTGGAACATTTGGTACTTTTTTTGGCTTTTATGAACTATTTTATATTTTTTGGGGTATTTTTATGGGGATAAATGAAAAAACAGGGAATTGAAAATGACTCAACTGGAGCAGAAAAAAAAATAAGACAAAAATTGTTTTTTTTTGGGGCATTTGTGGTTGTCCCCAGCAAGGACAATGAGCTTTATGCTCAGTTCACCATAGGAGATGGTCTTACCACAATGTATGCATGTTATACGGAAATCCACAAACCGTGGCTGAATGCAAGGGATCGTCTCCCTTGCCTCTGGTCCCGTTGGAGTGGGTTGATTTCTTTGGGAGGTGGAGCTTGAAGATTGGGGAAGGTTACTGGCCAGTTCCCTCATCTCTGCAGCAGAATAGTTGATTGGATGCCTGCGCTATATGTGGCGAATCATGGTGTTGTTTCCGAAAGAGTATTTCTTATTAGGGTTTCCCCTGGAAAGTTCCACTCCACAGATTAGACAAGTCACCTTGGCCGCATTTACTTTTTTCTTTCCCTCTGGGATTGAAAAAACTCCCATATGATGTGTGGTTTTGGCTGGTATGGGGTATTGTGTTCTTGCAGCCATCTTCTCCTCCCCTCCTCCTCCTCCTCCTCCTCCTCCTCCTCCTCCTCCTCCTCCTCTTGTTGACCACCAATGTAATCTTGTGGTGGTCCTCTTGGTGGTTGTGGTGGTGGTGGTGGTGCAGATGCTCCAGCTGCTGCAGCTATTGAAGCCATTTCAAAGTACAAAATATACTTGAAAGATTGCCAAACAGGTCTTCCTAAGTCAAAGGACAAAGTCAGAATAAGGAAAAAAGGTGGGGTCTTTCATCATTTGGAAAAAAAAAGGCCTGAACCAATGTGAAGTGTTATTTTCAGGTCACAAGACCAGGGATTTCATCATTATGAAACCAAAACTGTTCTGCACCAATAAAAAGTGTTATTTTCAGGTCACATGACCGACGCGCTGACACGGTGCGCCCCCGGGCGCGTCGTGTAAGCGCGTCACATGTTTACGTTGCGCGATCGTATTCGCTCGAGTGCTTCCGGGTGCGCTTACGCCGTGCGTATCACGTGGGCGCGGCTACGCGATACGTCACAATGATGTTTTCGTTCGCGGCAATAGCGCTAACAGGACGCTCTCCGGAGCGCGCCCTGGGGCGCTTAAAAAGACTACGCTTTCCGGGGCGCTCACCGGGGCGCGCCCCGGGAGCGCTCCAGGGTAAAAAAAAAAAAATAATACATTAAAAAAATTGTTTTAAATACCAATAAAATATAGGATTCATTCTTTTTCAAAAATATTACATTTTATAGCTATAGACATTTGCTATTAACAAAATTTTGAAATTCAAAGAAAAAAATATAGGTTTGGGGCCTTATATATAGTTAGGAATTAGCATTTAAAAAACCTATGAAATTCACTGAAAAAACCATAGGTTTCACATCCGTTATAGTTAGGAATTAGCATTTAAAAAACCTATGAAATGCACTGAAAAAACCATAGGTTTCACACCAGTTATAGTTAGGAATTAGCATTTAAAAAACCTATTAAATTCAGTGAAAAAAACATAGGTTTCACACCAGTTATAGTTAGCTGGAAATTTTACTGACATAAAACCATTGAAATTCCACGTTATAGTTAGTTGGACTCACTATAACTTGCGCGTGTAATGCACTGCTGATGACGTCACATATTATATCACTCATGACATGGTCAGTGACATCACTCATGACATCACTGATGACACCATCCTTGTGACAGACCTCCTTTCACTGTAACCCTTGAAACACATATTCAAAAATAGAAAATAAAATTTTCAAAAAAAAGGAGATACCCATACCAGTTACAACAACCAATTCAGTAATTCCACCATTTATATACACATCCACTAATTCACCAACAATTCTATGTAGTCACTCATACATATACTCACTCATCATATGTAGTGATACACCTATACATCCTGTAACACATCGACAGTCTTCCAAAAGTTGCTCCCACACATACTCACACATGCAAATAAACTATTGAACATCCATTTCTTTGCATATACAGCTATACACACACTACCACTTTACTTCTAAGGAAACTTACACATACTTACTCTCTTAAAAAATCACTTATCGGAACACATACTTATTTAAACAGGAACTCTTACAATCTCTCACTCTCACATATACTCACTTATATACATCAATACTCACATATACTAGATTAAAACATATGTGGTTACTGATAAAGACACTAGTGAGACAGTCATTCACTTACTAACACACACATATACACACTCATCCATCCATACATTCCAGCACATAAGCTGTCTTCCAAACACATACAAACAGTGAGTCAGTCATTGATGCATCTATGTGCTAAGTAATACCCCCACCAAACCATACAGACACTCATACTGATACTAAAAAAAATCTAATAACCCATATACACACACATGTAGCTACTCACCAACCCATGCAGCCATTTATACACAAAGTGAAACACTGATACAAACATTTAAATATTTAAACAATATTCGCTAATATATGTATTCACTAAAATACACTTAATAAGCCAGTTAACCAATCAATTTTTTTTTAAAAATCATCCATTAAGACACATATTTAAACATGTATTCTTCCATTGACCTTTACATATACATATATAAAACATATTAATTTTTCAGAAAGGCACCCATTCACATTCACTGGATGGTGTCATCAGTGATGTCATGAGTGATGTCACTGACCATGTCATGAGTGATGTATTATGTGACGTCATCAGCAGTGCATAACACGCGCAAGTTAAAGTGAGTCCAACTAACTATAACGTGGAATTTCAATGGTTTTATGTCAGTAAAATTTCCAGCTAACTATAACTGGTGTGAAACCTATGTTTTTTTCAGTGAAAATATATATATATATATATATATATATATATATATATATATATATATATATATATATATATATTCCACACAAAAGTCTGCCCATGCTGAGGAAGCACGAAACGCGTCGGGCGTTTTACTATGGAGGACATCGTTCTGGCTGGCAGGCTGCTGCTCTCACCCTTAATAAATTGCTTTAAATCAATCTGTGGTAGTGCGGCTTCATTCACATGGGCAGACTTTCGTGTGGAATTTAAGGCGGCCGTGTCCGGTCGCTAATGAAGCCCCGCCGCGCTGCGGATCCTCGCTGGTGTTTAATTATGCCAGCACTCTGGAATGCCACAGAAGCATGGATGCGAGCACCACGTAGCAGCTTCTCAAACCCAAGACTCCTGTTCTCAACCCACTGAGGTTTTAATGCAATTTTGTTTACTCTGCAACCTACGAGTCACTCACTGGAGCAACACGATTCAAGCACAACATGGACCGCCAGGCACTGCCTGTTGCCACGCCCAAAAGGGCGAGCATCACTTCATCACAGGTGCTTGTTATTGACTCTGGGATTACTTGCAAACATTAGCCCGTGAACAAGTACTCAGGAAGCACGAAACACGTCGGGCGTTTTACTATGGAGGACATCGTTCTGGCTGGCAGGCTGCTGCTCTCACTCCTAATAAATTGCTTTAAATCAATCTGTGGTAGTGCGGCTTCATTCACATGGGCAGACTTTCGTGTGGAATATATATATATATATATATATATATGGATATTTACGGCTTGCTCAGCCGTGAGGAAGACACACCGCAAGTCGGGCCCATTCCAGCCTCATGTCGAAGTTGGAAATATTTGGGAGGAAACGTTCAAACACTGATACAGGGTCGGAGTTTACGAGTGTTCTCAAACTTCTGAAAAGCGGGGCAGCCACGACCCTCTTTCCAAGCATCAACTCACTTGAGTGACATTTGCATTAATTTCACTGTATGGAAGGTGCACCCACTGGAGAACATTGGCGCACGGACTTCAAGCACCAGGAGGCTTCACGAGAGCCACGCCTACCAGGGCAGGTGTTGTGAATATGGGTCGCGTGTGCAGAGCGATGCCTTTCATTTCTGTGTTGCTGCCACTGAAGAAAGGATTTACGATCCTGAAACGCGTCTGGCGAACATTAAGGTGCAAGGTCTGGGGCACGAGGACTGCTGGCAAGTTGTTTGAGCAATAAATAAGAACACTGCAATCATTTTCCTGGAGTCTTCCTTGATTTGGTGCGACCTGTTAGTTTTGGATATTTACGGCTTGCTCAGCCGTGAGGAAGACACACCGCAAGTCGGGCCCTTTCCAGCCTCATGTCGAAGTTGGAAATAATAGGGAGGAAACGTTCAAACACTGATACAGGGTCGGAGTTTACGAGTGTTCTCAAACTTCTGAAAAGCGGGGCAGCCACGACCCTCTTTCCAAGCATCAACTCACTTGAGTGACACTTGCATTAATTTCACTGTATGGAAGGTGCACCCACTGGGGAACATTGGCGCACGGACTTCAAGCACCAGGAGGCTTCACGAGAGCCACGCCTACCAGGTCAGGTGCTGTGAATATGGGTCACGTGTGCAGAGCGATGCCTTTCATTTCTGTGTTGCTGCCACTGAAGAAAGGATTTACGATCCTGAAACGCGTCTGGCGAACATTAAGGTGCAATGTCTGGGGCACGAGGACTGCTGGCAAGTTGTTTGAGCAATAAATAAGAACACTGCAATCATTTTCCTGTAGTCTTCCTTGATTTGGTGCCACCTGTTAGTTTTGGATATATATATATATATATATATATATATATATATATATATATATATATATATATATATATATATATATATATACATATATATATATATATATATATATATATATACATATATATATATATATATATATATATATATATATATATATATATATATATATATACAGGGTCGGAGTTTACAAGTGTTCTCAAACTTCTGAAAAGCGGGGCAGCCACGACCCTCTTTCCAAGCATCAACTCACTTGAGTGACATTTGCATTAATTTCACTGTATGGAAGGTGCACCCACTGGGGAACATTGGCGCACGGACTTCAAGCACCAGGAGGCTTCACGAGAGCCACGCCTACCAGGTCAGGTGCTGTGAATATTGGTCACGTGTGCAGAGCGATGCCTTTCATTTCTGTGTTGCTGCCACTGAAGAAAGGATTTACGATCCTGAAACGCGTCTGGCGAACATTAAGGTGCAAGGTCTGGGGCACGAGGACTGCTGGCAAGTTGTTTGAGATATAAATAAGAACACTGCAATCATTTGCCTGGAGTCTTCCTTGATTTGGTGCCACCTGTTAGTTTTGGATATATATATATATATATATATATATATATATATATATATATATATATATATATATATATATATATATATATATATATATATATATATATGTATATGTATATATATATATATATATATATATATATATATATATATATATATATATATATATATATATATGTATATTACCTACTGGCGGTCACCAGTAGGTAGTTATAGTTAGGATTTTTTTCAATGCAAAATCTCAAAATTCTATTTGGAATAACTTTAGCACCGGTTGACGAATCTGCCTGAATATTTCCTCAAATTTGCCTCGCGGAGCTCCGGTCCTTCCTTGAAAGTTTGGGGGGGATTCATCAAGCGGGGGCCGAGATAAAAGGGGGTCCCAAAACATGTTTTCCCCATGTTAATTTCCATAGGGCGGTCGACCTCACTTTTAGCCCGAACGGCTGAATGGATTTCCGCCAAACTTGGCAAAATTGTAGGGACTGGTATCCCGATGTGCCTTTGCTATGTCTCAAGATATATGCTTCAGTGGTTTTTACGAAAATTAACTTTGAAAAAATATATATTGGGCTATATATATGTTAGAGCCCAATGTAGCCCAATGTAGCCTAAAGATGGCCACCAGAGACAAAAAAAAACAAATGTAGCCCAAATATCAGCCAGATGTAGCCCAATTATAGCCCAATGACAAAATGTCCCAGAGTGTTCTAAAGAACAACTAGAGCGCTAACAGTCTTACTTATGACAAAAGTATGGCACACCTGAAGTCATCTTGATTGGAATAAAGTGTTAACACTTAAAACATTTAATTTGCAAAGGAACAAAATGAGGGGGTTCATTTTGCCATAGAAATTATGATTAGTGCTGAAGAAAGAAAAATTAGGGCACATTTTGAGAGACTTCTCAAATCCTCTTATATTTCATTAAAAAAATTCTGATATGCAGTCTCCCAAGATGGCCACCAGAGACAAAAGAGCCCAAATGTAGCACAAATATCAGCCAGATGTAGCCCAACTATAGCCCAATGACAGAATGTCCCAGAGTGTTCTAAAGAACAACTAGAACGCTAACAGTCTTACTTATGACAAAAGTATGGCACACCTGAAGTCATCTTGATTGGAATAAAGTGGTAACACTTAATACATTTAATTTGAAAAGGAACAAAATGAGGGGTTTCATTTTGCCATATAAATGTTATATATACATATATATATATGTATATATATATATATATATATACATATATATATTCACTGAAAAAAACATAGGTTTCACACCAGTTATAGTTAGGAATTAGCATTTAAAAAACCTATTAAATTCACTGAAAAAACCATAGGTTTCACACCCGTTATAGTTAGGTGGAAATTTTACTCGCATAAAACCATTGAAATTCCCACGTTATAGTTAGTTGGACTCACTATAACTTGCACGTGCAATGCACTGCTGATGACGTCACATATTACATCACTCATGACATTGTCAGTGAAATCACTCATGACATCACTGATGACATCTCAAATGACATCACTGATGACATCATCCAGTCAATGTGTATCTTTCTGAAAAATAAATATTTTTTATATATGTATATCTAAAGGTTGATGGAAGAATAAATGGGTAAATAAATGTCTAAATGGATGTTTTTTGTGTAAAATTGATTGGTTAACTGACTTATTAAATGTATCTTAGTGAATACATATATTAGCGAGTAATGTTTAAATATTTAAATATCTGTATCTGTGTCTCACTTTGTGTATAAGTGGCTGCATGGGTTGGTGAGTAGCTACATGAGTGTGTATATGGGTTATTAGTTGTTTTTTTGAGTATCGGTATCAGTGTCTGTATGGTTCGGTGGGGGATATTACTTAGAGCACAGATGCATGAATGAGTGACTCACTATTTGTATGTATTTTGAAGACAGCATGTGTGCAAGACTGTATGGGTGGATGATTGTGTGTATGGGTGGGTTAGTGAGTATGTGTTTTTATAATTGATTGTTTAAGAGAGTAAACATATTTCCGTTTCTGTAGAAGTATGTGTAGTGGTGTGTATATAGCAGTATAATCAAGTAAATGGTTTTTTGATAGTTTATTTGCATGTGTGAATTTGTGTGTAAGTAACTATATGGATGAGTATTAGTGTGTAACAGGATGTATAGGTGTATGAGTACATATGATGAGTAAGTACATGCATGAGTGACTATATAGAACTGTTGGTGAATGAGTGGATGTGTATGTAGATGTTGGAATTACCTAATAAGTTGTGATTGGTATTGGTTTCTCCTTTTTTAAGAAAATGTTAGTTTCTATTTTTGAATGTGTGTGTCAAAGGTTATTTTATGCTGATAGGAGGTATGCCACTTTGTCACAAGGATGTTGTCATCAGTGATGTCATTTGAGATGTCATCAGTGATGTCATGAGTGATGTCACTGACCATGTCATGAGTAAGCATGGGCGGAAAATCCGTTACGCTCGCGGATTTTGCGGATTTTCGGGAAATCCGCAATCCGCGAGATTTGCGGATTTCCCGCAAAATCCGCAAATTCGCACGCAGCGGATTTTTTTGGCGGCGCGCGGCGTTGGTGATACAATTTTTGCGGCGCGCGGCGTTTATCATCGTTTGCCGAGTTGTTTTTTTCGATAGTTTGCGAGTGCTGCGCCATTTTGGATCTTGCTGTGTGATCCCGCGGGAATTGGCGAGCGCGATTACGTCATCGCGGCTTGCCAGCGATAGTTTGTCAACGCGAGTACGGCGAGATCACGTCTCGCGGTACTTCGCAATTGCGAGATTTGAGATGCGGCGAGCGAAAATATAAATTTGCAATTCTGCACAAGAAATCCACCAGCAAGCAGCATAAACCTTCTAGAAATGATGATTTTTATGTGAATAACTCCTTAGTTTGACATTTGCCTGCACTTTTTTAGCGAGGAGTCCATTTTGGGGAGGGGGGCAGGGGGGTGGGAGGAAGGAAGTGCCCCATAGTCTTCAACTTCCTGTTCCTGTTCAGCAGGCTCCTCCCAGTGCTTTGTCCATCTCCTGGTCACTTTTCATTTGAATGTGGAGCTGGAAGGATTACTTTTTGTGGATGCTGCTGGATCTTTGGATTTGAGGCCTTTTTGACTTTCTTTGGATCACTGTTGGATTAGAAATTTTACAAGTAAGTTTGTTTGGGGCATTACAGTTGCTGCAACTAAAATTTTGGAATTTTCGATTTTTGGGCTGTTTTGGGGCCTTTTGCCCAGGGGTACTCAGTGGTGGGTGGACTGATTCTTTCTGTGGGTTGTCTTGAACTTAAACATCATGGAGGCCATAGATGAATTGGGATTGTGCTGATTTTTCTGTGTTTTTCGATTTTTGACCTGTTGTTGGGGCCTTGACCAGGGGTAGTGAGTGGTGCATGGGCCTAGTCTTTCTGTGGGCTGTCTTGAATTTAAACATCATGGAGGGCATGGATGGAATGGGATTGTGCAGATTTTTCAGTGATTTTCGTTTTTTGGGCCTGTACTTGTGGCCTTTTCACCAGGGGTATTTGAGTCTAGCATGGGCCTAGTCTTTCTGTGGGCTGTCTTGAATTTAAACATCATGGAGGGCATGGATGGAATGGGATTGTGCTGATTTTGCAGTGTTTTTCGATTTTTGGGGGTGTTCATGGGGAGGGACATGCCATGTGGCTGGTGGCCATTTTGAGTGCAGCTACAGGCACTGGCCATGTGCTGGCAGGCAAGTGGCCATTTTGAATGCAGGCTTTGTTGTTAGGCCTCCAACCATTTTGCCTACTTTTCAACCTTTATTTATGCCCAGGGGCAGTGAGTCTTGCATGGGCCTAGTCTTTCTGTGGGCTGTCTTGAATTTAAACATCATGGAGGGCATGGATGGAATGGGATTGTGCAGATTTTTCAGTGATTTTCGTTTTTTGGGCCTGTACTTGTGGCCTTTTCACCAGGGGTATTTGAGTCTAGCATGGGCCTAGTCTTTCTGTGGGCTGTATTGAATTTAAACATCATGGAGGGCATGGATGGAATGGGATTGTGCTGATTTTGCAGTGTTTTTCGATTTTTGGGGGTGTTCATGGGGAGGGACATGCCATGTGGCTGGTGGCCATTTTGAGTGCAGCTACAGGCACTGGCCATGTGCTGGCAGGCAAGTGGCCATTTTGAATGCAGGCTTTGTTGTTAGGCCTCCAACCATTTTGCCTACTTTTCAACCTTTAATGGGATTGTGCAGATTTTTCAGTGATTTTCGTTTTTTGGGCCTGTACTTGTGGCCTTTTCACCAGGGGTATTTGAGTCTAGCATGGGCCTAGTCTTTCTGTGGGCTGTCTTGAATTTAAACATCATGGAGGACATGGATGGAATGGGATTGTGCTGATTTTGCAGTGTTTTTCAATTTTTGGGGGTGTTCATGGGGAGGGACATGCCATGTGGCTGGTGGCCATTTTGAGTGCAGCTACAGGCACTGGCCATGTGCTGGCAGGCAAGTGGCCTTTTTGAATGCAGGCTTTGTTGTTAGGCCTCCAACCATTTTGCCTACTTTTCAACCTTTAATGGGATTGTGCAGATTTTTCAGTGAGTTTCGTTTTTTGGGCCTGTACTTGTGGCCTTTTCACCAGGGGTATTTGAGTCTAGCATGGGCCTAGTCTTTCTGTGGGCTGTCTTGAATTTAAACATCATGGAGGCCATGGATGGAATGGGATTGTGCTGATTTTGCAGTGTTTTTCGATTTTTGGGGGTGTTCATGGGGAGGGACATGCCATGTGGCTGGTGGCCATTTTGAGTGCAGCTACAGGCACTGGCCATGTGCTGGCAGGCAAGTGGCCTTTTTGAATGCAGGCTTTGTTGTTAGGCCTCCAACCATTTTGCCTACTTTTCAACCTTTATTTATGCCCAGGGGTAGTGAGTCTTGCATGGGCCTAGTATTTCTGTGGGTTGTCTTGAATTTAAACATCATGGAGGCCATGGATTGAATGGGATTGTGCTGATTTTGCAGTGTTTTTCGATTTTTGGGGGTGTTCATGGGGAGGGACATGCCATGTGGCTGGTGGCCATTTTGAGTGCAGCTACAGGCACTGGCCATGTGCTGGCAGGCAAGTGGCCATTTTGAATGCAGGCTTTGTTGTTAGGCCTCCAACCATTTTGCCTACTTTTCAACCTTTATTTATGCCCAGGGGTAGTGAGTCTTGCATGGGCCTGGTATTTCTGTGGGTTGTCTTGAATTTAAACATCATGGAGGCCATGGATTGAATGGGATTGTGCTGATTTTGCAGTGTTTTTCGATTTTTGGGGGTGTTCATGGGGAGGGACATGCCATGTGGCTGGTGGCCATTTTGAGTGCAGCTACAGGCACTGGCCATGTGCTGGCAGGCAAGTGGCCATTTTAAATGCAGGCTTTGTTGTTAGGCCTCCAACCATTTTGCCTACTTTTCAACCTTTATTTATGCCCAGGGGTAGTGAGTCTTGCATGGGCCTAGTCTTTCTGTGGGTTGTCTTGAATTTAAACATCATGGAGGCCATGGATGGAATGGGATTGTGCAGATATTTCAGTGATTTTCGTTTTTTGGGCCTGTACTTGTGGCCTTTTCACCAGGGGTATTTGAGTCTAGCATGGGCCTAGTCTTTCTGTGGGCTGTCTTGAATTTAAACATCATGGAGGCCATGGATGGAATGGGATTGTGCTGATTTTGCAGTGTTTTTCGATTTTTGGGGGTGTTCATGGGGAGGGACATGCCATGTGGCTGGTGGCCATTTTGAGTGCAGCTACAGGCACTGGCCATGTGCTGGCAGGCAAGTGGCCATTTTGAATGCAGGCTTTGTTGTTAGGCCTCCAACCATTTTGCCTACTTTTCAACCTTTATTTATGCCCAGGGGTAGTGAGTCTTGCATGGGCCTAGTATTTCTGTGGGTTGTCTTGAATTTAAACATCATGGAGGCCATGGATTGAATGGGATTGTGCTGATTTTGCAGTGTTTTTCGATTTTTGGGGGTGTTCATGGGGAGGGACATGCCATGTGGCTGGTGGCCATTTTGAGTGCAGCTACAGGCACTGGCCATGTGCTGGCAGTCAAGTGGCCATTTTAAATGCAGGCTTTGTTGTTAGGCCTCCAACCATTTTGCCTACTTTTCAACCTTTATTTATGCCCAGGGGTAGTGAGTCTTGCATGGGCCTAGTCTTTCTGTGGGTTGTCTTGAATTTAAACATTATGGAGGGCATGGATGGATTGGGATTGTGCTGATTTTGCAGTGTTTTTCGATTTTTTTGTGATCTATAACTGAACTGATGTTCCTCTGTCTTCCATTTTTTTTAGGTGCACAAGACTCAAGAGAACCACCAGTGCCTGGAAGAAGTCCTGCAGCGGTGTGTGTGTGCAGCATAACGTCACGCGACGTCACGTCTGGCCTCAGACAACTCTACAATTCGTGCAACTGCGGCCTGCTGTCTGACCTGCTCTGAAGAAGATGGCCCCGCCCCCAAAGAAAGTTCTCCGTAGCTCCTCTAGCAAGAAAGTTGCTAGTAAGGAGCAGAAGAAGCAAGTTACCAAGGAGGCTGGTGTGCCACCCGCCACTTTTTTTGGGAGCAAAAAAAAAAGTACGCCTGCAGCAGCAGGATCTGCTGGGGACCAAGCTGGGAGCAGCACCCCTGCTCCATTGGGTTCAGTGCCTCCACCACCACGCCAACTTAAGTCAAAGCCCTTGAGTGCTTCAGAGGCAGTCAGTGTACTTCTCCAATCACCATCGACCAGTGATGTTGGCTCATCGCAAGAAAGTAGCAGCAATGTCCCTGAATCAACACAGGTTGTTGTAACTCATCTGACAAGTGTTGAACAACCACAGCCGCAACAACAACACCATGTGCAAGTACACGCCCAAGTACATGTGGAAGGAGAGGCAGCAAAAGGAGATGTGCAAGCAAAGGTGCATGGAGGTTCACAAGTGCCCACAATAGTTGTTCCTCCCGAAGTAGGGGCACATCAGGAAATCGACAATGAAGCCGAGGTATCATTGGAAGCCACTCCTCCTGATGATCATTCATTGTCTTCCACATCCCTAGCAAGGAAAAGATCAAGGGGGGTGTCTACATCTTCTTCAAGCCCACCTCCTTCTGATGCAAGTGATCCGTCTTGGGAACCACAACTGCGGTCTGACAGTGAGGCACACCATGATCTGACACCGGTACCTAAGCGTAAAAGGAAGGTCGTCCAAAAACTCAAACCTATGGAGTGTGATGAGGCTCAACAAGAAGTGACAGATACTGCTGGTGATGAAGCCTCTCACGATGACGACGAGCCAGTCATCACAAAGGTCACTGCAGCCCCACCGGGCATGCAGCAAAGAGACATTTTGACCCTATCCCGAGAAGCTGCTGAGCGTGATGATGATGTCGGCGAGGAGGCAATGGAAATGGAATCATTAGATTTGGAGTTAAGTAGTACACCAAAACCTACCGCTTCCATATTTCTTCGCAAGAAGGTACCCACCTCGTCCTCGACCTCAATTCGTGGTGGTGAAAGTGCAAAACGTACTGAAGTTCGGCAATCCACATCCTCCACTTCATCTGGCATTAGCAGCAGGACCACCACCACCAGTATCGCCGCCTCCTCCGGCCCCCAAAGACATTTCAAGTCTCCAGTTTGGGACTTCTTTAGTGTTTGCCCAAAAAAGGAAAACGTAGCCATTTGTAGCCTTTGTAAGCTTCGAGTTAGTCGTGGTAAGCTTGGTTCTAACTATGGTACCGGAGGCCAGAGAGGTCATCTTGAGAGAAGGCACCCTGTCCAATGGTTTCCGCACCTAGAGGCGGTCAAGAAAGCCGGAATTGCACGTAATGAAAACGTTGATTTTTCATCTGCTGATGACGATGAGGTAGAAGAAGACGATTCAAACACTTCACTTACACCCAGTTCCCATGTCAGCAGCACACCCCATGGGAGCCACCCTAAGAGTGTGGGAGAGAGTGAGACATCAATGCGGAAAAGTTCATCAGCGAGCGTAACTGGGTCGAAGAGATCATCATCATCCCGTAAATCATTGGTCCAGGGCAACATTAAAAAGATGTTGTTTACAGAAGCACAATATGAACGCAACCACCCAATGACCCGTCTGTATAACACTAAGCTGGCTAAAATGCTAGCTCTGGACCTTCTCCCTTTTTCTTTTGTAGAAGGGGTTGGTTTTCTAGAATTAGTGACAGCGCTCTGCCCTAAATGGAAGGTTCCTAGCCGGTTCTATTTTGCACGAGTTGCGGTTCCAGCACTACATGAAGATGTTCTGAAGGTGATTGGGGCAGCTTTGCAGAAGAGTGCTGTTCACACTATACATCTGACAACAGACATGTGGACCAGTGGCGCAGGCGCTGATTACATGTGCATCACTGCACACTGGGTCTCTTTTTCAGGGGCTAAAGCAAAGCTAAACTCAGGTGTTGACACTAACATTGTTTTTAAAGGTGCTCGGAAACATGCAACACTAGCCATGTTTGGTTTGGAGAAACGTCACACAGCAGAAAACATTTTGGATGTCTTTAACACAAAGATCCTTAACTGTCTGTCCCCACTAAAACGCAAGGTTGGTTATGTTTCCACGGACAATGGCTCCAATATAGTTAAGGCCATGAGGGACGGTTACTATTTCAGAGTGCCGTGTTTGGCGCACTGTATAAACCTGGTTGTCCAAAAATTCTTGGGTAATAAAGGCAGTGCAGCGTACGGTGTATTGGACACCTGCCGAAAAATGTGCAAGCATTTCAGCCATTCTTTTAAGGCCCGGAAGCAGCTGAGGAGCCTGCTATATCAACATCAAATGCCAGTGAAAGCACTCATCCAGGTAGTGGTAACACGTTGGAACTCAACCTTCTACATGCTTGAGCGTCTGTATGAGCAGTATACGGAACTCGATCAATATTTCCTTAAAGAGGGTGCAGAGGAGCTGAGGATGGGTGGGCCGCAATGGAACATAGTTGAAAGCCTGACACGCATGCTTCGTCCTTTTGAGTTCTTCACGCGTGCAGTCAGCAAGGAGGACTCTAATTTGGGAAAAGCTATCCCATTGTTGTACATGCTGGAGGACCAACTGAAGGAGGTGTGTTCTGTGTTTAGAAAAGATAAAAACCAAGACTCTTTGCTTCTGGCCGAGCAATTATTAGAGCTCCTACAAGGTGATGAACGTCTTAAAAAGATCCACTCAGAACAGCATTACATTTGTGCTACTATTCTGGATCCACGCTACAAAAAGGCGCTGGCAGGCCAAGCATTCTTTCCTTTTGATGATGAACATGTTCTAAAGTACAAACGTTGGCTAGCCTTGTCAGCCAAGAAGTTTGAAACAGAACGGCTGGAAATTGAAGGAAATGGCAGTACATCAGCAGGCCATCCCCAGTCAAAACAATCCACTTCTGCACCTGTGGCTGTGGCACAAGTGACCTCTCAGCCGTTAAAGACACCGGCAACCGGATCATCTGCACGAAAGACAACAGAAACATTGGAGGCTGAAGAGGATTGGCTAGCTCTGCGTGGGTTTGGTTCTCAAAAGGTCAGAGGCACAGCAAGAGCTTAGCAAAGTGGAGGAACCTTGGATGAGGACCTTGAGTCGATGGTGAAGGACTATCTGAATGACTCAACAGAGGTCTATGTTAATTCTGACCCATTGGCGTATTGGCATGGGAAAAAAGAATTGTGGCCACAGCTCACCAACCTGGCTTTAAACTACTTGTCTTGCCCACTCGCAAGCGTGTCTTCTGAACGGGTTTTCAGTGCGGCTGGTGGGATTGTAACTCCCAAACGGAGCCGCCTCTCGCCCAAAAATGTGGAGAGGTTAACAATGATCAAGATGAATCAGCACCTCATACCACCAGATTTCAGAGTACGAGAGAGCGTGCCGGATGAAGAGGAGGTGGCCAGCAACATAGATGAGGGAATTTCTACTCTGTCAGGTGGCACTGAGCTCTCCCTGTCTGAATTCGCAGAGTATGATGACGAAGCCTTATTCTTATTCCTGGACCGTGATACCGACTTCGAGCCCTGAAAATGAGACAACGAATCAATAACTTTCTTTTTCATCCTTATTCACTTTTATTCCTGTGTGTCTGTCTTTCTTTGTTGTGCACAGTTAATATAATTCAAACTTTAATCAGATAATCACAAAAACAAGCCCATCAGCAGAACTGTCTTCACTTGTTTGCTAATTTATTTGAAGGTGCCGCAGTCTGCATTCCTCAGGTTCACAAGTTCAGAAGAACATGCTCCTCTATCCTCCTCCTCCAGACTCCTATTTCCATCAAAGCAGAGGGCTGGTTTACGCCCAATGAAGAAAGATTCAGCACTTGTGGGGGTGTTGTTCTACCTCTTTGCAGGTGAGTTGACGGGTCTGGGGCCATTGCTGGGAAGCACTAAAAGTGGTTTGGACCAAATCCGAGGCGGACAATTTTTTGTGTTTTTGATGACTTGCTTGCCTTTGAGGTGCTCTTAGGGGGGGTTCCGTCTGTTTGTGGGTGAGTTTCGTGGTCTGGGAGCATTGCTGGGACACTCTAATCTTGATTGCATTTGCTTTTCAGGAAATCCGTCGTGCCAACCCCGACTTATGGCCTAGCTACGCAGCGCGTTTGGACCGAAGGCCCAGAAATATTGCAAGTATGAGATTTTGCTTTTGGCCTGTTTGGGGGTGTTATGCTTCTTGGCGGGTGGGTTGCCGGGTCTTGGGCCATTCCTGGGAAGGTCTAATACCGGGTAGAAGTGGTTGGGACAAAATCCAGGCCGATTTTTTTTTGTGGCTATTTCTGACATTTTGCTCTATGTAGCGTTTTCGGGGGTCCTGTTTGGGGGGCTTCCTGGTGTTTGTGGGTGAGTTTCGTGGTCTGGGAGCACTGCTGGGACACTCTAATCTTGATTGCATTTGCTTTTCAGGAAATCCGTCGTGGCAACCCCGACTTATGGCCTAGCTATGCAGTGCGTTTGGACCGAAGGCCCAGAAATATTGCAAGTATGAGATTTTGCTTTTGGCCTGTTTGGGGGTGTTATGCTTCTTGGCGGGTGGGTTGACGGGTCTTGGGGCATTCCTGGGAAGGTCTAATACCGGGTAGAAGTGGTTGGGACAAAATCCAGGCCGATATTTTTTTTTGCTATTTCTGACATTTTGCTCTATGTAGCGTTTTCGGGGGTCCTGCTTGGGGGGCTTCCTGGTGTTTGTGGGTGAGTTTTGTGGTCTGGGAGCACTGCTGGGACACTCTAATCTTGATTGCATTTGCTTTTCAGGAAATCCGTCGTGCCAACCCCGACTTATGGCCTAGCTACGCAGTGCGTTTGGACCGAAGGCCCAGAAATATTGCAAGTATGAGATTTTGCTTTTGGCCTGTTTGGGGGTGTTATGCTTCTTGGCGGGTGGGTTGACGGGTCTTGGGGCATTCCTGGGAAGGTCTAATACCGGGTAGAAGTGATTGGGACAAAATCCAGGCCGATTTTTTTTTGGCTATTTCTGACATTTTGCTCTATGTAGCGTTTTCGGGGGCCTGTTTGGGGGTCTTCCTGGTGTTTGTGGGTGAGTTTCGTGGTCTGGGAGCACTGCTGGCTATATATACTTTACTTTGCAAGAGGTTTGAAGCAAATCCATGGTGGCAGAGGGGACTTAGGGCCTAGCTGCAGAGCGCGCGCGGGGTGATTTGGGAAATTTGTGAAAAATTGACTAAGTCCCCATTTTTGTACTTTTGCTCTTTGGCTGTTTGGGGGTCTTCTACTCGTTTTCTCCTGGGTTGACGGCTCTGGGGCCATTGCTGGGAAGCTCTAATACCGGATAAAAGTGTTTTGGACCAAATCCCAGGCAGAATTTTTTTTGTGTTTTTGATGACTTGCTTGCCTTTGAGGTGCTCTTAGGGGGGGTTCCGTCTGTTTGTGGGTGAGTTTCGTGGTCTGGGAGCATTGCTGGGACACTCTAATCTTGATTGCATTTGCTTTTCAGGAAATCCGTCGTGCCAACCCCGACTTATGGCCTAGCTACGCAGCGCGTTTGGACCGAAGGCCCAGAAATATTGCAAGTATGAGATTTTGCTTTTGGCCTGTTTGGGGGTGTTACGCTTCTTGGCGGGTGGGTTGCCGGGTCTTGGGGCATTCCTGGGAAGGTCTAATACCGGGTAGAAGTGGTTGGGACAAAATCCGCGCGGCAAAGCCTTTAGTTTTGGCACTTTTTGTAACTTAGGGTTCGTTAGGGTTAGCCCTAGCAGCAGGATTGCATGTGTTTCGGGGTGTTCTAGATTTTTCCAACTGAGTTCTGGGGTCTTAGAGCACTCGTGAGAATGTGTAATTTTGGTTGCAAGTCATTTAAAGAAAATCCATGGTGGGAAAGGGGGGATTTGGCATAGTTAAAGAAAGCCTTTGCCACTATTCTTAACTTAGGGTTCGTTAGGGTTAGCAGTATTTCTATTGCATGTGTTTGAGTGGGGGGGATTTCGAGTCTTGGAGCGATGCTGGCTATGGCTACTTTTGCTTGGTTGCTTGCAAGTGGTTTGAATGCAATCCACGGTGGGTAATGGGTAATTAGGAAGGGGGTACTTCGGCCTACTTTTACTTTCAAAGTAAGTTTTGTCACCAGTTTTCTGCTAGGCCTCGTTTTTTGAGATTTGATTGGGGGTCTTCTACATTTTTGCGACTGGCTTTAGTAAGGGTCTGGGTGGGAGCACTGCTAGGAAGATCTAATTTTGTTCTAAAACACAGTTTACAGTACACCTAAGCATGAGCGAATTTTGCGGATCTCGCGTTCGCGAATTTTGCGGATTTGTGGATTCGCAATCCGCAAAATCCGCGAATTCCCGCGAATTTGCGGATTTTGTTTTTTTTTGTGTTCGCCCGTGTTTCTGCCAGTTCGCGAGGGTTTTGTACACTTTCGCAAATTGCGAACTTACCTGTCGGGTCGCAAGTTTCGCGAACTTGTTGTTTCTACGTGTCCAGCCTGTTTGGGACACTCTTCTTCATCACTGCCACTCTCTGTCACCACTGCCACTCTCTGACTACTCATGCCACCCTCTGGCCCACCCATGCCACCCTCTGTTTCATCACCACACCCTCTGGTTGTCCAGTGTACATTATTTTCGGCAAAGCAAAGCACACCTTCCCTGCCTCAAGTGACCTGAATTAATTTGGGGCTGATTAATGTGTCACAGAATATTTTTTTAGCTGGCACCTGCTTCCTTAGTGCGCCCTGATTAGTGATCTTTTGCACTTGCTAAGTGCTTTCATTGTTGCAAAATTAGTTACAACACCTGCCCTGCCCCAACTGACAATAATGAATTAGGGGCTGATTAATGGATTTTAACTTCCAGCCTGGCTCCTGCTTGTCTCCCTTAGCTGTAATTCAGGACCTTTGTGGCATATGTGTAACTATTCTGAGGTTCAGAGCAGGGTCACATAATAGTTTCAACTGGCAACTGAACTCTGGAGGGGCCCCTCAGGAAGCACTACAGGAAATGGCTACAAATGATGAGCCTGAACTTTTGAACCTGGTAAGTAGTTACTTTCAGTTTTGCTAAGATCGTATTTCTGCAATTTTGCACTTATTCGCGGGGCGCGAACTCACGCGAACTCACGCGAACAGTGCGAGCAGTGCGAGCAAAATCCGCTGCTCGCGGATTTGCGGATTTTGCGGGAGATTCGCAAATCTCGCGGATTGCGGATTTCCCGAAAATCCGCAAAATCCGCGAGCGGAACGGATTTTCCGCCCATGCCTAAGTACACCTAGCTTGAGGGGCAAGATCCGCTACATTAATTTGCCCATACTTATTTATCCTTCAAAAGGTGACTCAGAGAACGCACTTTCAAAAATATTGTACTGTCTACTAGGAAAAACAAATTGTGACTTTTTGCACTCCACAGCCTACATACCTTATATTTATTTATCAGTGGTGTTGTAATATTATATCACTTCCTGTTTTTCGTTGAATAATTACAGGCCGGGTTTCAGTCTCTGCAATGGGGAAAAAAGGATGGAGTCAGGCTTCACAGTAGCGAGCCACAATTCAGCATCAGGCAGGCAGTGGACAGGGTGTCTTCTGGTGACCAACATCGATGGACGAAGCGTCGGCTGCAATGGAGGAGTGCCGCTGAAAGGAGGATTTTTTTTCTGCAGGCAACTTACTTACCACTTCCAACAGGACCACTACAACCACATAGATACAGTATCCCTTGCCTTTTTCTCTGACTGTGACTGCATTTCTTGGCTCTCTCTCGGCTTCTACATTGATCCCTTAACACATAACTTAGTCCACTCCACTATCACATCTGCACCACACATAGTCATTTGTAAGTGCTCCTACGTAATTCGCAAGTCGCAGCACGCCCCAGGCCGTAGAGGACTGGGATGGCCCCAATGATGAAGCATGTCACCAAGGGGCAACCCTGGTGAGTGAGGGGACACCTAGAAAAAAAGCAATTTCTCCTTTTCTATCTACTATACCTTCCAGACCAACCCCACTGAGTGTTGTTGTGAATGGATTTATAGTGACCAGCAAGGCTCTCGGGTATCTGGCTACAGAGACCTTATGTTGAATATCGTTATCAATAATTTACACATAGGCCCTTTACTGTTGCATTCTTTCTTCCACAGTTGTCGAATGTACTACTTACTTTTCACTGACATGCATGCAGTAGTGCATGCACTTTCAAAGATTGATGGATAGGTTTGTACCCAAAGAATTGTTTATGTTCAATTGTTTGTCTATGCTGTGCTTTTTTTTACAGGGTGTCTTCTGGTGACCAACATCGATGGACGAAGCGTCGGCTGCAATGGAGGAGTGCCGCTAATAGGAGGATTTTTTTTCTGCAGGCAACTTACTTACCACTTCCAACAGGACCACTACAACCACATAGATACAGTATCCCTTGCCTTTTTCTCTGACTGTGACTGCATTTCTTGGCTCTCTCTAGGCTTCTAAATTGATCCCTTAACACATCACTTAGTCCACTCCACTATCACATCTGCACCACACATAGTCATTTGTAAGTGCTCCTACGTAATTCGCAAGTCGCAGCACGCCCCAGGCCGTAGAGGACTGGGATGGCCCCAATGATGAAGCATGTCACCAAGGGGCAACCCTGGTGAGTGAGGGGACACCTAGAAAAAAAGCAATTTCTCCTTTTCTATCTACTATACCTTCTGTCAGGTTACGCAGCCCCTAAGCGCCTACCGTACTATGAAACTACATTTCCCATGAGTAGGCGGGAGACTTGCAGGAAGTTTATCTGGGGAACAGACGCGCTTCCTGTTGCGCGTTATTCTGGTTTCTGTTCTGCACCGGCATGAGAGCGGACGCTCTGCATGCTTTTCTATCGTGTCTCCTCCTGTGGACTATCACCTTCCCCCCCCCCCCTGAGGCTCAGTGGGGAGCGCTTCCGTGTTCTGTCCTTGGCGGTAGACGGACTTCACGCGTCTTCAGGTAAAGCCGCTCTAAACTCTTCGGCCGCCCGTGCGGTCAGCTGATTACTGCCTGAACGGATTGTTAAGGGAGGTTCTGTGACTGTTTTCTAACAGAATTCTACCTTTGATGAATTCCTGTTTGGTTGAATTGTGTGTGGCGGAGCACAGTGGCGGTCTATACCACGTGTTAGCGTTCACATCGGGGATCGATTTTGTACTATTAAAACGGAGCGCGGTAGTAAGGACAACTACGCGTCTCCGTTGTATAACTGTGTATTTCAAAGGACCTCCATAACTGGGCATGTAGTGAGGTAACTACAGGCTACCCCAGTTCTCTTTGTGTAGTGCACCGTGGGGTGTGTTGTTGGCAGAATTCAGTGGTGGTCGCAACTACGTTTTTCTGTTTGACCTTCACCAAAGATTCTCTACTGGGTCATTACTTAGAGAGCGCAGTGTTGTAGTTCTTGCTTCCTACACACTACCGTTTCCCTCTTCCTTTTTGTTGGACCATACATCTTTGCTTTGACTATTTGGAACCCCCTTTGTACATTGAGTCCTCTACCAAGTTTGTGGTATGTTGTGAGTAGTGGGTTTGATGTCTTAGTATAACGCGAGTGTGTTTGGTGCGACAGGAGTGTGTTCGTTAACTATATGTTTATGTGTTTCTTAGGCCTTCCTCACAGATTGTGGCAGAAGGGCTATAGTATTTCCTATCCAAGGTCATGTTTTCTTGGTGCTCAGGTACTTGTCTACTTCCTTGGTTATTTAGTGAGACTATATGAGAGTACCCTTGTATGTTAGGACAGCACTTCACTGATGCCTGTCTTGTCTTCTGTTACAGGTATCCTTTCCCTGCTGACCCTACCTTTACCCATCCCACATTTTTTATTTTAGTTTGTTATTTTTCTCCCCCGCCTAATGGCTCGAACACCCTGTGTTTACACTTCTGGGTGTTGGTGACATTTGGAGGTGGAACCATATTTGCATCGACTGGATCACGGGGAGTAAACCTGACACCTTCCAGACCAACCCCATTGAGTGTTGTTGTGAATGGATTTATAGTGACCAGCAAGGCTCTCGGGTATCTGGCTACAGAGACCTTATGTTGAATATCGTTATCAATAATTCCACACAGGCCCTGTACTGTCGCATTCTTTCTTTCCACAGTTGTCGAATGTACTACTTACTTTTCACTGACATGCATGCAGTAGTGCATGCACTTTCAAAGATTGATGGATAGGTTTGTACCCAAAGATTTGTTTATGTTCACAATAGTTTGTCTATGCTGTGCTATTTTTTCTTGTCTCCCAAAACCTTTCCCAAAAACCCCCGTACCCATCCATTTTTCAAACCCTAACCCTCTTCCCCCGGGCTGTGTGGTTTTGATTGATGTGTGACTAAATTATTATTACAGCAATAAATCCACACACTTGCTGGGTGGGGAGGATAAGGTGATAGCAACAGGCTGGTGAAGAAATCCGAGGATATATTCTTACTCTGCTTGACAAAGAACCATTGCTAATGTGAAAGAACTTCAACCGAATTAGTAGTTATACTTTACCATTTGTTAGGCTACAATGTGGCACTGCTCTACTGTACTTCTGTCACCTGCTATATTCTCAGTTGTACCGTTGAATTGCTCAGGAGGACAAACCAGATTTCATTTTCTTTTTTTTCATAGGCATGCAACTGCCACTGTGTCACACCACTAGTACCACCGCTATGAGGAAATTTTATCCGACCAAGATTGCCAACGTTATTCGGTGTTTCCCGTGGAGCCAGCCCTGGGTCTAGCCCTACTTTCAAACACAAATTACAGGTAAGATAAGCGTTTGGTGGTTTGGGGGTATAATGGAATATTAGTACGAGAGACGAGAGACTGAAGGTAGTACTACTAAAGTCCTAGGACTCTTGGATTCACTTCACTTAGTCTGTGAGAGGCACTTAGTGTTGAAAACATTTGGGCATTTACACTTAAAGGAAGAAAATGGAACTAAACTTTCAGGAAAACAGTCAACGTTAAACCCCCACCCACCAGGCAAGCAGTAAAAAACAGGTATGCTCAGATAAAGTTTGAAAAAGTATATTTATATCCCTAACAAAATAATCTCCCGCAAGACCCTCCCTAACCCCAACGATTGTCCTTCAAAAGTCCCCAAAAACCCAACTCCCAATTCCCACCCCCCAAAAGTCTCTAAAAAAGGGGCAAGGGACACTATGGGTGGATGCTGTTAACTTTTTGGGCCAGGGCATCATGCTCCTCGCGGAGCAAGGCGAGCTCCTGCTGAAGGCGGGACACCATCAGGGTAGTGCGGCGCAGGCGTGCCTTCACTGCCTTGCAGGTGCAATGCCTGTGAGAGGCAGCTGTTGGCCTTGCTGCTCGGCGGTGGCGTTTGCCTTTGGCAGCCCGGCTCAGTCTGGGTGGACCACTGTGCTGGGTGGCAGCCCGTGGGGCAACGGAGGCCGATGCAGACGACGTTGTTGTAGTTGTCGACTGCACACTTTCCACGTCCTCCAGGGCCACCAGCCGCCGATATTCCGCAACAGTGGCCTCGATCCTCCGTTGCCGGGCCGCTCTAGCCAGCTCCTTCCTCCTTGTTCGTTTGGAAGGAGAACCTATATGAAGAAAGAAAGACATAGTCTGTAACCAATGCTCTTTAAGATTAACTCAATCATTCAGCAGAAATTTGTGTTGCAGTACAACTAGCAACTTGCAAGCGCATTACATAACTATTGAGGCCAGTATCTATCTAACCTCACACTTCTTCATCCTTGCTCTAACATTAGTGGGAGTTTAAGGAACAAATTCTACGAGCACTGTGGACTTCCATTGGAGTCGACTATGAAAGTACACCAGTCTTATTCTTCTTCTTATCTCTTGTTTTGGAAAATTGGTACGTTATTTTCTGCAAGCCGGCATAATGCCAGCGCAGTAAACTTGCACCCGAGAAAAAGAGACGCACGCCATGAGGAGTGACCTAGACTTGCGTTGCCGTTGCGTTACTGTACCCGTCCAGTACATGCAGGTGGTGAAGCTCTTACTTTTCTATTACGGGTGGCACTGAGAATACTCTGTTACAACTCAAGGGCTACTGCTTAATTAATTTAACTTTCACCCTACAGTGGAAATGAGTACTAGAAATGGAAAATTGAAGAAGATAAATAATCTGATTATCTATCACTTCACATGGGATGTTTTTGCTTATATATGGGATGACTTTAGGTGCTTTGCTTTTTATTGAGTGACCACTGATACATCCACACATGAATGACTGAGTACTACTAAACTTATTAAGAGAGGTAGGGAGTGGCCACCATAATAACCGGATCTATGCAGTGCTTGCAATACAAACTACTGCTACTATTTATGGTAGTATTTGGACAAAATTAAAAGTTATTTTCCTTGCCTTTCCTACACTGGAACGGACGTGCGGGTGCAGTGTTACATGCTCTTCAAAGTTACACTTAATTCATCCACTGACCGTCTACTCTCTCTAGATCATGGGTACTCACAAACTTTCTCTCAGGGGCTACATTTACAGTGTAGTTTGGGGCCGAGGGCCGCACTGGTGGGGGCGGAGTCAGAGGGGGCGGGGCTAAAGCAAAACGATAACTTGTGACCATGAGGTTGCACACAGGTCCCTGCAGCAGATGCCCTCATCCACTGAGCCACCAGACCCAGCATTTACATACATCTCTCTCCCTCCTGCTCTCCCTCCTGCCCTCCCTCCATCTCTCTCTCCCTCCTGCCCTCCCTCTCCCTCCCCCTCTGTCATCTCACTGTGTGTGTGTCTATCTGTGTCAGCCTTCAGCCCGGGTTGAGACCGCTTCCTCAACGCGCACACACAGACAATAACACCAAAGTACTTAACAGGTCTTTAAAAGACCATTAACATATTATTGAGGCTTTGTTTGTTTTAGCGCCCCTGCTTCTCCACCCTGACAATCACTGCTTGCCCGGCCCCACAGAGCAGAGGCTTTGTTCTATTTCACCTCTTTGTGGCCTTGCATCTCCACTCTGCTCTGTGGGGGCCGGGGGAGCAGTGATTGTCAGAGTGGAGATGCAGGGGCGCTAACAGGTGAAATACAAAAAAGCCTCTGCTCTGTGGGGGCCGGGGGAGCAGTGATTGTCTGCAAGGTCTGCGCACCGCCAAGGAAGGCTTGCCGGGCCACCAACGGCCCGCGGGCCGTACTAGGAGTACCCCTGCTCTAGATACACATATGCTATCTAAGAGTCAGATAGTAGCATGATCCAGGTATATGGACACATACAGTTTCTGTGTCACCGACCCAGGCTGTTGTCCTTCCACCCATCATTGCTTCATCATTCACCCAGCCATGCATCTCATATTCTTGCCTTCCCAGCTAGTCTTCAATCTCAATAAGTAAGGAATATATAAGAACTTACCTCTGGCCGCCACCACCACCGTCTCAACTCTCACAGCCGCCGCCGCCGCCTCCTCCCCTGAAGAATCGCCCTCCGCCTCCATGTCGAGCACCACCACCTCCACACTGGCCCCGCCACCAGATGTTCCACCTACAAAGTACATTTAAGAATGTTAGAATAAAGCACTCACTAGTCACTAGTATTTGGTCTAGGAATGAAGACATGTGAAAACAATGTAATTTGTGACTGTCTACGTTAAAGTTAAAAAAAATGTCCCTTTTTCCAGGGAAGGTTGTCTTGCTGCACTTTTTGGCACAACTGATGAAGGCTGTTTTTTTAACACGCACCATTTTTCTCCACACAGACAGAAGATGGACTTCTAACAACAAGATCAAGTTGAAACCAGGTGAGAGCTCGGCTCGTTATGACTTCATTTTAATAAATGTGTTTACTTTTAATAAAGCTTTTAAACTTAAATACAATCTGTGTTTTTTGGTCCAGACTAGAGTGACTGAGCGAAAGGTTTTGCAATTTTTGCAAGCATGAGTCCAGATAGAACACTTCAAAAGACATTATGGACAATCCCAGAGGACTGCACTAAGTTGATAGAGCTATTGCTGACTAGAATCATGGGAGTTTCGCCAACCGTGCAATCTTAGTTAGCTACACAGACAGACTAATAAGAATAATCTAGTAATACCACAGGGAGTCATAGTAGAGGCAGGATAAGAATTTAGATACAGTCTACAAGAAGAGCAAAGACAATTTTGAAAAAAGTCAAATGAGGAACGCTAGGAAAAATAGGTACTAGTCTAAAATGAAAACTTACTGGGGCCAGCAGAGGAGCCCTCGCCTGCCCGATCCTGGCCCTGTTGAACAGCATCCGCCGCCTGCTGCTCCTGTGTCCTCCTCTCGCCCCTGGGGGGAGCTGACGTACAACATGAAAGAAAGAACAGAAAACATGGATGATTGTTGCTTGTCAATGTCAACCAAATCAAACATTTCAAAAGAACAATAACAAAATATTTCCGCGAAATTATATTGATTATGGTTACTTTTCATTTATTTGCGGACCTGTGACTTCGAAAGTCACGTAACTCACTAAACAAAGTACTGAAACGTTCACCTAGGACTGGCAGGCAGCAGTCCGCAGGCAAGACGCAAAGTGACAGACAAACTCCATTGTGATTTCAGTCAGATCAGTGACAACACTAACAGTTGCCTGCTACATTACCAGTCATTTAAATAGTCAAACTATCAATCCACCGCCACTATTTTTCTTATTGTCAGGGTTACAAAGGAAGGGGCAGATTTAAGCCCTTGCGGCTCTTTTGCGCCGTTCTTGCGTGACTTTTGTGACGCAGCAGCTAAACAAAAAAGGGCGCCATGGTGCGGCGTATAATATTATAACAACGTGACGCATTTGGGAGATGCATCCCGTTATAAAGCCCTGCGCCATCAGGGGGCGTTCCGGCGCAAGGGAGGGCATTCCTGCGCTGGAACACATCCTAATAGTGGCTGAGGGAAATCTACAAAATATCAATCAGTCACCTTTAGGACAATGATGCGTCACACAAACCCTGCACCTGCTTGAAGCAGACGTACGGCTTGACCCAGCATTGGGGAGATAGGGTACCCCAGAGCATTGATGGAGCTGCGCCATCGTTGCGACGCAACTCCAGCAGTAAAGCTTCGGTGACGTTTTGGGCCCATGGTGCGCCGCATTGCAAATACGGCGCACCATGTTTGGTGGTGGTAGCGGGCCGCACAATTAATGGCGCATCCCTGCTACTTTGCAGGGATGCGACGGTAATTGCAATTCTGCCCCTTAGGGGAATACTTACTTACGCGTTCTGGCGCATCTCCAGAGATGCGCCAGATCAAATGCGTCACGCAAAACTACCCTTGCGACACGGCAGATGTGCCTCATTTACAATGCGGCGCGCCCTGGCGCAAGGGTAGGCACTTGCGTGACGCATCTCGTCACGTAAGAGCGGCGCATCGCTGGAGTCACGTCGCCAACGCAATGCAACTCCAGTAATGCTCAGGGCCACCCAATACTTAACATGCTGTGTCAGTCCTTTCGCCTGCTTCGAGCAGACATAGGGAATTGAATTGACGTAGCAGCGTCGCAGAAGTGCCTGCGTTAAATCTTGTACATTTCACGCAGGCAATTTTGCGAGGCGCACAGCCGCTGGACCGCCCACCCTGCGTACTAGGAACGCACCCATTGTGGTGCAGGCCCATGGCTTTATAACGTGACGCATCTCCCTAGATGCGTCATGCTGTAAATGACTCGCAGGGATGCGGCACGTTTACGCCGCTGTTGCGTCACGCAAGGCAACGTAAACGTGGCGCAAGGGGCTTGTAAATGTAATATGCCCCCTAGTGTCTAGCATTACGCAGTTCTGTAAAGTACACTCATACATAATAGTTACTCAGGCCAATGAGACCACGAAATAGAAAACAAATAAGCATAGTAGCAACGCCACTGAGAAGGAGAGCAGTGCACCTGAAATGCACAGAAGATTTTGAAATATAATTTAACTACAATGTAATCGTCATCAGCGGCATTATTGGCTTGCTCCATGTAAAAAACAAATATTTGCAATACAACAACACAGAGCAGGAGAAAACATCATAGTAGTGAGTGATTAAATGGCTACTACTACTCACCAAGCCCGGGGATCTCCAAGCCGAGCTGGTCCAGCAGGTCGCGCTCGCGGTCCAGGAGGTCCGTCCAGCGATGGGTGACCTGGCTGTAGGTGCGCTGGACCCCGTAGAGGTGGGATATGGCCCAGCACACCTTCTCCCACCGCTTCCGGCGCTCCCGCATGTTGTAGCCGCCGGCCGCGATCCTGCCGCCTCCCGCGATGGTCCTGGGCAGGCGGCGCTGGACGAAGTAGACCAGCGCGCCCACTTCCTCCGGGCTGAATATCTCCCGTCGCGTCACCTGCTCCCCCCTCAATCTCCCGCATGCTGTCCTGCCACTGGGACCAGCACTACTCCCCGCCGCTGCTGCGGCCCTCAAGTGCCTGGGCAGCTTCACGGCGCCTGGCTTGACCATGGTCTGGGCAGGTAAGGTAGGAAGAAGTAGAAAATTAAGAAAGAATAGGATAGGGAAGAAGAAAAGAAAAGAGTTTAAAAAAGTAGTTTAAAAGTAAAGAAAAATAGCAGAAAAGACAAAAATATACAGCTAGGAAAAGAGAGGGATAGATAAGAAGCAAAATCGTAAAAAAAAAAAAATAGCAGAAAAGACAAAAATATACAGCTAGGAAAAGAGAGGGATAGATAAGAAGCAAAATCGTAAAAAAAAAACTGAAAACAAGCAAAGGATGGCAAAGATACCAAGAGGATTAAACACCATGCCCAGACACAGGAAATGAATGAAAAACAAGATGGCCGGCGCCCGTTCACGAGCGTGAAAGAAAGTTCGCGCGAGATTTTCCTCGCGATCTCGTGCGAACCTGTAGATTTCCCGCGCGATCTCGTGCGAACCTCTACTCGCAATGCGCTTACTGCGCGAGATTATACATAGCGGGCGGAAACGGAAATACGTCACGGAAACAAAATGGCCGCGCCCGTACTCGACCTTGGGGTAAATTTGCGTGTTGCGCTGCAAGCGGCTCGCGAATACTGCAAAAAAACTCGCGAAACAACAAGCCGCAAAAAAAATAAAATGCTCATTCGCACGAATTGGCGGCTTCCGCGGTCGGTTTCGCACGACGCCGCGCCCCGCGAATAGCGCGAAAAAAACCGAAAAACGATTTCAGCAAAAGCAAAAGCAATGAGCAGGTGCAAAAGGTCAACCTCATGATTTGTAACGATTCTTTGTAGTGCTTCCTGAGGGGGCCCTCCAGAATTCGGTTGCCTGCTTGCAACTATTTTGTGTGACCCTGCTCTGACCTTAACTGTATGCCACAAAGGTCCTGATTTACAGCTAAAGGAGCAGACAAGCAGGTGCCAGGCTGGAACTTTAAATTCTTTCAGTGACACATTAATTAGCCCCTAATTCATTATTGTCAGTTGGGGCAGGGCAGGTGTTGTTAATAAACTAACCCCAAATTAATTCATGTCAGTTCAAGCAGGGCAGGTGGGCTTGCTTTTCCCCCCCATCTTCTACAGTGATGATGAACCAGAGGGTGGCATTGATGTAACAGAGGGTGGCATGGGTCAAAGAGAGGGTGCCAGTGGTAAAACAGAGGGTGCTGGGAGGCTGTGATGATGAACCAGACGTAGAAACAACATAGTCGCGACCGTTGCGAGCCGACAAGTAAGTTCGCAATTGCGAACTAGTACCAAATCCTCGCGAACTGGCAGAAACAATTGCGAACACACAAAAAAAAAAATCCGCAAATTCGCGGGAATTCGCGGATTTTGCGGATTGCGAATCTGCAAATCCGCAAAATTCGCGAACGCGAGATCCGCAAAATTCGCTCATGCTTAGTCATGAGTGATGTAATATGTGACATCATCAGCAGTGCATTGCACACGCAAGTTATAGTGAGTCCAACTAACTATAACGTGGGAATTTCAATGGTTTTATGCGAGTAAAATTTCCACCTAACTATAACTGGTGTGAAACCTATGTTTTTTTCAGTGAATATATATATATATTTATATTACTGCTCCTCGATCCTCCCAATTCCATGTGAAGGAAGACAGCACTCGAGGGGGAATTCAATTCAAACGGCGTTTATTCAGCAATAGACAGACGCGTTTTGGAGATAACTCCTTCCTCGGTGTCAACTTGGTAAGTGTTACGCGGCGCCATTTAAACTAATCAGTGTATGTTTCACGTAAACAAAGAGGGGACAAACTCAATGTTTCATATTGCGCGCCATCTTGTAAATGTTTCATATTGTGTACAAGTACATATTTCTCTGTCTATAACCTTCGTAATGCCAGTTCTTTCAATTTATTGTGCTTAGTCACGCATCAGAGATAATATTGACGGCATTCACAGCAGTACTCTTAGTTTGCTGTGGATCGGCAATTGCAACTTAAATCAGGTTGCTAGAACCCTCGATGTCCCGTGTATATCAAAACATGATTGGTGCCAACATTATTCTTTTTAGTTCATACCAAAATACATATATCTGACATTCAGTTAAAGGAAGTGGACCAAACCTTTGAATGGCATCCGTCTTCTTGGAAATGCAAACCCATCAGTTATTCGTTTGCTATCCAAGTTCAATACTCTAAGCAAATAACTGCAATTTTATGAAAAACATAGCAATGTGACAAGAGTTATCCCTTTTCTTTCAATTAACATCCTGCTAAATGGTAAATAAATCCCCTCTGGGATCTATCTAGCGAAGATCGGCTTAATACAGTCTCTAGCTTGGTTGGTCCCCACTATACATCCGAACATCCTCACAAAACATCCTCCATTTAGTACAATCAAAAATAATCAGGTAATTACTGTCATTAGCAAAACAAGAAAAGAGAAGAAAAGCTAATTCCCCAGGTGCACTGCTAGTTCTTCCCCACTATTTAATCCTCCAGGTGATTTAGTCTGTTAGTCTACTATATACCTGGATTCCAGCCTTCTTAGCTTTAACATTCTATCTCCCCCTCTCGGGCTGCGTGGTACACAGTCCAGACTGAAGTATTCCAATAGATCCCTGTTACTTCTGTGTTTGATGGAAAAATGTCGTGGCACTGGATACGAAAAATCTATTTTCACGATGGCAAGCATGTGTTCTAGAATTCTTAGTTTTACACAATTGATGGTGCTCCCTATATACTTAAGTCCACATGGACACTTTAAACAGTAAACTGCGAAGGTAGTTTTGCAGGTCAGAAATTTGTTTATTCTCCTCCCTTCTTTTATACCTTTCATTTCATATGAGAGGGTTCTCTTACTGAAGGTGCAAGCCTTACATTTTCCGCAAGGGAAAAACCCTCTCATTTCTTGTAATGTGCCGTGTCTGACAAATGACTATGTACCAAGTCGTCCCTAAGGGATTGTGCCTTCCTGAAAGTGATCGATGGAGCTACTGGAACATCTCCGCCAATTATGGTGTCAGTTTTAAGTACGTGCCAGTGTTTTTCATAATTTTCCTAAGAATGTCCGCATCTTGTGAAAAAGTGGTTATCAGCCGAAACCTACCATCATTGCATTTTTTCGCTTGTTTAGGTTTAAAAAGATCATCTCTGGCTATGGATTCCACTCTTTTCAGAGTGCTTTCCAAAAGCCTCATACTGTAGCCCCTTGCTGCACATCTATTGATGCTGTCTGCGGCTGCTAGATCAAAATCACTTTTGTTGGTGCAGTTGCGTTTTAATCCCATACTATTTTTGAGGTTCTCTGGATGGCTCCTAGAGGCATATAGAGTACTATTACCGGCAGTTGGTTTCCTAAAAAGTGCAGTACTGATCTTTCCACCCTGTATCTCTATTTTCAGGTCCAAGCAGTTTGCTGCAACAAAACTGACTTGTCCTGTGAACCTTAGATTGACATGATTCTCGTTTAGTAATGCAACATATTCTTCTGCCTCGCTAACTGGTCCACAATTTTTTTGGACCATTTCTCTTTGTCGAGTCCCCAGACCATTTGCTCCTCCCACCAGCCCACAAATAAATTTGCGTAACTGGAGGCGAAGCAGGTGCCCATCGCTGTCCCGGAGACCTGCCTGAAGAGATCCCCCTGAAAAAGAAAGATATTGTTAAAGACGCAGTATCTTACTAGTTCTAGCAGCATCTGGTTACGTAGATCAAATTTCAGTTGACGTTTCATTAGAAAGTATTCCACTGCCTCTAGACCCTATATATGATCAATGCATGTATAGAGGCTGGTAATATCTAAAACAATTGAACAATAGGTTGGTTGGCAATCCACTTTGTCAATATGAGTGATGAAATCCGTAGTGTCTTTTATGTAAGATTTTAAACATAAGACAGCCTCAAAAAGATAATGATCTAGAAACCTTGAAAGGTTCTCAGTCAGGCTTCCCATTGAGGAGACTATGGGTCATCAGGGTGGATAATCTTTGTCTTTGTGCACCTTAGGCAGTGTTAAAAGTCGGTAGGATCGGGTTGGTCGTCCTCATGAAAAGATGTTCATCTAAATCCAGCATTTGTCTATCCTGCCACTTTTTAAGCAATGAATGGAGTTGAAGAATACTGTTATATATATTTATATATATATATATATATATATATATATATATATATATATATATATATATATATATATATATATATATATTATATATATATATATATATATATATATATATATATATATATATATATATATATATATATATATATATATATATATATATATATATATATATATATATATATATATATATATATATATATATATATATATATATATATATATATCGCTCAGGGTTCCCAGCAGGGAAATGAAAACGCACTCTCTCGTCACAGTTTAGTTACAGCGGTTTATTTCAGCAACCAGTACCCAACGCGTTTCGCTTCTTATATATATATATATATATATATATATATATATATATATATATATATATATATATATATATATATATATATATATATATATATATATATATATATATATATATATATATATATATATATATATATATATATATCGCTCAGGGTTCCCAGCAGGGAAATGAAAACGCACTCTCTCGTCACAGTTTAGTTACAGCGGTTTATTTCAGCAACCAGTACCCAACGCGTTTCGCTTCTTACAAAGCTTGCTCACGGGATGTTGAGCCAGTTTCTAAGTCCTCCTTTTAAACACAGAGTCATGTGACTTCCTGTGTAATTAATGGATGCATGCTGGTTAATGTAGTGTCCACTACATTTTCGTCACCAGTTTGCACCATTCTGTGTCGTTGTGCAGTTATTAACAGAAAGAAAAAAGGGGGGGGAGTGCATTTGTTCGTATGCAGACAAAATAATTAACTCTTTAGTGAGTTTGTATGTGCACTTTCTCTCTCCAATGAGCCCATTGGATGAGTTGTACAGTGTCACTTGTTGCTGTTCCCAGGTTTTGGGTTTTGAATCAGCGTTCTGGTCACAGAGTTTTTTACTGTGGTTGTATATGTGTTGGTCGCCCTCTAGTGGGCTAGTTTACATTCCTGGGTGCAGGGGTCCACTTCTGCATCTTACTGCCAAGAAAGTTAGAGGTGTACGTAAAGTTCTTCCGTTAAGTTGAGACCTCTAGGTTCTAGAGTCCAGAAATTGATAATGTGTTTGGATTCCTTACGTCTCAGGTTTTTCAGGTGATCACCACCTCGCTCAGTATGTGGGACTTGTTCTATGGCACAGAATGTAAGTGATTCCCAGTTACTTTCATGTGCTTGTTCCATGTGTTTCGCCACTGCATAGGAACGATCTTTATTCGTTGTTGCCCTTCTGTGTTCTAATATCCTCTTCTTTTCTTCGAAGGCTGTGCTCCCTATATATTTCTTGTTACAGGGGCATTCAATTAGATATACCACATATGTGCTTTTGCACGTCAGATGTTGTGGTATTGTCCATTTCGTTCCTTTTCTGACTTCTATTTCTTTGGTTGGTTTTGCGATTTTACATACTTTGCAGTGTCTGCATGGAAAGAAACCCTTTCGTTGCAGCCAGTCGATCTTTGGTGTTTCTTTGAAATGGCTGTTTACTAGACGATCTCCCAAGTTTCTAGTTCGTCTGTAGGTTATGTTTGGGTGATCACCTATGATTAGTGCCAGGGTGGGGTCCGTTTTCAAGATTGGCCAGTGTTTCTGTATGATTTTTGACAACTTATTATTTTCTGCACTGTGGGTTGTTATTAAACGGATCACGTCATTTTGTGTGTCATTTTTTACTTGCTGTTTCTCCGGTTTATGCAGGAGTTCGTTGCGATCCTGTGAAAGTGCTCTTTGTAGGCACTGTTCCACCACTTTACTAGGGTATCCCCTTGCTTTGAATCTGGTTGCAGCGTTTATGCTGTGTCGCTGGAATTCTTCATCATCTGAGCAGTTTCGCCTAAGTCGTAAGAATTCTCTGTATGGAACACTCCATTTTAGTTTGTTATTGTGAAAACTCTCACCATGGAGAATAGCATTTGTGGCTGTTAGTTTGTGGTGCAAGGTGGTTTGTATCTTGCCATTTCTGATGTAGATCTCTGTATCCAGAAATGTTACCCTTTCTGTGCTTGTTTCCATCGTGAATTTCAAGTTGGTTGTGGTGTTATTCAGTTTGTCAAAGTATGTGAGAAAATCTTCCTTAGTGCCGTCCCAAATTGTTAACAAATCATCAATGAATCGAAGCCACAAGATGATTTTCGTGCTCCATTGGTAATTGCTTGTATGCCAGGCCTGATGCTGTTCGAACCATCCCATGGTTAAGTTCGCATAGTTGGGCGAGAATGAAAAGCCCATGGCACAGCCTTTTGTTTGTTTGTATATTTTTTTGTTGAACAAGAAGATGTTTTGGTTCAAACATAAAAAGATCATTTCATTTAACATTTCATTGTGATCTTTATATTTGATGTTACGTTTACCAAGAAAGAATTTGCAGGCTTGTGTCCCTACGTGCTGTTCAATATTGGTGTATAATGACACCACGTCCATTGTAATCAATAGGTAGTTGGGCGACCATGTTACGGTTTCACGTTTCTGTAATAAGTCTGTTGTATCTTTCAAGTAGGCTGGCAGTTGTTTCACCAAGGGTGCCAAGAATTTGTCAACGTAATTTGATATAGGCTCCATAAGTGAGTTTTTATCTGAGACAATCGGTCTCCCGGGAGGGTTTTGCTTGTCCTTATGCACCTTCGGGAGGTGGTAGAAGGTGGGTACCACTGGGTTTTTGTTATCCAACTATTTGAGTTCTTGGTAATCAATTAGGCCCTAGGCGTGCCATGTGGATAGTTTTGTTTTTAGTTTGAATTGTAATTCCTTGGTTGGGTCTTTGTCCAATTCTATATAGCAGTTTCTATCCTCTAGCTGGCGTTGGGTCTCTGCCACATATTCCACTTTTTCCATGATAACGATGTTTCCACCTTTATCTGCAGGTTTTATCTCTACTGTTGGGTCCATTTCAAGTTGTTTCAGTTGTACCAGTTGTGATTTGGTTAAGTTGTGTTTGTTCCTATTTGGCTGTAGTTTATAGAGATCTTCCACTACTAGCTCTTGAAAGAGATCGATTTTGTTGCCTGCTGGAAGTTGTGGATTGAATCTTGATTTGGTCCTGAGGCCACTTTCACTGGCCCCCTGAGTGGGCAGCACCTCTTCAAGGGTCATTAGTGCTTCTTCCTCTTGAGAGAGAGTAGTTGCTCCCATGGTTACAAGCGTCTTTAGACCACTTAGGTCTTCTGCCAGTATTTGCTCAGTTTGATTCCCACTTATGGTTTTTGTTTCTCTCTTAGATTTCTCTGCATAGATCTTTGCCAATTTTAACTTTCTGGTATATTTGTATATGTCGATTCTTACTTCAGTTGTGTTTATATGGGAAGTAGGACAAAATTGAGACCTTTGGTGAGGATGTTGGTTTCCATTTCTGTAAGTTCTCTTTTTGAGAAGTTAATAATATTCAGTTCTTGTTGGGTTTCGCCTGTAGAACTCACTTGCGTGGTTGTCTTAGATGATTTTTCGACCATGTGTCCTCCCTTGGTGTTGTGTTGGCCCCTTTGGCCTCTTCGTGTTTGTCTCCTCTTCCCCGTCCTCGGCCTCCTCTGCCTCTTCCCCTTTGTGGTTGGTCGTTTTTCTTCTGTCGATTTTCCACTGCTTCTCGCATCTCGATTAAAAAGTAGGGGTTTTCATTTCCCTGCTGGGAACCCTGAGCGATATTGCAACGACTAACCCAGTCGTAGAAAACTGCACCACGCCATCAACAGAGCGCATACATATATATTCCAGGGAAATCCAATGTAGACGCTGCAGAGAAGTCTGACAGCAAACACGGACACGGACCCAAAAGTAAGTGCAAGGAAATTTTATTCCACGGTGTTCAAAGTCATCATGACGCGTTTCGCGCTTCCACGAGCGCTTGATCACATGACACAGCTCTAACAGGGCATTGGTTTAAATACTTTAAATCTAAGAGTCACATGTATACGCTTTCAATGGAAACAGAAGAGTTTTTGTAGATTTAAAGGAAATAAATAAACGCTACACATACATTATCTAAACGCTTCCAGAATACATGAATAGACATATTGTATTAATTGCATGGCTAAAAACATGTGCAAAATAGTAGTTCTAATAAATGTTAATAAAAACCAAGTTCTGCTAAAAAAACGGTGAATAGTGCAAACAGTGTTTAAACATATACCAAATAAAGTGCATAATTTATAAATATTTACAACAAGGGGTGGTGAGGGACAGAGTCTCTGAATTAAACAGAATACTCTCACCCAGTCAAGAGATCAGGGCTAGATCCAACACCGTTTTTTAGCTCACTGCACCATCCCAGTTTCAGAACCTGGCTGTATGCAAATTAGTCTGTTCCTGTCCCAGTGCATGATGGGAACAGGGCAAACCAAACTACAAAAGCCAATTCTTTCACTGGGAAGGAAACAAGCTACCGGGGACCGGTTTCTGGCATTTCAGCCTCTTCGGCCCGGCTTGCTTGAATGAGTGGTCTGCTCAATTCAGACACTCTGTTCATCACCACCCCCTTTTGTAAATCGATTTTGGCCACTATAGGTGTGGCAGGGTATACTCAGACATGAGTCCCTTTCTCACTGCTCCATCAGGATTCAAGCAAGCCGGGCCGAAGAGGCTGAAATGCCAGAAACCGGTCCCCGGTAGCTTGTCTCCTTTCTGGTTAAGAATTGGCTTGGTAGTTTAGTCTGCCCTGTTCCCATGATGCACTGGGCCAGGGACAGACTGATTTGCATATAGCCATGTTCTGAGCTGGGATGGGGCAGTGAGATAAATAACGGTGATGGATCAAGCCCTGATCTTTGGACTGGGTAAGAGTGGTCTGCTCAATTCAGACACTCTGTTCATCACCACCCCCTTTTGTAAATCGATTTTGGCCACTATAGGTGTGGCAGGGTATACTCAGACATGAGTCCCTTTCTCACTGCTCCATCAGGATTCAAGCAAGCCGGGCCGAAGAGGCTGAAATGCCAGAAACCGGTCCCCGATAGCTTGTCTCCTTTCTGGTTAAGAATTGGCTTGGTAGTTTAGTCTGCCCTGTTCCCATGATGCACTGGGCCAGGGACAGACTGATTTGCATATAGCCATGTTCTGAGCTGGGATGGGGCAGTGAGATAAATAACGGTGATGGATCAAGCCCTGATCTTTGGACTGGGTAAGAGTGGTCTGCTCAATTCAGACACTCTGTTCATCACCACCCCCTTTTGTAAATCGATTTTGGCCACTATAGGTGTGGCAGGGTATACTCAGACATGAGTCCCTTTCTCACTGCTCCATCAGGATTCAAGCAAGCCGGGCCGAAGAGGCTGAAATGCCAGAAACCGGTCCCCGGTAGCTTGTCTCCTTTCTGGTTAAGAATTGGCTTGGTAGTTTAGTCTGCCCTGTTCCCATGATGCACTGGGCCAGGGACAGACTGATTTGCATATAGCCATGTTCTGAGCTGGGATGGGGCAGTGAGATAAATAACGGTGATGGATCAAGCCCTGATCTTTGGACTGGGTAAGAGTGGTCTGCTCAATTCAGACACTCTGTTCATCACCACCCCCTTTTGTAAATCGATTTTGGCCACTATAGGTGTGGCAGGGTATACTCAGACATGAGTCCCTTTCTCACTGCTCCATCAGGATTCAAGCAAGCCGGGCCGAAGAGGCTGAAATGCCAGAAACCGGTCCCCGGTAGCTTGTCTCCTTTCTGGTTAAGAATTGGCTTGGTAGTTTAGTCTGCCCTGTTCCCATGATGCACTGGGCCAGGGACAGACTGATTTGCATATAGCCATGTTCTGAGCTGGGATGGGGCAGTGAGATAAATAACGGTGATGGATCAAGCCCTGATCTTTGGACTGGGTAAGAGTGGTCTGCTCAATTCAGACACTCTGTTCATCACCACCCCCTTTTGTAAATCGATTTTGGCCACTATAGGTGTGGCAGGGTATACTCAGACATGAGTCCCTTTCTCACTGCTCCATCAGGATTCAAGCAAGCCGGGCCGAAGAGGCTGAAATGCCAGAAACCGGTCCCCGGTAGCTTGTCTCCTTTCTGGTTAAGAATTGGCTTGGTAGTTTAGTCTGCCCTGTTCCCATGATGCACTGGGCCAGGGACAGACTGATTTGCATATAGCCATGTTCTGAGCTGGGATGGGGCAGTGAGATAAATAACGGTGATGGATCAAGCCCTGATCTTTGGACTGGGTAAGAGTGGTCTGCTCAATTCAGACACTCTGTTCATCACCACCCCCTTTTGTAAATCGATTTTGGCCACTATAGGTGTGGCAGGGTATACTCAGACATGAGTCCCTTTCTCACTGCTCCATCAGGATTCAAGCAAGCCGGGCCGAAGAGGCTGAAATGCCAGAAACCGGTCCCCGGTAGCTTGTCTCCTTTCTGGTTAAGAATTGGCTTGGTAGTTTAGTCTGCCCTGTTCCCATGATGCACTGGGCCAGGGACAGACTGATTTGCATATAGCCATGTTCTGAGCTGGGATGGGGCAGTGAGATAAATAACGGTGATGGATCAAGCCCTGATCTTTGGACTGGGTAAGAGTGGTCTGCTCAATTCAGACACTCTGTTCATCACCACCCCCTTTTGTAAATCGATTTTGGCCACTATAGGTGTGGCAGGGTATACTCAGACATGAGTCCCTTTCTCACTGCTCCATCAGGATTCAAGCAAGCCGGGCCGAAGAGGCTGAAATGCCAGAAACCGGTCCCCGGTAGCTTGTCTCCTTTCTGGTTAAGAATTGGCTTGGTAGTTTAGTCTGCCCTGTTCCCATGATGCACTGGGCCAGGGACAGACTGATTTGCATATAGCCATGTTCTGAGCTGGGATGGGGCAGTGAGATAAATAACGGTGATGGATCAAGCCCTGATCTTTGGACTGGGTAAGAGTGGTCTGCTCAATTCAGACACTCTGTTCATCACCACCCCCTTTTGTAAATCGATTTTGGCCACTATAGGTGTGGCAGGGTATACTCAGACATGAGTCCCTTTCTCACTGCTCCATCAGGATTCAAGCAAGCCGGGCCGAAGAGGCTGAAATGCCAGAAACCGGTCCCCGGTAGCTTGTCTCCTTTCTGGTTAAGAATTGGCTTGGTAGTTTAGTCTGCCCTGTTCCCATGATGCACTGGGCCAGGGACAGACTGATTTGCATATAGCCATGTTCTGAGCTGGGATGGGGCAGTGAGATAAATAACGGTGATGGATCAAGCCCTGATCTTTGGACTGGGTAAGAGTGGTCTGCTCAATTCAGACACTCTGTTCATCACCACCCCCTTTTGTAAATCGATTTTGGCCACTATAGGTGTGGCAGGGTATACTCAGACATGAGTCCCTTTCTCACTGCTCCATCAGGATTCAAGCAAGCCGGGCCGAAGAGGCTGAAATGCCAGAAACCGGTCCCCGGTAGCTTGTCTCCTTTCTGGTTAAGAATTGGCTTGGTAGTTTAGTCTGCCCTGTTCCCATGATGCACTGGGCCAGGGACAGACTGATTTGCATATAGCCATGTTCTGAGCTGGGATGGGGCAGTGAGATAAATAACGGTGATGGATCAAGCCCTGATCTTTGGACTGGGTAAGAGTGGTCTGCTCAATTCAGACACTCTGTTCATCACCACCCCCTTTTGTAAATCGATTTTGGCCACTATAGGTGTGGCAGGGTATACTCAGACATGAGTCCCTTTCTCACTGCTCCATCAGGATTCAAGCAAGCCGGGCCGAAGAGGCTGAAATGCCAGAAACCGGTCCCCGGTAGCTTGTCTCCTTTCTGGTTAAGAATTGGCTTGGTAGTTTAGTCTGCCCTGTTCCCATGATGCACTGGGCCAGGGACAGACTGATTTGCATATAGCCATGTTCTGAGCTGGGATGGGGCAGTGAGATAAATAACGGTGATGGATCAAGCCCTGATCTTTGGACTGGGTAAGAGTGGTCTGCTCAATTCAGACACTCTGTTCATCACCACCCCCTTTTGTAAATCGATTTTGGCCACTATAGGTGTGGCAGGGTATACTCAGACATGAGTCCCTTTCTCACTGCTCCATCAGGATTCAAGCAAGCCGGGCCGAAGAGGCTGAAATGCCAGAAACCGGTCCCCGGTAGCTTGTCTCCTTTCTGGTTAAGAATTGGCTTGGTAGTTTAGTCTGCCCTGTTCCCATGATGCACTGGGCCAGGGACAGACTGATTTGCATATAGCCATGTTCTGAGCTGGGATGGGGCAGTGAGATAAATAACGGTGATGGATCAAGCCCTGATCTTTGGACTGGGTAAGAGTGGTCTGCTCAATTCAGACACTCTGTTCATCACCACCCCCTTTTGTAAATCGATTTTGGCCACTATAGGTGTGGCAGGGTATACTCAGACATGAGTCCCTTTCTCACTGCTCCATCAGGATTCAAGCAAGCCGGGCCGAAGAGGCTGAAATGCCAGAAACCGGTCCCCGGTAGCTTGTCTCCTTTCTGGTTAAGAATTGGCTTGGTAGTTTAGTCTGCCCTGTTCCCATGATGCACTGGGCCAGGGACAGACTGATTTGCATATAGCCATGTTCTGAGCTGGGATGGGGCAGTGAGATAAATAACGGTGATGGATCAAGCCCTGATCTTTGGACTGGGTAAGAGTGGTCTGCTCAATTCAGACACTCTGTTCATCACCACCCCCTTTTGTAAATCGATTTTGGCCACTATAGGTGTGGCAGGGTATACTCAGACATGAGTCCCTTTCTCACTGCTCCATCAGGATTCAAGCAAGCCGGGCCGAAGAGGCTGAAATGCCAGAAACCGGTCCCCGGTAGCTTGTCTCCTTTCTGGTTAAGAATTGGCTTGGTAGTTTAGTATGCCCTGTTCCCATGATGCACTGGGCCAGGGACAGACTGATTTGCATATAGCCATGTTCTGAGCTGGGATGGGGCAGTGAGATAAATAACGGTGATGGATCAAGCCCTGATCTTTGGACTGGGTAAGAGTGGTCTGCTCAATTCAGACACTCTGTTCATCACCACCCCCTTTTGTAAATCGATTTTGGCCACTATAGGTGTGGCAGGGTATACTCAGACATGAGTCCCTTTCTCACTGCTCCATCAGGATTCAAGCAAGCCGGGCCGAAGAGGCTGAAATGCCAGAAACCGGTCCCCGGTAGCTTGTCTCCTTTCTGGTTAAGAATTGGCTTGGTAGTTTAGTCTGCCCTGTTCCCATGATGCACTGGGCCAGGGACAGACTGATTTGCATATAGCCATGTTCTGAGCTGGGATGGGGCAGTGAGATAAATAACGGTGATGGATCAAGCCCTGATCTTTGGACTGGGTAAGAGTGGTCTGCTCAATTCAGACACTCTGTTCATCACCACCCCCTTTTGTAAATCGATTTTGGCCACTATAGGTGTGGCAGGGTATACTCAGACATGAGTCCCTTTCTCACTGCTCCATCAGGATTCAAGCAAGCCGGGCCGAAGAGGCTGAAATGCCAGAAACCGGTCCCCGGTAGCTTGTCTCCTTTCTGGTTAAGAATTGGCTTGGTAGTTTAGTCTGCCCTGTTCCCATGATGCACTGGGCCAGGGACAGACTGATTTGCATATAGCCATGTTCTGAGCTGGGATGGGGCAGTGAGATAAATAACGGTGATGGATCAAGCCCTGATCTTTGGACTGGGTAAGAGTGGTCTGCTCAATTCAGACACTCTGTTCATCACCACCCCCTTTTGTAAATCGATTTTGGCCACTATAGGTGTGGCAGGGTATACTCAGACATGAGTCCCTTTCTCACTGCTCCATCAGGATTCAAGCAAGCCGGGCCGAAGAGGCTGAAATGCCAGAAACCGGTCCCCGGTAGCTTGTCTCCTTTCTGGTTAAGAATTGGCTTGGTAGTTTAGTCTGCCCTGTTCCCATGATGCACTGGGCCAGGGACAGACTGATTTGCATATAGCCATGTTCTGAGCTGGGATGGGGCAGTGAGATAAATAACGGTGATGGATCAAGCCCTGATCTTTGGACTGGGTAAGAGTGGTCTGCTCAATTCAGACACTCTGTTCATCACCACCCCCTTTTGTAAATTAATTTATAAATATAGCAGCGCTACAGCTTTTACTGTTGTGGGCAGTACATACACCTTACTTACTTAGGCAATGGAGCCCCATTGCTCTAAAGACATTTTTTGTAAATAACAGTGTAAGTACAGGGGTGTTTGATGTTCTTAGAGCCTATGTGCAAAGACCAAGCAACTTAAGATGGAAATAGTTGCAGCAAAATCGAAATAGCGGTATAAATACCAGAAAATGGCCAACTCTGTTTTCAGAATCTCCCCTTTTCCCCCTTAATAGTGGGAGTATGTGTTTAAAAGTCACGGTATGATTACCAAACACAGAGGGACGTAGGTAAGGGGAAGAATAGCTCACCCATGATACACTGTTGTAACACTTTTTTCTTTTTTTCAAAGGTGAATATATACGACAGTCCATGTTAAGGTTTTGACTATTGTATTCTTATATCAACACAGTACAATCTAAGAATAGTGCATATCAGGATAAAATTGAGCCAACAGGACCTCATAGAATCGCCAATTAATAAGAACCTTTAAAATTGGTTATATAGAGGCTAAAATGATGAAATCTATTGTTGAAATAAATATGCATAGTATAAATAGAAAATTTAAATAAATATACATCAATTGTTAGTTAATAAATATTTATCTAAAGTGTACCACTAAAAAAAGTATTAAATTCAAAGTGTTTTTCCCTGTTGGTATTGTTGTTATAATATATATATAAATCGATATTTTGTACAACTACATTTTTAACATCAATATTTTGTACTGACCTGTTTAAGTATAGGGAGTCAATACTTTCGCATTCTATATTTTTTTCATTGATATTCTGTCAGGGAACCGAAGAGAAAACGACTATCCTCGTGCAATGTTAAAGAAGGCTTGCCGTAAATACACGACAGAGAACCACTCGGCCTCACATGGAATCTGGAACAAAATCACAGTTGGATTCGATAATACAGGACAACATGGGACAATGATGGAGTTTACCCATGGCAAATCCTGCACAATGTGGCACTTTACATTGGTTTGCTGCAAACCCATGATTGGTGAGTTACATGGACTACCCCTAAACTCTTTCGGAATGCCTGGCTCGATCATTGAGTCAATCAAAGGAACAGTTTCAGGGGTCAAATTATATTGTGGGATTTTTGGGAACTCAGCATTTGGTTTCACAGCAATACAGACTGGTTTGAACATCTTTGACAAAAATCATCTTTGGTTAGCAATGGGTACATTCCAATATCTGATCATTGTCTAGCAAGTTTAAAGACAGTGCCCTCATCATGAGTGTGAAACTTGATACCATCTGGAGTACAGGACTAGAATCACAGACAACAAATCAGTGATGATCCTCCAAGGACCCTATTTTAACAGGTACAGCTATTGAGACTGGGCTCGTAATTTGTTAACATGGACCTTCTGATACCCTCACTGTACCGGACCAGGATTATCAGTAAATGAAAGATTCTGACCTCTCTGGGTAGCTTTCATTTGTGTAACCACTATCTTTTCCTCTAGCTTCTTGTGTTTCATCTCTAATTCATCGCTGCAGTACTTTACACTTCTCGAAATGTCTTCAATGGGCTTACTCTGCCAACAAATTGAATGTTGTTGAATCATGGAACTTACCTTAGGATTCAATCCATACACAAATCTGTAAACCAAATGCCTCATATCCTTTGCCTCGGTCGTCTCTCTCCCACTGCACTGTTTAAATGCCTGCAACAATCTTTCATAGTAAGTATGTACTGACTCTGGTTTCTTGGGTCGTTCGATCAATCTTGACCCAATCAATCTCTTTGAGAGAGATTTTCAGTTTCAAGAAAGTAATTACCCAATTATATTTCTTCATGACCAGTACTGACGAAGCATGTGTTAGAGGATATCTAATTGGCTCTACTTCAGGCCGATCCACAGTAACCCTTCATTCAACCCACAGATCACTTGGAACCGCAATTTCAAATAGAGCATCCAAATCCTTCCAGAAAACTTTACATATTTTCACAAATCAATCAACCTGTCTATACCATTCCACTGGATTCTCTCTAAATGTTTGAAAATCATTTGTGAGGGATGCAAGATCCGACCTACTCCATGGTGTATATATACATACCCTTCACCAGGCAATTCTCTCATGGGAAGTATGTGTATGTCCAGTCATCTTCCTCTGTTCCAGAAGGAAGGATTTGTAAGCTGGCTTTCTTTGGTTACTTTCTCCTTGATCACCAGCCAGCCCATTTATCTAACTCATTCCACTTTCATTCCACTTTCGAACATAGGAATTCAATCCTTATATCGGTAGTTTCATTCGAGGCAGATGCATGTTTGCAATGTTTTAGGCACTAAAGCTCAACCTGTAGCTCCCCTGTTGGGCTTTTGATTTCTGAAAATAAATCCCATGCCTCTGAGCTAATTCTAATAGTCTGCCATGAGCCTGCCCTGCACGTCTGGTAATGTCTTTACACAAGAATAACAGTTGGTAAACTGGTAAGAATACAATTGAGACAATAAGAGGGATCCTACTACAATTTCTTCTAATTTTATTTTCACTTTAACCACATTGATATCCCTTTTTCTCTCTGTGACCTGGGCTGATATCCCACTCATTCCAGGATGTTAGCTATTTGCCAGAGTCTCTATTCCTCTGAACCAATCATCAAATTCTTGAGCACTAACATCTGGTTGTTCTACCAGAGTATTGAGAATTATTTCTCCACTATAGGTACCACTATTCCAAGAAGGGTGTGAATTCAAAAAGTGATATTTCAGGTGTTGGTGTCCCCATAGGCATCTCTGATCTAGAGGTGCTGTCATTTATTCACTGGTGGGGCATTCATGACGGGCATGGAAAAAGGGGACGATCTCTGAAGAAATCTCCTGATTTACAGTAGGGGTGGCACTGGAAACACCTGGAGTATTCCCTTGTCCTGGAACACTAGGAGTCTGAGGAGTCTGTCTTGTCATTGAACCTATAGAATTGTCAACTGCAGCATTTGTCCCAGTAGGAACAGCCAAGGTATGCGTAGTATTTCCTATGGCCCCCGCCTTATACAAAGGTACAACTGGATCAATAGTGACAGAAACTGTCAAGGCATTTGGGCCATTTAAAGCATACGAAGTGGGAGGAAATGTAAATACCAAATTCTCTCCCATTTAATTTGAATTTATATTTATGGGTGCTTAGGCCTCATTTATGGGTGCATTACTGATTCCACCAGTCTGAGTATCATTGTATGCAGGTGGACAGTTCCGTAATAAGTTGGTCACAAAATCCTCATCTGGTTCGCTGTCACTTTTCTCAATTTTATCATCTGTTTCTTCTGTTTCTTTCTTCTTTTTCTTTTCCTTGTGTTTACTCATCCCTTCACCTTCACTGGTGAATGTAGGATATAATCCAGCTGCCTCCATCATGTCAATTGTCCAAGCTTTTCGAGCTGCATCCAATCTACAATCCGTACAAGTGCATATGGCTTCTTTATTCTTCCCTTTAATATCTCTCTTTGTCTAAGAAGGGCTGAATGTTCTCAAGCATTTAGTGCTTCATATTGTGTAGGTCTAGGAGGCAGGTACATTTTATAGAATGCCCTTCTCAAGTTCTCAATAATCCTCAAACCTAATGTCCCGTAACAATATCTTTCTCAGTAAGTCTATGCCATTATGTGAATCAGGCACGTGTGAAGACCCACATCTACCACTATGATACAACCTGACGTACCTTCAGGTGGTGCGTCTACTCCCTTTCTAACGGGCACGGTCACATCTCCCTTTCCTAGACATTGTATTGCTTTAAAGAATTTCATTTTCAATCAAGTATACAGTATTCATAAATGACTTTTTGTTGAAACCAGAAAATGTTTTTTACCCACAATTCTTGGTTCAGCAATCACAACTTATTCCAGCGCAACTCTTTGTGATGTAGGCAACCAATTCCAGTGCTGCTCTACACCAGCCAACCTATGCCAGCGTGGCACACATGACGTCAATCTCACTCTTGCTGCAGCTCCCCCTCCTTTACAATTTTCACAAGGTTGTTCCTGTAAGCGAATTTAGGCAAAACAAATGCATGCAATTTCAACAACTAACTCTGCTCCTCTAAAGAAATTAAAGATTATTCACACACACAAGAAACAAATCGGAACAATAGTCTCTGACTTATTCTATCATTCACTTCAATTGAAACCTCGACCAGCAGGATCCCACTCAGATTGATAAAGTTATTCCTTGTGCACCGAGATCAACTATACCAACCCCATCTCACAATCACACAAAGTAAGTCATTATCTCAAGAATGCTGTTGTTGATGTCTCACAACAAGCACCACAACACAGCAGAAAACTACACCCAGTGTCTTCCACACTGTAACTTAACTTTACAGCATTTATCTATCCTGGGATCTTAGACCACTATAGACTCGATAACTACTTCAACTTCTGTGCATCAAGCACCACATTCATATATCAACTTAAATCCTCTCAGTATGACACCACACATCCACTGCAAAAAAAACACAATTTAAGCATAAGCAATTGCAACACGTAACCCTATTGATACTCACACTCCTCTGCTGCTGCAAGTCGTATTCGCACCGGTGATACTCAATCAATCATCCTACCGAACCATGGGCATTTGGGTTTGGACTGGGCTTGGGCAATTTCTAGATGGAACACCCTAACTCCCTCATGTCAGTGGACAGACCATCCTCTGCAACAAGACTTGATCCAGCATTTTATGGGCCTATATTTTACTTACTCTTGGTCCTCTGATGGACCATTTGCACTTGGCAAAGGGAGATAGCATGTAATCTCTTCCATCAATTTCATTAGACAGTGCAACACATTTGGCTATACAACGAGGACAAGGAATTGGTAGCCAAATTTAAGAAGGTTTATTACAAATTAGTAATCAAATTAAAGTAGATCCCTCTAAATACCATGCTATAAAGATACAGTATGATTCAGAAAAGGGGGTGGTAATGAACAGAGTGTCTGAATTAAGCAGACCACTCTTACCCAGTCCAAAGATCAGGGCTTGATCCATCACCGTTATTTATCTCACTGCCCCATACCAGCTCAGAACCTGGCTATATGCAAATCAGTCTGTCCCTGGCCCAGTGCATCATGGGAACAGGGCAGACTAAACTACCAAGCCAATTCTTCACCAGAAAGGAGACAAGCTACCGGGGACCGGTTTCTGGCATTTCAGCCGTCTTCGGCCCGGCTTGCTTGAATCCTGATGGAGCAGTGAGAAAGGGACTCATGTCTGAGTATACCCTGCCACACCTATAGTGGCCAAAAACTATTCAGAAAAGGGGGTGGTGATGAACAGAGTGTCTGAATTAAGCAGACCACTCTTACCCAGTCCAAAGATCAGGGCTTGATCCATCACCGTTATTGCTCATTGCACCATCAGGATTCAAGCAAGCCGGGCCGACGACGGCTGAAATGCCAGAAACCGGTCCCCGGAAGCTTGTTTCCTTCCCAGTGTAAGAATTGGCTTGGTAGTTTAGTTTGCCCTGTTCCCATCATGCACTGGGACAGGAACAGACTAATTTGCATATAGCCAGGTTCTGAACTGGGATGGTGCAGTGAGCTAAAAAACGGTGTTGGATCTAGCCCTGATCTCTTGACTGGGTGAGAGTATTCTGCTTAATTCAGAAACTCTGTCCATCACCACCCCTTGTTGTTAAATATTTTGTCCACCCTAAGCGTGGAAGGGTAAACTCAGATGTGAGTCCCTTGCTCATTGCACCATCAGGATTCAAGCAAGCCGGGCCGACGACGGCTGAAATGCCAGAAACCGGTCCCCGGAAGCTTGTTTCCTTCCCAGTGTAAGAATTGGCTTGGTAGTTTAGTTTGCCCTGTTCCCATCATGCACTGGGACAGGAACAGACTAATTTGCATATAGCCAGGTTCTGAACTGGGATGGTGCAGTGAGCTAAAAAACGGTGTTGGATCTAGCCCTGATCTCTTGACTGGGTGAGAGTATTCTGCTTCATTCAGAAACTCTGTCCATCACCACCCCTTGTTGTTAAATAAAGATACAGTATAACAACAGGCAACGAGCCTCCTAAAGAAATTGAGGCGGATCAAAATTAAACAGACAAGCAATTCTGTAGCAGTTATGCAATACACCACCACCAGTACCTGATGCCCAGAAAACAATCCTAATTTAGCTTGCCGATACATTAGTACTGTAAATATCCCAAGCACAGTACATAGTGGAAGAATGGTTCGGTTTTCTAGAGAGTCTCAGAAATCAAAAAGTTCAAAGAGATAGGAATAGGGTAGGGAAGTACATAGAACAAGTGTTAGAATTTAAGAAGCTCGGTCAAGATTCTTCATGGATCTGGAAATATGTGTTTGCCTAAGTCACACTTAAGGCAAAGTTCAAAGGAAGCATTGAGGTCTAAACCTCTCAAAGCCCATTCAAAGGTAGTGGGGAATCATGGAACATGTCTGCAAGGGCAAATGGAAAATCCTGCATAGAGTCTGAAAGAAGGGGTGTTCAGCAAAGAAGACTGAAAGAGTTCTGAAGAGTGTCCTGAAGTGTTCCAAAGAGAGATCTGTCAAGTTCTGGGATAGTCGGTATATTACAATCGTTAAAGTTCATAGGTGACACCCCTTTGGCCGCATCTTCACAGAAAGTCCATCGTCCATGGTGTTCACACGTTACAGACTGCAACATTTTAAAAGTGTCCCTTACTAAACACGGTAACTACATCCTTTTCTCATACCCAGATCAGGAAAGAATAGTCCTTTCATTAGCGCTCTACATTTTTGTGTGTACTTTCGGCAAGGTCTGTTTCTCATGCTTTGTAACTAACTCTAGTACAGAAATGTGTCTATTCTACACTAACAATGCATGTGAATACCTGCAGAAATTTAATATTAGTGATTGATGATAGACTGCATGGTGAAATACAGGCCTACTGTGTCATGAAATCTTAGCCATTTAATTCACTGGTGCACATTTAATATGCGCGTGCACAGCTAAATATAAATTAATATAATTTATTTAGTACATTAGTTCATGTTACATAAGCATAAAGTGAATAATCACATTACTCAATAATAAGTATGACTGAAAACTACATTTGAAGGAACATGCATATAACATTAATACATACATTGCACCAATGTTATAGTTCAGCATGCATCAACATTCTACATATGTGAGGAAGGTTTAGAACTATCTAAAGCAGACATTGTTATAGACCAGCTTTGTGACAATGTGCAAATCTAATTTCTCAGTGGTTTATTCTTTGCAGCCTTTTTTCTAAATTAAGAGTGAGCAAAATTGCAATCACACACCATGATGGGATTACAGCCTGCTCAGACAATATCTTATACAGTGCTTATCTCTCACTGCAACAAAAGTTCACGCAACTTTACTTAAATTGTTGTTGGAAATCACAACTTTGGAATCTGACAGGAAATCCATTCTATGCCCCCATCAATTAAACAACGCTCAATATAGAAAAAAAACAAAAATGTGTTCTTGTATATGCTGCTTTACTGCCTAAAGGTTTTTTTAGGATGATACAGAAAAAAAAGCGTGCCCTCAAGACCACTAACCAAGTCATGCCACCCTTGCTGCACTCTTCAATATTTGATTAGCAGTACCACAGTGCGCTGTAGCCTTTGGGCAGGTAGAGCTGCCGGTTTCTAAACTGCAGTCCTGGCTCACATGGACGTCTAGGCTATTCAGCTTTGCTCCCGACCTCCTCCAGACAGAGGCAAGAACAACAAACAGTCGGATGAGCTGTGACTCCGCACCTCCGTGGCGCGGCTTGTCATCTCTGCCTGCTTCTTACAGGACCAGCGGCCTCCGCCAGACTGCGCAGCCGCAGTGGCTCGCCGTCGATGTCGATACATTTCAAAGCCCTGTGTGAAGCGCGGCTTCCCCTCCAGCTGCAGGTGCTACGCAGCCCCGGCGCGGGCTACGCAAGAAAGCCGTCCTGCTGATTTCCTTGTAATTTCTCTCTTGTTCTTGGTTTGTTGGCAGCAAGCATCCCCCCGGCGCTGCCATCATCCAGTGAATACAATGGCTTACAGATAAAAGATTACAGGATAGTTTCAGAAAGTTTTGCTTTGACAAAATAACGGTGCTACCGATCGTCAACTTTTGACATGAAACTGCTTGTGTTCACAGGACGATGGGCCCGATTCACAAAGCCATTTTCAGCCTTAACTGCAACGTAATAGACGTTTATGGCCAAAAATGGCTTCCATTATGCTTGCCAGAAATTCACAGAATAATCCTGGCGGGTGTAAATGGTATTATTACTGCAGATTTCTCCATTATGAGTGCAAGCAAATCTGCAGAATTAAACCTCATGCATGGGTAGGAAGTAGAGGAACAAGGTGTAGGGACGCGTAAAAGGGTCCAGGTGCAACACTTACAGATGACACACCAGTGTAGTTCCGCTCCAGGAGTGACCTCGACCGTTCACTTTGGCTGTGTCCGGCCTCCAAGGTGCATGCTGCATGTTTCCCTCATGCGTGGTTCTGGCTCCCTACGCCCCACTTCACTCTTCTGACAGTGATCACGGCTAAGCAGTTCAGTGCCTCCCTGTTGAAGAGTGCAAATGTAGGGGCATATTTACAAGCACCTATCGCCACCACAGCGCCAATTTCAGTGACGTTGTGGTGGCGATAGGGGCTTTGCCATAGTTACAAAGCAGCGTGAAGCCGCCTAACGTGGCTTAACGTTGCCTTGTAAGATCAACGATGTTCCTGCATCGTCCTGAAGATCGTCCACACTTTCCTCTCATACTTTAGTTGCTGGTGCTTTCTTGAATTATCAAATATTCCATGCTACCTTGTCCCCTCCCAAGGCAACAGATACCATGATCCCTTTTACTTTTTCCACTTTGGCAAAATTCTTCAAACATGATGAGACTAGGACATGCAGTTTCTCCGGTTATCTGGTAGGCATGGCATGTTCATATCTTCTCGATTACAGCGCTACCATTCCTTGCAACCTTGGTTTTCCTTGAAAGGGGCCTTTGTCTTGGCTGCTCCTTGGTGCACAGATGCACAAGTTCAACATTCCACCCCCCTAACTGCTGCAGCACCACCATTACTCTCCATAGCAGCACCCTCATCATCAAGTCTGACTGTATACAACCCTTCAAACCATTTAGGAAATTATTCCACCTGTGGAGTTACAGCGCCTCATTGTCTCTCCATACTCGTCCATCCTCTTTGGATGCCGTCTTCATTTCATCCAGGCTCATTGCTTTTGGGCAGGCTTCCTGTGTGACTAGTTAAATGAAATCTCCATGTCATCCTCACCCACCAGTTTTCCACTGACTTCCAAATGAGGGCTTTGAGTTAATCGATCGGTTGGGTTGCTGGTCTTTGGTCTATAGACCACTGTGAAGTTGTATATTGGGAGGTGCCCACAAAATATGTGACTACTGGCTTGTGGTCTGTCACAATTCAAAATTTTCACCCATAGAGGTAAAGATGAAATTGGTGGCAACCCCTTTTAAAGGCCAGGGCCCCTGCTCAATCTGCGTGTATCAGGTCTTGGTGTCCGTCACAGCTCTACTCGCATATGCTATTGGCATCCATGTTCCATGTTCTTTCTCTTGTCTCAGAACAGACCCCAGCACCTCTGGGCTAGCATCTACAATGAGTTCTGATCTCTTTTAAGGGTTAGCGTATGCTATGGCGGCTTCTTTGAGAGGGGCAGACTTGATTTCTCTAAACATTGTCTATGCCTATAAATTCCTTTTCCACGGGATTTCTCCATTGTTAGTGGCCTCGATGACACAGAGATGATGGCCAGGTTCGGTACACACTCCTCACCAATGTGACACTCTGGGGGTTGAGAACATTCTGTATGGCCTCTGTCTTGTGAGGGTCAAATCTGAGGCCATCTTTAGAAAAAATGTATCCAAATAAGTAGATTTAATTATCAAAGAAAGAACATTTTCTCTAGTTTAGGTTGAGCCTCTGCTCTGCATGCGTTGTTAGTGTTGCCCTCAGTCAGCGGTGGTGATCCAAAAGTGGGGTTGAGTAGATCAGGATATAATTTCTGATATTCAGTACTCTTTCAAGACCTGACATCTCTCTGATGAAAGTTTAGAATATATTGGCAGCTGATCTAATTCCGAAGTTGAGGTATCAGTATCTCTTCAGCTACAAGTGGGTGGAGAAGGTGGTAATATAACAGCTGTTGAAGTTCAGCATCAGCTAGTAGGATCCCGCATTCAGGTTTAACTTTTGTTCCCCATTATGTCGGCAAATTATGTCATCCATGGTCGGTGTTAGACACTTCTACTGCGATATGACCTTGTAGGGTAGCCTAGCATCAATGCAGAGCCAGATGGCCACTGGCTGTTTTGACTTCATGTTGAAGTCTATGGGTGGCATCCATGGGGTCAGACCTGATTTTGTTTCAATCCCTCCTATTAACCTTAAGTTTAACGGGGCTCCTCTTTTACCAGCGGCTGTGGGTGAAATGGGATGCACTGGTGTCTGAGGGCCATTGGACGTACTACCTTGTTGATGTACAGCTTCATTGACATGTCTTTAGCGCCCCTGAGCTCTTCACAAAACGGTGGAAAGTCCTTGAGTATCTCCTCAATTTGACATTCATGTAGCCATTGCACAAAAAATAGCCCCAGCTAGGAAATAAAGTTTAAAGAATTACAATATTTCAACTTTTAAAATAAATATACAGGATGAATTACAATGCTAAAACGTTATATCACATTTCAATACAAATATTTTATCATTTCAAAAATGAATAATTTATTGAAAAAATAAACTTGTAAATAATTAACACAAGTTTAACATTATTTTATCTTGATTAAAAATGTAGCATTTACTTGTGTTAACTAAATTGTATTTAAATATTAAAATGTCAGTAATGGTGTGAATTTATCATTTTTTTCAAAATATTTAGAAACTAAATGAATATATTTTAATTTTTGAATTATGTAATCAGCATTTAATTTGATGAATTCATGTGCTGTAACATGTATTTTATTAGTCCTAGATGAATCTATTTTTTTAATAATTCACATTTATATTTAACATTTAGTATTGGTAATATTTTTTAATAATTACTACATTTTTCATATTTTCCCTATATTTTACCATTGGGGAATAACCACCCTGTGCTCTAGATCTCCTCACTCAAGTGAAAGTTACTAGTAGCAGCTTCACACTTGCAAATAGAGGGCCCGATTCACAAAAGTAATCTGAGACAAAATCCTAACTTTACGACTTTCGTTATTCACAAAAGGCATTTAGTAGTAGTAAAGTTAGGAATCCTAACTAAACTACTACTTAATGCCTTTTGTGAATACCGAAAGTCGTAAAGTTAGGATTTTGTCTCAGATTACTTTTGTGAACCGGGCACTAAGTCTTTGATGTCCCCACCCAGGGCGGGACAGGCTACCTGGCAGTTAGGAATGCTGCTGAGCTGGGGGCTGATTTTCTTAATGGGGACCTGCGTGAGCTAAACGAAATTCGTTTTGCTTTCAGTATTTTGAAGCACACACAGATCTCCATGGACAAAATCAGCCCCCACTGCAGTAAAATCAGGCAGCAGCTCGGCAGCATTCCAAACTGCCCGGTAGCCAGTCCAGCCCTGTCCCCACACTCAGGTTTCATGGGAAAAATAAGAGCCTGATTGCGAGTTTGTCACCCCCACCAACGCTATGACATCAGATTTACTGCTGCCGACTAGGTGGTCTAGCCGCCGTATTATGATTTTGTCAGATTTCTGAATGAAAGACAGCCATAGCACCATGACACTGACAGCCATTCACAAATTGACTCGACGGTGGTTGGAGGAAAGCAGCTGTCATAGGGTGGTATCGAGAATTTTAACCGCCGTCTGAATTACAAGTTGGCTTTCCGACAAGCCGACCATGGCGGTGGGACGGCCTGCTTCGAGTAGGCGGAATGAAAGGTTTTGGGGTGCATAGTCACCCATTTCCTTTTCTTCCCTTCGGTTTCTGATGTAGAACCCTTTCTTCAGGTCCTCCTTTCACAGCAGCATCTTGACCCCAAAGAAAATGACCCTTTTGGTGTCGAAATCCAGGTAAGTACATTTTGTACTATTTAACCATTGACTGGACTGGGCATATATGGTCCGGACTTCAGCAATGGGTAGTAGGTATTTTTTCACATGTGTCATGCAATGAGTATATTCAACACTTGTGCAGTCAAAATATGCACACATGCATAGACCAATATGAAAAAACATTCACCGCCATCAGAAAGACCTCCGCCTTGGGAGCACCATAATACGGTAGGCAGGAGGCCGCTGCCCTGATGGTCTTCACCGGTCTGCCGCTGCGGCGGTATGGCAGTCGGACCACCAAACTCATATTCAGACCCTTATTCTACACTTAGGAGTAAATCTGCACAATTTAAAATACAAAAGTAGTGTAGGTTTACACCTGGTGGAAGACTCATTTTAAATATAAGTAAAACAAAATGTGTCTATTTATCTTTGTGAAGAGGGCCCCATGGTGTTGTTTTCTATGAGTTCATTCACAAAGATAAGTTTACATGTGTAGAATTATTCATGTTTAAATTTACTATTGCACCAAGGTGTAAATCTACGCGTTTTTGCTATTCACCATTTCTGAGTGTAGATTTAAACCTAAATGTAGATTTACATGTCTCAGGGCCCTGGTGGAGCCTCCTTCAACAGTAGTGATGAGTGTAAAGACACTACTAGTAACTTAAACAGGTAGAGGAAGGTTTCCACGCCTGTAACAGAGTTCTGCCTTTGGGGCAGTATGAAGAAAAATATTAAAGTGTATTATTCTTTAAAAATGTGTTTAAAGTATATTTATATAAATTATAAATGTAAATTTTTTAAAAATATTTATTATAAACTTAGAACTATTATAATGACATTTTCCAGCACATAAACTAAATGTATATTAAGTAATTAATTATTTAAAATATATTTAATTCATAAAAAAAGGTAGATTTAAAGATTAATTTAAAAAAGTCCCACCACAGTAACAGTTTTATTTATGTTTAGTATATATTAAATTAGGTGTAGAATGTAATGAATGTGTTCATTTAATTTATTTCTCACTTAAGTGTATTGTTACATTTTGAAATCAAAATAATTATATGACTTTTTTTGCTTTAAACAAAATATTTATATATTTAAAAAATTGAAATCATTTTATGTATTTACAATTGTTTCATATTGGATGCTACAGCAAGTCCCTGTCTTCATCATTGTTTATGAGAGTTGGTTGTTGTATTTGTGAGTAGCCATGTGTGGTGCTTGACTTACTCCAAAGCTGGGCTGGAATACATTTGCTACTGTAGTGACACGTAGAGGGCTGTAGTAATATTAGAAGTGTAGTTTGTGAATAACAATATTTTACTCTTTTTTGCGGGTTGGTGTTTGTAGTAGTCTGTCTCTCCAGAAAACCCTCCTTACTTACTCTTTCCTAATCTCCTGCAGTTTCGTAGTAAGCAGCCCCCATTTTCCAACTGCTTCTCCTCGTCCCCGCTCCCATTTAATATGAAAACATAGGCTAACAAGTGTGGAACTCTCCATCACTCTGGTAGCGATCTCACAGAGAGGAGAGGTGAAGCGGGAGTCTCTGCTTGTTGGTTAGTGAATTGCATTTTGTAGTATGTGAGTAGTAGTAGTACTACTTCACCTACTTCAAAATGTAGTTTGAATAAGCCTCTATGTATACATCATAGCTTAGATAGTCATAAATATGGGCATTTCAATTGAGGTTAGCAGTCACGCATTTATTACCTGTTCACAAATACTTGAAAGAGCATTTGGCTTACTTATCAGTACATCTAACTAACAGCTTAATAATGGAACGGAACAGTGCAGAAAGGTTTGTAAAGTGCAACAATAATCGCCATTTACACAGAATGTGTGTAGGAATGAAAAGCCATGGCAAGAAAACATATTTTCCATGAAAAAAATGAAAACGTATACATTTCCGAACTTCTTTTGTTATTGTTAATTGGCATTTATATAGTGTATAATCTGCCATTAGTATCACAACACACTGGTTTTTAATATCCCAAGGAAGCGGACATACGGCAGGAATGTTTGTCATGACAACACATACATCTGTGTTGAAAAATTATCCGAATCGGCCATACAGCTGTAAATACAAGTAGATGTACGCCACGCATAATAGGTGTACATCACGCAAAACTCAACTCACCATTGTTTTGTGAATTAGGATCAGCATGTATTTTTTTCTTATATTGACGTTTTAATGTTGACACAAATTGTATAATCATGGGAGACACAACACTTTTGTTATCTTATGTGTCATACTAAAAACACGTCTTGCCTTTCAGAGTGTCAGCTGACCGACCACACACAATCATATAAGTTATTAACTAGGGGCCCGATTCACAGAACTAACTTAAGGCAAAATCCTAAACTTACTACTTTTGGTATTCACAGAAGTTAGGATTTTGTCTTAAGTTTGTCTTAAGACAAACTTAAGACAGACTTAAGTTAGGATTTTGTCTTAAGTCTGTCTTAAGACAAACTTAAGACAAAATCCTAACTTCTGTGAATACCAAAAGTAGTACGTTTAGGATTTTGTCTTAAGTTAGTTCTGTGAATCGGGCCCAAGCTGTCTGATTGGCCTGATCATCTGGGCTGCCCTAGACTTGGCATTACTTACACTTGTTCATCATGTTCCCTCACGTCCTGAAGAAGCCTGCTGAAATGTATTGTTGACACAGTTTTTTTGTCATTCCTTGCTCCGTGAGTTGAATGTAAACAAAGGCCCCAGTAAGGTTTTCCCGGGTTCTTTTCTTACAGGCAGAGGTCGAGATACCTGCATGGAATCAATCATCAGCCAGTTGACACAGGGTCCGTTCCAAAATCAGCATGCTTACATTGGCACGGAAAGCAGCGCGGCCTGTGTTTGTGGCCAGTGTTTCTTCCTGCACTCCGAGGCCAAACACATGTAGACAACACCGTGGTTTACGTCCTCTGCGAAAACAGCTCTGCCAAAATCACAGGAAGCATGCTAATTGGGAACTCACACAATCTCACCTTCTTCCTCCTAGTACAGGGAACGCGACTCCCCTCTACACTTAGACGTGAACATCTGCTAATAATGCCCTTTGCCTGCGCATCTGTGCCAGTCATTGCCCTCCGTGCCCAACAGCAAGCTTGGCAGCGCATGCCAACAGCTTCCTTCTCGCTGCTGCAGAAGCTGAGAGTTATTTCAAAAGCTGCGATAACTACTCGACTGAAAATAGATATTAGTTTCATTGACCTATGCAATTTTATTTTTAAACTCTAACAACTGTGTGCTCAATTCCGAAGGCTTTTTTTTCTATTTGCAAATGCGACCTATTGGTCACTTACTCATGAATTTTCAGTAGCCAAGTTCTGCCTACTCAAAGAAGTGTGAATGTGACCCTACAAACAGACAAGCCATTTAATAACCATATACAGTGAACGAAATATGAACACAATGAAAGCGCCACACGCGTTTTACAATGTATTTAGTGTTAAATGTCTCAGCCTGCCCAAAATGGCCTTGTAATAATGTACACGTCTGCCATGTTAGTTACTGCAATATTTTGTTTCGTTAACATGGCTTATAGAGCTTCAGTTCATGGTCAAGCAGGAGACCAATGATTAGAGTATTTAGGTCTTGCCCACAGACAACTCTAGCTGTTTGTTCTTGAAATACTACTTGTGGACCATACCAAAAACGCACAGTGGGTTATAGTCAGCCATTATTTACCATTTGTTGTCTTTACATTGCTACTATCATTTACCGGATTAATATTCAATGACTTTTGTTCCTCTTCTTGTGTTTCTCACTCCCATGGAGAATAACGTATTTACCATCCTTTTGATTAGATGACTTGTACCCTTCCACTGCTCACTTTAGGGAATTATTTTTTTTCTTAAACGTTCCAGGGGAGTGCATGTGTTTTCTTGTACCCCCCCCCATCTCCCCCCTGGTGTTCTTGCCTACCCCAGCTCATACATTGCCTCCCTGCTTGCTCTTATCCCTGTATGCTGCTTCCAGGGCCAGACTGGCCATAGCTGGCACCAAGCGTTTCACCGGTGGGCCATTTTTGTTACCGGGCCGGCAATATTCCCCCACCCTGTAACAAAATCGGCTGAAACCGGCCCTAGCAAAATGTGCCCCAGAGGGGGGACCGGCCGACCAGTTTGCCAGGGCGAGTTTCGGTTCCCATTCGGCTCTGGCTGCTACCCCCACACCAAGCACGCCGTGTAACTGTCTCCTCCTGCACACATCCATTAATTTCCCCAACCTGAACATTGCTTGCCTGAATTTTTTCAAATTATTTTATTTATGCACCTCTCCCTCAGTCCTAAGCTTATTTGCTGCTCCTACAACCTACTCCCAAATTGCTTCTACTACATGCTCTACAACCCTTCCCTTCCTTGCTTCCCCCAAGTTCGCAGTCCTTAAAAAATAAAAAAAATAGAAGTCCCTGCAGCTGTCATTCTTGTAACTCTTTATTGAAATTCATTGTTCAAGCATTACAAAAAGCAAGCACGCCTTGAACTTTTTTTTTTTTTATTTCAAGAAAATTGTATTGATAAAAATAATGATAAGAATACTAGGAACAAAATACAATACAAGTGATACAAGTGAATCAAGAGAAATATACAAATAGGGGCTAAAATGGGGAAGGAAACCAAGTAACTGTATATAAAAGTAAAATTAGCCTGTTATAGATATAGAATCCGATTAAGTAAAGTCCACTATCAAAGCAATAAACAAACGTATCACTATCATATTTGGAGAGGGGAACAGGGGAGGAATCAGAATAAAAGAAGAAAGGAAAGAAGAGAGAGAGCAATAGAAAAGATGAAAGGGAATAGAGGACAGGAAAGAGAAAAGAGAAGAAGAAAAAAGAGAAGAAGAAAAAAGAAGAAAAAGAAAAAGAAGAAGAAGAAGGATTCCCACAGGACTAACCCAACCTAGAAAAATAGCAGACAACAATTTGACAGACAGATCAAAAGGAAACTGAGGAACCAAACCTTTTGAAGACAACTCCATATAATCATCCAAAGCTTTCCAAACCCCACTAGAAATAGATGGAGAGAGGTGAGCTTGATCAACCGAAGTGTGAGCACTGCGTAAAAAGGAGACCCAAGCCCACCACGTATGATAGAAAACTGACGAAAAAGATTTAAGTATTGAACTTTAAGTATACCGTGCTAGCATCAAGTCTCTGATATACCTACCGCCCACCCACTGCATCAGCTAGCTTTATACAGGATTGTCCATGACTTTGTAAATTGAGGAGCGAAGTAGACAGAGCAAGAATGTCTCTAATCAACTCTACATTTTGCACATTGAACGGATCATGTAGGCATAGTAAGTGATTCAGGGAGGAGAGAAAAGGAGAGAGGACCAAGCCATGACAGGACTGGCTCGCTAGTAACATGAAAAGCATCTCATCAGTCCTTGGAGTGGGTGTTAGCCTACTGGTCCAAAGAGGGTGCGTGCATTAGCAAACGTCTGCAACGGATCCCAAATGTCTTGTGGCTCAGAGGCAGGAGAAAGCAGTTCAGCATAAGTGGACAACTGATCATTGCAACAGATTAAATTCTTCACCTGTTCCTTAAACTTCGGTGCTGCTGCCATTTCACGTCAGGTCATTCCTTTAAAAAAAAAAAAAAAAGCGCAAGTAAAAATAAAATGTTCTATTAACTGCTCCTAGTAGATTCTGCCATTTTGAAGCAATAAAATAAAACATAACAAAATGGCACCTATGCGCATGCATGGTGACGCATGTACATCCAGTCCAATTGAGTAGGGTGCAAGCAATATCATCACCTGTATGCACTTATGGGAGCGTTTGCTTCATTGCATTTATTTTAAGCCGATGTTTCACAGAATCGGTAATAAGCACTGGCAAAGCTGCTATGTTAGAAAAGCAAGACCTACTGGCATTACCAATGGTTGTCTTGTGAGTTAGAGTTGTGGGTGGGTACACCGAGGGCCAACATTGCCTGTATGATTGTCCATTTCTGCTGTAGGTGAGACCCAGACATTTGGTCCTGGTTTTAAAATAACCGTACCTGTGGGAGTCTCACCAGGCCTCTGATATGAACAGTAAAGAGCCTGAAAGATTTTCATTTGAAGTTTAAAATGACTGGAGAAGAGGAACCTCCATACTTAACTATTTTTATCTTGTTTCAGAGTCATGGGTTTTGAGAAATTTCCGGTAGTGGGGGTGAGAACTTGCCTATTTGGATTGTGAAAAGACTTTAATTTCATTACAAGAACAGAGGCTACATTGTGCATCATTCTTTTAATGCAGTCCAAGCAGCCGCTTACATCACAATATTAAAAGGTTCCAGAATAGAACAATAGCAACACATGAAAGGCATGAGCCATCAACGATCTGCCTCTTTTAAATGTGGCTCCAAGCAGATAAGTTAATTTTCCTTCATTACCATTATTCATTTTTATCTCTATTTTGAAGTTCCCTTGTGTGTGGCTTAACCCCACCCCCCTTCCTACTGCCTCTATTCCGATCTCCAATTTACGGAGCTCTCCCTGCACCCCCTTCCCTAGTCCCATCCTTGCATGACTGACCAGATTAACCTGCCTTTTCTTTCAGCTTATGTACTATTTCTAATGTTTGAATATATTTAAAGATTTTTAGATATTTAATCAAACCTTAATATTTAGTTTTTTGTGTAAACGATTATTCTTCAATTTCATTCTTGTTTCACTTCCTCATGTCATAATGAGCTTACCTAATGCCTTTGTTTAACTCCCGTTTTTCCCCTCTTTCCACTGATGCTCGCTGCACACTCCAACGCGGCTTTGCATTGCTATCTTTTATTATTTCGGATTTCATCTTAGCAACAGCAGCTGATCGAAAGAGCATCAGTTACTCTGCGCTAACGCGATCAGCTGCTGCTGGTTTTTTTAGCAGGAAAAGCTCAGTTAACTTGCCTTTTCAACAGTCTGTAACAAAATTAATTATAAGAGAGGAATTATTCTCTTGACATTCCTTCATCTATAAACCTTGTCAGCATTATTAAGGAAAATCATCCCTAACTATCTGTTATTAAAGGTCTTTACCACTTTTTCCAAGTTAACATTTCCTGTATACCATCTATGACTCTGACTCTGACGAGGCTTCTGCCCCTACTCCTAACATAGACAACTAAGCCCTGCAAAAAATCCTTCATAAAGAATCGAGGTCCTGCATGTTTGACACCTTAAGTCACATCATGTCTTCTAAAAGGTCAGTCCCTGATGAGGACGAAATCTCTGAAATTCCAAACCCCTACTCTGACAAGATCACTGAATTAAGGTGTAAAAGACTTAAGAAAAGTAAAAACGGAGGAGGAGCTTCGCGGGCAACCAAGATGGCCGCGTGAGCTCGGAGCTCCGAAGACCCTCCGATCCTCCGTATTAATCCTGTCACATATCCTCTCAGAGTTTAATGATATATTGAAGATGAACCAACGCTAACACGGATCCCGTTGTCCGATTCTAAATCCGACATTCCTAGGTGCAGTTACACCGTGTGGAAGTTTGCGGACTGCAGGGGACCGTAACACAAGCCAGGGCCTGTGATTGCGACAGTGCCAGACGGAGGTGACGAGGCACGGATCTGGCTGTTCCGGCTCCCAACGGAGCTAGTGTAGTGGCGGAGTGAGCGCATACTGGATGGAGTGCTGGTTAGATCGTCCCAAACGCAGGTGAACTGGTGAGGCCCGTTGTGTTGACTGGCGAGGTGGCCCGGAGATCAACAATGGCTGGCAAGGGTGGCGCTGACAAAGCACAGCCTCGGGTCAGTAGGAAGACTACGTATTCGCAGTCGAACAATATGGAGCGCTACGCTCAGCCGAGGGGCTCGCCTGGTGCCTCAACGAGACCCAAGGACCTGCATCGGGAGGTGTCGCATGAGGTTCAAGACCCCACGCTCCGTGACATAATGGGCGCCATTGAAGGCATGAAGGCCGAGATGCACCAACAGCACGAAGTGATGGCGCACAAGGTGGACACTCTGGCGATTGACGTCAACCTGATCAGAGCGGACCTGGGCAAAACGAACGAGCGGGTCAAGTCGCTCGACATTAAGACCTCCAGCCTAACCACGGACGTCTCGGATTTGCAAACTGAGGTCCGCAACTTGAAGTCGACCAACAACCTTTTTGCTAGGAGGCTCGAGGATTATGAGGGTCGGGCTAGGCGGCAGAACGTCCGCATTATTGGTGTGCCGGAGGGGGCCAAAGACTCAGTAGTGGACCTCTTCGTTGAAGACCTGGTCGAGAACCATCTAGCCCCTAAGGGACTTAGTAAGTTCTTTTCCGTGGAGCAGGCGCACAGGATGCCTGGGGGTCGGCCGAAGGAAGGTGCCCCCCCAAGGCCTATCATCGCCCGCGTGTTTAACTTTAGGGACCGTGACTCTATTTTACAGGCCTCGAGGAGTGGCGGGCCTCTGCAGTTCCAGAACGCTGCCATCAACTTCTTTCCGGACTTCACCCAGTCCGTGCAGAAACGGAGACAAAGTTTCATGGGGGTGAAACGAAGGCTGCGGGACATGGGTATGAAGTACGCTATGTTGTTTCCTGCTAAACTACGGATCGAACATGGTGGCAGGGCTTTGTTCTTTGACTTGCAGGAGGTGGTTTCGGACTGGCTTGACACCTTGCCCCAGCGACGTGAAGACACCGAGGAACGATCGGAAGAAGCCACTGGCGGTCAAGACCGGCAGGAATGAGGATTTGCTACAGGATTTTTTTGGACAATGGGTTTACCATCAGCTGTTTGGTTCGGTAATCCTGTACTCATAAGGGGGCTTCCCCAGTACTTTTCTATTTGGAGGATGGGGGGGAAATAGGGTTACCTCCTTTCTCCTCGGGGGCTTTTCGTAGATTAGTTTTCTAGGGGCGACAGGCACACTGCGAGTTGAGTGGGCTATTTAGTCTGATGCAGGGGTGCAGGGTGGGGGGTGGACGGGTTCTTTGTTTTTGTTCATGGGTTGACTTTTCTTCTTCTCTGTTTCCCTTTTGGCAAGGCAATTGTTTGTATGTTTCCGTTCACGTAATGGCAGTGCCCGTCGAGGGCGGGATGGGTGGGGATTTCGATGATGGGGGGTAGGAAATTGAATGTTCTAAGCTGGAACGTCAATGGGCTGGGGGACCGTATTAAGAGGGGTATTGTACTGCAAATGTTTAAGAGGTGTGTGCCGGATGTAATACTGTTGCAAGAAACCCTTTTGGCGGGGAACACATGCTACGCACTTAATAGAAAGGGTTTCAAGATGGTGGCACACTCGGGGTTCTCCTCGGGCTCCCGGGGGGTAGGGATTATGGTGCGCTCGACCCTCCCCCTGGAGATTGACTCGAAGGTGGTCGATGAGCGAGGACGTTACGTCGCAGTCACGGGGAGGTGGGAGGGGCGTAACTTGGCTCTAGTTTCGATTTATCTCCCCCCTGGGTTACAGACAGACACCTTCAGAGATCTTGGGGGCGCCATTTTGGGTCTTCCCGAGGGGCTGCTTTTTTTGGGGGGCGACTTCAATGCAGTGGGTTCGGGGACATTAGATCGGCACCCATCCAGAGACCTTTGTGGTGCGCAGACCTGGCTTCCTGACTTCCTTGACACCCTAGGACTTGTTGACTGCTGGAGACTGCGTCATCCCACCCAGCGCCAATACTCGTTCCATTCCGGGGCTCACCGTAGCCTCCCCAGGATTGACTATGTTCTTACATTAGCGGCCCACGCATCGGCGGTTTCGGAGGCCAGATTGATGGCGCGGGGTATCTCGGACCACTCTCCGGTCTGGGTGTCCTTCGATTTTGATGTTGGGTCGGCCGAGAGGGTGGCTCCGATAAACCTGTGGTACTTTCGCGATCCCAAGAATCATGGACTCCTGGCCAAAGCCATGGAGCTCTACTTCTCCGAAAACACGGGCTCGGTCGCCTCCACTGTCTCCTTATGGGAGGCATTCAAGACTGTCCTGAGGGGGGAGGCGTTCTCCCTTATTACTGAAGTGCGGAGACGCAGGGACGTGGACGTGGTGACTATCGAGTCCGACATAGCGGCGATTGATACTCAGTTGGAGGCCGGCCCGACGCCGGATCTCCTTCATGCGCTCTCGCTCAAATAGTCAGAGTATCGCGCCACTGTTACGGAGGCGGCGAAGGCCATGGGTAGGGAGCAGCAGGGGCGAATCTATGAGGTCGGGGATAAAGCCGGTAAACTTATTGCCTGGCTAGACAAGAAGGAGAGGGCTAGCCGCGTTGTCCCGGAGGTGTTGTGGGAAGGTGGCGTGGCTGTCACCGACCCCAGCGCTATTGCCCTTGCCTTCGCGGACTACTTCTCGTCCGTTTATACCTCAACCTCCGTGATGTCAAAAGAGGACTCTGCTGCCTTATTGTGAGATATAGAGGTCCCGTGCCTATCGGATACTGAGCAGGAAGATATGGATAGAGACATCGCGGTGGACGAGATCGCTCAGGCGATACGCTCCCTGCGATCCGGCAAGGCTCCAGGCCCCAACGGTATCGCAGTGGAGCTGTACAAGATTAAGCCGGACCTCGTCGCTTCGCCATTGCGGGCTATGTTCCTTGAGGCGCGGGAGTCAGGTGCCCTTCCCCCCGACCAGAGGCTGGCCACCATTGTGGTCATTCACAAGGAAGGAAAGCCCAGAGATTTGTGTCGGTCGTACCGTCCTATCTCACTACTGAATGCTGAGCCCAAGATCCTGGCTAAAGTGCTAGCCAACCGGCTGGTTGGAGCAATAGCCGATTTGGTGCACCCGGACCAGTCGGGTTTTATTCCACACCGTAACACCGCCCTCAATCTGAGAAGACTTCACGGAGCCCTCGCGAGGGTCCGCACCCTCCGGGAGCTGGCCATCTTGGCGTCCCTCGATGCCACGATGGCCTTCGACTCCCTTGAGTGACCATACTTGTGGGCGGTGCTGGAGAAGTTTGGGTTTGGTCCGGGGTTCATTGGATGGGTTAAGCTCCTGTATGCCAACCCGCTTGCCAGGGTGGCGGTTAACGGCCGCGCATCAGCTCCACTTGCCCTTAGTAGAGGCACCAGGCAGGGGTGCCCCCTGTCCCCTCTTTTGTTTGCACTGGCACTGGAACCTTTGGCGGCGTGGTTGAGAGGGCATCCGGACATTAGGGGAATCAAGTGGTCCCCGGGCTTTGAGGACAGGGTGTCTCTGTACGCAGATGACATTTTCCTATACCTCACCTCGCCATGTATGTCCCTTATTGTTGTGTGTGACGTCCTGGGTACCTTTGGTAGACACTCGGGTCTCGTTATTAACTGGTCGAAGTCCCATTTATATGTCCTGAGGGGTGAGATCCCGAGACTCCCGCGGGACTGTAACATACAGGTTGCGAGACAGGGGTTCAAATACCTGGGCATCTACATCTCTGCTGACCCCACGGTGCGCTACACGAACAACTTGCTCCCCCCTCTTGCGCACCTTCGGCGTGACGTGGAGGGATGGCGGAAGTTGCCGCTTTCCTTGCTCGGACGGGCGGCATTGTTTAAAATGATGTCCCTACCCCGGTTTCTGTATGTACTTCAGAATACCCAGGATCTGGTCCCGTCGGGATACTTCAGAGAGGTTGAAGGCCTCCAGCGGGCCCTGCTCTGGGATGGCAGGCCACACATCGCTATTACGAAACTGACTCTCCCGTGGTACGACGGAGGGATTGCGCTGCCTGACATCCGCAGGTATTATTGGGCGTCTCAATTGGTGGCCATTAATCACGGATTCTATGGGCCAGCCGTAAATCCGGGCTTTGCCATGGACCGGTGGCTCCTGGGTGATGGGAAATACTACAGGGCTCTGTACTCTAGGTCTCTGGATGGGAGAATGACAGGTCCCACTAAAACGTCGGTCCACATTTGGAGGGCGGTGACGAAGGCACAGGGAAGGAAAGGCAAACTCACACTGGTGACTCCACTCTATGACTCATATCTGTTGGGCAACTTGTGGCACACAAAGGGGTTTGACCGCTGGGAATTGATAGGCATCTCCAGGGTGGAAGACATGATGACCAGGGGTCAGATCAAGACATTTGAGGCACTTCAGAGAGAATTTCAGCTGGGGGAAAGGGAGTTCTTCAGGTACACTCAGTTAAAACATGCTCTCCTGGCGGTTACACCGGAAGGTGAAAAGATCCCCGAATCTTCCCCACTGGAGGACAGGTTGCTGGACGGCTACATGCCCGACAGCGCTATCTCCCTGACCTACAAGAAACTCATTAACGTTCGTACGGACCTTCTGTTAGGGGTGCAAGATCAGTGGACTCGGGATGGGATTGAGCTGGATGACGAGGATTGGCATTGTGCGGTCTCGTCCCCGAAGGACGTGGCGATCCCGGCCAGACTGCGACTCGTGCAACTGAAAATCCTGCACAGGGTTTACGTCACTGGCCCCCGACTGATTCACATGGGTCACTCTGAGGATGGTCTCTGTAGACGGGGGTGTGGTTCCCTAGCAACATTCATGCACATTATATGGGAATGTAGGGCGGTGGCTGCATATTGGAGGCGTATACACACAGTGATGGGTGAAGTGACGGGAGTTGACTTGCCTGCGGAAGCCCAGCGCTGTCTATTGAATGTATGGGGCCCTACAGACTACACCAATTCACAAACTCAATGGGTCACCCTGGGCAACATGGTGGCTAAAAGGGACATTGCGCAGAAATGGGGAGCGGCTCTGCCCCCTACGGTAGAGATGTGGAAGGCTAACATGGACTGGTGCATGTTCCGGGAAAAAACTGTGTATGTTGCCAGGGGTAGGCCCAAAAAGTGGAATAAGGTTTGGGGGCCCTGGAATGAATATAGAGGTGATATTTGCCTCCCGCCGGATGCGGCGCCCTTGGAGGAGCGAATGTCCCCTTATCCCCTGATTCCGGCTGCTCAGTTATACACAATGTCCTGACTCCTCCCTCCCTTCGATACCCAAGCATGTGACCTGTTCATGTATCCTATTTTCTATATAGGCCCATCCTGCCCTAAAATAGGGCGATGCCGTACTCATTTCTTTTACCTTGCCATTCGCACCGTTATAGGTGCTTTTCCGTTGTTATACTGTTTCCTTCCTTTATTTCATAATATAAAATAAACCTCAGGTGATTCTGTATTGTATTCTGTGTGCACCACTTTACATCGCATAAAGTCTTGCTGCCAAGCCTTCGGGATGTATGGCTGCATAGCTGTGTACTACTGTGTTGTAAATAAAGGTTTCCCCCCCCAAAAAAAAAAAAACATTGATAAGAGCAATATAGGAGGTCCAAGCACCTCATCAATTCAGGGAGGTCTTAGCACCTCGACGTCTAATGGAGGTCCTCCCACCTCAAGCTCCCAAGGTGTCCCTAACGGCACGAAACATCTGGGTGTCCCTAGCGGCACAAAATAACATAATGCTCTTTAGAATATGGGAGATTACAAATCTAATGATTTAGAATCCTAAAACACACCTGATCAAATCAAATCAAATCAGGTACATTTGTATAGCGCAAACATGTCACTAAAAAGTCTCATGGCGCTTGCAGACGGATCTGATTAGACGTTGGTTTAATTGTCAAATAACCATGTTTATAGCAGTTTGCGGAAACGGTTATGGTCGGGGATGATGCGTAAGTGAACAGGGATTTTATTCCATGATGCCGGACCAAGGAAAGAGAAAGATCGACCGCCTTTCCTGGCAGTATGGATTCTCACATGAGTGAGCAATGATGTGGTGCTTGATCTAAGGGTCTGGCTTGGCTGGTACCACTGTAATTTTCTGGACCAATATTTTGGTCCCCTGCCATACATGTGCTTATGGATCAAATTAAGATTTTAAAAAGTATTCACTTCTTTACTGGAAGCCAGTGTAATGATCTTAGAAAGGGAGCAGACGAAGTCCTAGGTGGAAGGTCAAGAACCAGCCTGGCTGCTGTGTTCTGTACAATTTGAAGCCTTTTCAACAGGTTTTCATTCATTGGAAACAGCAGGGCATTTCCATAGTCCATTCTATTGAATATTAGCCCCTGGACTAATGGTTTCCTGGCCTCACTGGGGATCCACTTGAAAACCTTCCGGAGGCTGCACTTCACTCCAAAGCAAGTGCCAGAGATATGATTTATCTGACTTTCCATAGACAGTTGATTGTCCATGTAGATGCCCAGATTCCTAACTGTTAATTTAGGGGTAGGACAGGGGCCGAGGTTAGAGGGCCACCAATCATGGGACCAATGCTCCTGGGCCTTGCCAAACAGCAAGATCTCAGACTTATCTCCGTTCAATTGGAGATGGTTGGAATTCATCCATCCGTCAATGTGAGACATGCATTGCTTGAAGCGCTGTTTTGTTTTGGCTGGGTCCGGGCCAATGGTGATCAGAATCTGCGTGTCATCCGCATAGGATATGACATCAAAACCATAGAATCTGATCACCTTGGCCAAAGGTGTCATATATAGATTGAAGAGGGTCGGGCTCAAAATAGAGACCTGAGGTACCCCCATCGCCACTGGTCTCTCCCCTAAAACATTTTTGCCCTTTTGGACTGCGGTTACACGGTCAGCCAAGTAGCTCTTGAGCCACTTTAGGGCATTTCCCCTGACACCAATCTCCCACAGCAGATGCTCTAAAATGCTGTGGGAGATGGTGTCCAAGGCAGCAGACAGGTTGAGCAGGACAAGAAAGGCTGACTGATGTTTATCCCACGCTAGTATGACATTATCCATAACTTTGACCAAAGCTGTCTCAGCGCTGTGTGCTTCCCTAAAGCCAGACTGTGAAGGATCAAGTAGTTCATAGCTCTCGAGGTGGGCAACTAACTGTTGGTTTATAAGGGATTCCATCATTTTACCAAATTAGGGAAGTAAGGATATAGGGCGATAATTAAGAGGTAGTTTTGGGTCGGCTGTGGGCTTTTTTAATATGGGTCTGACCCTCGCGGCCTTCCACATTGTAGGAAATGTTGCTTCCGCAAGAGACTTATTAAATAGACTTGTAAGATCATCTAGAATTACCGGTGCAATAATGGGGAACATTTTTAGGGGTACAGGCTCTGTACGTGAGCCTGATTTTATCTTCGACATAACAGTTGTGACCGATTTTAAGTCGCATTTTACAAAATCATTCAGGATACAATGGGGGTTATGAGACAAGGTGTGCACATCATCAGAGTAAGTATTGTTGTGCTGTGGTGAAAAGGACTGGTGAATGGCGAAAATTTTGTCTTCAAAGAATTTGGAGAGCGTGTCCGTCCAGTCCTGAGAATTTGGGACCGATGGCTGGTTGGAAGGGGAGGTAAATTCTTTAAAGATTTGATATAATTTTTTGCAGGAATTTTCAGCCTGATTTATCTGAGTTAGAAATAATTGCTCTTTTGCCAATTTGATATAATTCATGTGGTTCTGAGGGATATTTTTAAAGTTTTTGCGGTCGTCATTCTTTTAGCTTTTTCGCCACTTCCGTTCCACAGTACGACACAGGAGCTTAGTGTCTCTTAACTGGTCAGTGAACCGTGGGGCGGTTCTAGGCTTGATTTTAATCTGGGCAAGGGGAGCTATTCTAGCCAAAGCAGTCCTAATTTCTTTCTCAAGGTCATGTGCAGTTTTGTTTAAGCTGACTGATGAGTATGTCCTTGATCTTGATCAATAATTTTACAATCCATAAGAGGAACTCCCATCATCCTCGAAGGATATTATCCTTGACCCCTTAGGGGAAGAAATGTTTTTTCCATTAAATCTGAAACACCCAAGAAGTTCGGAGTGGTTCCCTCAGGACCACTTCGCAAAATTCATTAAAAAATGGATAGGAAACCTCTTAGAAAGGGACACTCGTAACATCCTTAGAGCTGAGCGCTCTAGACCTTCTATCGAGGATATAAGCTGCTATACCCCCAATTTGGACCCTGAACTCATTAAAATCCTATTCAAACTTGGACGTGATACAAGAAAAGGGACGGAAAAATCCCTGAAAGGGTGGCAAGACCATTTTTGCGACGTACTGGGACCATTAGCCAGAATCCTAGATTCCGCAGAAGACAGCCACATCAATGATACCCCTCTCAACCCCAATCTGATCAGGTGATGTAGCCAGAGAGCATTAATTCTACTGGAAAATGCCAACACTAGCAATAATGCAGAAAGACGAAGAGTTGTTTTGACTAAAATAAATCCAAAACGAACTAACATGGTGGATAAAGAACCCTCGCAAAACCCTTCTCTTTGGAGAAGACCTCATTAAATCCTTGGGGAAATACGTCTCCACTTTCACCGCCCAGGACAAGGCGTAGCAAAATATGCTAACCTTTTTGGGTGGGCCACAACACAGGGCCTCTCTTCCAGTCGCTTTTTCAATAGAGGCCAGTTCCAAGATCCCGTGGTTTCAGAAGAGGCTATCAGCAGTACAACGTGCTTCAATTCTACCCCCAGAGAATTAGAGGCCAACGCATCAGAGGATTTAGATCCTGTGAAACCTTGATCTGAAACAACTCTGCAAGTGAGTATTCTCTCCCCTCTCCCTTCTCCTTCTTTCCCCCAAAAAGTGGATGGCAGACTCAAATACTTCCTTCACAATTGGAGATTGATCACTCAAGATCCTTGGGTCTTAAACACTGTCAATGGGTTTATATTAGATTTTACTCACATACTTTTACAAACTTCTTTTCCGAGAGACATGCCTCTCTCTCCAGAGCAACAAAAAATAATAGAGGAGAAGAGCTCCTCTATGCTTCAGTAAGGAGCCATAATAGTGGTCCCATTTGAAACGTTAAGATTTATAAGCACAATCTTTCTTTTAAAAAAGAAATAGGTTGGAGACCTGTCATAAACTTAAGAGAACTAACCAAATATTTGGTTTAAGACACTTCAAGATGGAGGGCATCCATCTCTTGAGGGATTTATTTCTAGAGGCAGACTGGCTAGTCAAACTGACCAAAAGGATGCTTACTTTACCATTCCTTTGGCCGAATCCCACCAAACCTTTCTTCAATTTGTCTGGAAAAATCACCATTACCAATTTCAGGCTCTACCCTTCCGACTCTCCTCTGCCCCTTGGTGCTTCACCAAGGTCATGAGAGCTGTTGCCTAATCTCTAAGAATAAGGGGCATTTGATTAATCATTTACTTAGACGACATTCTTATAATGTCTCAAAATCCTTTACAACTAGCCAAAGACCTGAAGACTGTGATGGATTTCCTAGAAAGTTTAGGATTCATCATAAACAAAGAAAAATCAATTCTGACCCCTTCTAGATCTCTGGAGTTCCTAGGTTTCAAAGTAGACACATTGAAATGTCTCCTTTAACTACCTTCCAAAAAGATGACCAAAATCAGGAAGGAAATAAGACACATCCTGAAACAGCAAGACTTATCTCCGAAAGAGCTAGCCAAACTTCTGGGTCTCCTCTCCTCCTCCATCCAAGCCATCTTTCCCAGTCCCCTCAAATATTGGGCCCTCCAAAGGGAAAAGGTAAGAGCCCTAAGATCTGGCCTCTGCTATGGAGATCGGATCTGTCTGGATCAAGAAGCCAAATTGGAACTAGCCTGGTGGCTCAAGAACCTAGACGTGTGGAACAAAAAAGCAATCTTTGGTTCAAAACCAGAGTTTGTTTTAGAATCAGATGCGAGCCTTCATGGCTGGGGAGCTTGTCTTTTCAATCAGAAAACTGGTGGTATCTGGTCACAAGAAGAATCATCAGACCACATAAATTATTTAGAACTAACAGCTGGGCTTTAAGCCCTCATGAGCTTCAAAAACTCTCTCCAGGGGAGGTCCGTAATTCTAAAGATGGACACCATGTCTGCTGTAGCCTATATAAATCGTCTTTGAGGCACGTAATCTGCGAACCTCTTGAATCTAGAAAATAAACTTTGGATGTTCTATCTGGAACACAAGATCGCTCTCAAAACGGAATACCTTCCGGGGAAATCGAACATCTCTGTAGACTGGAACTCAAGATTCCTGTTAATCACAGTGATTGGAAACTGAATGTTTTTATGTTTCTATGTTCAGTATGTTCAGTACCCTAAACAAGATCTGGGGCCCTCTAGAGATAGACTCATTTGCGAGCAGACTAACCTTTCAACTGGAGAACAACTTCAGCTGGATGTCCAAGCCGGGTGCTCTAGCAGTCAACACCTTACTACAATCGTGGAATGGAGCTAAGGTGTATGTATTCCCTCCCTTTGCCATGATTCACAGAGTTCTTCAGATTGTGAGGCAGGATCAGTGCTTCCTTGTCCTAATAACTCATTTTTAGCCATCCCAAGCATGGTTCCCCACCACTCTAGAACTAGCTTGCAACCCCCCCATCTTAATTCCTACCCTAGAGAATCCTCTTGCAGACATATCCTTGTCAATGGTAAAACGGTAGGTAAAAATGTCATTGCTTGTAGAGGGATGAAAAGCATATGTGTAAGAAGACCTCCTAAACCTAAATATGAATGTCTTTGGGATGTCAAACTAATCCTTGATCTTTTAAATAACTGTCCTGTTAATACTCTCCTCAATAGAAAAAACCTTTCCATTAAGCTGGCTACTCTACTATGCCTAATCTCATGCAGAAGGGTCTCTGATGTCAAAGCCCTGGAGATTACGAATAGATCTTATAACATGTTCGTAATCAAGTTTGAGATTTATAGAAGAACAAAGACTATGTCTGATTCAATCTTTTACCCATGTTTTGATTTATGTCCAAAACTTTGCATTGTGGACTGCATGAGCGAGTATGATCGCAGAATATCTGCTCTTCACCCTCAGGATGTTAAACAATCTATACTTCTATACTACTATTATAAAGGAAGAACTTTGAACCTTTGAGGCGGGTAAACTCGGGAACCACAGCGCCAATCCACACACCCGATACATTGTTGTAATCGCCAGGGTGTGCAGATGGACATAGGCTATATAAACGTAATAAATACACGTTATTTAAAAAATTTACTGAAAAAAAGCAGTCCCTTGGAAGAAGCGCCGGCCGCGACGTGCGTGCCCGATGTGAGGAGCGCGGGGAGGAGCGGCGTCCAGGAGCGGGAGGCGGACCAGCGTACATGGCGCAGGGAGGAGTGGTGAGGAGCGGCGGACAGGCGCTGAGGAGCGGCGGACAGGCGGGTAGGAGAGGTGAGCGGCGGATGAGGTAGGTTATTTATTTAGGAGCGGTGAGCGGTGGAAAAATGAAGCAAAAATGAAAATCGTAGCAAGAGGAAGCAAACGGAGCATTACAAAAGTGAGCCAAACGGTGCATTACAGGAGGAAAAAGTTACGTGTGCAGGTTACAAAAGCGTACATCGTGAGCAAGAGGAAGCAAACGGAGCATTACAAAAGTGAGCCAAACGGTGCATTACAGGAGGAAAAAGTTACGCGTGCAGGTTACAAAAGCGTACAAAGAAAGCATAGAGGTATAATACTGCAATATATGGAGGAAGGCTCCGGGGGACCCACGGACAACGTCGGGGCAGGCGGGGGCTCTGAAGCCTAATTGCTCCCGGACAACGTCGGGATTGGCTGCTAGTTACTTATATCCTTCGTTAAACCCCACAAAGGCATAACCTCAACATCTATTGCTAGATGGGTTAAGACTGTTATGAGTTTAGCAGGTATTGACTTAAAGACATTTCAAGCTCACTCCCTTAGAGGTGCTATGGCCAGTAAATCTCTCTGGTCTGGAGGTAAGTTGGAGGACATTCTCAATGCTAGCACCTTTGCACGTCATTACAAGCCTATTGAACATATGTCGGATGTTGTTTTAAAAGTTACCAACATGCATAATGTAGCCTCTGTTCTTGTAATGAAATTGAGATTCTCATATTACCATGAGTAGAGAATCTGGATTTCATTAAAGGCACAGGGTTTTATCTGTAGTCCCACTTTGGTAGAGATGAGTGTCCTATCAAAGTGGGACTGCAGATGTTACCCATCCCGAGCCTTGAATCACTGCCTGTCACTAAAATCTAGTGTTTTTACGGAGTGTCTGTAAGTATACTGACACCTGCAAATACTACCACACACCTTAGCACATGTGTAGGTTTATCACATATTCACGTGGTGTGTTCTTTTGCCACTCACGTTTTCACTTGTCCAGTCCTGAAGAAAGCCCTTTATACCTGTCTTGTTTGGGCTGAAACATGTAGACCTCTCTAATAGACAACAAGGAGCAAAACCACTCCATCTGTTGCACCACTAGTTTTTAACCCTATCCGGGGCCGTCACTAATAAATATAACAGGCAAGGATTCCCAGAGATATTTTTAACTCACAACACTTCACACAAATCACACCACACCAGCTCCGATGTAACCAGGTGTCATAGCTCAACCGGGAGCATTCAGCCACCCGGTTGGGACCCCAATGATGAAGCATGACACCAACCAGGTTGGTGTGTGAGGGGTCTTTTAGGAAAACCTAATGGTTCCATGAGATAGCTTACCACAACAGTGAGTGCCTGAAAATTATTCAGTGGGTTCGTCCACATTGTTTAGACTAGTATTGAATTGGGGATAAGGACGCACCCCTTCATTCCCTTGCTCACTCCTTGTTTTTCACTGCTCTTATCCATGCTCCATATTTTATTGTTGGTTTAGTTGACTGCAAGCACAGACAGTAAGATTGTGAATTGGACATGTGATTTGTGTGAACTTTTGGAAAGTTTTTGCAGGTTTTCACAAACTTTTCGGGTTCAAGAACATCTTCCCAAATCTTCTACCTATATCAATAATGTAATGGAGTGGAAGTTTCATATTTTCATTTTACTAATTTGCATGGGTGCATCATAATTATGCCCCACATTTAATCCTGACCTGTGTATATGTGAGTGATAGAACTGTTAACCGCGTTAATGTAGCTATGTGACATATTTTAGTTTATCGACAAGTTGTATGAAGAGTTAACTTAGGAAATAAATGTAACAAGCAGAAAACACTAACGCGGAGAAGTCGTGTTGGGAGGTTTTACATTTCTCATATTATAGATGCGTTTAATAATATTACTTTCAATAATTACATAAATGTGTTAGTCGAAATAAAGGATTCCACTAGTAATGTTTAAATAATACGTTCCTATGTTAGCCACAGTTGTAGGCCACCCCCTGACAACTCCTGCTTTATGATTAATGGTCTGAATTTCATATGCACTGTGCAAGCCGTTCTTTCTCACGTTTTGCATTGTAGGTGGAGAAGCATTCTTTAGGGAATCTCATGTCTTTGTTTTAGCAGTTAAGCAAGGAGAGAAGAAGTTACAATTACATGGCTTGGAGGAGATAAGGGAAAAGGTTGGTTCACGCGTGAGAAGGCATGGGCACCAAGGACACATTGTTGCAATGGGATGTACGTGAAGATTACCGGGTAAAAGTATGCTCATGATTGTACCCATTTTGGAGTATGTGCAAGGAGTGCATCATGGGAATTCTACCTGTGGATAACGGGTTGTTGGAATTAGGGATAGTGTCCACATCTTCCTTGCCTTTGGAGAAGGAGCAACTCAGAACAAGCTCTTCCTTTTGTGTTAGTGGCTTTATGCAGCTTGTTCCATCAGAAGGGTGGAGAGATTTCTTAGGAAGTCTCCACAACTGTCACCTTTACTCCTGATTCGAAATGCTTACTCATTATCATAGGGATGTCACTATAAAGATAGAGTAGGTTTAGATTTAAATGCTCTTCATTCATCAGTCCTCGATGCAGGGAAATTTGGACTCTTGATTCTTGATTAATAGTCTTGTTCATGTTGCACCATCTGAATGGGTGCGTAGGTTTGGCTTTCAGCTGTTTCCTTTGCATTTCTTTACCCTCATGTTGAGGTGTGTTTATGTTCAGTTATTTTGTACTTTACAATAAACGTCACTACCTGAATGGGTGCGTAGGTTTGGCTTTCAGCTGTTTCCTTTGCATTTCTATACCCTCATGTTGAGGTGTGTTTATGTTCAGTTATTTTGCACTTTGCAATAAACGTCACTACCTTCCTCTAATTTCTTTTGGTTATTATGTTTCAGGAAGCGGTGTTCCTAAATTGACTGTGCATTAATGATTTCCTCCCCCTAACACTTTCATGCTGCTTAAAAGACCCATCAAAATGTGTCTCTAGAATAGTTCCAGAACAACTAAACTGCTCTTTCAGTTGGTAGCAGAGTAGGATGCTTTCCCCTTGAAATAAGGGGGAATCTAGAATTAGTTTAGCCTAGGTGGAATCTAGAACTCCAAAAGCCCCGAGCTAGAGTCAGTGGTCAAGAAAAGAAAGGCAACGGAATCTGGCGGAGACCGACGGAGTTTGATGGTGTGACCAGATCAGTGGTGGAGTGAGTATTAACAGGATGCATGTAGAACATCAGATTGCGGGAATGGTTTGATTGAGTGATGTCTTGCGGGGTTAGAGTGTGAGTCGAGTGAATATAGTTTTGGGTCTGATGTGGCCCAAGGATTGAGATTTGAGTTGCGGGTCCCAAAGTGGTCTAAGATCCCTGGATATTAAAAGGTGTAGAAGACACCACAATTGTGACTGTCTGACTGGAGAATTGAGGAGTTGTCATGAGATGTCATTGACAGTTCCGCCTAAGACAGGGAATTTCACTTGAATGGGTCCTATGGGAATTGTCTAGTGGACCTTGTGTACAGGGGTTAACTATACTGATTCAGGTGATCCACACACGGTTACCGTGTGGGAATGGTCTTGATTGGTTGAATTCTATCGATCTTTTAGAATGGCAGACAATTACGGACTTAAGACCATTGTGTGAGTGAATTCCTACAGAGAAATTGTGAAGGAGGGTGAAATGCTACGAGGAGTGAGAGAGACTTCAGATTGTGCCGTGCTGTGACAGGTCGGTTGGTGTAAGGCCAAACTAGGATTGGTTGGTGGTCATTGGGAATACTCTATGGATGGCAGAGATCATTTCACCATATTAATTGAACACATTGAATTTTGTTTGGGAAAGGTTCCGAAAAGTGTCAGAAATCATGCGATGCTTTTATTACAGAATCTCTTCAGAAGTGATGAAGAGGTTATTCAAGTGGGCGAAGAGGCACCACCCAAGTATGCTCCCGCACACTATAAGGCGACAAAGGTTGGGCTCCATACTATAATTGGTTTCCAAAATTGGCACAAAATCATTGAAAAGGAGGAGGAATTGTCATTTCCACATTTTGGCCCATTCAGACTGGTAGCATTGAACCAACTTAGAGGTACGATGATTGTGATGCAACCTTTGCCCAGACCCACACAGTTTGAGGTATTAGATGGGTAGATGCATGCAGTTCAAATTTAAATTTAACTTTATTTAGTTAGATTAAAACCATCCAGTCCATGACACAATACATTGTAATAGAAATAATTCATTATAACATACTTTGGTAGCCCAAATCTCAGAATGCTACACAGTTTGTAAAACCATCATATGTTACACAATCCTATCCAACATAATAAGCCCTAAGTGGTAAATAAATACATAATTATAAATCTACATTCATCAAAAATAATTGCTATTTACACAGTATACTAATAAAAAACACTTTCATTCATTCATATTCTTTATTTCGGTACTTTAGTACCATAAAAGATACATCGATAACCACATACATATATACTAAAACATCATAAATGACATAGTAAGAAAAAAACATGTCAAGTGCAATAAGGTGCAATTCAGGCAAAGAAACAGACACTTAAGGGGACATTTGTCATTACGTTAAAAACCTTGATAAATAATTAAAAAAAAAATTATGCAGCAAGTGCAATCTAAAATATAATTCTTTAAAACAATTCTGGATGGGGTAAGTCTGAGGTTTCAAGTCCAAAATGTTTCTATTAAAATGTCAGGCCCGATTTAGCCCTCATGAAGTTTGTAGCTAACAAAAATCTACTAATCCCAAAGACAATAATCTGACTAGTATGATTTTTTAGGATCCTTCCTGCCTCTTTGTATGATCTCACGCCTATATTCAAACAGAGTGGTCTAATCCATTTCCTTCTAGGCATCACATAAGCCGAACAGAAGAACAAGACATGGCAATCGTCTTCTCTCACTCTACCTGAACATAAACTGCATGTATCATTCGTGTTAATAGACCACTTTGCTACACCTGCATTTATCCTTAAGATGCCATATCTATAAAGTGGTGGGCGAACCTCATCAAGGAAGGGTTCATAGTGTGCAGTATCTTTTAATGAGAGGAATTTAGTCGTTATAGATCCATACGTTTTTCCATTCAACACATTCCAATCTTGATAAGCCCAAAATGATTATTTAAATATTTTCTTTGAGACTTGAGATAAGCTATTCGGGTCATCCCAAAAGTACGCTAAACCAATCCTGGTAAACCAGGATCTAACATGTCTAAACCATAAAATATTGTTGCAACTATCCAATTCCAATACTTCTATGAGACTGTTTTTATAGGTGAGAAGCTCTGGGGTCGACCACAGTCTTACCCAAAGCATCAAAGGTTCATGGTAGGCAGAGAGAGAAATATCAAGAGAGGATAAAGAAAACAAACTATGCAGGCGCTTCAGGATGCGCAGTAGAGTGGATACCATTGAGGGAGAGAGGTTATACCCATATTGATGGGGTATGGAGAATCACAGGACAAGGACACGGGGAGAAGGGTAAATGTGAGTGACAATAGTGATATTGAAGACAGCTTATTGGATGGGTTTTTAGCCGGGCATCCACCACTTTACAGTTTACAATTGGGAGAAGTGGGATGAAGTCTGAATGGCACTCATAATGGGGAAGGTGTATCCGCCACAGTGGCTCCTGATCCAGGGTTCATGGGAATGATATCAGCAGGAACAAGGGGGACAGGAGTGTCTGTCTTGGGAGGTACAAAAACGAATGTTGACAATGCTACTTCATGGTTGCCGGAAGCTCCTAGAATACCGATTACCATTAGACCTGTTGTTCCTGTTTATTATTCAGGCCCAACTGGAAGCTTTAGCCAGAAACAATCCATGCACATGGAAGGGACCCCTTTGGAAAGAACAGGAAGCGCAAATGGGGGTTTATGTCCTTTACTACCCATGGAATCCAGTACCCCTCTAATGGCTACTGCCGACCCTTCAGGAGTACAATAAGATCTGTACCCAAGATAAGACCCAGTTCAGATCTGCAAATGTGGGAAACCTCTGTGAAGGGACACTGGGCCATATGTAGGTGGCCAAATACCGGTCGGTAACGGCCGATTTCAGCCGTTACAGACCGGTATTTGTACTTTCAGATGTAGGGAGCCAGAAAATTACCGATTCTGTATATTTACAGAATCTGTAAATTTACCGAATCGGTAAATTACCGAATCGGTAAATGTACAGAATCGGTAATTTGGGATGTAGGTGGCACTGGAAACAGTGCCACAGGCCCTTAGGAATTCGTTATTTACTATGCAATACAATGGCATGGTAAATAATGAATTTCTGTGTACATGCATGTACACCTGTGCCATGTGGCACACATACATGCCCTAAGGGCAGGTATGTGTGTCACATGGCACACAAGCCAGAATCAGGGGTGCAACAGGGTGTCAAAGTGACACCCTGTCCCCCTTGACAATTCGGTAAATTTACCGAATCGGTATTTACCGATTCGGTAATTGGCATTGATTCCTATGGGCCTCAAGGCCCATAGGAATCAATGCCAATTACCGAATCGGTAAATACCGATTCGGTAATTACCGAATCATAACGATTCAGTAATTGATACCGAAAAATTACCTACATGGCATTTACCGATTTGTAAATACCGAATCGGTAAAATTCGGTATTTACGATTCGGTAAATGCCATTTACCTACATATGGCCCCTAGTGGTATGTTTCAAGAAGCAAGTACAAGTTGGAGAACCTCTGAGAACCAGGACGTCTTAGATGTCGCAGACTTGGAGTCATGGTTGAAGGACCACTATAACTGCAAAGAGAGTCAGAATAGTAAGAAAAGTTAGGATACCATTAAAGCTGCAATGAAGGCTTTGAGGTGAAGTTAGTGGATGTGGTGAATTTGAAGGTGGAATTAGATGAGATCATCAGTGGGAGCCTAGCTCTAGACAGAATAGAGATCTATGAGCCAATTGAGTTGCTGCTTATGGCTAAGGATTAAGCATGGGCGGAAAATCGGTTCCGCTTGCGGATTTTTCGGATTTTTGGTAAATTCGCAATCCGCGAGATTCGCGAATTTCCCGCAAAATCCGCGAGCGGAACGGATTGGGTCAAAAGTTCTCTTTTAGAATGGCACCAGCAAGCTGCAAGAGCCATTCTAAAATAGTTACAAAAGTCAGCTTCAACAGGAAGCTCTAATAGATAAAGTAAAGCGGGTGCTGCTCAAATTCAGTTACACAATCATTAATCACCCCAAAACTTGGAGTGATTAATGATTGTGTAACTTAATTTGACCTTCAACTCGAGCACCTGCTTTACTTTATCTATTAGTGCTTCCTGTTGAAGCTATTTGTAGCTATTTTAGTATGGCGCTGGCAGCTTGCCGGCGCCATTCTAAGTGGGACTGAGGGCAGAAGGGCACAAAAGTGGGACAGAGGGCAGAAGGGGACAAACAAAAAATGAGTAGGGCAGAGGGCAGAAGGGCACAGAAATGAGTGGTACAGAGGGCAGATGGGCCTAAAAAACGAGAGGGTGGCAGTGATTAACCAGGCAAAAAAAAAACCTGCGAAAACGCAAAGCGCCTCGCGAACACCCGCGAACATGCAAAGCTCCCCGCGAACACGCAAAAATAAAAAAATCCGCAAATTCGCATGAATTCGCAAATTTTACGGATTGCGAATTCGCAAATCCGCAAATTCGCAAAATTCACCCATGCTTACTAAGGATATCATCTGGGGGGCAAGACAAGCACATGAGCAGTTTTCGGGTCTGACTCAGAGGTATGGAATAGATTTATCCCGATTGAAGACATTGTAGGGAAATTGCAGGAAAATCACAGGTTTACTTACAGTGACCAAGTGATAGAGGAAAATAGAGTGCATGGATTCAGGACGCACACATAGGAGGAGGTATTAGGAATAAGGGCTTGGATTATAGGTGGACAAGTGGTAAGAGAGGTGCTCAAGGAAGAAGAGCTCAAGAACGGTGACAGGAGAGATGCCACCTCCAGGAGAGGGAATGCAGTGAATAGAGGCATACCCATTGCAGGAGGTGCCTGGTGGAGGATATGTGCATGACCCTTGGAGCTGGGGTGATCTTGCTGCGTTCAGAGAAACCTGCTGAGTGGTAGGAGCAAGTTGATCGGTTTGTTAAGATCTCAAAGGGGTTGTGGATTGATTTAAACACCTTGTTTGAAATTGTGGTGCCTAGAGATCCATGGTCTGCTTTAAGATAGCTGCTGAGTGGCCTAGTACTGAGTCAAAAAGGGACCTCAGTAACTTATGGTCCTACGCTGTTGTTCATGAAAAACTACGATCAGGTGATTACTTGGTTACAGTCTACAATAGTCCCAGAGGACATCGATTGGGTCAAGTGGAGTGGTGTGGCTCACTGGTTAGAGGCTGCAGACCCGGGAGCAGAGAACGGCCCGGGACCAGGGTTCAATTCCCGACGCGGCAGGGTCGTGGACCAGGGTCAGCGGACTCGATAATTCTCGCCTCGGTGCCTACTCTAACCAGTGATCACACTCGGCAACTCTGGGCATTAGCTTGCCTCATCTCTACAACGGCCCCCCACATTCGCCGGGGATGACTGGTTTCACCTTGGAGATACCCAGGAGGGACCATCTCACAGGGATAGCCAGGACGGGTTCCCCAGCGGTCTACAGCGCCAGGACACCTCAGGGCAGCAGTGCGCTTTACAAGACACATTACATTACAAGATATATCAAACGGCCCAGAAGCCTAAGGAGTCGGCACAAGCCTATTATGAAAGACTGTTACAAGCCTTCAAGTAGTACAGTGGGTTAGACAACCTTGAGCCCTAGGACATGGGGCAATTTGTGTTCAAATTTATGATTGGACTGAGGCCAGAGATCAGTATCATGATCCTACAGCATCTGATCTGCTTGCAAAACAAATCCGTGGACGAAATCCTATGATATTCCAGGTACTGCAGTGGTGAGGTGGGATCTAAACATAGGATGATAAAGGAAAATTGATGTTAGTCCAAATGCGTAATGCCCAGAAAGAAGAACAGGTGGGGAATGATGGGAGCTGTAACTCATGGTCAAGGGAACGCACCAGGAGGTGTACAAGTACAACAAGTTGGAGGGTCAACAGGGAAGAGGGAGAGGTATTCCTATAGATCCGAAGACAGGGATAGATGTTGCCACCCTGAAGAGGTCCATTGCATGTCATTTTTGTCACATGATCGGGCATTGGAAACTTGAGTGTCGCCTCAATCCTGTGAACTAAGAGCAGGGAGGAGAACTCATACAGATGGCATGAACCAGTTACTGACAGTGACCAGGCCAAGATCATTTAATGCAGGAGGCAATCAGAACCAATTAGTGCAAGTGCCTCAGCCTCAGAGGATTCCACAGGGCAATCAGACGTACCATCAGATGCCGCTGATGGATTCTCTGGATGGATTTTAGTCTGGACAAGTCCTTATGATGGTGCCTGAGGGTGAGGACGACTGTACACTTGGTGCAGTCTTAGAGGTAGACCAGACTGGACTATACATAGAAGCGTGGATGGTATTCCCATTACATTCTTGATTGATACCGGTGCTACCCATTCTACTGGGAGATCTGCATTAGCCCCAAACCTGCCCCTCTTGGGAAAATGGATCCATGTTGTAGGACTCTCTAAGAAAAAGATGACACTTTGACGGAAGAGGTGCCGGTGAAAAATGGAACCTTCCAGGATCACAATCAGTTTGTGGTGTGTGATTCCAGCCCAGTGTGTTTGTTAGGACATGATCAGTTGTGCAAATTGAATTGTACCATCTACTGCACACCAAAGAGAATTGAATTGCAAACCAATGATGAAGACTTTGCTTTCAAACTGGCAAATCATACCCTTTGCACTACCTTGTTTCCCTTACTGACAGTGGAAGACATGCCTCTGGATCTCAGAGACACCGTCTCGCCAGTGGTGTGGGACTTTACAGAAGAGGAGATTGGACTGATTTGAAATGTCAAGCTAGTCCACATACAGGCCAAGCCGAGTGTCCAAATTCTGAGAATGTCCCAGTACAATTTGACCACAGAAACTGCGGCAGGGATTACACCTGTAATTGAGTCCATGACCGCACAGGGCATTCTAAGGAGAGCAGGGGAAGTCAGTATAACTTTCCTATTATGGGTTTTCAGAAACTTAACAGAAAATATTGCATTGTTCAAGATATCAGAAAAATTAAGACCATAGTGAGTGATCCCATGTTGTGCCATGGTACCGAATCCATCAGTGATCCTATTCCAGATTTCCTGTGAAGCTGAATTGTTTACGGTGATTGACCTCTGCCAGGAATTTTTCTCTGTTCCATTGCATGAGGAGAACCAATTTTTATTTGCGTTCCATCTGGAAAACCGTTTCTTAACTTGGTGTCATATCCCTCAAGGGTATACTATAAGTCCATCCATTTTTAACCAGATCTTGAAAAAGAACCTTGAAAACCTGATGTTGCCCCGAAACTCAGAACGGGTCCAATACACCGATGACATACTCATTGTGTCCAAGTTGCATGATGATTGCGGGAATGATACCATTGCCTTACTGTAACACCTGGCTGAGAATGGACATAAGGTGTCTCTCTGTAAGCTTTAGTACTGTCTAAATGAAGTACAGTATTTGGGCCATGTGACTGAAAAGCACAAGAGGAAGTTGTCACCAGAAAGAGTGGAGGCGATCATGAATATGAATCCGCCTAGTACCCAGAAAGAGGTCAGAAAGTTTTGGGGAATCATTGGCCACTGTCAACAATGGATTTCCAACTTTACCCTGATGGCGAAACCTTTGCAGATGCTGACTCACAAGGATGTGTTCGATCCAGTGCCTTGGGACAATGATTGCTTACTTGCCGTCCTGGAGTTGAGAGAGTGCCTGTGTCACGCTCTGACTTTAGGAATGCTTAATTACAATGAAGCGTTCTGTCATGAAAGGGAATGTTGTGCTCTATCTGTACTCACACAGACACATGTGTGATGTCCCGATGAGTCCCCAAGAATCACGCGACACCAGGCATTATTTCAGGTAACCTTTTTATTCAAGTTGCATATATATTTCTGGGCACAGCTCGTTCTGCTTCCTGCCTCCTGCCCTCGCTTCCCTGAGTTGGTCACCAGTCTTCTTGAGCCCCATGTGAAGACTTCGACTCTCGATGGTTGTAGCGTTGGTTTTGTTTCCATCCTGTCATATTCCGACGCGCGCATGATGTTACACGTGGCGCCGCTGTCAAGCACGAACCGTGCTTTGTGTGGTCCTACATCTACTGTCACCGATTCTGCTTTCTTGTTCGTTTTCTTGCTACCAGGCGGATGCTTTCCTCAGTCTTGTTTTCCTCTGCGGACATGAGGTATAGTTTTCCCACCTTTTCTTCTTCCTCGTCATCTCCCGGCTCTACTGATGAGCTCCTGTTTGCTGTTTCAACGTGTAGGACATGCCTGCTTGTCGTCGTCCGCTGTCTTCCGGGTCTCCCCCTTTCATTTCTGAACTGCATCCCTTGGCACACACTGGCAAAGTGGTTGCTCCTGTTGCACTCTCTGCAGGTTTGACCAAACGCTGGGCACGCACCTCTATGTGGAAATTCCAGTCTGCACCGGTAGCACAGTTATTCTTGTTGTTTCCTTGTTGTTTGTTCACTTTGTCCCTTCTTCCAGCTGCTGGCGTGGCTGTTTTCTGTAATGCCGTGCGCCTGTTCAATTCGCCGTTCTTTTCCTCGCTCCATCTGTTTTGCCTGTGACGTTGCTCTTGCTTCTGCTCTTGCTAGTGCCAGTATGTTTTCTAGGGATGTCAGTTCCTTTAGGATTCTTGTGCGGAACTCTATGTCGCAACACCCTTTGATGATGCACAGGCGGATCGCTTGTTCATTGTCATATTTATCGAACTCCCAATGTGTCACTAGCTTTCTTAGTCGCGCCGCAAAGCCATCCAACGACTCATCTGTGTGCTGGAATGCTATGGTGAATGTATATCGCTCAAAATCAATGTTTCTTTGTGGGTCAAATTTGTTTGTTAAACATTTTATGAGGTCCTTATATGTGGATATCTCACTTTCCGGTAGGGTCACTAGCAAGTCATCCACGTCATCACCTACTAGGTTCAGGAACAGACCTAGTTGCTTAGCCTCTACTACATCCGTGCCGTCCATATATCTTTCGAACCTCTTGACCCATCGCTCCCATCTTATCCCCACTTGTGGCAGTGATATGCTAGATGGGACCGGTCTGCGATATTGTGCGCTCTGTCTTGGTTCTGCCATTTCTCTTTCCTTTGTTCTTTGTTACTGTTTCTTTTGCACTTTTATTATTTTGTGTCTTTGGTGCTCTTTCTGGCACTTTTCTTCTTTTGGCACTCTTTCTGGGCTTTTATTTTGCTTCTGGCTTCCTTTTTATGTCTTTTTTTCTTTCTTTGAGTCTCTTTTCGGCCTTTTTTTCAATATTTCGTCTTTGCCTGACTTCAAAATGGCCGTTGCCTGTTTCTGTCTTCTCATTGGCTCTCCCGCCTGACTTCAAGGTGGGCGCCGAAAGTCTCACGAGACTTCGGGACCAATCGGACGTTGCATGACTTTAAAATGGCCGCCCATATTCCTCGCGCACTGATTGGTTGTTTTCGCCTGAATTTAAGATGGCCGCCGAGACTCTTGCGCGAGCTCGCGCTACTTTTTGAATTCCTCGCGCTCACACACAGCGCTTACCACACATGGGCAAACTTCACTTGGCAGCAGTCGGGGTGGGCTCCCGCGTCGTTGCACTTCTTTAAGCAGTTCACTATCGCGAATTCCTTCCTGCACACGACGCGATCCAGGGCGGGCTGTGGTTTTGATACACGCGGGACTTTGTTAACCCTCGTCACCAGTCACCTGGACCTCACCTCGATGACATGATCAGCTGCCTAACAGGAACGAGACAATTCTCCAAACTGGATCTGTGCAAAGGATATCATCAATTGGAACTAGATCCGCAGTCCAGATACATAACACCATCCTCTACGCACCTAGGTCTGTTCCGCTATAAGCATCTGAGTTTTGGGATATCGCCAGCCGCAGAAATATTCCAAGAGACAATAAGACAAGTGATAAGGCCAGTAAAGAACAGTTTGAATTACAGCGATGACATCTTGGTGTTCGGCAAGGCTGACGAGAAGCACGACAAGGCGCTACGAGAAGTATGCTCCCAGCTAGAGCAAGCAGGACTCACACTAAACAAAGACAAGTGTGAACTAGGGCGAGATGAACTGGTGTTCTCTGGGCACAATTGTTTAAAAAAAGGAATGCGGCCAGATCGCAGCAAGGTGGACACTCTGAAAAAAGCAAGACAGCCAAGTGACGTCGCAGAAGTCAGGTCATTCCTTGGCCTTGCCAGCTACTGCGCAAGATACATCAAAGACTTTGCGACAATAAGTGCACCACTGCGATAACTGACAAGGCAAGGACAGAGGTTTGAATGGACCAAAAAATGCGGCAAAGCATTTGAAGAAATAAGAGAAGCAGTGACTGCAGTAGATCATTTGGCGTACTTTGACCCAATTCTATGCACTGAATTGACAGTAGATGCAAGCCCGGTTGGGCTGGGGGCAATACTGGCACAACACAGACCAGGAAAGGACTCCCCAAGATGTGTGGTTGCCTATGGGAGCAAAAACCTGAGAAAGAGAGTCTGGCAGTGGTGTGGGCCTGCAAACATTATCACATGTTCATCTATGGGAAACCTTTCACCATAGTAACGGACCACAAAGGTCTAATCACAGTCTATGGAAATCCCAACGCCAAGATACCACCACGAATAGAGAGGTGGGGAATAAGACTAATGGATTATAACTTCAAAATAATACACAAGCCTGGCAAGGAACAGGATCCAGCTGACTACATGTCACGGCATCCTTTGCCACACAAGACTGAGGCCACGACGATGGCAGAGGAATATTTGAACTTCGTATTGAAACACAACACTCCGGCCTCAATAACAATGACAGAGCTGGAACAAGAGACAAAACGAGACCACACCATGCAAGCTATCCAGAAAGTGATGAGACAACAAAGGTGGAGACACATAAATAACAACAGCATTGTGGAGGAAGGAGAAATAAAAGAGGAACTGCTGGCGTTCAAGAAAATCCACGAAGAGCTATCAGAGACTGAAAATGGCATCATGATGAGAGGAACGAGGATAGTGGTGCACCGCACTGTGAGAAAACAAACAGTAGAACTACTGCACGAGTCACACAGAGGAATGGTTGCAACCAAAAAAATGCTTGCTGAGAGAGAAGGTGTGGTTCCCAGGGCTAGACAGCATGGTTGAAGCGACTGTCATGCGTTGCCATGTTTGCCAGGTAATGGGGCCACCACCCAAACCAGAACTGTTACAAATGTCTGAACTACCGAAGGCATTATGGACTGAACTAGCGGCAGATTTCTATGGACCACTAGAGACAGGAAACTATCTACTGGTCATCATAGACGAGTTCTCCCGTTTTCCAATAGTCAGACAAGTAGCATCAACGTCGGCTAACGCGACACTACCAGTCTTGGACGATGTATTTGCAGCATGGGGCTCACCACAAGTACTAAAAACTGACAATGGCCCGCCATTCTCAGGAGAGCAATGCCGCAGATTTGTGGCGTATCTAGGAATCAGGCACAGGAAAATAACACCTCTGTGGCCGTAAGCAAACGGAATGGCGGAACGGTTAATGGGGACCATAAAGAAGGCAGTCCAAAGAGCGAAAATGACATAAATATCAATAGGTCAAGCACTATGCCAGGTACTGAGGGACTACAGGAACACCCCTCACAGCTCCACAGGCCGGTGTCCTGCCGATCTAGTTCTGGGTCGGTCAAGCAGGACCCGTTTGCCGCAGATGGAAGCAAAAATGAGTGAAGAACGAAGCGAAATAGCTGTCAAAGATGAAGAGGCAAAGGCAAAAATGAAGACCTACGCTGATAAACGGAGGCATGCCTCCACAACAGAAATAAAAGAAGGCGACACCGTGATAGTGCGACTAAGGGTTGGGGTTTGAACACCATTTTACAGCTGCTAGGCGAGTCTGCTTGAAATTGTGGAAGACTGCCCGCGTGCCCTGACCTTAGTTTTATGCTTTTAATTTGCAGGCTCCATCCTTCTGAAGAAACTAAAAATTGAGAAAAAAAACAAGCCCCCCTTTGTTTCTGGTTTATTTGTAGGACCAGGTCACGTGCCCCGATTAGCTCTCAGCTGGAGTGTAATTTTTGATTGAACTCTGTGACAGCTCTAAGCCCCGCTGTCTCGCGGCCAAATGAGGCCCTGCAGAGGAAGGGAGAGAGGGAACGCCAGCCGGGGACAGGGGCGGGAAAGCCCATGCGCGCACGTGGCCCAGGCGACGTATAAACGCGCCAATGTTCAGGAAAAGCCACTTTTGACCTGTACCGAAGGCGCGGCTGGCATCTTCAGGAGCTGTCGGGGAAATGTATTAAAACCAGAGATGATGTACGAGTTTCGTGCGGTCATATATCTGTCAGAATTCAGAGGTACCTGGGGTGAGGGAGAAGCAGCTTTAAAATAAGGCATTCGACCCTGTAAAAAAAAAAGATCCTTGGGGACTCATCGGGACATCACAACATGGAGGTGCCTGTACGCCAGTGGCCTATTCCTCAGTTACTCTAGATCATGTAGCTTCAGCGTTGCCTGGATGTCTCAAATCTGTTGCTGCAACAGGTGTCAGTATTGAATGATGTGAGAGGATCGTGATGGGTCATCCTCTTACTGTCTTTGTACCTCACTTGGTTATGCTTCTGATGATGAGAACCAAGTCACAGCATTTGACAAATAACAGATTGACAAGGTACGAGCAGGTGCTTCTTGCCACTGAGAATATAACCCTGAAGCGGTGTTCTGTGTTAAATCCTGCTACCTTGCTATCTTTTCCAAGTGCTGATGGGGAAAAATGTGAAGACCAGGACTGTCTAGATGTCACTGAACTATGTACGAAACCAAGGCCTGACATTGTCGATGAGCCATTGTCCGATCCCAATCAAGTCCTTTTTGTTGATGGTTCATGCTTAAGAGACAATGAAGGAGGCAATGAAGGAAATCTGAGAGCAGCATTTGATGTCTGTACCATTTATGGAGTGGTGGAAGTCACTTGGTTACAGGAAGCATATTTTGCACAAGATGCCAAAATCATTACCTTGACTCGAGCATGTCAAGTCTCTGAACAAGTCAGAGTTACAATCTATACTGATAGCCAGTAGGGGTTTGATGTGGTTTCTGATTTCGGACAGCTATGGTCGCAGAGGGGATTATTAACGTCATCTGGTTCTCCTATAAGAAATGGGAAGTATGTGAATAACGCTACTTCGAAACCCATAAAGGATTAGTGGTGAATTAGTATAGTGAAATATGAAGCAATTTAAGGGGTGAATATGTTAGTCAGCTACTTGGATTGAGAAGGATAGTGTGAAAAGGTTTGCATTGATATAGCCCTCAGGATTTCAAAACCATCTTCGGGTCCTGACCCAACATTTGAAAAATGAATCGATTTAATTGTGGCTGGAATACTCACTGGATTCAATGATCCCAAAACAATTCCCCTGAATTAACCCCTTCGATGCTCATGACGGAACAGTTCCGTCATGAGCATCGGTTGAGCTGTGCTCATGGCGGAACCGTTCTGTCATGACCACGCCCGTTTTCATTAGGGCTCAGCACCGGCAGGAAATCTGGACCGCACGGATGTGGTTAAGGAAACTCAAACAAGTCTGCAAAAAGGCAGAAAGAACCTAGAGAAGAGACTATGGAGAGGACTCAAAACAGAGATACAGGGAAACAAATAGAGTATATCAGGTCGCAATAAAAAAGGCCTAAGCTACCTTTTACAAAAAAAAAATAATGCTGCAGCTAATTCTCCACGGGAAATGTTTTGCGTAGTGAACACTCTTTTAGAAACTATTTCCTCTGACCCCTCTAAGGAGGCTATACCTGAACGATGCAATGATCTGGCAATTTCTTTTCAAAATAAAATCCAGATAATTTATGACTCATTTCAACCTGTCCATCAAGCTGACACTGTAGGCCATATTGAATCTGTTTCCCCTAGTAATCCTATAAATCTGTCTGCTTTCCCTGCTTTGCCATTAGATAAACTGCCAGACATACTGAGTAGAATTATTTCAGGCTCTACATGGATCCTGTCCACCCACGTATTCTCACCATGGGTGCTGAAGTAATTGGTCCCACTCTACTCAAATATTCACCCTCCCTTTGACCTTGGACATTGTACCATTGCACGGAAACACGTGATGGTCAAAGCACTTTTGAAAAAGCCCAATCTTGACTCAATTGTCTTAGCTAACTATCGTCCAATATCCCTGCTACCAGGTCAATAAAATACTTGAGAGACGAATTATGCCCTTTCGGAATTCTTAGAAGAGGATGTCATTCTACATGCCTACCAGACTGGCTTTCAGCCACATCATGGCTAACCTGGCAGTGGTGGAACTAGTGAAAGGGCTTCTTAATCACGGACGTTCAGTAGTGTTTATCCTTTTAGACCTCAGCACAGCATCAAACACCATAAACAATAACACACTAGTGGAGAGAATGCAGAATGCAGGAATTGCTGGACCTGGTTTAAGTTGTTTGTGAAGGACAGAACCTTCCAAATTTTGAGAGGACCTGCACCTCCGGCAGCCTCCTACTTAAATGTGGAGTTCCACGGGGCTTCTCATTGAGCCAAACTCTTTTTAATCTTATATGAAACCCCTTGACAATATCATCCTCCCTTTTGGGATTTCTTTGATATCATATGCGGATGATACGCAATTGATCTTCACCTGGCTATGGTCTAGTCTCCTCATCATTAGGCCCCTGTCTAGAGAGTGTTGCTGACTGAATGAAGAGGTCATGCCTTTAATGGAACAGAGGCAAAACAAAGCTTATCTTTGTGGGTAACAATCCAATGTCTTTGATTGCCCTGGGTTGGCCAAGCAGTCTGGGCTCTCCTATGACCCCAAAATCATCAATAAAAAACCTTGGAATGTGGCTGGACAAATTGCTAAGATTTGACTACCAAGCTGTTAAACGTGAGGCCAAGTGTGACAACATGGTACACCTGCTTTAGAAGAGTCTTAATCTCCTCCCAGTGACTGTAAAAAGATTTGTTGCCCAGGCCATTATCCTTTCGCACTTGGATTATAGCACTTAGGAGCACTGAAAGCCACCATAAAGACGCTGCAGGTGGAGCAGAACGCCGCTGCTCGGTTTCTTCATAATATTCCTAGATATCAATCCACATTTGCTACCGTTCTCAGAGAAGATAACATTCGAGTCCCTCTGCATTGCATATTGGGCATTCGAAGCAGAGGATTTGATCTCTCAGTCATTGATTTCTCCTTATATCCCTGGGAGAACTCTACGCTCGCTAAACGCCTACTTTGCTAAGAATCCTTGTATAAAAAAAGTCAAATATGGAGTGCAGATTTTCTCCCACAAAGTGGTCAGGTTATGAAACAAACTTCCACTTGCTCTCCTCGCAGAAGAGAGTGAACTTTCATTTTGGAAAAAAATGAAAACATTGCTATTCCAGTAGGGCTCTAAGTCTATCCTTCTTTTATTCTCTATGCTGGATTATCAGCGCTGGGATGCCTATGTATAGCTATGTGCTTTATAAATGCTCATAGAATAGAAGTGCATGTTTGTGGGAAGAATAGTGTCCACCATAGTTGTGTGATTGGGAGGAGAGTTGCCGCAAATCTTTATTTCCTTTTGTAATAGTGTGAGTTCATCCAGTAAAGTTTTGATTTTGAGTGATTATGGGGATCAAGTGCCAGGTGGTTGGATCTGTGGCAGAGAGTGGGTTAGGTTGGTGTTCGTTGTAAGCTAGTGTGGGGGCTATGGTTGGAGCTAGCCTGCTAAGGTTCGAGGACTGTGAAGATGTGATAGTTTGGTCTAATTGTGTGGGGGAAGAGGGCTTAGATGGAGAGGAGATAATTTATGGGGTCTGGTCATGGTTTCAGGCAGTTCAAGGTTGGGTAAGGGCGTGGGGGCGTTGGTGCGAGTTGAATGGGGGCTCAATGAAGGAGGAGAAATTGTGGTGATGTGTTCAATTGGGGGATGGAGGCAGAGTTGAGAGCAGATGGCATGGAGGCACAGAGAGAGGAGATATGGCAGTCAAAAATAGAGAGGTTCTGTTCTGAGGCTTGGATTAGGATGTTTCCATTTCAGTATATAAATATATACATTAGAAATGTTTAGTACTCTAAGAACATTTACGTATTAAAACCTATCATTTAATATTTGTGTTTGGAAACAAGTCAATGGGAAGGGAGAAAGGAGAAAAAAGGGAAAAGAAAGAAGAGGGAGGAAATCCTCATTAAGGAGAAACTATGGTTAAGATTCAACTGTGATAATTAAAAATGTTCTATTAAGTTTTTTAAAAATCACGGAGGTTTGAACTCAATATTGGTGTCATGAGAATTGGCATGATGTCAAGCTTGAAAAAAGGCAAGTGGCAATTTCAACAAACCACTTTTAATTATATGCAATGTAGTGCCACATTTGCTCTATCTAGTACGAGAGTATAACATAGCATATTCCATCATTTGACAAAGCTAATATTGCCCATGTATTTTCAGTTGGACGTAATCATTTTTAACACAATAGCTATATGTAGATCAAAAAACCTCCCAAACTTGTTGTTAGTTTGTCATTTTATAAATTGCATTTTTTATCTTAAGGTTTCAAAGAAGCCATCTGCATCTTTGACTTCTTTCTGAATATCAAGAGTTAGGGATTTATGAAAGATGGTTTATTGCAGGAGAACAAAAGGCATGACCTGCCCAGTTTTTTTTTAAAGAGTTAGCATACTTGCCTATAAGATAAGTTTCTTGCTTTAGGGCTGTGAGAAATTGGCCTGGTATATGCTGTCCACTAATTAAAGCGGGCACCTGGCACCGGTCCAAACAACCCTTGTGGTGATTTAAGAGGTCAAAGATAAGCTTAGAAAGCTATCCAAGTGGTAGGCTGCAGAGAGCAGCCTTCAGGCTTAGCCTTGAAGGAATGTTGAGCAGCTTGTTTTACCAGAATGTAACCTTTTTGTATGGGTAAATGAAAGGAGAACCACACACTAGTTACACAAATATGCATTTATTATTGTAACACACTCTAAATACGTCACAGTATCTGCTAAACGCAGATAAGCACAAAGCACACAATACTGTAGCACAGAAACAATTGTAAGTAGCACTAATACACAGTAGGCTCTAGGGGGAGACCAGACCATATACTGAAACAGGGGTATAAAAACCACAACTTGAGTGTCTAGAGGATGTAGAATCGCTGGGACCCCAAGGAACCACCCAATGTGAGTAAGTAGGGACCCCAAGGAGGACAGGTGCATGCTTCGTACAATTCTATGGGAGAGTCGTGTTTGAAGTTTTATAGTGTAAGTACCCTTTTAAGTGGACTTCGGGGAAACCCTGTGTAGGTTAGGAGGTTGGAGAGCCACCACACCCTTGGATACAGTAGTACCAGAGTTACCTATCCCAGGGAAGCCAGGTGCATAGGCCTGAAGGGGCGTCGTAAACATCCGTCGGTCTCTATGGAGGGCTTCGAAGAAGAGCCACTGCTGGGAAGATTCTTGATGAAGACTGCCTAAAAGCAGAGGGGACAAAGTCTGTGTTACTCAGGAGTGACCAGGAGCTCGGTAGACGAATGCCCACTGATGTAAGGTGCTTCAGGTGCATTGGGTGGTTCTTCACTTTGCAGCCACCGGGACCAAGAGATGTCGAGGATGACCAAGAGCCAGATATGAGCTGTTCCACGAAGAATGTTGAGTGCTGGGGGGGTCGGTGTCCAGCTGCAGCACCAACAAGCCTTGGCAGCGGCAACCCACAAAGAAGGTCAAGGATTATTACGGTGCGGACCAGCAAGCTCTTGAAGACTCAACAAACACAGGGGAGTAAGGGCAGGCCTGGAGCAACAAGAGGAACCCAAGAAAAGCAGTGTTTACCCTCAAGAGGACCTACAGGCCGGAGGCACAGGAGTCACGAGGGGACCTCGAGCAATTTCACAAAGCAGCAGCCCACGGAGCACTCGGTGCAAATAGGCCAGAACCCTTTGTAGGAAATATTACCAGAGGTTGGGGCTACTTGGAGCCCAGTGCACTTGTTCTGGAAATGCCAACAAGCATATGCACTTCCAAATAAACACGTGCAAGGGGTACGGTATTGGAGCCCCCACAAGGGATTCTGTCCTCAAACTTGGTGAAAGGGCAGATCGGACCTCAAGGGATTTGGAAACCCACCTCCTGTGTTGCTGAAGCCTTTGGAGTCTGCAGGAGCTCAGGAGCAGCAGACCAGTCAATCAAGATGTGGTGCCTGCGGTTGCATGGGAGTGACTCCATCACTCCAAGGGAGATGTCTTTGGTTGTCCTTGATGCTCCACATGTCCTGCATGGAGCCTGTATGGTGCACGGTCACAGGCGAGGCGTTGGACAGAGTGGGAGATGAAGTTGGGCTGAAACAAAGTCCAGTAAAATCCAGAGTATCCAGACGGTTGAAGTTCGGTGGTTTCGGATTCAGAATCTTGTCCACATTGAATCTAGGGTCCTATAGCCAGGTAAGACCTTTTGACCCATGGGAGAGGGTTGGACAGATTCAGGGGAGGGTCAGGACAGTGGGGAGGTTACTCCCCTGACCATTGTCCAGTTTTCGTGCCAGAGCAGGCACCAGTGGCTCCCAGGACTGGTTTGAACTGGACTATGCACAGGGACACCACATGTGCCCCTCATGCAGACTTTTGGTCTCTGGCAAGTGCACCCACCCAGCCCATATACACTAAATCCTGTCTGGGAGGTGGTCAAACCTCCCTGTGACAGGATGCCTATTGTTCCACCATCCTCTGCGTGAGATTGGCTCCACAGCAGGAGGGCAGAAATGTGTCTCTGTACTGCCCCGGACTAGAAGGCTGGTACCGGGAACACCAGGGACACAATGAAGGCCGCCTCTGATAGCTGGATTCATACCTCCCACAGTGGTTACTGGTGTGGACATATGATTCCACAATGTTTGATACCCAACATGATAGAGTTACTTTCAGTCATTTTAAAGTTGGTCATCACTCAGTCTTATAATGCCACTCTATATGTTGTAAATGGCTGATACACTGACAACCCGGGAGAATGGACTCCATAGGATGCAGGGGTGTCCTGCTCATGCAGTGGCACCCCCTCACTTAGAGCCAAGCACCCTGCCTTCAGGATTGTTAAGGTCTTCTATAGGGATGACTTATAGGTTTTAAGTGCAGTGACCCTTAGATATAGTATACCTATATCTAAAGTAAGAGGTGCATGCACCATCTTACACAGGCTGCAATGGCAGGCCTGTAGCTCTATTTTGCATGGCCTCTCATGGGTGGCATAATGCATGCCTCAACCTATGGGAGGGCTCTGGCGTACCTATGCCCTGGGTACATGGGTACCATATACTAGGAACTGACAAGGGTTCCCCATATCCAATCTGGAATGTACCTAATTACATAAAATAATAATTTAGGGAGAAAGCAGATAGACTGGGGTCATGATTGGCAAGATCCAAGTCAGACTAGTCAAAACCAGCTGAGTACCAGGCAAAAAGTGGAGGTAAATATGCAGTAGGATCCTACCTTCCTACAAGGGCAATCTGAAATTTTATTCTGGAGAAATGCGCAGGAACTCTTTGTTTTTAATAGGATTATTTAAACCGTTAAAATACCAGGAGACAATATGTACATTACTCATTATATAATAATTAAGATCATCCGAAAGTTGAACAATTAATGAAAAAGCAAGATGAGAAGAAAATAAGGATGAGGAGAGGATATTTGGAGAAAAAATAAGAACAAAGTACAGGAAAGAAGGAGAGAGAGGGAATGTAAAAACCCCCCATGACAGAGAGGATGGCAAAAAACCAGCAAGACTTTAACCATAATAGGCAATGGATAAAAGAGAAAACAGTATTATAGAGAGGAGGTGAAGCCCGGAGACAAAACGCCAACCGAACGTCAGCCACCCAGAGAGAGAAACAATAGAGAAGAATTAAAAAAAGAGTAAAAAAAAAAGAGAACATCTAATGTGGAACAGGAGCACTTACCAATGATGGTTGACCTATCACACTGGTGAGTTCGGAAGTAGGAAAACATTAAAACACAGGAACAGAAGACACATTGATCTATGTTGTAGAGTTAACGTGTTGGGCCTCTACTTTAATTAAATGTATTATTTATCTAATTTTCTCCTATCCCACATAAACTTCAGCTGCCATATCAAATCTCAATGGTCCTCCGATGGAACTTGTTTTGTGCTGGAAGGGACTGGAATACTTAGAAGTTGAGCAATTATCTATTGAGTACCGGGAATAAGATAATTGCTAACATGCACTATTATATGCAACTCTCAATTGATCATACCTCTAGGTTTGATGAACCACCAAATTAAAATAAGCTTTGCCACAAACAAATAATGGGTCAGAATGAGCAGAGTAATTTATCTTATTTTTTCTTTCTATTTAGGTTTCAAATGAATAGCATACAACCCTAAATTCAAATTAAATCAGGTTTAATAAGCATTTGCAAACTCAGCGAGATCCAAATATGAAGGGAACAATCTTCCTCAGCCGAGGCAGATTATTACCTTACGAAAAGTCGATTAACAAGGAAATCACTTGCATCTCATACCAACCCTTTTGGAATGTTCAGTAAATTCCAAGTTACCGGTTCCAGTTCATTGGGAGAATATCTGCCTCTATCCTACACAGCAGCGTCGAGGCCACAGCTGCTCTGACGGGAACCCTTTCAGTTGAAAAGGTTCCACTATGCTAGCATACCAGCCGGTAGCAGATTGCAGTATTTCATCACAGTTTGTGTTGTTTCTGGAAGTCTCAATCGCCAATCTCTATACTGCAAGATGGGTAAGAAGGTGACACCCATCATTTAAAAAATGTGGGCAAATATACATCATCGATCCAGGTTTACTCCACTTGACATCACCAAATTTGTTGGACCATTCTGTCGCATTAGTCGCTCTTGAGAGGATGAGATGATGTAGTAAGTAAGTAAGTAAAAGTATACAGATCCGGAAGAATTAAGTAATCCATTACTCGCAATTTCCTTAGAGCCACTGTAGTTTAATCATACAATCATTGTAGCATTTGAAAAGTAGAGGATTTCATGCTCTCATCCTTGTCTATCCATTCTCAAGCATTTGCTCAAGGAAGTAACACTTTTGTTGCCAGTCTAATCAAGTAGGCTATAAATGTCAAAGAAGACAATTGAGAGTTAGAACACAAGTGGTAACTTTACGAAAGGTTCCCATAGGCTTCAGACCATTCAGTTCATTAGTTCATATTAGGAAAGGAAGCAAAGTTAAGGCATTTATGTAATACAGCTCATACACAATTAAATTGTAGGGGAGAGACAGTGGATGAGCGGAAGAACATGGCGGCCAGTGAGTAGCAGGTTGTGGAGGCTCCAGGAGTTGGGAGTCTTTTTGCTTTAAAAACTGCTCCATGTAGATTGGGCTTTTTAAATAAGAATAAACTGATGGAACACTGACGGCTGGAAAAGAGAGTTGCCTTGGACATTTGTTTTTTTTCTTGTTACGGTGTTGGCAGAGTCGGCAGAGTTGGCGGCGGCGGCTGCTGCAGAAAGGTCGGTTCGGGACTCCCGGGATCTCTGCTGGTCCCGCGCAGCACTCGAGCTAGAGCGAGGGCGGAGAGCAGTGGCACGGAACCCATCCAGGGCAGCAGGAGCAGTACAAGTGCAATTTGCTCTGCGCGGGAGACGAGAGGAGACTCAAGGGGATTGAAGGTTGTGGAAAGTGTTCCAGCTGACAATGAAGCAGGTAGGGAAGGAAAGGATACTATGGGAGGGCAAAGTAGGGAAATCAGTACAAGAAAAAAATTCAAGATTCACCTTGGAGGTGGGGGTGAGAGTGAACACTGGGGGGGGAGAATCTGTTAGGTACGGCGCAGCAAACAAGATACGCCTTGAGGAGCGCAGTCTTAAGGCAATATAAAGAACCCTCAAAAATAGATTATCAAAATTCTCAAAATGACTCTGACTCAGCCCAGAAGCAAAAAAAAACTCACTAATGCCAGGTCTTGTCAGCTGGAAGTTAAGGTGGAGGAGTGGGTTAACCCTAAGAAGAGAAAATCAAGGAAGGCAAAGGTTCCTTCTCATATACAACACAAGTTAAAAATCCCCCGTTCATTAAGAAGCTTTTTCAAGGTTTTGCCTAGAACTTTAACATTAAAACCTACAGATATTTTGACCCCAAATAGCGTCCCCTTATATCAACAAATCCTGAAGCTATTCTCAGTCCCAATAGATTCCAAGTGCTTGCAGGTGACTCCAAGCTATTAGAGGAAATTACGGGGGAATTTACGATGGCGGACACCAAAAACAAGAGTATAGCCATGAGTCCCCTGCCTTCCCAAGGAGAGGTAGGGGTCTGGAGGGATACACAAATAAGTGATAATGACCAAGGTCAGGTACCGATTTTGGATCTGAGGGCTGGATCATCGGATCAGGTAGCCTCTCAGTCAGTCTCAGATTTGGTACGATTGCTGACGACGGAAATCAGAAGTAGATTTGAGGTCTCGGGAAAAAATGAAGCAGAGATTAAGTCGACTTGTGAGAAGATAGAAGAGAAGTTGGACTCTCTGATAGCTAGAACAGAAGCCTTACAATCCATGGTGATGAAGTTAACCACCCAAACTGAAGAAAATATGAAAGAGATAACTTGGTTAAAAGAAAATGGAGTGGATTTGCAAGAAAAGCTTGAATCCCTCAAAAATTCTCAAAGAAGAAACTCTTTACGGTTGTTAAAGATCCCCGAAGGGGCCGAAGGGAATTACCTCAAGGAGTTTGCAGTCAAATTGATTAGAGAAGGCACTCAAAATAACATTAGTGTGCAAGCTCTTATGGCCGATATCCAGAGGGTTCATAGAGACCCGTTTAGGTTAACCCCAAACAAAACAAGGCCCAGGAAAATTCGAATCCATTTTTTTATGTATAAATTAAAGGAAGAGATCATGAACTAGGCTCTTAAGATGAATTCACTAATAGTTGATGGAACGACTTTTGAAATACGGTCAGATGTTTAAACAATTACTGCAACTAAATAATGGGAGCTGGGGAAACTCCTGGATCCTTTGAGGAAACAGCACACTACACAACAATTAAAATTCCCTGCTATGTTAAAGGTGATGCATAACAATAAAATCCAAGTCTTCCGGTGGGTGGAAGACGCAGAAAAATTTCTACAGCCTATCTCAGAAGGAGTAATAAGTTAGTGGATATGAAAACTTCTTTTTTCTCCTTAGTTAAGGAAATAAACATCGACTGGAAAGGAGCATTAAACTGTTGAAATATGAAATATATATTCTTGCGACTCCAGGATGGGGGGCAATATGGCAGTATAGGTCCATGTGTCATCGCACCCCACCTGCGGGACATCATCAACACATCCTTCGACACCGCTTCCTTCCCGGAGAGCTGGAAGCACGCCGAACTCAGCGCTCTACTCATGAAGCCATCGGCTGACCCCACCGACCTCAAAAACTACCGCCCCATCTCGCTGCTCCCGTTTCCTGCAAAAGTCATCGAGAAGACCGTCAACAAGCAGCTGGCCGCCTTCCTCGAGACAAACGGATCCCTCGACCCCTCGCAGTCTGGCTTCCGGGCCAACCACAGCACCGAGACGGCCCTGATCGCAGTCACCGATGACATCCGAGCGCTGCTCGACAACGGAGAAACAGCGGCCCTCATCCTCCTAGACCTCTCCGCGGCCTTCGACACTGTCTGCCATCATACCCTAGTACAACGCCTCAGCAACGTCGGAGTCCAGGAGAAGGCACTGGAGTGGATCATCTCCTTCCTCGCCGGAAGGACACAGAGAGTCCGCCTCCCTCTGTTCAGATCTGAAGCCACCGAAGTCATCTGCGGCGTCCCTCAAGGCTCCTCGTTCAGTCCAACCCTCTTCAACATCTACATGAGCCCCCTCGCAGACATCGCACGCCAGCACAACCTCAACATCATCTCCTACGCCGACGACACCCAGCTGATCCTCTCCCTTACCAACGACCCCGCCACCGCCAGAGCCAACCTTCACGAAGGGATGAAAGAGGTAGCCGAATGGATGAAGAACAGCCGCCTAAAACTGAACTCAGATAAGACGGAAGTCCTCATCCTGGGATCCTCACCCGCCCCTTGGGACGACTCCTGGTGGCCCCCCCGCCCTAGGCAGCGCACCCAAACCAACAAACCACGCACGCAACCTGAGCTTCATCCTGGACTCCTCCCTCTCCATGACCAGACAAGTCAACGCCGTCTCCTCGTCGTGCTTCAACATCCTGCGCATGCTACGTAAGATCTTCCGGTGGATCCCCACCGAGACCAGGAAGAGGATCACCCAGGCCCTCGTCACCAGCCGTCTGGACTACGGCAACACCCTCTACGCCGGAACCACCGCCAAACTCTAGAAGAGACTCCAGCGGATCCAGAACGCCTCAGCACGACTCATCCTGGACATCCCCCGCCGCAGCCACATCTCCGGACACCTGAGAGACCTGCACTAGTTCCCGGTCAACAAGAGAATCACCTTCCGTCTCCTCACCCACGCACACAAAGCCCTACACAGCCAAGGCCCAGGATACCTCAACAGCCGCCTCAACTTCTACGCTCCCAAACGCCAGCTTCGATCGACCAGCCACGCCCTCGCCGCTGTCCCCCGCATCCGTAGAGCCACCACAGGGGGAGGGTCCTTCTCCTACCTCGCCGCCAAGACATGGAACTCCCTCCACACCCACCTCCGCCTGACCCAGGACCACCTCGCCTTCAGGAAGCAACTCAAGACCTGGTTGTTCGAGCAGTAGCAGATCCCCCTCCCCCAGCACCTTGAGACCCACTGGGTAAGTAGTGCGCTATATAAATGCGATGATTGATTGATTGATTGAAGGAAGGAAGGGTTCTCCAGATTGGCGTTCAAAGTGGGGTAGGGGGATGGGGGTGGGGATTGGGTGCACTGGGTGGGGAGCAGTGGGAGAATTCTTTTTTTTAAATGTCTGATTCACCTCAGTATGATTTCTAGAATTTCTTTGGTAACAGGAGTATGACACAATCAGTATGTGACCGAAGTGCGCTGCAGAGGGCCGTGTCATGGAATGTGAACGGCTTAAGAGCGAAGTATAGGAGGAAAAAAAATTCTACAATATCTGAAAGAAGCTCCGGAACAGGTTTTAATATTACAGATCTACAGATCATCTAATGGATACGGAAATGAGAAACCAATTTAAATCTCGAAGCTGGGTAAAGGATCCTATTTGTACAGTTAACCATAAAAGGAGTGGCAATTTTGATTAAAAGGAATCCATATACAATAGTAGAAGGAAGAGTAGATAAAATGGGGAGATGGGCTATAGTTAAGATAAAATGTTATTCTCATAAATCTTCCATGGTGGGATACTATGGGCCAAACATAGATGATCCTAGCTCTTGTAGAGGGTTGATTAGGGAGTTGTTAAGCTTTCCGGATCCTATAATCCTTGCCGGGGACTTTAATGTGGTCCTGGATCCAGTTTTGGATTGTTCATTAAAAAGCAGAGCAACATCAAATTGTAAGATGAGGTCAGTATTAAAGGCCTCTAGGAAACAGTTAGGATGGGTGGATATATGGAGAGTTAAAATGGGAAACAGAAGGGGGTACACCTTTAACCATAAGAAATATGGACACCAATGAAGATTGGACTTCTTTTTAATTAATCAAGATCTAAAAAGATGGAGATGGGTAAAAGATGCAAAGCATTTGGGGGCACACCTATCGGACCACTCTGCAATAACTTTATAGTTAGATTTACCAGTCAAGCCAGCGTATAGGAGATGGACTCTAGACCATGTTATTTTATTAGAAGACGAAGTGATTGAGAAGCTGACTGTAGAGACAGAAGAGTTTTTTGCAATTAATCAAAATAGTGCTCCAATAAGAATTGTATGGGATGCCTATAAAGCCTTTTCTAAGGGGGCATATAACATCTCTCCAGATATCTAAACAGAAGGAATACAGAGCCAAAGTGGAGAAAATTGAACATAATATCCAGCAGTTAGAACAAGAGCTATTAGTGCAGGGGAGCAGTCAGGAGCCAGAAGGTATTCAGGCATCTCTTCAATCTCTTAGGCTGGAACTTGCTGAGGTGATGGAACAGAAATTAAGGAAACAGTGGCAAGCTAGCAAGTTAGCCCACTTCGAATATGGTGAATGATGTGGAAAACTCCTAGCCTGGAAAACCAAACACGATCAGGAAAAAGGTTTTATAAAAGAACTAAGGTGTGAAATATTGGGACATCCACTTAGGTGTAGTGAGCAGATAGAAGAGGCTTTTCACAATCACTTTGAAAAGGTCTATCAGGAGGAATTATTTGTTGCAGAGGAAGACATTGAGGCCTGGCTGGGACAAGATGTTCCACGTAGTATCAATAAGAGAGATGCTGAAAACCTCAAAAGTCCAATTACAAGAAGCGAGGCCAAGAAAGCCATAATGGCTGTGAGTCTGGGAAAGTGGCAGACCCAGATGGAATACCGGTGGAACCTTATAAGTGATTGAAGGAGGTTCTCACCTTCATAATGGAGAAGTTATTCTCTCAAATCTTTGAAGAAAGTAGGGAGTCGGGACATGCCAACATCATGGAATGAAGCCATAGTCACATTGATTCTTAAGCCAGCAAAACCACCCAATTCTTGTGATTAAAATAGACCCATCTCTTTGCTTAGCTGCGATTAAAAAATCTTCGTCAAGATACTAGCAGAGAGGTTAAATGGGGTGGTGGGGGTCTTCTAGGTGAAGATCAAAAAGGTTTTGTCAGAGGGAAATGGATTCAGGACTTGACTTACAACTTAATAGGGGCAATAGATTTAGCTACACTCCACAAAACACCTCTGGCCATTATTACTTTAGACACCACAAAAGCGTTTGATAGGGTAATTGGGCTCTATTTACAATGAATACTGAGACTGTGTAATTTGGGAGAAAACGTCTGTAGGACTGTGAATCTGATATACCAAACTCCTACAGCTAAAGTCTTAGTGAATGGAAATGTATCTGCCCCTTTTAAAATCCAGATGGAAACTAGACAGGGTTGTCTTTTATCTCCTTTACTTTTTAATTTTTATATAGAGCCCCAAGCTATAATAATTAGACAAGAAGTTGGAATCTCTCCTTTCAAGTATAGAACTTGGGAGAAAAATGTGGCCCTGTATGCTGACGATTTAATGGTGTACACTGCAGATCTGACTTTGGAGGTCCCAATATTGTATAACCTGGCTTCCCAATTTGGCTGTGTCTCAGGCTATGAGGTGAATGTGACAAAAACAGAGTGCATGGCATGGAACATAGATATGTAACAATGCATAATAAAAAAGGAGATAAGATATCTGGGTAACATGGTCTCACAAAACTTCAACAGAGAATCCCGGAAATCAATTTTAAAAAAGTCAGCAAAGAGATATGTAAATCATTAATACGCTGGGCACATTTACCACTGACTATAGATGGAAGAGTACATTTAATTAAAATGATGGTCTTCCCAAAACTCATTTTTATATTCCAGAACATCGCTTTATATTTTGGAAAAGTCTGGCTGAAGAATCTGCAGTAAAAAATAAGCAATTTTATCTGGGCCTCTAAAGGTACACAACAAATCTCATGGAAAGAAATTTGTAGGAAAAAAACAAGGGAGTCCTGTGTTTGCCAGATTTAGTTTATTATGCATGGGTCTTTCCTATGAGGACTGGGAAAATGTTATTGGATGAATCAGATGGTTCAGACATTGGGAGAATGTTGAAGGTGATGCTTTTAGATTTGAAGGGAGGGGACCAAGGTTTTATATATAAATTCGGAGATCACAGATACTTTAGAAAGGTGCGCTTCAAGATTCTGCATTGGGTTAGCCTTTACGTTGCATAAAATCAAAAAGATACTAAAAATGAACCACTATAGTGCATTGGCACCCAACTGAGATGCCCCCAGCTCCCCTGAATGGACAAAGGATTCTCTGGCAGCGCCTTTGAAAAAAGCCGGAATATTGTGCTGGGAACAGCTAGTCAAAGATGGCTCTTTACTTTCTGGGAAAGTTTGTTGGCTATCATGGACAACGAGGTATCCAGATTTTAATATTTGCAATTGTAAAGTTCCACCAAGTAGGTGGAACAATTGTTGGCACCTCAACCGAACCGGAATCTGCTTTAAGGAGGAAAGATGAAAGAAATAAAGAAAGGTGACAAATTTATACTGGCTCCTGATCGATCTTGCAGAGGGTGATTTCAAACTGCTGATGGAGCTGTGGGAAAGAGCTTGCCTGTGATCCATATAGAAGAATTATGGCAAGTATCAAGTAATAGCATCTCTACAGTACTAGGGGTAGACTTTCAGGTAAGCCTAATGTTGGTCTTTTTTGGGGTTTTGGCAAAGCATGTATCTTTACCCATTGAAAAAAACATATTAATGTTTTATTTAATTTTGCTTGCTCGGAAGGAAATCTGTAAATACTGGATAAGGAATGTCTCCCAACCACTTTAGACTGGATTAATTCTGTGAAATATTCAATAAAGCTAGAAAGAGCATCCCTGAATAAGAAGAAAGACTTTTGCTCACCATGCATACATTGGTTTGAAAATGAGGTGAACACAGTCCAATGATTATGCCTCTACACTGAGATACTTCACCACTCCAGTTGTTCTATGGGTGGCTCAGAGAGAGGATCAGTACAGATCAACCACGAAAGGAGAGGGTCTGTGTAAAGTGCACCTTTTTGGAAACAGAGCTCTTTGGTTGGTGTCGATCAAGAGGGGGGCCCCATAGAAACCCAAAATAACTCTGTTTATATCTAAGGCAAATGAGGACTATTTTTTTAAGCCCTTAAATTGTGCTAAAATATGAATTTTGCGTCACTTAGAATATTGCATGAATTCTTCAAATAAACATATTAATATCCCTTCAATATGAATTGCAATTAATTTACGTAAGTATAGGGTACTCATAAAAAAATATATATATCACTATCACTCACATATAATTTTGTAAGTTTCTTTTGCATTTTATATGTTATTTCAACATACAAGTGTTAAAGGCACATCAAAGATAATCTTCACGAAAGGAAATCTCAACATAACCTCATGTAGCACCTACTTTTTCTGGCCATTTTCAGTGCTCACATTATACATGTTAATGTTGCTATCCATACTTAACACATGAAGCATTTCATTCTCACATGGAAATTTCTGTGTAATTGTTTATTTATCACGCTCATCTAATCACAAGAACGCACATCATTAAAGTGTCAAATTTCACATCTACTTATTCGGATTGGTGTCAGTACAACGCGAAATATTACATCGCATTCCGTTACAACAGAATTTTTACAATGCAGGATCCATTACATCGGATGCCATTACAACGCATGGCATTACATAGCAGATGGTATTACAACGCATGGCATTACATCGTAAGTATAGGTAAGTATACCTTTTTTAAAAATGTTATTAAGTTAATTTAATTAATTTAATTTAATTAATTTAAATAAAATACATTTTACAATAGCCATTAATTTAATTTAATAAAATAATATCTATTTAATAAATGTAATTTTAATAAAAAATGGGAATAATTTAATTTAATTTAAATAATAAAATTAACTAAATGTACATATTTTTAAAATTGATATGAAATTAAATTAATTGAAATAATTTATTTAATTTAATTAATTTAATTTAAAAATGTAATTGATGAAATAAAAATAATTTAATTTATTAAACATATTTTAATTAATTTAAAAATGGTAAATATAATTTAATTAACCCAAAACACAAACCCCTGTACCCCAAAATCCAAACCCTGCCCTAAAACCTAAAAACACCCCTGTACCCCAAAACCCAAACCCTGCCCTAAAACCTAAAAACACCCCTGTACCCCAAAACCCAAACCCTGCCCTAAAACCTAAAAACACCCCTGCACCCCAAAACCCAAACCTTGCCCTTAAACCTAAAAACACCCCTGTACCCCAAAACCCAAACCTTGCCCTAAAACCTAAAACACCCCTGTACCCCAAAACCCAAACCTTGCCCTAAAACCTAAAAACACCCCTGTACCCCAAAACCCAAACCCTGCCCTAAAACCTAAAAACACCCCTTTACCCCAAAACCCAAAACTTGCCCTAAAACCTAAAAACACCCCTGTACCCCAAAACACAAACCCTGCCCTAAAACCTAAAAACACCCCTGTACCCCAAAACCCAAACCCTGCCCTAAAACCTAAAAACACCCCTGTACCCCAAAACCCAAACCCAGCCCTAAAACCTAAAAATACCCAAACACCCCAAAACATATACATCAGTACCCCAAAACATATACTCCTATACTCATACTTATTAAAAAAATTACTTAAATTAATATATTTAATTTATAATATTTAAAAACGAAATAAATATTTTTATTTATAATTAATAATAATTAAATCAATTATATAATATTAAATAAAATAAAAAATAAAAATATACTTACCAATACTTACGATGTAATGGTATGGATTGTAATAGCATCTGCTATGTAATGCCATGCGTTGTAATGGCATCCGATGTAATGGATCCTGCGTTGTAATAGCTGCGTTGTAACAGCATTACGTTGTAATAGTTGCGTTGTAAGAGTAACATACCACTTATTCATGTATAAGAGAAAACTACTTCTACCATTCTGCATGCTTTTGGGATGCAGTATCTAAATCAGAACTTCATTTGTGTGTGTCTTGAAACATGAAGTCTAATTCACATTTTGTCATTTTCAATTTAAAATAGTGTCACAAACCATTTCTGTGTAAAATGATCGTAACTAAATTAAAGGAAACACCTTTGCTCTATCATCTACATCTTGTAAAAATAAAGAAGCCTTTGATGGAGAGAAAAAAGAAAAAAAATGTAATAATAGCAATGAATGAATTAATTAATAGATACATAAATAACAGAAAACACAGAAAATCACCTATTAGATGCAATGTTAAAGATAATGTACAATACAAAATGACTGCAATATAAATCAAATAAGGAAGAGAAGTCAAGTTTTCCCAAGGTGGATACATTTTTTTCGGTTCATCAGGAGTATTGAAAGTTTGGAAAGGGGCGACCACTCGGTCCCCCCGAACGTATGGTTGGGTGCCCCGATCCTCCCGGGAAACCATTTTGGGCGGGGGCGTGTCTCGGCTGGTATGCCCGAAGCGGCGTAGCCGGGGCGCGCCTTTTCCCGCCCAAGAGGGGTTGTCCTAGACACCTACACCGATGACCACGCCCAGTAGGCGTTCCGGAGGAGGGTACACGCCCTCCCGCAGAACAATAAACAGAGCGGAAATCCGAAGAAGCGTCCTCTTGTTCCTGTGCTCTGAAGGCTGCACCCACTCGTTGCTCGTGAGCCCTCGACGGAACAAGCAGCAATTTTGAGAACTTGTAATCTTGTTGTTTTTTCTTTCAGTTACTCGAAGGCGAAGAGTCCAGGACCTCGTTGCTCGTCTAAGGAGCCGATAATCGAATCCATGGCTGGCACGAAAGCAGGAAAGGGTTCCGAGACGGATAAGGTGCTACGCCTGTTGATGAACCGAATGGGTGGCATGGAGCGGAAACTCGGACAAGTCCCGTCGATCGGTCGAGGCCTGGCGGACGTCAAAAAGCAACTGGCTGCACTGAGCAATCCTGGTAACCCTAAGAAGGTAATAGGACCGGCCTTGCCGGGAATCGTCCCCGAGGGTGGAAGGAGGCGGGTCAAAAAGAGGGCGGTTTCAGGGGAGGTCCCGGTCCCTGCGGTGCCCTCGGCCACCCCGGTCACACCAGCTGACGGCCCGGTACCAATCCCAGACGCGGGTCAGCCGGTTGTGATTACCCCCGCTAACGATGAGGATATGCCTCCTGAATTGGCCACCCAGTTGGCCGCATGGCTCAATAAGAAAGCAGGGGGTGCCAAGGCGCCCGGAGACACGGCCGAAGAGGCCAAGTTACTAATACAGCAGTTGCGGCAGTCGCGAGATGCCGCGAAGGCGAATCTTCCTCTTGTTTCCCCACAGGTGACACCGGTAGGACCGGCAGTTGGTCTCGAGAAAACGGCGGGAACAACGACCGAACCGGGTAAGCTCGCTTTGCCAATGGCGGGGGAGGGCTCATTACCCTCAAGGCGGGAGAGGGTGGCACAGCACATCCCTATGGCCACAAAAGAGTTGATATGGGGAGACAAGTATGTCAATATGTTTTCGTTATTAACTGACCATCGCAAGATGGAATATGCAGTAAAAAGATCATTTGCAGATGGCATGAGAGCCATTGCAGACTGGATGTCATCAAACTGTCTGCAGTGTAATGTCGGGAAAACCGAAGTTATGTTGTTCGGTCAAGCGATGACACATTGGTCATCAGATTGGTGGCCTCAAGAACTGGGTCCTGTCCCCACCCCCAAGAGTAAGGTCAGAAACTTGGGAGTATTATTTGACCAACAACTTACTTTCAAGGACCACGTTAATCAAGTAGCCGGCACCTGTTTCCTGGCTATAGGGATGCTAAGACGTGTCTTCCCCTATCTTCCGGATCACCACAGAAAAACTCTAGTGCAGGCGCTTGTTATCAGTAGGGTTGACTACTGCAATGGATTGCTCCAAGGAGCCAACGAGGAGCAACTCAAGAAATTGCAGGTTATTCAAAACACTGCCGCACGGATTGTCATGAATGCTCCTCCCAGGACACCATCCTGCCCCCTACTGTCTCAGCTTTACTGGCTTCCAGTGAAGAAGCGAGTTCAGTTCAAGACTCTTTGCACTATACATAAGAGCCTAATGGGGATGGGCCCTAAGTATTTCATTGACATCTTTCAGCCTTACATTCCAGGACGCTCTTTGCGTTCCAGTAACCAGCAACTTCTTAAAACACCCAGAATCAAGAAAACCAGACAAGGTGGCCGTGCACTGGCCCACACTGGACCCACACTATGGAACTCACTACCGCTTGAACTAAGGTCAATCACCAACCATATGATGTTCAGAAAAAATCTAAAAACCTACCTGTTTCCCAGCTATTAATGTCACTTTATCCCTGAATACATTGTTACTCCTACCTCCATCTGCAGTTATAGCGCAGAGATACCCCTTCGGGGGTCTAGTCTGGCGCTCTATAAGCAAATAAAATAAAAATAAAATAAAATATGCCAAAACCCAGAAAGATTTGTGGCACCCGAGCGTGTGGCGCGCCAAGATGGCGGAGTTCAGGGTGGATGAAACGATAACGAATTGGGCGAAGGCCTTTGCAATATTTACTGCAGTTATGGGGGAACGTAAACCCGAAGTATTAACTGAACTGTCTTGCTATCAAACTCGTATTATGGATTCCTATGCAATGTATGAGGGAGAGGAATGGAAAGGTTACGACATGAAATTCCGAAAAGCAAAAGAATATGATGCCTCTCTGACATGGGACTGCCTCGACTCGGTCTCATGGCATAAGCAGCTCCTGCTGGGGGCGGCAGGTACATCTTCGCCGGGCGGGAGTGGGTCAGGGGTTTTCCGCAAAAAGCCCGCGGTGCCCTTTCGAGCAGGCGCCGGTGGTGATCACCAGCCAAAAACCGGCGGGAATGGTGGAAAGCGGGGGGTCTGTTGAGGATTCAATCGAGGCAACTGTAACAGACCGCAAGGAACATGTAGGTTCAAGCATGTGTGTGCGGGCTGTGGGAATTCCTCACACCCGGAGAGTTCATGTAGATCGAAAAATAACGGGGCGGGAGGAAAGGGAGGGTCCAAGCAGGAGTGAGGTAGATCGTTGTGACCAATTGCCTACACCCGTTGATCTCATGGCTATGACTCCTTGGTTAAACAAATACCCTGATTATGTCTCCGCTGGGGTGTTGAGGAAGGGATTCTTGCACGGCTTCCACATCCCGGCGGGGGATTTTCGAGGGGACTCCTTTTGTAAAAACCAGTTATCGGCGCAACATAATCCAAGTGTGGTAGAGAGGAAAATTGCGAAAGAAGTCAGCTTGGGGCGAGTGGCAGGGCCTTTTCATCGCCCACCGGTGGCGGATTTCATCTGTTCCCCGTTAGGGGTGGTCCCGAAGAAAGACCCGGGGGAGTTTAGGCTTATCCATAACCTGTCTGCTCCAAGGGGTTCCTCGGTGAACGAGGCCATTGACCCAGAAGTCTGTTCGGTGCGGTACGCATCATTCGATGATGCCGTTGCCATCTTAAATCGCCTGGGCCCCGGGGCGCTGATGGCGAAATCGGATATCGAATCGGCGTTCCGGTTGCTCCCGGTACACCCACAGGATCAGCGCTTGCTAGGTTTTGCATTCCAAGGGAGTTATTACATGGATAAATGCATGCCGATGGGTTGCTCCATTTCTTGTGCCTATTTTGAAAAGTTCAGCTGTTTTCTAGAGTGGGCATTCACCGAAGCCACAGGGCATAGGCATGTAATGCATTATCTAGATGACTTCCTGTTCTTAGGAGCGGCCGGCGACACAAAATGTGCGCAGGCGCTACATGACTTTTGCATCCTCATGAGGGAGTTTGGAGTCCCATTGGCACCAGGTAAGACGGTTGGACCATCTTCTTCACTGGAGTTTCTGGGAATTGAGCTCGATTCTGTGGAGGGATGTTTCCGTTTGCCAGTGGGAAAGGTAGCCAAATTTAGGGCTTCCCTGAAGCTATGCCTTAGTAAGGAGAAAGTGACCCTGCACCAGTTACAGCAAACAGTGGGTCAGCTTAACTTTGCCTTGAGAGTTATACCAATGGTGCGCCCCTTCTCACGCTCTATTGCACAGGCTATGGTTGGTCTCAAAGAAGGACACCACCGTACGAGACTGTCTGCAGAGGTTCGCCAGGATATGCGCATTTGGTTGGCATTTCTGGCGGACTTCAACGGTCGAGTAGTATGGAGCAAGCCGCCAGCGTCTTCAGACGAGCTAGGTTTGTGGACTGACTCGGCGGGGAGCGTGGGATTTGGCGCCATTTTTGGTAACCGATGGTCGGCGCAAACATGGCCGGCGTGGTGGCACTCCAGCGGTCTCACAAGTAACATTGGGTTCCTGGAGCTATTCCCTATTTTTGTTGCTCTGATGGCATGGCCAGACGAGTTCAGAGACCGCTCTGTGGTATTTTGGTCTGATAATATGTCTGTTGTCGAATGCATTAACCAACAGGCAGCACGCTGCAAATGGATCTTGAGGTTGTTGAAAGAAGTTGTGCTGCGTTGCATGAGATTGAATGTACAGTTCAGGGCGAAACATGTGCCGGGCGTACTGAATCATGCAGCTGATGCACTCTCTCGTTCACATATGCAGGCGTTCAGGGGTTATCTACCTACAGCGGACCTAGTGGCGGCACCATTCCCCGAAGCACTTTGGCTAATCGGTGCCCCGGATTACAAGACCTCGTGGCAGCAAGCTTAGCCCCCAGGACGAGGAAAGCATATGAACGAGCGTTTCGTTCCTATTGCACATTTTTGGGTCCGACAGGGAATCAGAACTGGGGTCAGGAGGAATCCTTCCTGGGGTTCTTGGTAGCACTACACAGAGAAGGCCGATCAGCGGCAACGGCCAATAGGCATAGGGCGGCCATTTCATTCATGGCGCAGGTGCATGGCATAAAAGACCCAACAGGTTCCTTTTTGGTGAAAAAATCCCTTCGCGGCTGGCAGCGCCTCGAGGGTCGCAAGCAAGATGAGAGGTTCCCGATTGGCTTAGAAAGGTTGTCCATACTCATGGCGAAACTAGGCGAGACATGTTCTTCCCAGTACGAGGCAGTTCTGTTCCGGGCAGCTTTCGCATTAGCGTTCCATGGGGCTATGCGGGTGAGCGAACTGGTCGCAAGGAATAAGAAAGACGTTGAGGGAGGCTTGTGCAGGGATCACATCCTAATTAGGGGTGATTCGATGGTAGTCACGATAGCCAGGTCCAAGACCGACCAGGGGGCTACGGGAAATAGTGTTGTTGTGCAGCGCGTGCGAGGGTCCCCCACGTGCCCGATAATGTGTACAGAGGAATACTTGGCACTAAGGGCGGATACATGGGGGGGGGAGTTTGCTGAGGCACAATGATGGCACCCCACTGACGAGGTTTCAGTTCCAGAGGGTGCTAGCACTGACAATCGCTGCTGCGGGCATGGACCCGGGCGATTTCAGGACCCACTCCTTTAGGATAGGGGCTGCTACTGAGGCTACAGCCAGGGGTCAGAGTGCGGATGAAGTGAAACAGTTGGGACGATGGTCCTCGAATTGCTTCAGAAGGTATGTGCGATTGCACATGTTGTAAAGTCAATTGACATGCACTCACGCTTCTTGTCTTTTGTTTGAATTACAGTTTCCCGAGCCTGTCACGCGGGGCGGAATTTGCAGTCCACCCAGTACCAGGAGACCAGCGGTCATGGATCACCGACTGGAGAGAGAGTGGTATGGGTCGTGGGCCACTCATACGTGAGGCGCGCCGGGGACGTATTCAAAGCAGGTGACGCGACTCGCGCAGCTGGGGAATACGGGTACAGAGTGACCTTCCATGGGAAGGACGGGCTCTGTTTTGACCAATTCGAGTCATTTGTTGAGGGTCTCTTAGGGCGGCAAAGGTCACCGCCATCTGTAGTCATAGTACACCTGGGGGGCAATGACTTGGTGACACTGGGTAGACGAGTGTTGTTTGAACAAGTTTTGTCTGCTGGTAGCTGGTTGGCAAAAAGAATCCCGGGGTGCACGCTTGCCTGGTCCCACATGATTCCCAGGAAAGTATGGCGGGGGGGGGGGGCCTTTCCGTGTCTGCACTGAACCATTCGGTGAAGAAGGTAAACAATAAAATTGGTAGATTGCTTCGCTCTGCGCAGTTGCATAGCATTCCTCATGGGTGTATTCGGGGTGATCACATGTATCTGAATGATGGGGTTCACCTGTCCCGGGAGGGGAATGTTTTACTCATAGGAGACTTCATAGCATGGCTGAGGGGTTTGAGGAAGCATGACCTTTAGGAGGAGTTGGGGGGGCCGGATAGTCGGTCAACTATCCGGCCTGTGGCGGTAAGGTCATGATCGGTGAGCAGTAATTTCAAGGTCACTAGAGGGGGGCGCCACCCAGAATGGATGGAAGCGCCCGGGGGGAGGCGGCCATTGGCCCCTCCCACGGGGAGGCGGCACCCACTAAGGATGGGTCGCCTAGGGGGAGACAGCCATAGGCCCCTCCCAGGGGAGGAGGCGGCTATATCCCCCTCCTACTAATTTCCCGGGGGCCGGATATCAGCGACGGCGGATAGAGAGTGTGGGGATGGGGGGGAGTCCACGCTGTCCTTCCTACAGATACCTCACACGGGAACTCGGATGACCTTTAAGATGGCGTCGAGTGGAAAGGGGGCCCCCACCACGACAAGGGAAATTACAGTTGGCAATGAGGGTACAGTCCTCTGCGCATGCGCCACTCACACCGTGAGGGCGAGAGTTTTGGTAGTAGGGATCTGACACCGGTTAAGACCTTGCCGTTGGCCCTTAATGCTAGGATGTACAATTTTAATTTAGAATGTATGCTTTTGCAGGATGTTAGACTCGGCTAGGAAACCTTTGTATTAGAGATCTGTTAAGGTTAGCCAAAGAACATGTCTTCATCGAAATGTAATAAATGTAAAATTGTACATGATTATGAAACTTTTATTTAATGTTTTAAATTTTGTTTCATATTTTAATAAATACGGCCGGGAGGGTGACTCCCTCCCGCCTTCCAAAAGTTCAAGCCTGCGTCCGACTTCCCATCCTTGGGGATTGTGTTGGGAGGGGGTGACGGGCATCCCGGTCATATGGAAAGGGGCGACCACTCGGTCCCCCCGAACGTATGGTTGGGTGCCCCGATCCTCCCGGGAAACCATTTTGGGCGGGGGCGTGTCTCGGCTGGTATGCCCGAAGCGGCGTAGCCGGGGCGCGCCTTTTCCCGCCCAAGAGGGGTTTTCCTAGACACCTACACCGATGACCACACCCAGTAGGCGTTCCGGAGGAGGGTACACGCCCTCCCGCAGAAGAATAAATAGAGCGGAAACCCGAAGAAGCGTCCTCTTGTTCCTGTGCTCTGAAGGCTGCACCCACTCGTTGCTCGTGAGCCCTCGACGGAACAAGCAGCAATTTTGACCCACCCACCAGCCCCTTATGGCAATGTTTGTTTTGTGATAACGTTTTGCTGCGTTAGGCCCTTTATTCCTTTGTAGAAAAGTAAAGGAATATTTTAGTTGAGGGTGTGACTTCTGTCTGTAGGATACTGTTTTTCTTTTAGGAGTAAACAGTCTTGATACAATTAGGTATGATGAATTTCTTCCTTCCTTAGTAGGTAAACAAATGTCGTATTTATTTTTTTGGTCGGGCGGTAAGGTCATGATCGGTGAGCAGTAATTTCAAGGTCCCTAGAGGGGGGCGCCACCCAGAATGGATGGGAGCGCCCGGGGGGAGGCGGCAATTGGTCCCTCCCACGGGGAGGCGGCACCCACTAAGGATGGGTCGTCTAAGGGGAGACGGCCATAGGCCCCTCCCAGGGGAGGAGGCGGCTATATGCCCCTCCTACTAATTTCCCGGAGGCCGGATATCCGCGACGGCGGATAGAGAGTGTGGGGATGGGGGGGAGTCCACGCTGTCCTTCCTACAGATACCTCACACGGGAACTCGGACGACCTTTAAGATGGCGTCGAGTGGAAAGGGGGCCCCCACCACGACAAGGGAAATTACAGTTGGCAATGAGGGTACAGTCCTCTGCGCATGCGCCACTCACGCCGTGAGGGCGAGAGTTTTGGTAGTAGGGATCTGACACCGGTTAAGACCTTGCCGTTGGCCCTTAATGCTAGGATGTACAATTTTAATTTAGAATATATGCTTTTGCAGGATGTTAGACTCGGCTAGGAAACCTTTGTATTAGAGATCTGTTAAGGTTAGCCAAAGAACATGTCTTCATCGAAATGTAATAAATGTAAAATTGTACATGATTATGAAACTTTTATTTAATGTTTTACATTTTGTTTCATATTTTAATAAATACGGCCGGGAGGGTGACTCCCTCCCGCCTTCCAAAAGTTCAAGCCTGCGTCCGACTTCCCATCCTTGGGGATTGTGTTGGGAGGGGGTGACGGGCATCCCGGCCATAGTGGTTTTGCTTCTCAGAGTTACTTTAAAAAGACATGGACCAAAAAGACCAAAACAATCATTCATGGATTGTAAAACTGAATGTAGATCAAGGAATTCTTTCAGTTGATTTGCTATTGAGCTAGGATCATCCTGAATGTCCTGAATGACAAACATCTTCTGACCTGACCATAACATATGTTTATGTTCTTTGAAAGCTGTAGGAACTTTCATGATTTCAGAATGTTGTAGAAAGAAAGTGAAGATGTATCTTGGGAATCACTAACAAAGTAACTAAGGTCACAATATCGACCTACAAAAATATTGCAGCAAAAAATATCGAAGTGAAGAATATCGACATCCTATCTACTTTATGGTAAGTACAAAAATATTGAAAAAAAAATATCGATGTCAAAAATATTGTTGTTAAAAATATTGTTTTTTATTTAGGTAAAAAAATGATGTAAAGTAAAATAAATAACACATATAATAACATTAAACATAGTTAAAAATATTTAAAAATGCTTACAAATTATAAGTAATAAATATAATTTAAAGATACATTAAACATATACATATAATATATAATATATATACTTACTTATTAATATGTTTTAATGTTAATTTTAATACGTTATAAATTGTTTATTTTTTAAAAAAAATATAAATACATCTATACACATAAAACAATAATATCAATAAAAATGAAATAAAAATATGTAGGAAAGTTTGATAAGTAATTTTTAAAAAATCTTTTGAAGAATAATTATACACTACATTAACTAAAATATTACAAAAAATACTACATAGCAGAGAAAATAAAATTATTATTCCAAATCCAGTGACAGTAGGGCATGTGTTGGATAGCATAGGGGTTAAAATTACTATTCCCACTCCAGTGAGTGCAACAGTGGAGAAAGTGTTGGATAGAGTAGGGGTTAAATTACTATTCCAACTCCAGTGAGTGCAACAGTAGGGAAAGTCTTGGATAGCGGAGGGGTAAAAATTACTATTCCCACTCCAGTGAGTGCTACAGTATGGAAAGAGTTGAATAGCGGAGGGGTAAAAATTACTATTCCCCCTCAAGTGAGTGCAACAGTAGGGAAAGTGTTGGATAGGGAAGGGGTACAAATTAACATTCCCACTCCAGTTAGTGCAATAGTAGGGAAAGTGTTGGATAGCGGAGGGGTAAAAATTACTATTCCCACTCCAGTGAGTGCAACAGTAGGGAAAGCTTTGGATAGCGGAGGGGTTAAAATTACTTTTCCCACTCCAGTGAGTGCAACAGTAGGGAAAGTGTTGGATAGCGGAGGGGTTAAAATTACTATTCCCACTCCAGTGAGTGCAACAGTAGGGAAAGTGTTGGATAGCGGAGGGGTTAAAATTACTATTCCCACTCCAGTGAGTGCAACAGTAGGGAAAGTGTTGGATAGTGGAGGGGTTAAAATTACTAATCCAACGCCAGTGAGTGTAACAGTGTGGAAAATGTAGGATAGCATAGGGGTTAAATGAACATACTTGTCAATTAAATATTTTTTGTAAAATAAATAACATAATAACTATTTACCAAAAAATTATTAATAAATACCTAATACATTACATTATCATTTACTTAAATAACATTAAATTACTTCCCACCCTATTCCCCTATAAACACACAAGGCACAAAACATAGAAAATGACACAATTTATGTAATTATCAATTAATCATTTAATAAAAATAAATTACCAATTAATAATTAATTAACAATAAATTAACTGACAATAACAATAAATAAAAATTAATAACAAATTAATTATAATTAACATAATTTAAAATTAACCAATTATTAGAAAATGTATCACCAATTAATAATTCATTAACAATAAATTATTAATCAATTATAATACATGAAAACATATTAATTAATTAATTAATTAATTAATTTTAAATTACTTCCCATCCCCTATAAACCCACAACCCGCTACACATTAAAAATTACATAATTCATTTAATTATCAATTAATCAATTAATAAAAATTAATTACCAATTATTAATTAATTTACAATAAATTAATTACCAATCACAACAATTTTACATTATTATAACTTAATTATAATTAATATAAATATACATTAACCAATTAATACAAATTAATTACCAATTAATTATTAATTGACAATAAATTAACAATCAATAACAATAAATAAAAACATATCAATTAATTATAATTAAATTACTTCCCTACCTATTCCCCTATAAATGCACAATTTGATACTAAAACGCAAAAATTACTTCAAAAAATTGCTATTTTCTAAAGATTTCATGCATATATTTAAAAATAATGAAAAAACATTTAAAAAAATGTTAAACATACATAGAAAATTCATACTAAAATACATAACACAAACCAATCGATATTATTTACAACGATATCTTTGCTAACGATATTATTTACTTCGATATTACTTAATTGGATATTAAAAAATAGATATTACTTACCTTGCATTCGATATTCTGGTCAATGATATACTTGACTTCGATCTTCTCTCTCTACGATATTAAAAACTCGCTATTAGTGTAGGTCGATAATAAAATTCGATATTTTGACTGCACACCGTATCTTGTACATGCAGAGGTGGAAGATGTGGAAGACTGAGATCCACCATTTTGAGTTTTCTGTATCTTGAGACCCAGAACTTGTTTTTGGCCTACTGTTAGACCCAGGATCCCTGGTTGGCTGAGGTAGGTACCCCTTAGGCCAAATAGGGACCCGTGTTTCCACGTCAGGGAAAGGAAGGTCACCATCTTAGATAGCCCCTGCTCACCCCCTTGGTAGCATGGCATGAGCAGCCAGGCTTATATCAAGGAAAATGTGTGAAGTATTTGCAACCACGCTCTCAGCAACCCAATTATGACACCACAAATAGACTTCACACGAGTTTTATAAAAATGAGTATACATTTTATATAAAAAGATGTATGATAAACCACACAATATAAATCCAACATATGAGTATGTGTAATATTTCTCCTGGCTGGTTGTTAAGCCAGACAGCCCTTGCATATTCTGGTAATATTAATGAGCACTTCTAAACATTACACTGTAATCCCAACACCATGTTATGCGTTTTTAATGCTTTTATCAGGAACTTTTGCAATGTAACAATAATGTAATGTGTAACACAATAATCGGGCACGTTGCAAGGAAAAATAATGCAAGGTGCAATGCAACAATCAGTCACTTTGCAATGTAAGAATAATGCAATGCGTAATACAACCAACAGGCACGTCGTTATGCAGAAATAAGGCAATGCGTAATACACTAATGAGGTAGTTCGTTATGCAGGAATAATGCAATGCGTAATACGCTACTCAGGTAGTTTGTTTTTCAGAAACAATGCAATGTGCCATATGACAATCAGATAGTTTGTTATGCAGAAATAATGTCATGCGTCATACACTAATCAGGTACTCCGTTATGCAGAAATATGATAATGCATGAAACACTCTGGCATCGATCACGGTGCCTTAGGCGGTCTCTACGCCAGTCCTTCTGACTCGCAGTCAGCCTCTGTCAACAGTTGCCCCCAACACGGGTATGGTGTAACAAAAAGTGCAGCTCTGCTCTCCGGCCCCGGTACTGCCACTCCCTTGGCAAAGGGGTCCACGACATGAGCCGAAGCAGAGGCTCACGTTGCCGGAATGAGAGAGAGGCCGAGAGCGTCTCCTCCGAGCTGGCACCTTGCTCCAGGAGTCGACACACGTTACCTGAGGGGTGTGAACTCACTCTCCTCTCCTCATCCAGCGACTTGGGCCTCCGATGCAGTCTTTATGATTTGGCAACCCGGGCTCGGGCCGGCGACTCTGCTCCTCCGGGACTGACGGTCCGGGCCGTTACTGCTACGAAGATCTCAGGCTGCCACAAGGCACACACACACAACGTCGCTGAGACTCTATTGAGCTTTGAGTGCATGATCACAGGGCACTGCACATGAGGTCTCAGGCTGCACGAAGATCACACGCACAGCTTCACTGAGACTCAATGTAACTCCAGGTGCACTTTAACAAGGCAATCCCCACATAGGTCTCACGCTGCTCAAAGCAGACGCACTCAGCGTCAATGAGACTCACTTGGACTCCGGGTGCACTATAACAAGGCAATCCTCACGAAGGTCTCACACTGCACAAAGCATAAGCACACAGCGTCACTGAGACACACTTGGATTCTAGTGCACATGATAACTGGACAATCCTCACAAAGGGCTCAGGCTGCAGAAAGCACACGCACACAAAGTCGCAGATCCTTGCTTGGACTCCAGGTGCCCATGATCACAGGACACTGCTTACGAGGGTCTCAGGCTGCAACAAGCACACACACACAGCGCCGCTGTGACTCTCCTGGAAACTTTTGTGTTCCTGACTTTCCACAACAGGGAGCTAGCTCACCTTGTGCCCTTGGGATAAGTTACTTCAGGACACAGCACAGCAACGTCCTTTTAAGCAGGGGGGACACAGCACACAGCAAAGTCCCTTTAGCATTTAGTTGGTAAAAATAGCAGGACACTGCAGGCCCGCCCCAGAACACACAGCAAGGGTCAGTCCTTTTCTTCAGTCTCTTCAGTTGTTTCTTCCTTGGCAAAGGTTCCTCTTGACCACAAAGTAGCTCCAGTCGTGTTCAATCTTGATCAAGCCATTCTCCAATGCTCAGGGGCTTTAGCTCTAGTTCAAGTTCAAGTTCAGATATTTGTATAGCGCACTACTCACCCATAGGGTCTCAAGGCACTTGTGGGAGAGGGTGTATTATTTATCGAATAACCAGGTTTTAAGTTCCTTTCTGAAGGACATGTGGTTCTGTGTGAGGCGGAGGTGAGTGGGGAGAGAGTTCCAGGTCTTGGCCGCTAGGAAGGAGAAAGATCTTCCTTCCATGGTGGATCTGTGGATGCGCGGGACTGCTGCAAGCGCTTGGTTGGAGGATCTTAGTTGGCGGGTGGGTGTGTGGAAGGACAGTCGTGTGTTGAGGCATTCAGGTCCTAGTTTGTAGAGGGCCTTGTGAGCGTGGGTGAGGAGACGGAACGTTATTCTTTTGTTGACGGGAAGCCAGTGGTGGTCTTTCAGGTGGCCGGTAATGTGAGCTTGGCAAGGGATGTCCAATATGAGTCTGGCAGATGTGTTTTGGATGCGTTGGAGTTTGTTCTGTAATTTGGCTGTGGTTCCGGCGTAGAGGGTGTTTCCATAGTCCAGTCGGCTAGTGACCAGTGCGTGGGTGACCGTCTTTCTTGTTTCGTCTTTCTTGTTTCAAAGCTTTCAAGTCTTTGTGTTCAGGGCGCACTGACCCCTGATCAAACCAGTTCTGGGTGTCTCCCTGCCAGTAACACCTTCTTCCTTTGATTAGTGGGGTCTGGATTCTCAATCACTCAGCAGGAGATGGGGCAATTGTTTTATAGCAGCAACCTAGGCCTCTTTACCTCTAGGGGCCACTCCTCCCCCTACACTCCAGATGCAGGCCAGCCTGTTGCTGTCTCACCTCCTCCCCTAGGTCAAGACATTACCCAGATCCTATTGCTTTCAAATCCAGACAGTCAATCCACAACCAGGCAGTGACACACAGAAATGTTAGAGCACAAAAACCCAGCCACTTCTAAAAGAGTGGCTTATAAACACACAATGCAACAACCACTTTCATAGAATGATGTGTTATTACATTGTGAGTTCAGGCATACTAAAATTCGCCTCTCCATCTTAAGCCTTTGGGAGGATAGGCTAGAAAACATATTACAAAGCCTTCCTATTCTATCCTATGGGTAGGATGGACTTTCAACAGTGAAAAACGAAATGGAGATTATTTCACGGTCAGGACATGGTACACACCTTAGTACATGTCCTTCCTTTCACATGCACTGCACCCTGACCTGGGGGTAGCTTGGACCTACCATAGGGGTGTCTGATTTGCATAGAAAGGTAAAGGTAAGGTCTGGCAAGTGAGTGCACTTGTCAGAACAACATGGCAGTTTAACAAACTGCACCCAGGCACTGCAATGGCAGGCCTGAGTTCCCTTTATAAGGCTAATTGTGTGAGTGGCACAATTAGTGGTGCAGGCCCACTAGTAGCATTTGCATTACCAGCCCTGGCACACATAGTGCACTTTACTAGGGACTTTACTGTAAGGAAAACATGCCAATCATGGACAACCAATTACTATTACACTTTATACAGGGAGCACTAGCACTTTGACACTGTTTAGCAGTGGCAAAGTTACCAAAGCATCTAAGTTGGCAACACCATGTCAGAAAAAAGGACTAGGGGAAAAGCAAAAAGTTTAGGCACTTTAGCCAAAAAGTGCCAAGTCATCCTACACCTTCTATTCAGGGAATGTTAATCTTTAGAAATGAAATCATATTGAGTTATTCTGTACCTTTAGTAATTCCATGAATTCTCAAGTTAAAGTGTTAATATGGTGCTCTAAGTCTTCCATTTGTTTTTTTTAGGAGAACTTCTTTTGATAGTAAATCTACTTTAGCCACCACGTGTTGAGCATCACTGGCGTGTTGTCTATTTCTGAAACTCTAGATTCCAGTTTAGACATTTTCTCTTCAATGCTTTGAAGGACGGCATTTGTTTTGACATAAAAAGTATTTAGGTTTTTAATTTAATCCATGAAATCTTATAGTCTGAGAAGAATTGGAGATTTAGTGGGAGAAACTGGACCTTTCTGTGCCCTCTTGTTACCATTGCTGGTTGACTCTTTACACGGGTTGATAATAGAGGTAGGTGAAGTAAAAGGTTTAGGAAGAAAAGGCATGTGGTTTTCCATGTTGAAAAATGCTTCTCCAACCAGCCCATTGAGAATGATAAAGTGATATCTAGCTCCTATCTCAGAAGTGAAAAAAGCTGTAGAAATATGCCAAGGTTAATATGTTTTGCATCAAAAAAGCAATAGAAGCTATAAAACACTCCTGTGACCAAGATGAAATGCCTTAATTTATTATGTCTCATCAGGCAATAAGTGGCTACATTCTGGAGGAACTAAAAATATAACTGGCCACAATATGTATGACTTTAAAAGGAGGCAAATGGGGGCATGGCCAAGGCGTCAAGATGGCGGTTGCACTTTAAGAGTGCTCTGGACCCCCCATCCGTCATCCGCCTTCATCCTACCTGCTGCAGTGCTCTCCCTTTGCCCACACTGAGCCACCTGTGTCCGCCATCCCTGACGCTCTCTGCTGCTTCGTCCCTGGGTCCTGTAGGCTGTCCCTGAGGCTCATGGGGCTCCCGTTGGCCTGGAGGATTGGCGCTGGGGCAAAATGGCGGCCCCACCCGCGGCTTCCGGGTACTGGCGGCTCCTACACGAGAGCCCTGAGACGATCTCCTTAACTCCCCACGGTGGACAGAGAACCGACTGCGGACCGCGGAGGCAGGGGCGAGGGCTCCGGCGAGCTGGCGCTTCCCCTACGGTTCCCTCCGCAGGAGTCCGGTGCCTGATACTGCACCAAGATGGCAGCCCCCTGAAGCGCTCGGGCTTGCTGTGCCCGCTGCTTGTTGCCTGCTTTCCCCTGTGCACATCCGCACATGTGACACCGGCGCCCCTTCTGCTGGTGTTGGAGCCGGTCCTGCAGTGCAGTACGGTGACCCTGCCTGATCTGCCGCTGGAGCGGAGCGGTCGCTGCGGCCCCCCCGCCCCGGCCCTGGGTGGGAGGTCAGCCGCTGCCTGACTGGTGACCCGCGGAGAGCCCTGGCCTGAGGGGGTGTGGAGCACCATTTGCTAGGGCCGCAGTCTGTGGCGCGCCGCGTCTGTTCGGCGGCAGCTGGCCCTGCACTGCGTGTGGCCCCGTGGAAGAGAGGCGGCAGCCCTGGAGCATACATCCTGCCTGCTTCACTGCCCGTGGCCCCCCCCTGGTGCGTGGTGCTGTCCTGCTTTCCCGCTGTGTCTTTCCTCCTGAGTGGGCCCTGGCGGGCGCTATGCCTGGACATCACCCGACTGCTGCACCCGCCTGGTGCCGGTTTGGTGGTGGGTGCAAGGGCATCCGCCCGCTCTCCGCTCCCTCCCCCCCACGCCATCTTGGAGGGTTAGCCCCGGACCGGCTCTCACCCACGGGGGGCTCTACCCACATCTGCTGCTTCCTAGGGGCACAGAGACTCTGCGGTGTGCTGCCCCTGCAGCGACCTAGGCCTGGCCCGTCTTTCGACCCAGGGCCAGTGTGGCGCTGCCCTTGAGGCCTCCCCACTGCACAGGGCCTGGAGTACTGGCGTTGGAGCCTAGGAGGCTGTGTTCCAGCTGGGTGCCCAGCCGCCTGGTCGAGTGGTGATGCACTGTGATGTGAGCGGTGTCCTCCCCCTGCCTGCCGAGATTTGTGGACCACGGCCTGCCTTCTCTCCACCTATGTGACAGACCTTTGGGGGTCACCGGACCTGCCTTGGGAACCCATTGTGCTGAACTTCACCCATCTGGGTTGTGGCTGGCCTCAGCCCTTTACTCCTGAGTCCCGGCGACATGGACAGTGTGTGGCGCTTTCCCGCCTGTGATACCGGAGATCGTGGGCCTGTCCCGGCATCGGATCCTTGGCCCTGAGTGTGGAGGATTGCCGCGCCATGGGGAAGCCTCGGGCGCCCGGGGTTTCAGTACCCGCTGCTCAGACGACCCTGGACAAATTTGCCACGGTGGATCAGGGGACTGGAGCAGACAAGCAGCCGGGCCCTGGCCCAGCTGGAGGGGACTTACAAACTATCCTTCAGGCGATCTCAACCTCGCAGACATCGGTCTAAGTCAAGATAGGGGAGGTAAAAATAGACGTCTCTCATCCGCCAGGACCTCCGCAGAACCACGGAGTGCCTCACGGAGGCTGAATCCTGGATCTCTACGGTCGAGGACGACGTCTCCACCATCAAGGCCCAAATGGCTCGTCTCCAATCTCAAACCGCTGAGCTTCACCGTCGAGCTGAGGATGCGGAGAATAGGGCACACCGAAAATACCTGCACCTACTGGGATTCCGGGAGGGGATCGAACGGGCAGATGCGGCCACCTTCCTAGAGGAATGGATCCGCAACTGGATGCCAAAGGACAAGCTCTCCCCATGGTTCGCGATTGAGCATGCCCACCGCTCCTTGGCCCCAAACCACCAACGGGAGCCCCTGCTCGACCTTTCATCCTTCGTGTTCTCAACTTTCGGGATCGAGATGCCATTTTGAGAGCCGCTCGGGAGTTGGGGCAAGTACACCACCGAGACTCCAAGATAATGATTTTTCCGACTACTCGAGAGAGGACCAGTCCCAACGCCGTTCCTATGAGGAGGTGAAACAGAAGCTTAGGGCGATGCACCTCCGATATGGACTCCTCTTCCCAGCCCGGCTCAAGGTCTTCTACCAGGGTCGGACCTTCTTCTTCGATTCCCTGCAGGCGGCGTGGACCTGGGCCACAGAGGAGAGACCCCTCCAGCTGCGGGTGACCCGTTCCCCGCCCGAGTAGCCCCAAACAATCAGGGCGATGCTGCACCCAAGCCCAGCTGACACAGGACCGGATCCCGCAGGAGGGGGACACGCGGGGTGCGGAGCTCCCGTTCACTGGGCCCTGGAGCCCAGTGTGCCTCCCCTGAGGCACGACAACGTGACCCTGAACCATCTTTGCCGACCCCGTCCGAGATTGACCTAAGTTCAGCCCTGGGCCTGCTGACACCCTGCGACGTGCCCTCTCTGACACTGACCTTCCCAGAAGTCTGTTGCTCCATGCGTGGCCCCGATGGCGATTCTGACTCCTGATTGAACGCGACTTTGTCCTGACCTGTTCTTTCTGAAACCCTGAGACTCACGCCTGGATCCGGGGGGCCGGGACCAGCCTCGGCTGGGCCAGGGGCTCGGCGCTCCTGTGGTTCAGTAGCCTCACGTCTGGGGGCATGGAGTCCTTCCTGCACCACCATGGAGGCACTGGCCTGTTCACAGACTGTCAATCATCTACTACCGTACCTGGATGGTGATGTTTCGTTTGACACTGTTGGTTCATATCCAGCACTATAGAGGGGGGGTACTCCCTATTGGTTTTCTAGCCATAGTCCCTACCCTTAGCTAACCGTTTTAGTTTGGCACTTGTCCTAAGAAGTTGTAACCAGTTAAGGGCGACAGATGCTTCCCGTTTTGAAGTATAGGGTGGAGGGAGTTGGGGGGATGGGGGGGGGATCGTTGTCCCTCAAGAGTTTGTTGTTTTCGGCCACCTACGGCCCGCCTTTGTTGTTTTTAATCGCTAGTCACCTGTCCTTTTCATCTCCCCGGAACCTGCACACGCCCCTGTCACCACATGACACACCCTGGCTCGCTCCCCGAGTTGGACCTCGACCTGCCCCATATCCCTTATGGTTTGTTTCTTGTTGATCGACTCTGAACAATCTCGCTCTACCTATACCTGCACCCACGCGCCCCACTGTCCCCTGCATTGGTCATGTATGCCCCCGCGTGAGGCCCGACGTCCCGAACACTTCTGGGCCTCCCCACGGCTGAGAGGGGACCCCCAGATCTCATCCGTTCCGTGCCAGATCATGCCCCTCCGCATGTCCCACATCTCTGACACGCCACACCATATTCTCTCCTGGATTGTGAATGGCCTCCTGGACCGTATCAAACGCACGGCGGTGCTGTGCGCTGCCTGCCGCCACCTCCCTGATGTCCTGTTCCTCCAGGAGACCCATCTCCTGGGCTCTCAGTGTGAATTCCTAGCGTGCTACGGGTTGATCGCATCTGGCACTCTGGCTTCGTCAGAGTCTCTAGAGGGGTGGCCGTTCTTTTGCGGCACGGGCTTCGGTTCACAGTAACCCATGTCGCCACCGATACTCAGGGTACGTACGTTGCGATATCGGGCCTCGTTGATGGTAACCCCCTGAACCTTCTCGTTGTCTACGTGCCCCCGGACTTCCTGCCCTCCAACCTTCAGCACATTATGCGCGTGGTCTCTTCCCTCCCCCAGGGCCTCACAGCCATCGGAGGAGACTTCAACGCGGTCCCCCAGCCCCACAGGGATGTCTCGGGCCCTCCTTCGGTGCAGCTACGCGCCTCTGCGAAGTGTCTGGAGGGCTGGGCCTCGGCGCTGGGACTCTGTGATGTGTGGAGGGTGTGGAACTCTCGAGTGACACGATACACACACACGTCCGCTGCTCACCGGAACCACTCGCGGATAGGCCTGATTTTTATGCCCGCTGCAGACTGTCGGCTGGTGTCCGGGGCGGAGATCCTTGCTAGAGGGATATCTGATCATTCCCCTGTCGCTGTGCACATTGGGTCCCCACCTACTGGCCCTAGGACTACCTGGCGTCTTAATGCGTGGTACCTACAGGACCCAGACCTGGTAGACTCCCTCGGTCAGGACCTCCGACACTACTTCTCCACCAATGCGGGGTCGGTCTCTTCACAGGGAACGCTCTGGGAGGCCGGCAAGGCAGTGCTTCGAGGAGTCGCTAGGGGACTTGTACATGCCAAACGCAGCTCAGTCTGCCTACCTGGCGCAACTGGAGTCCAAGGCCATTCGCCTGGAGCGGGACCAACTGCAGTCTGACTCCACAGATTCTTCCAGACAACTGGCCCTGATCCGAGACGAGATCCGGCAGGTCTCTATGGAGTCTGCCAAAATGCTCAGGCGATCCTCGGTTGCCCGCATATACGGATGGGGTGACAAGAACGGGAAACTGCTCCATAATTTGATCTCCTACCCCAGCGCTCACCGTATTGTCCCTGAGATCCGTGCGGCTGATGGGACTTGCCATGTGGCGTCCCAGGCCATAGCACAAACCTTTGCACACTACTACAAGGCCCTCTACGCTACGCGTCCCCCCTGTGCCTCCCTTGCAGGCCTGAAGGCAGACTCCGGAATGTCTCTGCCCTGCCTTCCGAAGGAGGTACTGAGAGAGAAGGGGTCCCAGTGAAAGATTGCTAATTACCACAAATTATAGAAAAAATAGTAATACAATGAATGAATCTACAGTGTTTTATTCACAATGTAGATATAACCAGGATATAGTATCCAACAATAATCATTTCAAAAAGGTTGTGTAGTGCCCCAGGGAACAAGGGAGAAGTGATAAGGTGAGGATAGTGCGGGTGGGGATTTGTGACAATAAAACCAGGCAGTAATCTGAACACATTTATAAGTCAATTGGAATGTATAGACGACCATTAATGTAAATATATCACTTGATCAACAACATGCCCCACATAGTACATAAATGTCACTATTTTGGGTGGGGGGCTGGTGGGTAGAGGACAGTTGTCGACGTTTTGACCCTCAGGTAGTGCAGGAATTAGTAGAGCCCTTGCGGCGGGGTCTTCATCAGGACAGAGCGGGGACTAGCAACCTATTTATTCGGTGCTCATCATCATTGTCATTGTAGACAAGCCACTTGAACCTCTTTATGGGGAACATGAATTCATCATGAATGTTAACATCAGCGTTACGGCGGCATTCGAAAACAGGCCAGGGGACGCTGGGCACTAGGGATCCGAAGATACATCCAAGAAGTGTTTTATTCGCAATAGTCGTCCCCACGTAATTGGCGGTGCTGCGAGCAAATCAGAAGTCACCCGCGGAGTGAAAGTCAAGCCGCCGTCTTCTCCTTATCAGTTCTCCCTTGTTCCCTGGGGCACTACACAACCTTTTTGAAATGATTATTGTTGGATACTATATCCTGGTTATATCTACATTGTGAATAAAACAGTGTAGATTCATTCATTGTATTACTATTTTTTCTATAATTTGTGGTAATTAGGAATCTTTCACTGGGACCCCTTCTCTCTCAGTACTAATATGACCCAGGTCCCAGTGACTTTTTCTGGGTAAACCCCCTATTGATACCCTTCCGAAGGAGGTAGCGGACACCCTTGATGGGCCGCTTACCCCGGAAGAAATTCATGGGGCTATCACCCTGCTGCACTCCGCCAAAACGCCTGGGCCGGATGGTTTCCCCCAGGAATACTACTCTGCGTTCCGAGATGATCTGGTACCCCACCTGATGGAGCTCTTTCGACAGGTGGTGGAGGATGGGTCCTTCCCATCTGAATCAGACGTGGCGACCATCGTGGTCATCCCTAAGACACACCCACCCTCCTTGGACTGCTCGGCCTTTAGGCCCATTTCCCTGATTAACACCGACATTAAGATCTTCGCTACCGCCGTTGCCCAAAGGCTCCGCCCTCTCTTGCCTGACCTGGTCCACCCTGATCAATGTGGCTTTATGCCGACCAGAGGCACCCGACATTGCATCCATCGTCTTCACCTTGCCCTGGCCCATCGTTACCGGCTATCCCCCTACCTGGCCCTTCTCCTTCTAGATTTCGAGAAGGCATTCGACACGGTGGACTAGGGGTACCTAGGCGATGTTTTGGAACGGTTGGGCTTTGGCCCTCCCTTCCGCCGCCTGATCCAAGTCCTCTACAATGGCCCCAGAGCCCGGGTGCTCGTCAACGGCAAGCTATCCGCTCCGTTCCCCATCCGCAGGGGCACCTGCCAGGGGTGTCCTCTCTCCCCACTCCTATTCGCGCAGGCGATGGAGCCCCTGGCGGTGCTCATACGGCAAGAACCCTTGATTCAGGGATGGCAATGGGATTGGAGCCAAACTGACAAAATCGCTCTATACGCGGACGATGTGCTACTCTACCTGGCTGATCGAGCCCTGAGAGCACTGGCGGCCTTCAAGCGGGTCTCTGGCCTCCGCCTTAACCCGGCAAAGTCCACCCTGGTTCCCCTCCACCCCTCCCAAGCCTGCTTTGATTGGCAGGCTGTGATCCCCCTTCGGAAACTGTCATTTAAATACCTGGGTGTGTGGATAACTCTTTTGCCTGAACTAGAGTGGACCCTCAATATCGGCGCCCTTAGTCACCCGGATGAAACATGATCTCCGCAACTGGCAATTCCTCCCCTTAACCCGCTGGGACGCAGTGCCCTTTTTAAAATGATGATCCTCCCACGCTTCCTATATATCCTACAAAATACCGCAATCCCCCTCACGAGCGGCTGGTTCCGGGAACTGGATAGTATGTTGACTCGATTCCTATGGGGAAGGGGACGCTCCCGCTTATCACTCTCACACTCCCGCATTCCCCCTTACGATGGTGGTATGGGTGTTACCAACCTTTACGCCTACTACCTGGCCACTAAACTCATTGTGATCCATGACTGGTTTGCGGGTGCATGGTCTGACCTCGCCTACCGGGTGGAGCTTACTGTTCTTAAGTTCACACACTTGCAGGGCTTCCTATACGGCTTCCCGGTGCCCCACGACATACCCTCCGTCACCAGGTCGGTCCTTATGGCTTGGCGCGCCGCACTTTGCCTGGTGCGCTGGGACCCGAAACTGACTAGGCAGACGCTCCTTTGGCACAGCACCAGTTTGGGCGAGACCGCGGCCCTGGAGGGGTTCCGTCGCTGGGATCTGGTGGGAATAACCCTGCTCGGTGACGTCTGGGTGGGGGACCACATACGCTCCTTTGTTGACCTGCAGCAGCGTCACTCACTCCTACATTCCCAATTCTACAAGTACCTGCAACTTCGACATGCCCTCCACACTTACCTCCCCACGCCCACTTCCCTTCCGGAGTTCAGTCCCCTGGAAGCCCAAGTCATGATGGGGGATCTGGGGAAGGGAGGGGTCTCCTGGATATACCGTGCCCTCATTAATAATTCCCCTGCATCCTTGGATCACCTTAGAGCGAAATGGGAGGAATGGGTGGGCCCCTTGGACGAGGTGGACTGGCGTGACGCCCTTATGGTACCCAGAACCCTAACCACATCCTCAAAACTACGCCTAGTCCAGCTCTACTACCTCCACATGGCATACTTGACGCCGGTCCGTCTCTTTCGCCCGGCATGTGCCCGTTGCGCTTGTACCCCGGCTAACTTCTTCCATGTGGTGTGGCTCTGCCCGGCCCTGGAATCCTTCTGGAGGGGGGTGGAGAGGGAGCTCACAGGTGTGCTGGGTTGGGTGGTTCCCCATGACCCGAGACATTTGCTCCTTGGAGTGTTTGATGGCCTAGACGGCTCTCGGGCCAATATGCGTCTTCTAGGTACGCGCTAGCGGTGGCGAAACGGGACATCGCAGCTAAGTGGTCTCAGAGGGAGGCACCAACCTTGTCAAAATGGAAGAGAGGGGGGGACTGGTGCGGGACTCAAGAAGAATACGTTTTCGAGGCGAGGGGCTGCCCAGATCTCTTTAACAAAATATGGGGCAAATAGTTTGGTGTCCTACCGCCGTGAGGATTCTGATATTATGCTGTGACCGCTGGGAGCCAATGACCCGTTCTATCCATGTTACTCTGCTGTGGGGTGTCATGTGGGGGAATCAGGGGTGTTTTAAGGGAATATGTGACTTGTTGCGAATGAATTACCTTGTGTTCAAAACTTTAGTAAAAATTGATTATCAAAAAAAGGAAAAGAAGGCAAATGACAAGCAAAATGAAATGTCAATGCGTGAATATGACCAAATGCCACCAATATGATCACCGACTTAAAAAATGTATTGGCAAGTACTCAATACATTCAGATAATATGAGGTTCTCCCGCTTTCCTCTAATAGGCAAAGCACAACTGCTAAGAGTGCCAGATATCCAAAACAAAAGGTTGCCATGACGGCCCGGCCTGTGGAGCAGTGTCATTGGTGAGTTAAATGCTCTGCACACCATGAGAAGGTCTGTAAACTCACCCTGCTGCTACCCAGAAGTTCCAACGCTGTTGCTGCCAACTGGTCATCAGGAGGAGTGGATGAGTCTGCCGTAAAACCTGGTGCTAATAAGTAAGCATGTATGCAACTAGTACCCTTGAAGATATCTGCCTCATCCAGTATCCCCTGGAGCCCCTGGCATATATGTACCCAGTATCCAGAAAGAATCTACATATTCCAGTAATCCTCCTGCAGTTTGGCCAAGTTCCGTACCGGCACCCCGGATACCCACTTGTCACATGGTACACCCAAGATAAATATATTACAATATCTCACATGCAGCAGTAATAGTATTTCTTGCTCAATACCAGGGTGATCGAGCTAAGTGTCCGAGGTGGAACTTGGACAGGCATGCAAAACTCAACATATCACAATTATAGCCAAGGTGAGGGTCATGTATAGGAAATTGACAAATCACACACACTACACAGACATAGAAGATGACAGGATGCTACATCCTCTCGCTACATACCTCGCTGCCAAGCCCCTTCACCTCAGGCAATTTGTGTTTCTGACCCAGTTCAGGAAGGACCTCAAGACTTGGCTCTTCGAATGATCCTCGCCCAGTCCGACCAGCAGCCCCCCCCCCCCCCCAGCGCTTTGAGACCCTCATGGGTGAGTAGCTGTGCTATACACAAACCTAATTGATTGATCGCACAATACCAAACGACATTCAATAATGCAGTAGATGACAGATTTAGCATGGGATCAGACTCTTCAGGATGCTTAAAAGTTTTGGCTCAATACTGGTAGCCTTATAACTAAGTATGTTCATGCTCTTTGAAAGGATTTCATTCAAGGAGACTTGCAGTAAAATCAAAGCTGGCTGTGATGTAGAAGAAGAGTTATTCTCTCCAGCAACAGTCTTTATTTATCGGATACCAAAGTCTCATGCTTGCTAGTTAGAGCCTCCCAAGGGCAAAGAAGAGGTTTAATCAATATATTGCATTGAGGCCTACCTGCTAGCCTGGTGTACTTTGTTACCTCTGTGACGCATCTCATGAGACAATTCATCGCAACCACCCTCATAGGCTGGATTTGAGGCCCACGCTCCAAATGGAGCTAAACTTATCCAGTTTTGCTCAAGTTAACGAAATTAGATGCCGATGTGGAGTAGTGTGGCTCACTGGTTAGAGGCGGCAGACCCAGAAGCAGAGGTTGGCCCGGTACCAGGGTTCAATTCCCGACGCGGCAGGGTGTTGGGCCAATGTCAGCGGGCTCGATAAATCTCGCCTCAGTGTCACTCTAACCATGAGTTCCACTTAGCAACTCTGGGCAATAGCATGCTTAATCTCCACAAACGGCTCCATCAACGCCGGGGATGCCTGGCTTCACCTTGGGGGTGCCCAATAGGGACCATCTCACAGGGAAAGCCAGGACGGGTTCCCCAGCGTTATACAGTGCCAGGAAACCTACGGGTAGCATTGCGCTTTACAAGCTCAAATACATTTACATTTACATAACCTATAGAACCTCCAATATGCACTGGGTTTACTTGAAGATGCTTCCTGTGCATTTTCACAGAGAAACTTTTTTATTATTATATATTTTTAGTCTTGATCCTTTTTCTCTGGTGGGGTGGGGGGTATACAGGTGAAACTCGACCCGAAGGTGTCAGAGTGCTTTAAGTGAGCACCAGTCGCGTTACAGACGGACACGTTCATTTTGTTAGGCGCGGGGAGATTAGGGGCCATATTATCAAGAACGGCGATAAGGGCCTTGATAATATGCCCTTGTGAATTCCAATAGAAGCCCAGGGTCACACTTGCTTTAGCGGCAGTTTCCTGTTTCTAAAGAGGTGATAATTTGAACGCGTTCTTGATAATATGCCCCTTAGTGAATTGCCCAGAGTCATAGGATGTTGAGCGTCCCTGCTGAGACTGGGACCGGTTCTCCAGCTTCGAAGTCGACGCTCTAGCCATTTGACCCCTTTGAATGCACTTGGAAGAGACAGGCGGCATTAAAACAGGAGTTTAACTAACAAGCTAACAGTTAACAAACACGTTTAAGAAGCAAGTAAATAAAGGTGCTCAGCACATGCACTACTAGGATGAAAAACGTGAAAAAACTGCAAGACCAGATTATTTTTTATTTTTATTTTTTATTTAAAACTTTTTACTAAAATATAAAAAAGTAGAATATACGAAAGCAAGTGTCTTTTTAGCTAGTATCTGTGAGAAATGTCGGAAGGGTTTGACTCTCTTTGTTGATCTTATAGATAATAGAACATTTCATGAGCGAATCTTCATTACTTCCTATAAAACCCTTTAGTCGTTTACAAGTTATCATCCTCACTTACATTTACAATGTGCACGGGTGTATGAAGCATAAACTGAGGAGCAATGCTGGCGTGGGTAAGGAAAATGCAGGCTAGATTCGCATGTGTTTGGTAAAATCTACTTTTCTCAGTGAATGGTTCGGGCAACATTCGCATCCAATCTTTGCATCTGATAGGCATATAAACAGGAGTGTGCTGACATGCATTACAGCAGGGTCCGCGCTCCCTGTGCCTAGGATCTGTGACCCCTTCCCCTGCTGCTGACAGGTTAGCTGCCGCAGAAGACTTCATGCATACAGTTGGAGAGACTCTGCCCAGGGGAAAAGCAGGTTTACAGATCAACAGTGTTGTTGTTTGCCTTCCTCTGGCTCATTAGGAAGAATATGCCCAGATTCTGACAATTAGATGGAAGATGAACTCGACGGACCTTGTGTTTTCTAATTATGTAACTATATATAAGTGCACTACAAGAGGGCGATCATATGGGAGAAAAACGCATGCAGAGGAACCGAATAGGGCAGAAAAACAACACACTTGCCAAAGGAGGCGAAAAAGTCAAGTGAGAAATGTTAATCAGATGCATGCTTGTCACAGAAGCACTGGCTCTCCTTCGTGAGACACTGGTGCTGCTCCATGCAGTGCTTAATTTGTATGAAAATAGTGCCAGGGTCTTCGTCAGAATGCCACTGCCTCTTGCACCATTGCCCCTGCCAGTGCAATCAGTGACAGAAACAACACAACTACTACCCATTACACCCTACAAGTGTAACATTTTAGACTATTCCAGGCCTCCAAAGCTACAAGTAGTCCGGTTTAATGTATACTGAATTATTAAATTCGGTTGTGTTCATCTCTAATTTAGACAAACAGTGCCACCATGTGGTTGATTATCCTATGTGCCTGTGCAGTCAAATAAGTGCTGTTTGGAGAACCGTAAGAACACCCGCTTAAATTAAGCCCATTTGTAAAATCTGCTCCTTTCTAAGTGAACTGAAATATGGAGCTGGGAGGGTTAACCAGCAGGCTTCCTTTCTCTTATTCCTCTGTGTTTCTTATGTCTCTTTCATTCCCTCCACTGATACCTCATACTTCATTTGTAAACTTTGGACCTAAAAAGCAAATATGTACATTGTGTGAAGATTTGTGTCTCGGGTAGACAGAGTGCCACTATCCTTACATAGTTTGCTCTCGGGCTGGACTGTTCCCATTGGGCACAGGGTCAAGACAGCTTTACATACGGCTGGGTCCAAAGTGGAAAGGCATGGTGAGCAAAAAACGATGGATTTAGGCCAGGATCTCTGTACTGGGGTGAATGTATGACAATGTTCTGCATCCTGTCCATCAATTGTTCTTTCTGCATAGTTTGCTCTTCTACCAGTTACAGCTGTTTTTTTATTACCTAACTAGAGCATGGGGCCAATTTTGCCAGCTTACATTTGATCTCATAGCAGAATTACTACAGAATTGTCCCCAGCTTCCAACATCATGTGTCAGACACCCTCATCCCTTAGGCAAAAGCTTCATGTACCCAGACAAAATCATTATATACCCAGGGTTTACTTTTATTTTATTTAGATTTACAGGGCCACCATTGTATATCCAGTGTAACCTAACATACTTATGCAATCACAGGTGCCAGGTATGGTCTCAGAAGAGGAGGGTGCAAGAGTTGTGATAGTCTGGCAAATAAGTGATGGCTTTAGGATGTGAGGGAGCTGGAGAGAGTGGAGAGACCAAAGACAGAAGAAGCCTGTGAATGTGAAAATAGCTGGTGAGAGAGAGAGAGCAGTGACATCAGAGGTGTAAGGAGCTGGGAGGTTGAAAGGGAAATCCGAACTGTAAGAGGGTTGGTTCTAGAAGTGGCAATGAAGATTGTGATGGCCTTTGAGGGAGAAAGGGTGTTTGAGACCCTAGGCGGTAGGAGAAGGGATGAGGAGCGTGAAGGGAAAAGGAAGCAACGAGAAAAATTCATGAGTGGAAAGGGTGGGAATCAGGTAAGTACATGTATTGAGTAGAAAACAGAGGTCAGTAGTGTGAGATGTTGGGGTGAGCGTAGTCCTTCAAGATTTTGAGTGTGATGGCAAGAGAGGAGTAAACAAGGAGTATGAAGGAACTGAGGACAGAGAAGGGCTGTGGGGGATTTAAAGTGAAAGTGTCTTGGAGGGAACGGATGAAAAGTGGTAGCGTAAGTCTTGGTATTCCCTCAACCTCTAACGTACAATGTCCGTCACAGGATAAAGCTTATTTGGCAAGCCCGTGTGTCCAAGCTAGAACCTGCAGCAGGAGAGGTACATTTGAAGTATAGTTGAGTGTTGCCCCGCTGCGTAGGTACCGGAAAATGTGTGATACTCCTTCCTTGCGTTCTATATGGGATAATAGTACCACAACAGAATGGGTCCTCTCCCTATAGGAACAAATAATGGACTCACTTCAGCTTAAGCACTAATGCCTTTGCAGCCTGGATATTCAGGAGACATGATCAATATGTATCTGCCAGTTGCAGGATATCCAATTTAGGAAGACAAATCCCACCTGAGGCTAAAACAAAATCCACGTTATTTCAGCATAAATATAGGTGGAGGTCCTGCCATACATCAATCTCGCAATAGGCAGCAAAATGGTTTAGGATATGCAGGGCCTAGGTCTTTCTCACCTTTGTAAAGGACTCCTGGTTCTATCTGGGCATCTCTAGAAATACCTCTGACCTGTATCTATTTCGAACACTCCTTTTCTATTTCCTGAGCATCCGTGCTCTCTTCACGCACTCATCCACTGGTGGGTGTGCATCAAGAATCAGTCTGGGTGTCTACGCTGTCATCGTATCCTCTTTGAGCTTCACCTTTCACCTACACGCTGACGGCACACACATTTTTTTCACCTTCCCCAGAATAACTTCCAACTCAAATCCAGTCTCATACTCTCTTGTAGCTATCTTACATTAATAATTGCTATCATATATTGAACTCCTCAAAAACTGATGTCCTTATATTTCCTGACGCCTCCCTTTCTTCTCTTAAATAATACCCCATATGCAAAAGCTATGTCACCTCAAACACCACCAGATAACCTCCCCAGAGGCAGAACAACACAGTCATAAGCTAGTGCAGGTTAAAGGGATTGCTTCTGTGTGCCCCAGAAAAGCCTTCAATCCCTCCAAAAGGTCACTGACCCCACTCTACATAGAGGAATGAGGCGATTCCAGAATGAGGTGGAATAGGTGGAAGGTGAGAGACAGAGCAGAAAGACTTAGGGTCCAATTCCGATCTCGTTTGGTAAGCATTGGGAATGCTTTCAGGACGATTCGGGTCTTGGGAGTCCGACCGAACAAGTACAATGCATTTGAATGCATCCAGATACGATTCTGCCAGACTCCTCTTGACTTCAATAGGAGCCTGTGAACCGAACGCGTACACAGGCTTGCATTGTCAAAAGGGGTGGATGGGGATAATCGTGCACCCTTTGGTGGGCACCCCATGGTGCCGGCCATACTGTGCATGGGTGGGAATAGGGGACACATGGGTACCCTCACAGGCTCGATGAAGAGGGACCCAGGTAGGTGAAGGGGTGCCTGCTATGGGCCCCCGAAGACCAATTCCAGCACCTTTTACGATTTGGGCAAACCGAATTGTGAAGGCTGTCCGAATCATTTATCGTACTTGCTCACTCTAAAATCTAGTCCATAGAGCTGTACTATTCGACTCCAGAGGCTCTATCTCTATGAATGCCTTGTGGAACCTATTCGATCAGCATTAAGGCTTTCAAAGCATCGTACTTGGTTGTTCGGAACTGTGAACAATGTGGTCGGGAACAAGGGCTCCGGATCAGCTTAGGCAATTCCGCATCCAATTCGGAGCCCTTCTGAATGAGATCGGAATCGGCCCCTTAGAATCGGGTTAGGGTCAGGATGGGGCAAGCCACTATAAACCCAAATAAAATGAAATATATTGAGGTTCAGAAAATAATTTTAAACATATTTATATTTCTGCCTAATTCCTGCAGTGAGTACGTCAACAAATTAACAGGAGAGCCGAGCCAGAGACCTGCCATGGGTCGACTCTGGCCCTAAGACCCCATGCACGAGACGAATCCTGAAAATATTTTGCATGTTAATTATGCAACAAACATGTTAGAATATGCTACCGCATCTTAAGAAGGTAAACAAGTGCCTTATTTAACATGCAAATGCATTTCACCCTCGTACATTGGATTGTAACACTTCATTGGGATTATTTCTTAAAAATAAGATCTGAAACAGCATCCTGTCCCCACCCTGATGACAGTGCTATTAAGGAAGTGAAAGTCAAGTCAGCCGTCATGTGTACCCTATATGTGGTGTATATTCTTATTATAAAGGGAGCAACGCTATTAAATATAACACACAAGAATCTTCACTTCAGTGATCATCCTTCACATATTTGAAGGTGTTCTCCTGAATAAAAATGATTAAAAAAGGAAGGTTCTTGAACTAAAGTATTTGCCTACAATCACACAAATTGATCATGCAGGAAGCCGGGTGTCGCGAAAACCTAAGTTCAGTTTCAAAAAGATCTATTGTCAACTAATGTCAACTGATTATTAGCCATGTCTGCACTGGGGTGGCAGAGTGGGCTAAAGAACGGTGATGGATTAAACCCAGATCTTTTGACTGGGTGTGAGTGTTTTATTGATTCAGATGCTCCGTCCATCACCACCCCCTTTTGTACTGCTTTTGGCCGCCATAAGTGTGGCAGGGTATGCTCAGACGTGAGTCCCTTGCTCACTTTGCCCCTGGATTCAAGCAAGCCGGGCTGAAGACGGCTGGAATGCCAGAAACCGGTCCTCGGAAGCTTGTTTCCCGTCCAGGGAAGACATGGCTTGGCAGTTCGGGCTGGACTGTTCCCATGAGGCACAGGGTCAGACTGATTTGCATATAGCCATGTCTGAACTGGGGCGGCAGAGTGGGCTAAAGAACGGTGATGGATTAAACCCAGATCCTTTGACTGGGTGTGAGTGTTTGATTGATTCAGATGCTCCGTCCATCACCACCCCCTTTTGTACAACTGATTATTAGCAACATACATCCTGTTGCAAGGGGTTAAATATGTTTTCCATTAAGCTGCCTTGTCGTAATGGTTTAGTAAATATTGTCCGAAGGTAGTCTCATTGTAAATTGCGCTTGGCGTTATATTTGAACACTTTATGTAATCAAATTGAACCAAATGTACAAATTGTGCAGTTACCAATGCTTGTTTTTCAGAAGTGAACTGAACTAACAAGGTAGCAGTAGTTTCATGTTTCAAGACACATGCTGCGCACATGTAAACCACCCTGGCTGATACACACGCTATGCTAATGAATGGCAGCCCCAGGACACGTGTAAACTGCCTCTGCAATTACACGCGCTACAACTATTTAAACCCCACCCGCCTTGCCTCGATGCTTCTCGAAAGCAGTACTCACCCAACTCTGCTTCAGTTCGGCCCTTGATCCTCTCCTGGATTTCCGACCGTGATTACTTGCCCTGCATCAGCATTCCTGGCTTTGTTGGAGTTGCCTTAGTCAAGGTGAACCGGCTGGGTCCTCTTCCGCTTCCTCATCGCCTCGCTTCCAGTATCCTGCAAAGGAAAAGACAGACAGTTCAACAAACGGTTGCTAAGTAACCCTTCGTGAAACATGGTAACGTTTTCTTGACATTCAAAAATTATGGTAAGAGCTCTTACGTTATTTCTGAAAGACAAACTTTGACAGCAAGTCTTTGTTACGCGTTATGTTACATTTAAAAGCCAAGTGAAAGTCGTAAAAGCAAAAGTGACTTTTTCAAGAAAAAGAAAGGCAGTTGAGCTCATGAAAACACTTTTTAAAGAACAATGCTGCTGCAAAATAAAAAGCCTGGTTATAAGGAAAGAAGGCTTTCATAATCAAAAGAGCCTTTGAATAATTGTCCCTTTGAACAATTTATGCCATTAAACAATTTGTCACAAATTCTGTGTCCTTTTAAAAAAAAAAAAATTATTGTCCTCATAAATGCCACCAGTAGTTATTAGCTCTAAATGGGCGTGCTCCAGGCCACTGACACAAACCGACCTTTCCTGCCCTTGAGTTTGTGGATAGCCAATGGAGATTGCCCAGAGGTAGGTCGTTTCCAGTCCTACTCCCTATCACGATGTTACTTGTCACTTTGGGAGGACGGGACCACTTAACCTCTGGCATAATCATTGGACTTTTGTTGTTATTTCTCACACCATGCTTTTAAAACAGAACAGAGCTTAGCGGAATTTTCTCCTCCATACAACATGTCCAACCTACTCACCGCCAAGATATTTCTAAGACAGTCCACAAATTTGGGGGGGGTGTTCCGATTTCCACTCTTTACAGATCTCCCTCCTGGCAATGACAACCACATAAAAGATAAACTGTGATGTACAACTATTTATATCATAATCATGAGGAAGTCCAAAAAGAACTAGTCTAGGAGTGCATGTAATTGGTGATGACAGTACCTCTTCTAGAAAACCACACACCTGTCTCCAGTAGTTAACAATTTCAGGGCATCCGACAAACATATGACCGTCATCTGCTGCTGGAAACCTGCATCTTGGGCATGAATATTCTTCTGTTGCAATTTTTGAGAGTTTCGCCAGAGTCCAATAAGCCCTACATGCTGTGAACAGGCGGTTTCTTCTCAAGTTCGATGGTTTTATAATTTTTTGAGTAAGTGTGAAGGAATCTGTCCAGACTTTTAGTTTATCACCTGGGATCTGTACTGTGGAAATGTCCCATAACTTAGTGATTTCAGCCTCTAAGTTATCTTTAGTTCCCACCAATGTTCTATACCATACAGCTACCTCACCTTTCCATCCCTTCTCCCTGCTTATTATTTAAAAAATAGGACTCTCCTCTTCGTTGGTCCAGTTTTGGCTACCCCACCAAGCAGACAGCTGGTAGAGTTTAAATCTCGTGATGGTACTGTTAGGCTTGATAGGGTTTCCCAGCTTAATAGTGTCGAGCCATTACACATGTCCCCCATTTCATGAGGCCTGCTCTTCACAACGGAAGAGCAAGTTGGTCCATTAGGCATTCCGGAGTACCGGGGGAGTCCCAAATTGGGGCTTGAGGATGGTAATAAGGGATATCTAGGATTCTTCGTATCGATTGACAATTATCTAGGGCTGTCCGTAAGAGCTTCAGACAAATTTTTTTAAAGAACTTCTGATCTCCAAATTTAAAGAGAAAAAAGTCTGGACTGTGTGGAAGGTCTGGTAACATAGCCTGAAAAAGTCTGCCATGCGAAGAAGAGTCCAACTTATTGGCTAAGAGTCTAAAGTTTTTAAACTGAAAGGCGTAGCAATAAAAAAGTAAATCTGGGAGCACCAACCCACCGAGTTTTAGTCCCCTTCTCAATTTCTTCCAGGCTATTCTGGGAGACTTAGTAGCCCATATGAAAGAGCCAATCCTCCCTTGCAGAATAGAAATATCCTTTTTGTTAAAGGTCAAGGAAATGGAATTAAATAGAAAGGTAACCTTTGGCAGGAATATCATTTTGACCAGGTTCACCCTGCCATAGATGTTTAAAGGTAGGGTGTTCCATCTGGTCAAAAGCTTTCTGACTTCCTTAACAACGATTGACCAACTGGTCTTAGGAATTTCTTCCAGACTATGGGTAAGATAGATCCCCAAGTATCTAATTTTGGATTTTGCTTCTGGGATTGGGGTAGGATTGTTCCAGCTCATTATATCCGTTTTATCTTTGTGAATGCTGTACCCCGATACTGTACCAAAATCTTCGGCCAATTCAAATAACCTGGGGATTGCCTCCTCTGGGTTAGACGTGTAAAGAAGGAGGTCATCAGCATAAAGAGCTGTCTTAAGCACTAGGTCTCCCATTATGAATGGTTAGATTACTAGATCTTGTCTCAGAGAGCAGACAAAATTGTCTCAGAGAGCAGACGAAAATTCTGTGTCCTTGAAAAAGACTGGTGTTGCTTAATGTTTAGTTTTTTCTTTTGTTTATTTTTAAGGAACCTTTGGAGCAACAGTCTGAAATTCTACTAGGTATGTACTGTTCTTAGCACATTACAAGAAATTGACAAGGCTTGGTTAGAAGTAATCCATACCACTTTAACACAGTTTATTTGTTTATAGTGCATAAGGACACAGCACTGTGTAAAAAAACTATTCGCAGTATTTGAATGCAGGAGGTGACTCAAACATTCCGATTCCTCATTTTTTTGGTATGTGAAAGAGAAAGCTCTGAAAGTAGTAACAGTCAAGTTACATAGAGTTTTGGTAATGATAAAGAGGTTGTGGGTATTGATATTTGTCTTTCTCTAATAGGCGAACGTTCCAAGACACATTGCAAGAAAGAACCAGGAGTTCGGTCCATTTCCATCCCCAGAGAGACACATGGTCAGATCCAGTCCTTGGAACTCCAATGTTTATCTTCTTGTCTCTCTTTCCCATTCCCCCCATTCCCCCGGGAGTCAATCGGAATGGTAAGTTAATCATTTCCTTGCCATTCTAGTTGATTTCAGAGGGAGTTGGGACCTGGCAGCATCGAGGAAGGGTTTATGACTGCAGGATAGGTTTAATTCCTTGTGCGGTTTTACCCAGTAGTAGAATTTACGCCTTGGCCGAGCCAGTAAACCAATATTTAAAAACCTATCTGGAAGAACTCTTAGAAAAAGCTTTCATAAGACATTTCACATCACCAGTTTACTAGTCTTTATACCAAATTGGACTTGCACGGCGCCTATCATTTGGTCTGCGTTAAGGAAGGTGATGAGTGGAAGACCGCATTTCGTGCAAAATAGGGTCTATTCGAATATACAGTGATGCCTTTCGGCCTCTGTAATACCCCGGCCGCATTCCAGTACTTCATCAATGAAGTTCTACATGATCTGCTGAATGTTTGTGTCATTGTATATATAGATGGTATACTAATGTTCACTAAAACAGAGGAGGAACATACTCGGCATGTTCGCTCCCATTTGCAAAGATTAAAAGACAACTTGTTGTACGTGAAACTTGAGAAATGTGTCTTCAATACCAAAAAGGTTGAGTTTCTATGATTTTGGCTTTCCCCCAAAGGTGTAATCATGGACCCAAAAAAGGTGGAAGCAATATTAAAGTGGCCCACTCCATCCCGAGTAAAAGATACTAAATTAATTTTAGGTTTCGCCAATTTTTATCGATGTTTTATATCTAATTTTTCTGACATTGTGACGCCAATTACACAATTACTTCGAAAAGGTGTAAAATTCCAATAGAATTCAGACGCTGAAAAGACCTTTAGTAAATTAAAGCAAGCCTTCACTTCAACACCCATTTTGATTCACCCAGATGCTGACAGACTATTCTTTGTTGAAGCAGATGCTTCTCAAACAGCCTTGGGAAGGGTCTTAATGCAAAAAAATGCTACAACCGGATACCTACATCCCATCGCCTTTTATTCTCGTAAACCCCTGCCAGCAGAACAGAATTACACTATTGTCGAAAGAGAATTGTTAGCGATTAAGGCAGTATTTCTCGAATGCAGACACCATTTATTGGGTGCCAAGCATACTATCACCATATTTTCAGACCACAAGACCTTTTACCGTTTTTTAAAACAGTCAAAGCACTAACCCCCAGACAAATGCGCTGGTTATTATTTTTTTGTGAGTTCGACTTCCTTATCACATGCCGCCCTGGACAGAAACAACTTCTGTCACATACACTATCAAGGTTAGTTTGTGATAAAAAAAACAAATGAAAAGATAGAATTGCAAAGTATTATCCCACCAGAAAAGGTAATAGCATTCACACAAGCAGATACCTTTCTAACTCAGGTAAAATTAAGTACTCAGGCACTATACCAGAAGCGTTGGCTTTCGCAAAAACAAAACTCTATACATGAAGGATATTTTTACTATAAAAAAATGTTATTCATTCCTCAGGGAGAGTTACAACAACAGATCCTAAAGTGGAATCATGATTCCTGTACTGCAAGACTTCCTGGAATAAATAAAACCTTGGAACTATGTCAGAGATATTTTTGGTGGCACAACATCTGCCAGGACTTTCAACAGTACATTAAGGCATGCTCAGTATGTGCTAGACAGAAGTCCTCCCATCAGTCTCCCATAGGACTCTTACAACCATTGCCTCTACCACCGCTTCCCTGGCATAAATCAGTCTAGACTTTATCACAGATTTCCCTAAATCTCATAATATCACTACAATTTTAGTTGTAGTTGACCAACTATCCAAAATGGGGCGTTTCATCCTGTTGTACAAACTACCAACTGCAATTGAATTTAGTGAAATTTTTGTAAAGCACTTTGTAAGACTACATGGCCTTCCCTGTAAGATAATTTCCCACCGGGCCCCCAATTAGTTTCCAAATTTTTGGGCCAATTATGCAAAAACGTAGGGATTGAAATTGCACTATCCTCTGCTTTTCACCCACAGACTGACGGCCAGACAGAAAAGGTAAATAAGTATCTAGAACAAAGCTGCCATCAACTGTGTCAGCTAATTGGGATGAGGTCTTACCACTAGAAGAATTCTCCTTTAACAATAGTTATCATGCAGCCTTAGGTTGTTCACCCTTCTTCTTTACTACTGGTATGCATCCACAATCTCTTCCCACTAACCTTCCTGACTCTATAAATACAATGCCAGCAGTCACTGAACAATTACATAATTTACAAGCATTACAAGAACAGGCCAAGCAAAGTTTAGCTAAGAATAAATTAAAGATTAAATTGGCAGTCTATAAACATAGAAACCCAGCAACACCCTATAAAGTAGGGGATCTTGTCTGGCTGTCAACCAGAAACTTTCACATTGAAGGTCCGAAGACTGGTGTTGCTTGATGTTTAGTTTTTTCTTTTGTTTATTTTTATGGAACCTTGGAGCAACAGTCTGAAGTTCTACTAGGTACATACTGTTTTTAGCACATTACAAGAAATTGACAAGCCTTGGTCAGAAGTAATCCATACCACTTCAACACAATGTATTTGTTTATATTGCATAAGGACACAGCACTGTGTAAAGAAACTAATCGCAGTATTTGAATCCAGGAGGTGACTTAAACATCTGGATTCCTCTTTTTTATGGTACCTGAAAGAGAAAGCTCTGAAAGTAGTAACAGTCAAGTTACATGGAGTTCTGGTAACGATAAAGAGTTTGTACATTGATATTTGTCTTTCTCTAATAGGCGAACGTTCCAAGACACATTGCAAGAAAGAACTAGGAGTTCGGTCCATTTCCATCCCCAGAGAGACATATGGTCAGATCCAGTCCCTGGAAATCCATTGTTTATCTTCTTGTCTCTCTTTCCCATTCCCCCTTCCCCCAGGAGTAAATCGGAATGGTAAGTGAATACTTTCCTTACCATTATGGTTAATTTCAGAGGGAGGTGGGACCTGGCAGCATCGAGGAAGGAACAAACCGGAGTTCAGGTGGGTGACTTCGTAACACCGGGGGTTGGTCCCAGATTTTCATGTTTCACACTCTGAAACACTGCCTTCTAGATAGATACCTCTTTCTAACATCAAAGATTAATGATTTGCCCTTAACGCTTGCAGAATGAGGGTGACATGAAGTATTCACATTTTATTTTTGGGGTAGTTTTATATAGTGTGAACCTTACCAAGGAGCACTTCATAACAAATTCTACAGTTACATGTATTTTTTAGGGAGTCACACTTTGTTTCTCTTATTACATGGTTAGTGGCTGCAGCAGCTAAGCCACATCACCTCTGTGAAAACTCGATTGCTCTATGCTCGAGATTCCAAGAGGACCACAAGCTGAACAAGAGATAGGCACCTGGCTCCGGCCTGGCTTTAGCATTCAGCAACTCACCAACCTCTATTTGTTTTACAAACTTAATGGCAGTTATCTGATGCAATTCAGATGGATGAAAAGTTGGGCTAAACCTATGACATGTGCATCAACTCACTGAACTATTTTACCAGCCAACATTAAGCTAATGAAGCTGGTAAAAATGGGGTTTCTGGTTGGCATGGGTTTGTAACTCCCTTACCCAGACTAGAGTGATGGGTCCGGCCTGGCTCTGGTGTATATCCTACCCAACCAGAAACCCCATTTCTAACATTGGTGATCAGTGGTGGGGATAGGGCTTGTGTTTGAGCAGTATTACAGTGAGTCATTGGTTCATTACAAACTCTGCACTTAAAACATTATTGCATTCATTTAGGTGGCCATTTACCGGCCGGTAACGGGCGAATTCATCCGTTACTGACCGGTAAATGGGATTTCAGATGCAGGGGGCCTATATATTACCGATTCTGTAAATTTACCGAATCGGTAAATTTACAGAATCGGTAAAATACTGAATCGGTATATTTACCGATTCGGTGAATCCACATGTAGGTGGCACTCCTAAGAGTGCCACAGGCCCTTAAGAATCGGTATTTTACCACCCAATCCTATTGGGTGATAAAATACCGAATTCAGGTGTGCATGCACATCTGTGCATGCACACCTGTGCAATGTGACACACAGACATGCCCTTAGGGCATGTATGTGTGCCACATGGCACACAAGTCCGGAATTGGGGTGCTAGCACCCTTGCTGAAATCGGTATTTACCGAATCGGTAAATACCGATTCGGTAATGCCCATTGATTCCTATGTGCTTCAATGCCCATTGGAATCAATGGGCATTACCGAATCGGTATTTACAGAATCGGAAAATACCGAATCTTAACAATTCGGTATTGACCGAATCTGTATTACCTACATCCCCCCCCTCTATTTTACCACTTCTTAAATACCGATTCGGTATCATTCGGTATTTAAGAAGTGGTAAAATGTAATTACCTACATCGGGCCCCATGTGTTTTTCTCCTGATTCTCTCATTGATATTTCTTATTTTTGTTACGCCTGCTCATTCTTTTACACCTAGGAAACTTGTGTTGCACTTGGTTGTTAGTACCTTGCCAAAATGAATTCAACCTTTAAGCTTGAAGAACTGGAATATTACACAGAGGAGGAGTTAGAGGGCTTCTAAATACAATGGAGGTTGCGACTGATAGATGGGGTACCCACATATATGAAGCTTCAAAATGCACTGCTTCTCTTTATAAAGGATTACTATGAAAAAGTGCCAACAGCAAATCCACCGGATGGGCCTAGGCTATACCGTCACATCTATGAGGACTATGAGTGGGAGGGTTCCCAGTCCACACAGCAAAAGGGTAGTGGTTCTGAGGGAGAACCTGAAGGCTTTGAACAGGAGGGAAAAACGACTGGGCACAGACCCCTGTAGAGGTTGAGGACCCCTATGGAGATGGAGTCCCTTGCTGGGTCTAGTGCCAGGAGTAGTGCTACCTCCCATTCCCTGCCCCCAGAGGAACTAGTGGACAGTCGGGCGGAAAGGGAGCACCAGCCAGCCAGGTTGGTAAGTCCAAACATGCCAGGGAGCTAGCATAGCTGGCTGTGGAAGAGAGAAAGGCTGAGGTTGAGAGAGCCTTAGCTGAGGAGAGGATGGGGAGGCTGAGAGGACCTTCGCAAGAGAGAAACTAATTCTTGAGGAAAGGTGGTCTCATGAGCATTGTTTCAGTGTTCTGGGCTCACAAGTGATGCAGGTGGAGTCCAGTGGTGGCAGCAATGTTGTGTACAGTGTTGAAACTTCCATTCACAGAACCAAGAGCGTGGCACCTAGTTCCCAGGTGGCGGGTGTCACCCTTTAATGGTATAGGTTGAGGTTATGGGGCAGTGGGAAATTATCTCACCAGTCTTGGGGAGAGTTTGTGGAGGATTGTTACAAAGCCCTGGAGGGATGGATGAAGGGTGGCCCAGCAACCCATTTTGAAGGGCTGTTCAATCTGATTGTCAGAGCACATGTTCCATTGTTATGTCCCAGGGCTACGTCGACACCTGTTGGAGTGTAAGTTCTCTGACCTCAGGGGACATGCACAGGAGGCAACCTCTGGGTGAGCCCAGAGTGCCTGGAAAGGCATTTGGGTTTGATACTAAAGGGAGTGGGTCAGGTTTTTTCCCAACCAAGTGTGGTGGGAAAGGTTCATAGTAGCCCAGATAGGTCCCATTTCCCTTCTCAGGTGAGGGGGAGGGGTGAGAAGGGGCTGAGTCCCAGATTCCAAAAACCCAGTCCCAGAGTCTGGCTGGTTCCATGGGTGAACGCCAGGAGGGGGTCCTAGTCTGTACTGGGAGGACATCTGCTGAGGGGGACCCCATAGTGTCGGGAGAACTTGGGGGGTAGTTGTCACAAATGTACCACCAGTTCTGGTGTCTGAAAGCACCACTCCTGAGTAGAGGGTACGGAAGCCCAGATGGAGGGGTGAGAGAGGGAGGTAGGTCAGGTGCCAGATCTGAGGTAAGAGACCTCAGGAATGACCCTGGTGACACCACTTCTGGTATGGGGGGGTCTTCATGCACTGTCAGATGGGCAGGGGTAGGGAGATAAGTGCCAGGCAGGCTTTCACACAACACATGTGGAGTGTGTTACCCTTGGGTGGGGTAGGTGTACACCCTCGGATGTCCTGGCATGGCAGGCACATGATCAGCTGCAGGGTCTGGTCCCTGGGTTGGAGGGCCCTGTAAAGGATGTCACCCCTGACCTTGAAGGGTGGCAACTGCTAGCAGTGTCCCTGCCTTGTTATCTTCTGAGGGAGCCACTCCAGGTAGGAGGGTGCAGAACTCTAGAAGAGGGGGAGGGGGAGGTAGGACTCACCCATGACCCAGGTTCAACCCGAAGGTGCAGACCCTGGGTTGCTGAGACCAGTTACCAGATGGAACCACTGAACTGGTGGGAGAATTGTGCGGGTTAGCTGACTCCAGCTCACTGACAGTTCTGAATTCTGGTGGAGCAGCTCCAAGGAGGAGGGTGAGAAACCCAGAAGGAGGGCTAGGGTGAGGAGAACCTTTCCCCTGACCCATGTCCAGCCTAAGGGTGCAGAGCCTGGGCTGGGTGACCTGTGGCAGAGTAAAACCCCTGCACTGGTGAGGGGTAGAGTGGAGCAATTATGCTATGCACCTGGGGCTACCGCTCCCCACTCTGTAAGATTCGAGAGACCAGAAACCCTTGGATGGTATGGGGCATGGTTCTGGCCACTGGCAACTAAGGAATCCCCATAGGCTAGCTTAGTTTGTCCTGAGTGCATAGACAGGGGGATCCACATGGGTTCATATTGGCATAGAACTGGAACGTGCCCCTGCAGTTGCATGCCAGGGTCCATGTTCTATCGCCACAAGCAGGGAAGCCCAACAAGGTATTGATTAGTCTACCCTGGCTTTAGGCTGAAAGGGGCTTGTGTTGGGCATGGCACTTTTTGCAGGGTGGTTCCCAAACGTTAGCCTTCCTACTGTATTGTTCTGAGTTGTTTTTGGTGGCATTAGGACTCTGGGCATTTTACCACTGCTGATTAGTGCTAAAGTGGATGTGATCTCTCCTGTAAACTTGGTATGATTGGTCTACACCTGTTTTGCATATTTAATTTACCAATAAGTCTCTTGTACAGTGGCATCATATATATTAAATGCTACTAGTGGGCCTGCAGCTCTGCTTGCGCCACCCACAGAAGTAGCCTCTCAAACCTGTCTTAGGCCTCTGCCACTGTAAGACATGTGTGTGCAGTTTACTGCCACAGTGACTATGCATTTAAAGTACTTTCCAAGTCTGAAACTTCCCTTTTACTACATATAGGTCACCCCTAAGGTAGGCCCTAGGTACGCAGGATGCTGTGTAGGTAAAAATTAGGACATGTGCCTTTGTTGTGTGGCTTGTCCTGGTAGTGACAAACAGCCTATTTGATTTCCCACTACTGAGACTGCTCCTCTCATGGGTTTGCATTGGGAATTCCCTGATATGTATTTCAGTGGTAATTTCTAATCTGGAAGGAGTAGTGTTACCATGTTTGATATGTTTGGAATGGTGGTGATAAATCCTGCTTATTGGTGAAAGTGGATTTTTTATTACTATTTTATAAATGCCACTTTTAAAAGTGGGCATTTCTGTGTGCCTATGACTCTCTGTGCTTTTCAGCCTGACTCAAATCAACGTCTAGTTTAGACTGACAGGGTCCTATTTTGTGCATTCTCTCTAGGCGTCACAAAGAGAGCTGAGGTGTGCCTCGCATAGCCTGATGGATCTTCCTGGGCTAGAGTGGTGGGAGGAGTTGTCATCTGCACCTGAATAGGGCTGTGCTTGCCTTTCATAATGCTGTCTTCGCCCCCCTGTAGTGTGCCTGGAGCCAGGGCTGGGTATCGAATGGGGGTTTTGTGCACTTCTAAAGTTTGTATTGAAGTTGCCTCTACATCAAAATATTATGAGTAGTATAGGTACAGGGGCTCTGACTCCATGATTTTTGCAGACTCTTCGTAGGACTTGTAAACAGACGCTGCTGGTTCTACGGACTGCACCTTGAATGAATGAAAGACCGGTATTAGTCAAACAGGAGTGTCCCGGTGCCAAAGGTACACACATGACTGCCCCGTGGACGGCTTAGCTCTTAAAAAGCTATGATTTCAGTAGTTTCTTAAAGTTAGTCAGATCAGAGGATGCTCTCAGAGCCGCCGGAAGTCTGTTACAAGCTTGAGCACCCAGGAGGCTCAAGGATTTACCACCCCTGCACTCCAAGCATACTTTAGGGATGCAGGCAAAATCAGCAAAGGATGATACAAGTGCTCTAGTAGGTGCGTAACGGCAGGCATGCCTCCTGAGGTAACCGGCACCATTACCATCGAGTGTTTTAAAGAAGATTACCATGGGTTTGAATTTTATCTGCTCCCTCAGGGGAAGCCAGTGGAAGGTCTTGAGATGGGGAGTTATATGAGACCTAAGTTTCAATCTGAGAATTGCCCTAGCATCTGAATTTTGCATTTTAAAAGATATTAGCATAGTCTAATCTTGACGTAACCATCGCCTGAAACACTGTGTTTTCAGCATACGGGGTAAGCCGAAACAGGTGCCCACCAAGGCCTGAACTTGGGAGCGCATAGAGAGGGCGTTATCAATAAAAATGCCCACATTCTTAACTGTGGATTGGGCAACGCTTGGGGGGAAAGTTCCTCCGGGCCCAATTGGCTCCAATTGCTCACAGAGGGCTGGCCGAAGATATCAATCTCTGATTTATCAGGGTTGCAATTGGTCTGGTTAGCCTTCAGTCATTTAAAAACCTTTATGAGGCAGGATCTGATCGCGTCCCCATTGCAATCTGTGCCTTTGTTGCATGAGAAAATCAGCCGAGTATCTTCAGCATATGAGATTATCTTGGCACCATATGCCTCCGCCAGGGGTGCTAGAGGCAATATGTATAAATTGAAAAGTGTTGGACTCAGGGAGGAGCACTGGGGCACTCCTACCTGCATGCTGGGCATCGGGAATGAAAAAGGGTGAGCCCATATTACCTGTTCTCTGTCCTCCAGGTAAGATGTTATCCAGGCTACAGCCCTACCTCCGATGCCCATGTTCCTCAGTCTGTCAAGGAGCATCACACGTGGCACCATATCGAATGCCGCCGACAAATCGAGCAGTAGAAGAATCACTTTGCCCCCGATCTAGCTTATCTTTGAAATGTTCTATCACCCACAGCAGAGCTGTTTCCGTACTATAATTGTCCCTAAAGCCAGATTATGTGGGGTGCAAGAGATTGTAATTCTCCTCGTACTCCATGATCACTATATTAACATGTTTCTCCAGCACGTTGGAGAAGGCCAGGAGGAGGAAGATATGACTATAATTCGTGGGAATGCAGGGGTCTGCATTCGTTTTTTTTAGGAGCGGCAGGATTTTTACCTGCTTTCAGTATGGTGGCACAATGCCTGTTGCAAGAGAGGAGTTTAGCACCGTATTGACTGGTTGGTTTATAGTGGATGCTAGGGCAGGTAATAATTTAGCTGGGCATGCATCTGCTGGCGATCCAGACTCGAGGCCCTTAAGGTATGCAAGTGAATCCTCAGATTCAATGGCCAGGAAGTGTAATATTGGTGGCCATTGTGAGAGCACCGGGGGAGGATGAGGCCTGATTATTTCATCATAGATGTGAGGTGAAAGCATGTCCTCTTCCGTCTCCGCAGAGAAAGACTGATGAATCGACATTATCTTTTCGTAAAAGGAACAGGCCAACTGGCTCGTCCAATCTGCTGATAGCGGAGCTTCCTTACTAGCTGCCTTAGGAGCAGTAAAGGACTTTACGATACTAAAAATGTCCATGCCCTTGTTATTAGTGGTCACAATTTTGGTCTGCAGATAGCTTATCTTGGCCACGTTCACAATTTTATAATGTGATTTTAAATCTGCCTTATAGACAATGATATCCTCTGAGAGAAAATGATTGCGCTACTTTCTTTCAAGGCTTCTGCATTTGCTTTTGCTGACTCTCAAAGATTCACTAAACCAGGGAGCAGAGTGACATATCTTCCTTGAAGCGCGTGAGATAAGAGGAGCGGCTGCATCAATGCTAGTCCTGAACCATGAATCTGATGCACAAGCGTCCACTGCGGGATTGTTGAGAAGGAAGGGACAGAGGAGTCAATCGCCTTCTGCATAGACGGCAGAGATATTTTATTGAGGGCTCTGTAGTTATATTTAGCCACTTTCTTCCCAGCTGGGACATGCTTCCCTGTGTCTGATATCCAAAAGTTAACAAGGAAGTGATCTGACCAGGTTAAGGGGATTGGAGGATCCATTTCCAGTTCCATATTACAGAAAATGTGATCTAATATGTGTCCCAACTTATGTGTAGGAATCGAGATGAGCGAAATTAGATTACAGGCTGCCACTATGTCCAACAAGACAGTCACATAAGGAGCTGAAGGCTTATCCATATGTAGGTTCGGGTCCCCCAAGATGAGGAGGTGTTTATATCTGAGGGCAAGCGGCATAATGCATTCCTGTTGGGTCCTAATGAAGTTGCTAGATGCGCCAGGTTGTCTGTTGATCAGCATCCCGGCAATGCATTGGTGCGGTGAGAGAGTACAGGGGAAACCCAGGCATTCTGCACCTTCCACTGGATCTAATAAGATAGAGATACACTCCAGCTCCTGTTTGAAAACAGCAGCGACGCCACCAACTTTCCCAACTAAGCAGTCTCTCCTAATGATTTTATAGCCTGAGGGAATGGCAGATGCAATGGTGGGATTAGAAGTCAGACAGCCATGTTTCGGTGAGGAACAGGAGGTCAGGGCTCTCATCTAGTAGGTCATGTATCTGTGCCTCATGTTTTTGCAACGATCGAGTATTTAGCAATTATGATTTAAAATGCTTCTCCTTTCTCCATGAGTTAACTTCCTTCTTGCTCAGGGCTGGCCACATGTGTGGATCATCCCAGACCCTGAGCGGGGGCAATTTCAGCGGGGCAGTGAGAAATGACTATTCTTTCAGTGCTAGCCGCGGTACCCCAACACTTGTGAAGGATGCCTAAGTTGAGCAGTGCATTTCATCCATATTGAATATTGTGCATCATACCTAAGGCTTGCTAGGCGCATAGCCAACACCGGCCGCCTCCAGGACGCTGACAGGGCTCAAACGAGCTTGCCTTTGGCATGCCTTGCCAGAAGGAGCTGTTATGCTGCCAAAAGAAACCACCACTTGGACTTTGCTTTGTTGTGCTGGCCTACTAGAAGGACAGCCTCTTTTCCTGCAAGGACCCTGTGTGCTGACCAGCTGCCTACCGTCCTGCTTGTTTCCCCCCCAGCGGTTCTACAGGGGCTGGTTGGCTGCTTCCCCCCACCCCTGTTCATTCGGAAGCCTGTGGATTCCTCCTTTGTTTGATCCCAACTAGTGCCAAGTAAAAAGTGCGTAGTGAGCACTTCATTTTCTTCTGTCTGATCGGTTACCAAGAGAACAGCCAATTATGAGTGTTCCTAAATTCTTCCCTCACCTATCCCTCCTTTGACTCATCCCAAAGCTCCTTTAACTACTATGATCTCCCTAATACTTTTATAGAGGTTCTTCCCTCCTTCATCACTCCCTATACTCATCCCCAACCTCATCGTACTACTGTGATCCCCCAATGAACACTTTCTAGACTCTTTCCTCTTCTATCCCCCCTTTATCCTTTTCAATCCAACTAACCGACTGACATATCCACTGCTCAAATTAACTCAAACTTCACTATATTAATCCACCACTAATCCTTTTTGGGTTCCAGAGGAGAGTGCTACTAGCCAAAAAGTGATTCGATGAATCATCAGGGGTATTAAGTGCTATATAAATACAAATACAATACTATAATTACACCGCCTGCCGTAATGGTATAATTTCTGAAATTGCGTGTAACTAGCATAATACAAAACTTCCCAAAATATGCCAATGTAATTGAAAATTTGCCTGGGCCTACTTTAAAGTCCGACAGAGTGAGTACTATTCTGTATAGAAACAGCAAATAGAAATAAAAAGAAAATCAATTTTGATAATCTTACTCCTTTCTTCTTTGCATGTGAAACACACACAGACACACAGGTTATGTTATGTTATGTTATGTTATGTTATGTTATGTTATGTTAATCGGTACATATAAAGCGCACAGCTACTCCACAGAGTGTCCCGGCGCTGGGACACTAATACTGGAGTGCCCATGCATGTCCATAGGACTGCGACTGATGCACTTTGTTGATATTGGTATGCCACAAGTCTGTGTTGCATTAATATTGCTAAGGCCTTTGTTGGTTGGATTTGTGTGGGCTGCAATTTGCAGTCACATTCGATTTTGGTCTTGTGGACATGCCAACTGTTCAGTGTGTTTGAGTGAATAAGGTCTGTATTTTTGGCACCGTCCATTAGAATGCTGTCATTGTTTTCACTAATGTTTTGGAGTGCAATGTGTTTCCTGTTTCTGTGCCTACACATTGGGTTGTTTCATGGCTGAGCGGCCATTTGCCATACTTAGTGCACGGTGTGTGGGTGTTCTATTTAGTAATGTATTCATAGGGGTATTTTTATGAGTGGTTGATTTTATAGTATTTACTGAGATTTCTATGTGTGTTTGAGATCTTTTGGATGGATTTTGGCCTCTACCAGTGTTTACGAATGACACTAGTCTTTTTCTTTCTTAGGTTGTTTTTTGGTGAATTTCAGGTCTATGAGGTACAGATAGGTTCAAATTGTTTCTTCAGTCATGTAACATAGGTGCTATGGCTCTATATAGAAGCAAGTGAGATGAGCCCCTAGCACCTCAGTGGGGGAGCAAAAGATAGCCATAATTAGAGTGCAGTGCGCCCCATACACTTCTGGGTACTGGTCCCACTGCACCTTCTGCACTAATAATCGTTTCATGCAGGTGTTGCTCTGCTTTATTTTGCTACTTTGAATACTCAAAAACGTAATTCACAAACCCCTGGCCACAATTATCTGCCTCCACCTCTTGTATCTTCGCTGTACGGACATCTCTACCCGGGAGGCAGCGATCTTCACACACTCAAGTACTAACTTCACACACTCAAGTACTTACTAAATACTCAGGTATTTAGTAAGTCAATGTGAAAGGGACAAAGGGCATTGATGAGGAAATGGTGAATAATTACTACAGAATGGGTGGGTCTAAGAGAAATGTAAGGAGGGGTTTAGGGATTAACGTGCTCACACAAATTCACACTACATATATGAGTAGATTTACACCCAGGTTTAGGTGCAGGCCTACACATGAGGATCTACAGAGGCAAAGGCCCTGTGTGTCTAAATAACATCTCAGTTAATTCTAAATCACACTGACATTTAAATACACAGGATCATTTTAAAATTGTTTGGAGGTGACCAAGGGGTAGATGTATCAACATACCCTTTTGCGATTTCTAAATAGCGATTTTTAAGGAATCGCTATTTAGAAATCGCAAAATGGGATGTATGTAGAAATTCGCAATTTTTTTTGCGATTTCTTAATCTTCCTTATTTGCAAATTCGCAATTTGCGAATTCGCAATTAAGGAATAATTTCCCATTCATTCCTATGGGCCAGGAGGCCCATAGGAATGATTTTGAAATAATTCTCAATTTGCGATTCGCAATTTGCTAATCGCAAATTGAGAATAATTTCAAGGGCGCAGGGGTGTCTCAAGGACACCCTGCTGCACCCCTGAAATTTACATGTTTGTGCATATGGCGCACATACATGCCCTATGGGCATGTATGTGCGTCACATGCCACCTTCACAAATACCAAATTGTGCATTTTTAAAAGAATTTGCAAATTACCACCAACTACAAGTTGGTGGTAATTTGCGATTTCTTAACCTAAATTCGCAATTCCAAAATGCTACATACATAGCATTTAAGGAATCACAAAATTGCGATTCCTTAAATGCTTAAGCAAAATAAGGAATCGCAAATTTTTGCGATTCCTTATTTTGCGAATTTTTGTTACATGCCAAAACATGCAAAAAGACCGTTTGCGATTTATATGTGACTTTATCAGTTTCTTCATGGTTGTTTTTAATGGGAGAATATGCAGAGAAACGTAAGCAGATTGGTTAGTTATCTCCTAGGACACACATATGCTCATGTGGAAATCCAAGAAATGTGATCACGTCTCTGATTTTCTGCGCCACTTGCACAGGCTACCAGTAGCTAAGTGCATTGCATGCAAAGACGTATGAATTATGCATCGGATCTACTTTTTTCAAAAGCAATATGTACTGCATGTGAACTTTAAAAAGAAAGCCCTGCATAAAACCTTGAGGACCACCAATCAACCCTTGTTGAAAGTCTCAACTCATGAATTGGGGCGGAAGTACTTTCAAGGTCCAAGGGGCCAATCTTACAAATAAAACCCCACTAGACTTTCCTGCTGAAAATGTCCATCTGAGATTTCGAAAGAAACTGAAAACTTGGCTTTTTACAAAAGAACTTCAGAAGAATGAGGATTGCAGCGAGGTTTTCTTTTTATAGAGACAATAGATCTATTTAGGGTGAATGACTGTTTTTAAAATATCCCATTCAAAATTAGAATTCAAAATAAAGCGACTTTTTTAGTGGTGGACTGTCATTTAAAAAACAACAAACTGGGACTGTCCCTCCTAAAATGCTACTTGCACTCAAGCTGTCACACCGATTGATCAGCCTTAATCTAGCCTGCTCTACTTTTGTGATTCACCTTCATACATCCCGGCGCTCCCCCAGGATTCTCCTAAGAGACGTACATCCGCCTATTGACCTGGCCTGCTTCTGATTATAGCACGCTCATGTAGGCTGAAGGCCAGATACGTACAAATAGAGATCCCATCCGGTGGGGTCAGGTGACCTCTATCACAAGTCTCGCGGGAGGAGGAATAATGTAGCCTGCATGCTCTCATTCATCTTCGGCTAATGCTGACAAGACGCATGTAGTTCGAGTGGGACGATGTTAGCTCCATTTTTGTCACTGTGCAAAGGACCCGGATGCTAACTACCAGGACGAGAGGGAAGGAGATTAAAACGCGTGTCAACAGCCAATGACTTCGAATTAAATAATTACTAAATGAATACCGTCAGGTTTGCAGTGGAAATGACTGCTTTGCGCGAGTTATAGGGTGCTTGCTACCTGCCCAATATAGCGCACAGATGTCCCTTAAATGGGTACGAAGCGCTGTATACATGCAAAACAGCGTTATACAAACCACATGCACATGAACACAAATGGACGCCTGATTGCCTCACATATCACTGCTTACAATCATTTCCAGTTTAGCATTAAAACTGTTATATATGGAGAAATCTCATAGCATCCATAGGGAGATAATATGTCCCCACACCCGCCAAAATGTGTGGAAGTACCACATGCAGAAACCTAGTGGTAGTCGTACTTAAAACATATACAACAGTGAAACTCCGTATACGTTTAATTTTTAGTGGAAAATACTAGCTCAGGAGGTAAAATCCAGGGCAGTCATTGATTGTGCTGTCTTTTTTGTACTCTAGTTTAGCCGCAATCCCTATGCGAAGCCATATGTAGTCAATAAACTGAGGCAATGCTGAAAAATCAACACACTGTTCAAATGCATCTAAATTCACACCAGAGCATGTCTAGACAGCCTATGAAAGTAAATTGGCCTTTGGTTAGTCTTCTTTTCCTTGTCGGTGGCATTTGCAGATACAGTGTGTAGTAAAGATTGTTATGGTCATTTATTATTATTATTATTATTATCAAAGTTATTTAAGGTTTTGTGTCAAGCACAACTAAATACCCCATTGATGGCCTCAGAGCAACCTTCTATTAGGCATTTTGGTGAGCCATATATGGAAGTGAGACCTACCCAGGCTCTCTACTGAGATGTTATACGTTTATCCCACTGGACAGGCCCATTGAGATACTCCATGGTTCACCTGTCCAAACTGGGCTCACTGTACGTTAGCTGGTATTTTGTGTTTTACCTAGTTTTTATTAGATTTCGCTTACATAGCACTTGCGCTGTGCTTGCAAAGTCTTTTGTATTTTGAAAAAAATCTTAAAAGGGGCTTAGAACCCACCCAATACTTACCTGAACTTACAACAGGTTCTTTGCAATTTCGCTCTAATTTACATGCTTCTCATTGGCCAGCACATCGTCTGATTTCACTTCCTGCTCTGCTTTTGCTGTTCATGCTTTGGAGTGGAGCTTGGACCAGGTATACTTCCGGTCACTGGCCACTGGCTACTGGCCAGTGCCCTTCCACTGGCTACTCACTCTGCAGTACTTTAAAAAAAAAAACACCTTTATTTAGCAGTTTTATAAAGAAAACATAAAGCATTGCACTAAGCTCAAATAGATGGGTATCTTGGTTACATACATAAAAGGCCTCATCATGAAATATCGACTATATATAGCATATTACTCAGGATATCACTTGTTGTATGAGTAACACAGCAAAGGTCCAGCCTAGTGGTCACAGCCAAATAAACACTGTAGTGGTCCCATCTACTCCCCCCATCCACTTGATGATGCAACCTCCCTAGCAGAATGTAGTATATGGCATATGCGTTATGATTCAAGACATACAGCAATAAATAAACAACAGTTCATCCCACTACCGTGGGCACCAGGCCCTGCTCCCGCTGTGAGGGGTGGTCCTGCTGCTGCGCAGCCAAGTACTCCCTGAAGGGGCCCCAGTCTCTTGGTCTAGAGGCCGGGTGGTAGTATCTGCGTACTGCTCGCTCCTAGTAGAACAGGACGGCAAGCTCTGGAGCCAGTCTTGTCTTGTGGGCAATCTCCTACCTCCCCAGTGTATTGCTACTTCTCTTTTGGCCAATAGCAAGGCGATAGCCGCAAAACATCTAACCCCAAGAGGGAACTGCAGTGCAATCTCAGACAGAGGGTCCACACGGACCTGGGTAATCTTGCTTAATGTGTGGTGAACTTCCACCCAATATGTGTGTATACGTGGGCACAACCAGGCGAGGTGTGCGAAATCGGCTTGAGGGGATTGGCATCGCTGACAGTGGTGGGGCTTAGTTTGGTCTATCCTGTGCGCTCTGACTGGGGTGACATACATTCGTCGCAAAAACTTAAAGTGGATGAACTTATGTCTGCTGTTTATGGAAACTGTCTTTGTCTCCAGATAGCATGCTTCCCATTGCTCGTCAGATATCTGGTTGCCTAAATCTGCTTCCCATGCACTCCGCACCTTGCATTCGTCTATCGGGATCAAGCCAGCACAGGTTTTATAAAGTTGCGAAATCAAATGGACCCCCCTGGCACTACCTATGACCATTGTAAGTGGTATAAAAGACAGAGGCTTCAGTGGGAAATTGGGGAACCCGGCCCGAAGGGCTGATCGAAGCCTGGCGAGCACAAACCTATCCATGAACGTAGCGTCTGGAACAAGGAACGCGTTCTCCGTGTCAAATACATGACCTGCTGGGCAAAAATCTCCCATCTTGGCAATTCCGAACTTCGTGCAGGTCTTCTGTACAAGCTTTTCCCCCATTATTGGCAGTAATTTAGTGTTTGGGAGTGGCATGTCGGAGGAATAAACCATCTGAGTGTTCATGAGGCGCCCCAGCCTGGCCCATGCCCATCTAGTCGTAGAGACCGGTTGGATATTAGTGCGGTCTTGTGGGACACTGACAGGCAGAACTGCAGCCAGCGTGTCCGGAAGGACAAAATCCGATTCTGGTCTCAGGAAAGTGATCCTGGCATCTGGGTGATACCACGCCTGTGCAAAACCGCACTGCGCCACTAGATAGTACAGCTGTAGGTCAGGAACGCCGTACCCTCCCCTGGAACAGGGAAGCGTCATGACTTGCCATCATACCCTAGGCGCCTTAGCACCCCAGACCAGCTTGATCAACTGGGTGCAAAGTGTGCTAAAACATTTATTTGTAAGGGGAATTGGGATGTTTTGAAATAAATATAAAAACCTTGGGAGGATTATCATTTTAATGAGGGCCACTCATCCTGCCATGGAAAGTGGAAGTTTCAACCAATGATCTATTTGTGCTTTTAACTTAGAGATAGCCACACCATAATTTCAGCGAAGAATTTGTTCCGTGTCAAGGTGTATGTGCACCCCCAGGTATCTTACTGAGTCCGAGCACCACTCCAGCGGAAATTCCAAAGACCATGGAGTTGTGCTTTTCATGAGAGGAAAGATAATATATTTATGCCAGTTGATTCCCAGACCAGAATATGTGCCAAAACGCAGAATTTCTCGTATGAGGGGCCCTAAGTTAGTCTGGAGATCATGGACATAGAGGATCGTATCGTCCGCATAGAGAGATACCAGCAGCGGACCCATCCGAATCGTAGGGCTCTGTGCAGAGGTTTCTCCTGGAAGTGTCTCACTAGGGGGTCCATCGCTAATATGAACAACAGGGGAGACAGGGGCAACCCTGCCTAGTACCTCGAGCTAGGGAAAAGGGAGCAGATAGTGTAAATGTAAATGTAAATGTGTTTGTATTTATATAGCGCCTTCTACCTAGAGGTCTCATTGCGCTGTATTCATACCGCTGTGGAACCCTTCGTGGCTTTCCTGTGAGATGTCCACTCCTGGGCACCCCCAAGGTGAAGCCAGGCATCCAAGCGCTGCTGGGGCCGTTGTGGATATTAAGCAAGCTATTGCCCAGACTCACAGAGTGGGACCCATGATTAGACTAGGCACCGAGGCGAGAATTATCGGGTCCGGGGATATTGAGTCCAAGAGCCGCCGAGGCGGGAATCGAACCCTAGTCCCGGGCCAGACCACTGCATCAGGGTCTGCCGCTCTAACCATTGATATTTAAAGAAAAAGGGGTAACCCTGTGTCCCTCAGAACCTGGGTAATTATTGGTTAATAAAACAAATGGTTCTGTCGGATGAAAACCAAGAGTGATTTATAGAATACTATTACTGTATTTGAGGTCTCCTACTGCCATTCACTGCCATTCACTGTATCAAAGAGCCTCGAGGTTCTTTGGCATAGTGAATGGAAGTAGGAGCCCGGTAAGCTGACAACTCGCAGCAGATCCTGGGACCTCTGAGCCAGCGACCTCATCCCTTCACTAATTGGAGCGGATTATAAGGCCATTGAGCCTCATCCTTCGCAGGCGATTCAATACAACCTGCTATTCGAGTGGACTGTCGTGCAACACACCTCTGTCTTGAAAAAGACCCGCCGCGACCTTAGACACAGGCGCAGAAGGGTCGAAACGTCGACATACCACAACAGGCCATTGACTTCTAGGATTTCAAAAACTTAAAGAAACATTGAAAAATCTCTAGACAACCATCAGGAATGGCCTTGAAAAGAATAATTGTGTATATATGTATATATTGATTGTATAGATGTGTATCTCTCACTGTACATATATAAGAAGTTTTTACCACTTGAGCACTATTCACCACTGTCACTTTCTTTTGCACAAAAATTCACGTTGACAGTCTTTTGTCTGTACTACATGAAATAATTGAATGGCTCTAACCATTGAGCCACTCTTCTCCACAAGGCCATTAAGGCGGAGTCAAGCAGTGGGCTTACTATATAACAGGGCTGTGGTGGCTATGAAGCCCTGTGGCATACCCATTTATTGCATGGTGGGGGTAGTAATCTATGGATTACGGAGGATTACAGGTAAGTAAACATAAAAATGAATAAAACAAATGTTGTTGCGAGCACTGCATCCCCAAATGCGATGCAGTGCAGGCAACGAAATTCGTTTTCATTTATTTATATTTTTACTTACCTGTAATCCTCCGTGATCCATAGATTACTACCCTCCACCCTGCCCCTCCCCCTCCCCACGTCACTGCCCGGCAGCTACTCCCACCACCGACCGCTACTGGTCAAGATAACTCTAGTGATTAATGTACCTTCTGGAGAGGGATGGTAGTTTTGTCTATTGACATTTTTAAGTCATCTAAGGTAGCATGCATATCAAAGAACAGTATTTTTTGTGCATAGCTCAGTTGGTTATTGCTTCTGTCATAGATTCTTTTGTTACTGTGCAGTTCTTAAGCTACATTCATAATGTAGCACTGTGAGCTATGAGCTGCCATCGAATAGCAGCATGCAAACTGCATGGTACAGGTTAGAAAGGTATGTTTTTTTTCACAGTCTTTCATTATCGTGGTTAAGGCAATATGCGGTCTAGATATGTGAATGGGAGAGCACAGGAAGAGGAAGGATTGGGAGAGGAAGTGGGCTGACAACGGGTTTTGGGGGAGTTTTTTGGGCTCATGGGGGTTGGGTTGTTTATAGAGCAGGGAGTTGGTTTTAGAGCTTAGGGTAGTGGGGAGGAGTCAGGGTAGTATTAGCTTTTAGGGATTGGATAGTTTTTAGGGCTCGGTTGTTTATAGAGCAGGGGCCAGGGTTTTAGTGCTCAGGGCACGGGGGTCGGGGCAGTTTTAGGTTTTAGGGATTGGGTCGTTCTAGGGCTCGGGTTTGGGCTGTTTATATAGTGTAGGCCAGTCTTTTAGGGCTCAGGAAAGAGGGTCTAGAGTGTGATCCTTCCCACACATCCCTTTACCAATCATGCCTTTACCACTAAATTGCATGGTAAAGGCATGCACAGTAAAGGAAAGCATAGTTCAGACACATTAAATGTTCGGGATGCATTGTAGAGGCACACGTGATTTAGCATGCATGCTTCTGTCATACAACCTTTAAAGGCTGATACAATTGAGTAAAATACCACTTTGTAGTGATCAAGCTCACTTGCTGCACTCGCTATACACTTCAATGGGGCTGGTCTGACAATCTTTGCCATGGCTACTATGGGTTCCCAGTCTGGCCTTGATCCCCTTTAATCGAAGACCTGTTTTTCAAGCAGCCTCACACAAGCATGGGATGTGCAGACACTTTTTGATGAACGGCAGTATTGTGATGGCGAAGAAGTCCTTTCCTCACTTCTCTTAATTCAGCATTCACACTGGCCCCAACAGAATTTCTGCTGATCATAAATGTAATCTATACCCACAGAGGCATTGGTCCTCTGATGATCTTTTTCTGTCATAGTGAGGTGTGAGACTTCAGGGTGTCCAAAAACGGTTAGCCTCCTAATGAAGACCATTAATTAGTGGCCACCTCACGAGTATGAAATGTGGTTCAAATACACTACTCTCAGAAAACAATCTATGACTATCTCTATTACGCATTTAGAATCAAACTTTTAGTACAGTTTAAAGAAATAACATCAGGGCACAATAACGGACATGGTCAATTTAGAAGGTTTAGTTATTGTATTAATGGTCCAAAATCAATGCAGACAAGCAACATTTTAAGTAGCACGGTTAAAATGCCAATAGCACGTAGTATAAAACCACACATTAATCAAAGATTTCATAGAAGATGGTTTGAAAGGGGAAAAAACCCATTCGGAAAAGTAGCAAAGGGGTCACTTAAAGCACACTAAGTAAATGTCCATGAACACCGAAAAAGGAAAATTAGCTAAATATGGAAAGTTCAGATTTGGTATTTCACCAAATAGTCCAAAGGAGATCAATAAGCAAGCTCATTGCAAAAGAAAAATCAAAGCTCTGAGTTCAGATAATCAGCAAGGAAAAGAGTTCAAATCGATCAGCAATTTCAGCAGCAACTCCAAAAGCATCCCAAAGTAATCGAGCAAAAAGTGGCAAAAAAATAAAGCCCTTCCATTCTGTCTCTAGCACTCTCCCTCCTTTTGAGAGTTTGTCATTATAGTATAAATGATGCAGTTGTGACATCAGTGATCGGACCACAGTGGTCTATCCATTGTGAGGTCATCTTCTGTTTAAAAAATTTTGGAGTCAGCGGGCAATCCCGCTGTCTAGGTGGTAATGTTGTGCACACTTTTACTTGAACCGCCTTGGTTCTCTTCTGGTATATTTATAAACAATAATACTCCATTCAATGTGTTTATTCTTGTTTCAATCTTTAGTATTTATTTCATCTTCTTAATCAATGCGAATCCTTTTGTTTCAGGACACTTCATGTTAACATATCCCATTTACCCAGAGTGCTAGATGGACTCTTTAAAGATATAGGGGCAGATGTATCAAGAAACCATTTTGCACTTCTCTAATAGCGATTGTTAAGGAATCTCTATTTGAGAAGTGCAAAATGGTATGTATGTAGAATTTCGCTATTTTTTAGCGATTCCTTAAAATTCCTTAATTGCGATTAGCAAATTGCTAATCGCAATTAAGGAATAATTTTCCCATTCATTTCTATGGGCCAGGAGGCCCATAGGAATGATTGTGCAGTAATTCTCAAATTGCGAATTCGCAATTTGCTAATCGCAATTTGAGAATTATTTCAAGGGTGCAGGGGTGTCTCACAGACACCCTGCTGCACCCCTCAAATCTACATGTGTGTGCATGTGGCACACATACATGCCCTATGGGCATGTATGAGTGTCACATGCCACCCTTACAAATGCCAATTAGGGCTTTTTTGAAAAAAATCGCAATTTACCACCAACTACAAGTTGATGGTAAAATGCGATTTTTTTGCACAAATTCGCACACCAAAAATGTGTCATACATATCATTTAAGGAATCGCAAAATTTGCGATTCCTTAAATGCTATGCAAAAGAAGGAATCGCAAATAATTGCGATTAAATAAATTGCGATTATTTCATACATGTGAAATATCGCAAATCGGCCGTTTGCGAGTCGCAAAGGCCGAAATTCTGCGAATTTCAGCCTTTGCGAGTCGCAAAAGCCTTGATACATCTGGCCCTTAGTCATCTTCTGTTTGTCAGGTGCAATTTGCTACACCAGTATTGTTTCCCAAGACTTTGACATCCTCACAGGTTAGATCACAAAAGGATTTTTTTTTTATTTGTACCTCCTTGAAGGGTACAGTTCAAGGTTCGGTTCCCACTAATTTACCCACACACACAAAGAATAAGGTTTCATTCATAGTTGAATTGTTACATTAGGCAGGAACAGTTAAAGCAACATTTGAAGAAAGTGTGGCAAAGTTCATTTCAGTAGGCCATGAAGAAATGCAGCCTAAGCAAGAGAATTTCAATGTTTTGAATCAACTCATTATTAATATTCAAAACATGATAAAGTAAATCAAATGTTTGATTAAAAATAATAATAGCTGTATTGTCAGTGACTGTGGTAAAAAAAATGAACGATCCTAAATATGGCCTACTCAGACGATTTTCAAAAGTAGCAACATGTAAACTAATTCCAAAAGTTATTGTATCAAAATTGTTTTAATTAATTTATGTATTTATGGTGTTAAGTACATATACTGAAAGTTTCAAACATGCAACCCTTGTCATCAGTGATTTGCACCAATGTCCAGTTTATTGGAACACTCTGAAATTGAAATCCACAGAAATGCTAAACTTCGCATTCGTTTTCGTGTCTCTTTGTTATTATTATAAGGTAAATAATTGTTACACATCTTGGGGCATATTACCAAGCAATAGCGATAATTATCGCTATTGCTTGGTTAGAGACAAAAATTTACCGCAGAGCTGCGGCGATTTTTACCGCAAATAAACCTTGGTATTACCAAGGTTTATCGCAAATGCGATAAAAATCGCCGCAATGCATGAATATCGCTGAAAAGTCAGCGATATTCATGCATTACCGAGCTAATGCTCTTAGCCATGTTATCCACCTCCCATTGGATGACATGGCTAAGAACTGCTCAGGGCAGGTGTTAGCTTTTGGAGATATTCGCGCTTAGCGCGAATATCTCCAAAAGTTGGTAATAAGAGATAGCGATGTTAGCGACTGTTTTCAGTCGCTAACATCTTGGCACGCCCACTTTGCATGTCATTAGTGATAAATATCACTGACATGCAAAGTGGGGCTCAAGGTGGTCGCTATCTCCTACTAGCTGTCACTAACTGGTGTTAGCGACAGCTAGGTAATAGGGAGATAATTTTATCTCCGCTTTCTTGGCTTTTAAAGCCAAAAAAGCGGAGATAAACCCCCTTGATAATATGCCCCCTTATTTTTATTATTTTATTATTCCAACTGTTTCTAGCTAATCAAACCATCTTTTTCGGTGCTGATAATTCAACGTTTTCTCTGTTTGAATTAATTTTTTTATCAATGTACGTAAAGTGCACGTTATGATTTCAGTGTAAAATTGAGTACGTATGTCTCGTAAAGAATAATCGATATCAACACTGTGACAAATGCATTACACTTCTCTGCCCGAGTGGCACTCATCAGACAATGGATAGGCCAGAAAAGGCCCAGGCTGCCGAGCAGTATTCAAGCTCAAGTATTGATACAAAGAAAATAGCCCTTATTAACTACAAACACACTAGTTTATTTAGATCACAACAGTATCTGTTTTTTTCTGTCTGAAGATAATACATACATATCTGATTGCACTGAGTGTCTTTGCAAGAATACATGGAAGCTCAAATCTTATAAAAGCCGACTATTAAAAATGCCGGTGCAGCGATCTGATTAAAACACAAGGGCTAGCTGCGGATATCCAGGGTGAACAAATGACAAACAGAAAATATAATAAACATACAGTTATACGCATCACCCTAAAATTATAGTAGCAGTAGCAATAAAATAAAGATAATACTAATAATAAAGACAGATCAATATTAATAAAAATGATAATAATTATTATAATAGTTTTGCTCAAGCACCAGGCGGCCATGCACAGCGAATTGTAACAATAAGTAGGACGAAACATGACACGTCTTACCATGAGGGTAAACAAAGAGACTGTACAGTTCCTAAGTGTGAAAGGCTTTCAAATTGAGATGGCATTTGGGTGTTCATGGAGGTTCATAAGAGAAGGATGAGCCATCAAGAGACTTCCAAAGTTTTCTACATGATTTGTTCCAGGGAGATGAATGGAGTGATTCGTTATCTGCTCCTTTAGGGAGGATAGTCATTCTTGCCATGTCCTAAAAGAGACCTCATTGGTGTTTTTCCATTTACTCAGTATAACTTTACATGCAAGGGTGAGCATGAGGTCTAATAAGTACCTATCCTGTACATCCTTGATGTTAGGATCCAAAAACCCTAGTATGATATAGGAAAATTATTTTGGTGGATAGACATTGAATGTATTATTTATGCACTTGTAGACCTTGTCCCAGTATGACTGTAATGTGGGGTAATGAAAAAGCATGTGGGTGAAGTTGCCCACCTGAGATTTACAATTCCAGCATGTGGTGCTGTCGCTGAGTTTCAGTTTAATTTTTTTTTCGGGTGCCTAGTATTTTCTGTTTATTAGCATGAGTTTGGTTTGTGAGAGTATGGGAGATATTTTATTGGCGAATGGGGTCAGATGATTTTCCCCCCATTCATATGGGATGTTACTGGAATTGAGTTCAGATTCCCACTTTGCTTCACATTTCCTGTGCGATTTGCGGGGATTTGGAGTGAGACGTTTGTATATCTTAGAAACAGTGTGCTCAGACCTCACTAGCTCTGTCATCTTGAATATTATTGAAGGATCCAAGGGTTTAATGGATCGTGCAATGAAGAAATATTTTAGTTTTAAGAATTTGTAAAAATCGAATGGTTTTAGACCGTGACGTGCCTGGAGGTCAGAAAAAGGCGATGGTAGCGTGCCTGTAAAGAGATCACTTACTAGGTTTATACCGTTTTGGACCAATCTTCCCACTGTAGCATCCTCCCATCTATTTTTAGGCTCGGGTTGTGCCATAGAGAGGCAAAGTTGGATTTATTTATTTTTAATACGTACAAACTGCTCTAGTCTTAATAGGGCTCTCTTTGTATTAAGAAGAATGTATCTTGAATGTGGTAAAGTGGAAATGTCTGCTGTCAGTTGGGCAGGTAGGGGCATATCATTGATGATTGACCTTTCTATGTCCAGCCACACTGGAGTATAATCAATATAAGGGATTAGCCAGTTAGAACTTTGCTTACAAAGATACGCCGTTTGGTAGTTCCTAAAGTTTGGGAGGCCCAGACCGCCTTTTTCCTTAGATAGTTGTAACAAGGTAATGATATTCTGGGCTTTTTACCTTGCCAAAAAAACAAGCTAAACGGTTTATAAATACTAATCAGGAATTCATTTGATAGCATCATTGGAAGCATACTGGCTATGTAGTTTACAAAGGGGGTAATCATCATTTTCAATGTTTCAGCTCTCCCCCACCAGGACAAGAACTTTGGGTACCAGCTATCGAGCAATGTGGACATTTTCATGTGTAGGATGTTCTCATTAGTGTTTAGGGTGGTGATCAGATCTTTCTCGAATTCCAGACCTAGGTATTTAAAACACTTATCTTGCCATAGGAGACCTGAGTCGCCAATAATTCCTTTGTCGCCAATGTTATTCAACAGTTTTACTTCTGTCTTCTCCTTGTGTAGTTTGTATCCTGACACTGTGGCAAAGTCTTCTATTGACAACATTAGGGCTGGTATGGCCGATTCCGCATTTTCAGAAACCACTAGTACGTCGTCAGCATAAACTGTTATTTTGACTGTACAGTTATCGAAACGTATCCCTGAGACCTGTTTATTATTCCTAAGGCGGTAGAGGAAGGGTTCGATTGCAAGTAGAAATAGGGTAGGGGAAAGTGGGCATCCTTGTCTAGTACCTTGTTCTAATTTGAAGGTGGATGATAGGGATCCTCCTGCTCTTACTCTGGCTGAAGGATTTGAATAAAGTGCCATTACCATACGCATGAAGTTCTCACCCAAGTTAAATTTAACCAATGCTGCTTCCAGATAGGTCCAGTCTACTTTGTCAAATGCCTTCTCGGCGTCTAAGGTAATAGCGACTGTTGGGGAGTCAGTAAATTTAGCTCTCTCCAGGACATGAGCTAGAATTCGTATGTTGTCATTAGATAGTCTATTTTTTAAGAATCCAGCTTCTGAGGGGTGGATCTGTTTGGGTAAAAAAATTTAAAGTCATTTGGCGAGGATCATAGCATACATTTTGCAGTCAAAATGTATTAAAGATATCGGTCTATAATTTTCTGGTATGGTTGAGTCTTTCCCATCTTTGGGGATTACCGCTATGATGGCCTCTGCTGGTGTTCCATTGACTTGGAGAGAGATACTAAATTTGCGGTATAAATTTAATAGTGGGGGGGTTAGTACAGATGAAAAAAATTTGTAGAACTTTGCATTAAACCCGTCGTGTCCAGGGGCTTTCCCAATTTTAAGAGCCTTAATTGATTTTTCGATCTCTAAAGCTGTGATCGAGCAACTAATTTCTGATTTTCTTGTTCTGACAGGGCGGGGAGTTTGCACTTGTTTAGGTAGTCATGTATTTTAGTGCTATCTAGGTTCTGGTTTTTGCTATATAGAGCATTATAAAATTCCTTAAAAATGTCTGCTACTTTATCAGGCTCGGAGTGAGCTTGCCCTGCTTGGTCTGTTAAGTTCTTGATCGTGTTCTTCTGTAGTTTAAACTTTAAGTAAGAGGCAAGGCTTTTCCCTGCCTGGTTAGACTCACATAGCTTGGAACTTTTTTGTTTGCTTAACCATACCCCTACTCTGTCACTGACTATCTTGTTATATTCGTATTTCTGTTTTCACTATTTCATTTAAAACTGAGGATTCCTTGATATTATATGTTTCTCCTCCAGCGTGGCAATTTCCCATTCTAATTCTTCAAGGCTACTATTGCTGTTCTAATGTTTATGATTTCCCCTCTGATGATGGTCTTTAGAGCCGCCCAGCATATAAGGTCTGATGTATCACCCGTTTTGTTAATCTGTAGATAGTCTTTTATTGCACATTCAATGGCTTGTCTGTGTGATTCTCTTTCTAATACCTCATTGTTGAGCCTCCAGAGAGTTTGTTTTTTGGAAGGTTTCAGTTCAGATAAGGATAAAGTGATACATGAATGATCGGGGATCACTCTCGGTTCAAATGAAGTTTCCTCAATTCTAGTACTTGCATTACCAGAAATAAATAGGTAGTCAGTGTGCGAGTTACAATTGTGTGGCGTTGAATAGAAAGTGTAGTCCCTTTCTGTGGGGTTTTGTAGCCTTCAGGTATCTATCAAATTGAAGCATGCACAGAGGTTAAGGAGTGCTTTATGAGATTTGTTTGGGCGAAAGGTACAGCGGAGTCCCTGTCCAACGTTGGGTCTAGGGGTAAGTTGAAATCGCCGGCCATTATGTGCATAGCTGTATCTGGGATTGTGTGAAGGTGTTAGCTTAGTCCATCCCAGAAGGCTGTGTCGTCTGTGTTTGGGGCATAGATGTTAGTGCAGTAAAATTCTGTATTGTCCTTTGACATTTGTATTGAAATCCACGTCCCATCAGAGTCTGATGTGCTAGATAGTATGTCAATGTTAGATTTCTTAGCCACCAGGGTTAGTACTCCATTCTTCTTCCCTAGAGCATCAAAGCCAGCGAGGTAAATTGTTTTGAGTCGATCTTCGTCTCTTGAAGTAAAATAATATCGCCTTTTTGTTTATGAAGATAGTCAAGTATCTTCTTTCGTTTTATTGGATGGTTTTAAACCTTTTACATTCAGTAAGACTATCTTAAGGTAACTATGCGCCAAGGCACCTGTAATAGTTGGCAGTGTCATAGGTGTTGTGAGTAAGTCATGTTCAATATGTGTGTGCTGTCAGTCTTTTGGGGGATCTTAGGTGACCTTCGACGTAGTTGAGTAGATAATGTAGACCCATGTAGACCCATGTAGTGTGTGTCCCTGAGGTGAAGACCAGGTGCACCATTTTCATACCAGGTTGGTATTATAAGCATTGTCTTTGGGTGAGCAAAGAAGGTATTTGTATAAAAAATAACCACAAAAGCATATTTCACGTACATAGGTATTTTCCCTCAAAGTTACGTCCCTACACTGTTTGAAGCGTGACCTAGGGGGCTCACTGTAGATCTGTAGAGCTGTAGAATGCTTCATTTAAAAAGGTCAGCCTGGCGCTTGAGCAAAAAAAATAATAATACGTAACATGAATAAGATAGCAAACAATGAAAAGCAAAGCAAGAAAAACACAATCCAAACCCCTATCCCAAACCACCCTCACCCCAAACCCTCCCATCCCACCCGAAGGTACGTAGCAGGCATGGTGACAGGGGAGGATAGCTCCCATCCATAGTAACCAATTAGGATAAATTGGACCACAGTATTGTTTACTAGAATGAGTTTTAAACTTTAGTAACTGAAACTGGATGCTGAGTGCCGTCAAAACTTAGAACGTTGTATGGGACATTGTGCCGCATGATGTAGGTAATGCGCCACAGGATATGCATATTGCTAATTAGCAGTATCACAGTATTATAGTATTACAGTGGTACAGCATTAAAGTACTACAATTACTTAGTAACATCCCTTAGTAACCTAGTAATATGACGCCTCAGGAGCGGTTTAACACCGTATGAGGTCAATAATTGGCGTTACCCAGCATTTTGGATATTTATTTATTTTTGAATATGAATATGAATATTATTCGGTTGAACTTAACTTTAACCTTAACAGAACAGAGCACAGTACAATATATTATTGTAGCATTGTGGCAGTTGTATGCGTATTATTCGGTTGAACTTAACCTTAACAGAACAGAGCACAGTACAATAGATTATTGTAGCATTGTGGCAGTTATATAAACAGTATAACGTGTTATGGAGCAGGTTTTGGGAGTTACCCAATAGTTAAGTATCTCATGAGAAACATTTTTATGGATGTGTACTTGGTTGAATCTTATCTTTACCAGTCTGCCTGTTTACCTAATTACCTAAATACATGACCTGAACACTGTTAGAGTAGGATAGAAAAATATTAGACAACAGAATATTAAGCCAGATTATGGCGCGCCAGAGACTGCATTGGTAGACCCCGAGTTTGCTGTGTTCATCGAGGGGTCATCTGGGCCATCAAGGAATGTTTTTAGTTGTAGAGGGTCAGTGAAAAAGTGTGGGGACCCTTGAATTACTACACAGAATCTTGCTGGTCCTACAAACTCAAGTTGAAAATTCATAGATCGCAGTCTAGGACGGAGTGCCAGGAATCCTTTTCTAGTGTCTACTGTCTCTTTGCTGTAGTCCTGTGAGATGAAGATTCTGTTATTTTTCCACAAGATATGGTTGTTTTTACGCATAAAGGCCAGGATCTGCTCTACATGCTGATAGAGGAGAGGTTTGCAGACAATTGGCCTTGGTACTTTCTGATTTGGCGCCATTCTGGTTGGGACCCTACGGACCCTGTCGAATTCCAAGGGTTTGCTGAAGGATAGGTTAGTTGCTTGCGTGAACCAGTTTTCTAAGTAGGTGATGCATGATCCAGAAGGATCCTCTTCTCCTTCCGGAATACCGAAAATTCTTAGAGTCACTCTTTTGTTCCTATCTTCGAGCCCTGACAGCCGTTTAGTTAGAGAGTCTGTGGTGGTCGTCAGGTTTTTGAGGGATTTGCATACCTTGTTTTCTGCGTCTTCTAGTTGGCTAATTCTGTTCTTCGTTTCAGATAATCTCACGTTACTGTCTCTACGGTCCTGTCTGATTGCGGAGATTTCCTCTTTCGTTGATTTTGCAAGATCATATAGTTCTGCTAACTTGCTTAATATGATATCCATAGTTGCATTGATATCGCTTTTACCTTTCGTCGGAGAATCTGGATTAGGGGGTTCAGCTTTGAGTCTCTTGAGATTCTAGGCTTCCTTGTCACCCATTTTGCAGTGACCCTTTTATCGACTTGTAGACTTATGGATGTTTAACTGTTAACTATTGTTGGGACTGTTGAGTGTTACCATTGATCCAAGGTCTAGACCAGTTGTAGGTTGTAAGTTGCTATAGGATGTAAGCTATAATATAGTCCTAATAGGCGTCTAACTATTGGTTACCAATTAGTTACTAGGGATCAGATCAACAGCGCTTGATGGGATATTTTACACGTGGGTCAGAAGTAACAGGGTGAAGCAGCATCACAACACAGCAGAAAGGAACAGCAGGACAAACTTGAGACCGAGGCCATGTCAGTTGAGTTCAGAGATGTCAGTTTAGAGATGCTTGGGGTTGTTAGACACTATCTGTAGTAACAGTGGTACCAGCCATCTTAAGGTCAGGCAAGCCTTGTGACTGTGTTATGCGCCCTCTGTGGTGGCCATTTTAAGAGGTCAGGCGTTGAAATGCATCTCAGAGTACAATATAGCTTCAATATTGATATCAAACAGAACAAAAGCTACTAATAGAGCTATTGGGTGTTAGCGTTGGTGTTAGCGATATCTATTGTTTGCATTTTCGCTATTGTGACCTCTCGCACCAGGCATTTCTATGTTTTATCGCTGATTTATTGCTGCTTCGCCTCACCTTTCAGAGTATTTCGACGTAAGCAGGCATACACTTGTGTGTACACATTCAGACCACTGCTCGTATCAAGACATTAATAGAATGTAGTGGTGATTAGTCAATCACTAGCGGCACTGATAATTTCGTAGGTCACAACACATAGGGAGCGCCTGCCATTTTAGGTGAGAGCGCGTGCAGCTTTACTTGATCAATATGTGAGTACATGGCTGTTGTAGAGGGTTCCTTGTTGTCGGATTATTGGAATTGCGCTGTTCCAATGTGCAACTAGGGTGTGCTTGGTCCTCTGGTGCTCCGGTTGTGCCTCAACTTGCTTCCTTTTCCAGCCCCGGGAGAGGCCCAGGGGACCAGCGGGCTCAGTGCGGTCAAGAACGAGGTTGTGCCGGGCAGATCTGCACTGTGTGAGGCATCACCTTACTGGAGGTACAGATTTCCTTTAAAACTGCATTGGAGGTCTCTCCAGACCCTCCACCACAGTTTGCTTTATTCTGTTGGACACGGTCCCTGCAGAATATGGCTAAAAGCACTAACTTAAGCTAAACCAAGGAAGGAGGTGAAGCCTCACGCCTCCATCCTCGCCGATGTCCAGTTTTAGCTGAGGTACACTTTTTTGGTCTACAGAGGAGGCTGAGCAGGGATCAGGTGGATTCTGGATCAGGAGAGCCGGCCTGTGGCCTGTAAAGTGGTGAAGGAATGGCGACTGTGAATTTCCCCAGTCTTGCCAGGGTCGTTTGAGTGGCACTAGAGAAGCATAACTCCATGGCTTCTCTGAATGTGTGGATCCCTTGAGCTTCCTTTCCTAATTTTCTGGTGGTATGCTCCTCCCTGATAGGGAAGAGCACACAGTGTTCACCCTTGCCAGAATACATTTTCCTCCTCCCTCCCCTGCTCCCCGCTCCTCTCACCCTCTTCCTCATCCCAGTCCCCATCCAAAGGCCCCCCACATTCATTTACCAGCTCAGATCAAGGAGTAAATGTATGCATTAAACCCAAGGGAATTGGGAATTCCATGTGGTTTTATGACCAGAAAAACTGGTCCCAACTTGTAATTGCATGGTACTGGGTTGGACTCACTGCACTGTACCTGTAAAACCACGTGCGGTTTTTTTATGCCCATAGTACTATTCAACTCAAAATGATGGCCTAGACAGGAAAAAGATCAAGTGAGACATGTGCATTTCAATAAACTCACACACGCCTTATGTGCTGGAGTCCCCAACCTTGCATGGGATGTTAATGTCTAAATGCATCAGTTGTATGGTTGCACCTTTGCCAGCAAGGATGTTTCTTGTTATAAAATGGGGGATCTCACCTGCGCTCCAAATATCTAAGTTAAGGTAGACCTAGTATAGGTTCAAAAATCAGTAGAATCTCAAATCGCAAAGCTATAACAAATCACAGAGTTATAACAGTATTATTATGACCATAAGTAGCTGGTCAAAAAAGAACAGTGTTCATTCCTCCAATCCTGGTCAGAAACTTCCACGCATTTAAAATCAAAGTTCAAGATAAATGTCCACAACTGTATGTTTGGTCGTAGTATTCTTCAACTTTTGTTGCTTGGTGTGTCAAATTCCAATACAGTTAGTTAACAGCCAACACGTGTTTCGTCTGGCCCGTTACAATGGCCAATGACTTCATCAGGGCTGTGTTATAAACATCAAAAGAATATATATCAGTATACTATTATTATTTACAAAATTAGTGTAGTAACCGAGGGTAGATAGAGATAGTAAAGATCCACCTAGTAAATACCAGTGTTTTAAGAGGAAAATAAAAGAAAGTATATTACGCCACCAAGGTCATAGGGTCACCATTGTGCACACCATATTACCCAAGATCTAGTCAAGATATGACTATAATCACCTCAAAATATAAATGAAATGGCGTCACAGAAGATTCTTCTCATCGTCTAGACTAATAAAGCAGTCATCCTGTCCTCTGAATAATAAAATTAATCAAGTCAGTAGTTATTCTAGCTAAACTACAATACCCCACTTTGTTATCCACGCCACATATAGTCCAGTAATGTAAAGGTCATCTCAACTCACCAATAATATATATCTCTCATTATCAATCAATTCCCAAAGGTAATACGAAATACAAATTAAAGTCAACTCCTAGCTGCACGTGTGGTAATATAAACCTGCAGCAGAAAATTCGGTGTATCAGTAATGTTCTAACAATATAACGTATAAACGCTTATTTAGAATCTCCCTATGAATCAACATTCTCTGTCACTCGAAATCGAAATTGCATCGTTAAGTATATTATCGTAGATATCCTGATCATGATAAATACATTATCAATACCAAATACGTAAATTAAAACTCATCTAGTATCTCGTAGTTTGTAAGCTACAAGTAAACCCTCAATTGTCGATCTTAACTCACCAGAGTAACGTAGAGTTTCGTCTGTTTCAGAATCTGACGTGTTTGTGTGTCTATTTATACCGAGGCGTGCTTGAGCGCCATATTGTAATATGCAATTATACTTAATTTTCACTAAAATCTCGTCTAAACTCTAATTATCAAAGCTGTGTATGTCAAAAACCCCTATATAATACAGTCCGATCTTCACAAAGGCACCAGTCCCGAGTGCAACCTCATATTATGTAACGGTCATATTTTCTAAGCGTTGTATGTACATATATTATCCTACATTCCCTTCTCTTTAATTGGAGGGAAATAACTTATACATAAATTCAAAATTATCAATCTTAATTCTTACTATATCTCAGTCATTGTTATAAAATAATGAGTTCTAGGTCTAAAGTAGGATCATCGTATATCAGTTTCAAACCCTGTATCAGCGTGTCGGTCGAGCGTCCTCCTATGCTCTGTGCTACTGGTAAGTCTAATAGACAGAGAGGAATTCATAATATCCATAAGATAATATGGCGCGGAATGAAGTTGGATAGAGTCAAGTCTGGAAAATAGAGGACTAAATGTGTAAATATACCAAAAAATAGAGGAAATATAGGTTGTATCAAGCGCCCAAATATCTACAGACCAGATAGTGGAGAAAATAGTGACAAAGAGAGAAAATATCCTCAAATTAATAACAGATTATGTTCCCTATAGTTGAATGGACAATGTTTACATTTCAAACACATATAGATTCATCAGCAACAAATTTACATGTAAAGTCATAAAATACAAAATACAGAATTCTCACTCTTAGGATATACTATGAACAATGTGATAAGACATCATCATCTGTTATATTCAGACATCATACAGTATGGCTCCAAGGAGTGTATTTCTAAGGCAATTGTTATATAAGTACATCCACATCATGGTATAATATATGACACTTCATAATCAATGACCCAAAAAATACTGTAATTCTGAATCTAAATTCAGGCCCTCTTCCACGGCCCTAAGCTTCATAATCCACATACATTCTCTACTTCGTAACCGGAGGGTTCTATCCCCTCCCCTCTTATCTGCATTTACTACGTCAATACCATGGTAATGGAACTGATGTTTCATCCTTTCATTTTGAGTTTTAGTAAAATGTGCGGCTATAGGATATCTTGTATCTCCATTTTTGAGGACTCTAAAATGTTCTATCATCCTGTCACGTAGTCTCCTAATAGTGCTGCCGACATAGATTTTAGTACAAGAACATACAATCACATAGACTACATATGTGGTCTCACAGGTAATGAAAGAGCTAATTTTAAAAGATCCCGTTTGGTTATAGTTAAATTCCTTAATCCTTTTAATGGCCCATCTGCACGAACTGCAGTTGCCGCAATGGAAGAAACCTTGTGGTTGACGTCCTAGCCAGAAGGATTTATCTGGTACACTGTGATAACTAGGGCAGAGTTTACTGGATAGTGTTTTACCCTTCCTGTATGTAATATTAGGTATGTTATTCAACATTCCCTTGATATCTGGATCACTCAATAACAAATGCCAGTGTTTTTTCAAAATCCCATATAACTGGTAACTCCCTTCTCCATAATTAGTTACCAGTCTCACCAATTCCTTGTCATCTTTAGTCTTGCTGGGACTCAGTTTGGATTTTAGAGTATCTAATCGTGCCACATTCCTGGCTCCTTTTGAGGCTCTATCAATGACCTTCTCCGAGTAACCTCGAGCTTTGAACCTTTTGTTCATATCAGCCAAGTTAATTCAAAATCAACATCCTCTGAGCAGTTTCTACGTGCTCTCAACATTTCTTCATATGGAATGGAATTAATCTGACATGATGGGTGACAACTTTCTGCTGATAGTATTGCATTACAGCTAGTAGTTTTACAAAACATCTTACTGCACAATCTGTCATTATTGATGAATAGTTCTACATCAAGGAAAGTCAACTTCTCAAAACTGTATTCAGTTGTAAATGTCATGTGTACTTGGTTATTATTAAGATGATAACAAAATTTGTGTAGTTCATCTATAGTACCTCTCCAAATCATTAGGCAATCATCTATGAATCGACCCCAGTAGTAAAGGTGGTCGATCCATTTGTTGCCTTTAGGGCCCCAGATCCACTCCGCCTCAAACCAGCCCATAAATAGGTTGGCAAAAGACGGAGCGAATCTGGAACCCATCCCAGTTACATGTCTCTGTCTGTACCACTTATCTTTAAAAAGAAAGTAGTTATTCTCAAGGACCAATCTTGTCATTTCAAGTAACATCATAGTGTGATCATATTGTTCAGCTGGTCGTTTTCTCAGAAAAGTTTCTATAGCTGCTATCCCCAAATCATGGTCAATGTTACTACACAGGGAGACAGCATCTAATGTTACTAGAACCATACCATTCTCCCACGTTATATCATTCATGAGATTAAGAACATGTCTTGTGTCTTCGATATGTGAGGGTAACTTATGGACAAATGGTCGTAAATATATGTCTATATATTGTGATATTCTTTCTGTTGGTCCATTGATACCCAAGATAATTGGTCTCCCATGAGGTCTGTCTCTGTTTTTGTGAATTTTAGGTAAGCAGAATAGACAGGGAGAGCGCAGTGATGTAATTTTCAAGTACATGTATTCATCAAAGTCGGGTAAAGATCTAGCATACCAGGTTTTCAATTTCTCATTAATCAATTGTATTATAGTAACTAGCGGATTAGAAGTCACCTTCTCATAATATTGACTGTTGTTTAGTTGTGCGAAGACTTCACTTTCATAATCCAAAGTATCCTGAATAACTATATTCCCTCCTTTATCTGCCATTTTGATAACTATATTGGGATCTGAGGTTAAAGTCTTCAGCGCTATACGTTCTTGAGTTGTCAAGTTGTTGTATTTGGGATACCTATTATTATGTCTGATGTCTTTATTAATCAACCTATCAATATCTAGGTTGACTGCCTTAAAAAAGGCATCGATCACATTGCCCGAGGATAACTGTGGGGTCCAGCGTGATTTGTTTTTTAAACCACTCTCTATAGTGATCTGATTAATCTCTAGATCTATAAGTAATTGTGACATAGTTAATGGATCTTCTTCGCTCTCTGTAAGTGACAATAATAGTTTAGTGTCTTGTACCTCTTGGATTGAGAGATTGCTGAGATCTGGCCTAATCACAGTACTTGGCAATTTGGGATGGTTTATGAAGTGCTTTTTTATTCTCAACATCCTTGCAAATTTATACAGATCAATTTTTGCTAGATTCCAATCAATTTTATTAAATGGACATAAACTCAAACCTTTTTTGAGCAAAGAAACTATATCCGCTGTCAAAGTAAGCGAAGAAAGATTAACAATCTCAATTACATTTGTGTCACATACATTCTCTACTGATTCTTCCAAAACCGAGTCCTCATGCCTTGCCTTATTCTTGTTTCTCCCTTTGCCTCTGGTTCCTCTCCTGGTCTTACGTTCCCTGGGTCTTGTCTGTTTCCTATCCTTATCCGACGTACTTCTTCTAAAAAATTATTACCCCCTGCTATTGCACCTGTGGTATCAACTAAATCTTCATTTTCACTTGTGGAAATGTTACTTGAGGAGGAATAGGGGTCGCTAGTGCTGTGTCTCACCCTTCTTCTTAGATGGTGGAGGTTTATTCATTAAGTAATCAAATCGCCGTGCAAACGTAAATATACGGCCTGTACGATAGTCATTCTCATCTCTTTTTAATTTTTTTGCGTTCCTTCTCTTAAAATCTGTCTGTAATTCGGCCAAGATTTCATCCAAAACTGCATAATTTTTCATCGTAGCTGCTGGAGAATTGAGAGCCTTAATCTCATCCTCTATCGCATTTTCTATTAGGATGTTAATGAGATTCCTCGAGCTGCTAGTTAACTCCTTTTCCCATGTATCAAGTAAATCTGGTTCAAGATCCTCATAGGTGGGCATAATCTGTGACCGTAGGCCCCTAGGGATTCTATTCAATACCAAATACTGTTTGAGGGTGGCGGCATCCCACCATTTATTTAATTCTGCTCTCTTGAGCCGTTCCAATTTAATGAACTTGGCTCTCAAACCTTCCTGTTTCTGCTCCTTACTCGCACCCACAGCTGTACCTATGGAGGAGCCTGCATTCAAATTGGAGAATAGGTCCTGTGCTTCCTTGACTCTATTCATGATAGATGCCACCACCCTCAAACAGTATTTGGTATTGAATAGAATCCCTAAGGGCCTACGGTCACGGCAATAACAGGGCGAAAACGACTGAAAACAACCCTGTATATTATCTCTCTATACTAACAGGCACAGACAGTGAAAACAAGTCCCTTATGATATACAGATAGGGTAATCAAAACCTAGAGGAAATTGATGGTACCCCTCTTTCATAAGGTATGTACCAATGAGATTGATCATCTAATGAATCTTGAGCAAGACTACTAAAACATATAAGTCACTGATATGTACATGTCCCCATTTAGAGACAATGCAATTTTGCAAATAATTTCTAGCAATTTGCGATCAACTAACGTCCATATTCACAGAGGACTCTCCGTTAAACCAACGATTTCCACATGGGCAATAACTCCATCTGGAACAAAAAGGTACGCATGCAAGTTAAGAGAGAGCGTATTCCTTCGGTGGTAGGAGTATGGGAACCGGTCTAGCATTTGATATTTCGCCAGGGGAAAGGCAAATAAATTGTGCAATAATGAATAAAAGTATGTTCTTGAACATTAAAGAAAATGTAAACAGAAAACGCAGATATAAATACATGTGACTCAAAAGATAAGCAATGATGTAAACAATAGGGCAAGTAAAATGTGACAATATACAAAATAACAAGAACTGTTTGGTAACTTTGTGTTTTTAATATTTTAATTGTTTAGAATCAGTCCTGAAGAAGGTGTAGAAAAGAAAGCCGAAACGCCGCGTCGACCTTTGATTCTTTGTTTGCACATATATATATTTTTATCTAAAAATCATTGTGATGATCATGTCTATTTGTTAAATTATTGTTTTTAACAGAAATTGTGAATTGATAAAGTGCAATAAAACTTAAATATCGTTACCAAACATTTGTGTTGATAAGAATTAATTTGTATAACGTGTTGATAAATTGTATTCGAATTGCTTGCTATAGGTATCTGAAGTAACTGCGTAGACTGTGCCATTATCTGTGTCCATACCAGAGACCATAGTGTGTACATTTTGTATGGAATTGATAACTAATCACACAACTTTGTACATTTACCTTTCCCGCGGAATTGACGTCCGTTCTAGTTGAACCAAATATATATATTTGGGTGAAATTGTTTAATTAAAATTCTTTTTTTTTAATAAATTTAACACTTTTGGCTATCGGACCATGCCCATAAGACCAACACCAAAGTAGGACATAACTTTCTTCATCCACCGACTTGGGACCTTTGTTAATTTTGAACTATTATAAATTCCTCTCTGTCTATTAGACTTACCAGTAGCACAGAGCATAGGAGGACGCTCGACCGACGCGCTGATACAGGGTTCGAAACTGATATACGATGATCCTACTTTAGACCTAGAACTCATTATTTTATAACAATGACTGAGATATAGCAAGAATTAAGATTGATAATTTAGAATTTATGTATAACTTATTTCCCTCCAATTAAAGAGAAGGGAATGTAGGATAATATATGTACATACAAAGCTTAGAAAATATGACTGTTACATAATATGAGGTTGCACTCGGGACTGGTGGCTTTGTGAAGATCGGACTGTATAATATAGGGGTTTTTGACATACACAGCTTTGATAATTAGTGTTTAGACGAGATTTTAGTGAAAATTAAGTATAATTGCATATTACAATATGGCGCTCATGCACACCTCGGTATAAATAGACACACAAACATGGCGACCGCGCTGCACGCCAGATTCTGGAACAGACAATACTCTACGTTACTCTGGTGAGTTAAGATCGACAGTTGAGGGTTTACTTGTAGCTTACAAACTACGAGATGCTAGATAAGTTTTAATTTACGTATTTGGTATTGATAATGTATTTATCATGATCAGGATATCTACGATAATATACTTAACGATGCAATTTTGATTTCGAGTGACAGCGAATGAATTGCAAAAAACGCTGTTTTCTTGTTTTTTCTCCCCCCACCCCCTCTTTTTTCACATTCTCCCGGTATCACTTAACAGGTCTACTACTGATACAGGAAGAGTGGGTGATTACCCGTTTTGGGTTTATACATACAGGAGATATTATCTACTTAATGGGAGTCAGCTGATTAGATTTCCTTTATATTTATTATTCCCAGGCCAGCTATGACGACGATCTAGCCTGAGGTAAGACTGTCTTATATAGTGGGTATAGATATGGAACATTGCACAGCTAATACCTGCTTCGAATCTTAGTAAATATTGTCTTTCACATGCAGACCGTTTAAACATTACTGAAATACTTCATTATCTACCTTAATGTGACATCTACCAGAATAATAGAAGGAGACGACCCGGTAAGGTTGATTCATAGGGAGATTCTAAATAAGCGTTTATACGTTATATTGTTAGAACATTACTGATACACCGAATTGTCTGCTGCAGGTTTATATTACCACACGTGCAGCTAGGAGCTGACTGTAATTTGTATTTCGTATTATCTTTGGGAATTGATTGATGATGAGAGATATATATTATTGGTGAGTTGAGATGGCCTTTACATTACTGGACTATATGTGGCATGGATAACAAAGTGGGGTATTGTAGTTTAGCTAGAATAACTCCTGACTTGATTTATTTTATTATTCAGAGGACAGGATGACTGCTATATTAGTCTAGAGGATAAGAAGAATCTTCTGTGACGCCATTTCATTTATATTTTGAGGTGATTATATCTTAACTAGATCTTGGGTAATATGGTGTGCACAATGGTGACCCTATGACCTTGGTGGCGTAATATACTTTCTTTTATGTTCCTCTCAAAACACTGGTATTTACTAGGTGGATCTTTACTATCTCTATCTACCCTCGGTTACTACACTAATTTTGTAAATAATAATAGTATACTGATATATATTCATTTGATGTTTATAACACAGCCCTGATGAAGTCTTTGGCCGTTGTATCGGGCCAGACGAAACACGTGTTGGCTGTTAACTGACTGTATTGGAATTTGACACACCAAGCAACAAAAGTTAAAGAATAAAGAAGAATACTAGGACCAAACATACAGTTGTGGACATTAATCTTGAACTTTGATTTTGGATGCGTGGAAGTTTCTGACCAAGATTGGAGGAATGAACACTGTTATTTTTTGACCAGCAACTTATGGTCATAATAATACTGTTATAACTCTGTGATTTGTTATAGCTTTGCGATTTGAGATTCTACTGATTTTTGAACCTATACTAGGTCTACCTTAACTTAAATATTTGGAGCACAGGTGAGATCCCCCATTTTATAGCTCTTATCTCCACACCAGGTGTGGTTTCTTGAGGGTAGCCTGGTAACCACCCTCTTTCTTACCTAGCAGCACCACTGACTTTTATACTTAGTACTATTCCCTGCTGATACATTGAGCGCCCTTATCAGCAAGGTTACCAGCAGTATATTGTCTCAGGATGTTTCTTGTGATGGAATTATCTTTTGGGATGAAAGGTGGAAACCTTACATGCCAAGTTGGATGTTGTCATTGTGGGATATACAACTGTTGAAAGTCCCGGAAATGAAGCTAATGATGAGAAGTAGGATTCTGTTGCTGCAGTCTTGCTATTAGTTGAATGAACCCTGCCCTGTAGTAGGGGTCCCAGAGATTTTGGCCAAATGGGAAAAAACATATTTGGTTGAAAGGGGAGCTCTGTCTTCTGAGTGCGTTGCCGCCGCTTGAATACCTCTGTTGTCATGGTGCCTTACAAATGTTCACTTGACATGTCTAAAAAAAGGCAATGCAACACTATCCATCGGATTATGTGTCCTCCACAGGAGTGCTCTTGTTTCAGAGTTACTTGGATGCGTTGGTGATCGTATGAGTTAGAACTTTAAGGGTTAATTGAGTGTTTAGGCGAAAACTGATCAAAAACCCAAATGATGTGGAAGCTGGGTGTAGAGACCAGGTACAATTAGCCAACAAATTGAATAGCAGTACATGAACACATGAACTGTAAGGGTTAATTCAGTGTTTAGGCGAAAACTGATCAAAAACCCAAATGATGGGGAAGCTGGGTGTAGAGACCAGGTACAATTAGCCAACAAATTGAATAGCAGTACATGAACACAGCTTTTAATAATTTTGTACAACCACTCTATTACCTTCGATATAGTTTACTTAATTGATGCTCAGTGTATATATTTTTCTTTTGTTATGTCTTTTATTTGCATCAACATTCTCATTTTTAATGTATGTTGATCATGCTTTGCTGACATTTGGCCCTTAGTATGCTCTGCCTTTATTACTGTTAAGTGCTCAGTTGTTGACATTGACGTGGGCCATGCTATATAAAACTTGAAAATAAATAAATGCATAAAAATACTTCAAATATCATGAGAAACAAAAAGTGGAAATATGGGGTCTAAGTAGGGTCAGACTCATGGTGTCTCTCCAGGGCGCCAATCTGGTCGGTAACTGAAGATTACTAAACAGCAGCGGCTGGTGTCGTTGAAGAGTGGCGGGACAGGGCGGAATCTTGCTGGTCCTGCAAACCCAAATTGAAAATTCATAGATCGCAGTCTAGGATGGAGTGCCAGGAATCCCTTTCTTGTGTCTACTGTCTCCTTTCTGTAGTCCTGAAAGATGAAGATTCTGTTATTTTTCTACAAGATATGGTTGTTCTTATGCATAAAGACCAGGATCTGCTCTACATGCTGATAGAGGAGAGGTTTGCAGACAACTGGCCTTGGTACTTTCTGATTTGACGCCATTCTGGTTTCGACCCGATGGGCCCTGTCAAATTCCCGGGGTTTGCTGAAGGATAGGTTAGTTGCTTGATAGAGAGAGAGTCCATGGTGGTCGTCAGGTTTTTAGGGATTTGCATACCTTGTTTTCTGTGTCTTCTAGTTGGCTAATTCTGTTCTCCGTTTCAGATAATCTCACGTTAGTGTCTCTAATGTCCTGTCTGATTGCAGAGATTTCCTCTTTCGTTGATTTTGCAAGATCATAAACTTCTGCTAACTTGCTTAATATGGTATCCATAGTTGTGTTGATATCATGTTTACCTTTCGTCGGAGTATCTGGATTAGGGGGTTTAGCTTTGAGTCTCTTGAGATTCTTGGCTTCCTTGTCACCCATTTTGCAGTGACCCCTTTATCGACTTGTAGACTTATGGATTTTTAACAGTTAACTATAGTTGGGACTGTTGGGTGTTACCATTGATCCAGGGTCCAGACCAGTTGTAGGTTGTAAGTTGCTATAGGATGTAAGCTGTAATATAGTCCTTATAGGCGTCTCACTATTGGTTACCAATTGGTTACCAGGGATCAGATCAACTGCGCTTGATGGGATATTTTACTTGTGGTCAGAAGTAACAGGGTGAAGCAGCATCACAACACAGCAGCAAGGAACAGCAGGACAAACTTGAGATCGAGGCCACGTCAGTTTAGAGATGTCAGTTTGGAGATGCTTGGGGTTCTTAGAACTATCTGTAGTAACAGTGGTAACAGCCATCTTAAGGTCAGGCAACCCTTGCGACTGTGTTATGCTACTTCTATGGTGGCCATTTTAAGAGGTCAGTCATTGAAATGCAGCTCAGGGTACAATATAGATTCAATATTGATATCAAACAGAACACAAGCTACTATTAGAGCTATTAGGCGTTATTAGGCGTTAGAGTTGGTGTTAGCGATATCTATTGTTTGAATTTTCGCTCTTTCGACCTCTCGCACCAGGCATTTCCATGTTTTATCGCTGATTTATTGCTGCTTTGCCTCACCTTTCAGAGTATTTCGATGTAAGCAGGCGTATACGCTGGTGTGTACACATTCAGACCACTGCTTGTATCAAGACATTAATAGAATGTAGTGCTGATTAGTCAATCACTAGCGGCTCTGATCATTTCGTAGGACGCAACACATAGAGAGCGCCCGCCATTTTAGGTGAGAGCGTGCGCAGCCTTACTTGATCAATAAGTGAGTAGATGGCTGTTGTAGAGGGTTCCTTGTTGTCGGATTATTGGAATTGCGCTGTCCCAATGTGCACCTAGGGTGCGCTTGGTTCTCCTGTGCTTCAGTTGCGGCTCAACTTGGTTCCTTTTCCAGCCCCGGGAGAGCCCTGGGGGAGCAGCGGGAGCAGTGCGGTCAAGAACGGGGTCAGGCCGGGCAGATCTGCACTGTGTGGGGCATCACCTTAATGGAGGCACCAATTTCCTTTAAAACGGCGTTGGAGGTTTCTCCAGGCCCTCCACCACACTTTGCTTTATTTGGTTGGTCACGGTCCCCGCAGAATATGGCTAAAAGCACTAACTTAAGCTACACCATGGGAGGAGGTGAAGCCTCACACCGCCATCCTCGCCGACGTCCAGTTTTAGCTGAGTTACACTTTTTTGGTCTACAGAGGAGGCTGAGCAGGGATCAGGTGGAGTCTTGATCAGGAGAGCCGGTCTGTGACCTGTAAAGTGGTGAACAAATGGCGCAATGAATTTCCCCAGTCTTGCCAGGGTCGTTTGAGTGGCACTAGAGAAGCATAGGTCCATGGTGTCTCTGTATGTGTGGATCCCTTGAGCTTCCTTTCTCAATTTTTTGGTGCTGTGCTCCTCCCTGATAGGGCGGAGCACACAATGTTCACCCTTGCCAGAATACATTTTCCTCCTCCCTCCCCTGCTCCCCTGCTCCCCTCACCCTCTCCCTCATCCCAGTCCCCATCCAAAGGTCCCCCACATTCATTTACCAGCTCATAGCAAGGAGAAAATGTATGCATTAAACCCAAGGGAATTGGGAATTCCATGTGGTTTTATGACAGAAAAACTGGTCCCAACTTGTAATTGCATGGTACTGGGTTGGACTCACTGCACTGTACCTGTAAAATCACATGCGGTTTTTCTATGCCTGTAGTACTATTCAACTCAAAAGGATGGCCTAGACAGGGAATAGATCAAGTGAGAGATGTGCATTGAAATAACTCACACATGCCTTGTGTGCTGGAGTCCCCAACTTTGCATGGGATGTGAATGTCTAAATGCATCAGTCGTATGGATGCACCTTTGACAGGAAGCACTGATTATGCTTTGGTCCTTACGCGCAAGGATGTTTCTTGTGATGTAATTATCTTTTGGGATAAAAGGTGGAAAGCTTACATGCCAAGTTGGATGCTGTCATTGAGGGATATACAACTGTTGAAAGTCCCAGGAATGAAGCTAATGATGAGAAGTAGGATTCTGTTGCTGCAGTCTTGCTATTAGTTGAATGAACCTTGCCCTGTATTAGGGGTCCCAGAGAGTTTGGCCGAATGGGAAAAATATATTTGTTTGAAAGGGGAGCTCTGTCTTCTGAGTCCGTTGCCGCCGCTTCTGTTGTCATGGTGCCTTACAAATGTTCACTTGACTTGTCTTACAAAAAGCAATATACAACACTATCTGGCGGATTATGTGCCCTCCACAGGAGTGCTCTTGTTTCAGGGTTACTTGGATGCATTGGTGATTGTATGAGTTATAACTGTAAGGGTTAATTGAGTGTTCAGGCGAAAACTGATCAAAAACCCAAATGATGGGGAAGCTGGGTGTAGATGCCAGGTACAATTAGCCAGCAAATTGAATAGCAGTACATGAACACAGCTTTTAATCATACCTTCGATATAGTTTACGTAATTGATGCACAGTGTATATATTTTTCTTTTGTTTTGTCATTTATTTGCATCAACATTCTCATTTTTAATGTATGTTGATCATGCCTTGCTGACATTTGACCCATAGTATGCTCTGCCTTTATTACTGTGAAGTGCTCAGTTGTCGACATTGACGTAGGCCGTGCTATATAATACTTGAAAATAAATAAATGCATAAAAATACTTCAAATATAATGATAAACAAAAAGCAGAAATATGGGGTCTAAGTATGGTCAGACTCATAGTGTCTCTCCAAAGTGCCAATCTGGTCGGTAACTGAAGATTAAATTACTGTTGTCGTTGAAGAGTGGTGGGACAGGGCAGTGTGGGAAGGGGTTGGGGAAACGACGGACAACAAATAAAATACAAATAAAAAATGACTAACCCGCAGGCAGCCACACTTCGCTCTTCTTCACCAGTGCACTGCAGGCACAGGCTCCCAGACACCCGTACGGCCAATCCTGACTCATGCATACGAATGTTACTAAAATTGTTCCTGAAGAATAACCATGTGAAGGCAACTCAAAACACAACCTTGGGTCCTGATGCTAAAGTAAGAGGAGCTGTCCTGCCTGTAGCATCAAAAAGCTGTGCAATCATGGGTCACCCTTTGGTACCAGTGGTTGCACTTTTAAAAGGGTTGGCTTCAAAAGCTCCACCCAGGATCAAGAATTGACTCGTAATGCTACAGGAATTCTCTTTTACAATAAGTCAGAAGATGGCAAACCAGCTGATAAAGTGCAGGCAGCCCAAGAAAACTACTGACCGCAACGCACTTCAAGCAAATGACACTGAAGAATTTGGTACAAGGGTGCCTCCATTACAGAAAGGATTGTTTTGGGGCAGGAAAGTGCACCTTCCCGCAAAAAAAACAATCCTACGTGGCGTTTTCCTCTTTCTATGTGATCAGCACACATGGAAAGAGGAAAAAACGAGGAGAAATAACCATATTTTTCCTCATTACACCTCAGTTCGTGAGGCGTACAGTTTTGATGCTTCCCCAGGTTTACATTACTTTGTAAATCTGGGGCAGCTTCAAATTCCATGGGTGTTGCGTGGTAAAAGCAACCGCAACACTCATGGAATGCCTCCTGGGCGCAGACTAAGGCAAAGCAGCGATTTGTGCTGCATCGTCTTACTCATGATTTATGAGGCCACACAAACCCACGTAGGTTGACTTTGCATGGCTTAAACAATCTTAATGAGAGCCCTGCGTCACACATTTACCTCTTTATGTGGTGCGAAAGTGACACAGGGCTCTCATAAAAAAGCTTGTAATTGTTCAGTGGTGAGTGATTCCAGGCCTTGGCCCTTGCTATATGAAGAATTATCTCTGTCGTTTTGACTGATGATGGCTGTTCATTGCATAGTCGGCCATGGAAAAGAATGAGCCAATTTAGCTGCCTAGCACCAATACAGACACAGTTGAACCATAGTGCAAGGGTGCCTGCATTGAGGGGAATGATTGTTAGTGTTCATTGAAGGTGTCCCTTTCGGCATATAAACAATCTGAAATGGTGTTTTCAAACTTCTCTTTGTGCTGCTTAATGCAGCCCAAATAGAAGTTGCAAAATATCATTTTTTTAAATGATTGTTTATGTACATGAAGGGACACCTTCCTGCACATAAAAGTCAATGGCGTTTTGCTGTTTCTGTGTGTGCTGCACAATGCAGCACACATAAAAACAGCAAAAGGGAGAAGAAATTAAACATTACTCCCTGTTGCACCAGGGTAAGACCAGGTTTTCCCTGGTCTTACTTTTGGCGCTGCCCCATATTTACACCACCCTTGTAAATATTGTAAAAATCAATGAGTGTTGTGATGGAACCTCCACAACAACACCCATTGACCGCCCCTTTCACGCTAAGTATATCGTGGAAGGGTCCCTTCTTCAGAAGGTGGCGTTAAGCCATGTTAAGTGGCTTAACGTCACCTTGTGAATAAGCTGAAGTCCCTATCGCCACCACAATGGTGAGAAAAGTGACGATGTGGTGGCGATAGGGGTTTGTAAATATGCCCCAGAATTTGATGAGGAAGCGGGCATAGCTTAATTTCTGGCACACTACCAATCATTTGGTTTCCATGCACATTTTTACATGTTCTATTTTACCCACTAGAAAGGGGGAACATAGCACATAAACTGATCTGAATAAAAAGTTGAAAGACTCAGTGGAGGAAGCCTCACACTGAGCAGCTGAGTGTGGGTTGCCTGCAACTGGGGCAAAGCAACCATCTATCCACTTTTCTTTAAAATGTTGCGCAACTATTAAAATTTTCACACCTAAACTAAACATGCCCCTAAGAATTTTGCGCCCGGGGCAACCACTCCTGTGGCCCCTCTCCACACTGCGCCACTGCACGCACTCATCCCTAGGAAAATCTGACAGAGACGCCACTATACCCAACTGAGAGACCCTTGACCCAGCTACAGCTATGGAATGTACTTACTGGAGAGGATAACCCATCTGTTGTCCCTTGAGTCACTATGCTCATATATACATGTGATCCAATAAGGCAATAAAGGGGCAGTGTTTACTGGCATAATAAAAGAAACATTTCATTGTCACTCTTTAGGATTTGTCCTTGTCACGCCTGTGGCATCAGGTTTACATGGGCAACTATAACAATGTACGATTGTGGTGAGAACTAATTAAATTAAAGTGATTTAGAAAGTACAAATCAATGACTTCTGGACTGCACCACTTTGATACAGCCTTGTCCAGTGTGGCAGATACATGTAGAAATGAGGAGAGAATTGGATCCCAGGCTTCATGGCTGAATAAAGGGAAAAGGCACATTGTTCACTCCTTTCAGAAAACTGTATTCCGAGAAAGAAATTATATAATTTAAGATTAAACTTCGCCCCCTAAATCAGGCAAATCCAAGACACGTCATCCTTCTCGTAGATGGTTAGTTTCCTCAATTTCACTCAACTTAGTCTGAGAGGATGTTTAGCGCATCTAGCCTATCCATAATGACAATTTCCAGACTCATTATAGCCCATCAATTGCATTGTATTTTAATGAAGCATTTATTTACCACTCTATATCCGTCACAAGTCCATAAAGCCCTCCTATTTTCATTAATCATCGTTACCCTTTAGGAGATGTATAGATAGGAGGGTGTTGGATGTAGCAAGGCCTATGTGGAAGATGTTGATGGAGGTGCATGTGGTTCGCAGACATGCTCCAAACACGGTAAGGCAATCAGTGCTGCACATGCACAAGTGTTGCAAAGAATGTGAGACAAAAGGTACAGCTGCAATTATCTGCCTACCAATTTGTATACATCATAGTCTGCATTTGAAAGGAAAGCAAGAGACATGTCTCTAACCCCTTAACTGTTGGGCCTTTTTTCCGCTCATTGCGGAGCACTTTTTGAGTTATTCTGGGTGGTTCGAGCTTAGGGCTCCATCACAATTTTTCCACATAAGGTATCTATGCCAACATTGTGTCCTCTTTTTCCAACATCCTAGGAATTTTTTAGGAGAAATAAGAAAAAAGTGTTCTTGATAAAAGTGTCAGTTTGTTATGCTAAAATTCACCATCTTCCCAACTTTCAGGAACATGCAGAGCTGAATATAAAAATGTCATTTTATCCACAGGTTTGCCATTTTTCAAAGAGGTAGTTGATTTGTCCTATTTTTTGTCTTCTCACCCTACTTCCAGTTTATGATGGAAACCACTGTATAACCGATAGGTGATCCAGGAAATCTATACTGGCGATCCGCACGCCATTCTAATAGACCCCTAACTGTTGAAATAAAGAATATTGAAAATGAGTGGGGAAAAACTGACATTTGTGATGTTTTAGTCTGTAACTTTTTGTCACAATGGTTGATTTACAAAAGCAATATACCACTTTCTAGTGGGGATATATAGGGTTTGTAGGTTCTCCAAAAACCTAAAGTACCCAAAGTAAACACAAGAGCTGCACTATGCAATGGTTTTTCATTGAGCACCTATCAAAGACCAATTCATATGGTGAAATATGTAGAGTGAAAAGTGGGTATCAAGTAAACCTATGTATTTCTGCATGGGGCACAAGATATGGAGTTTAGGAACAGTGGTTATTTGTACATCTCTGAATGTATGGGTACCTCTACTAGCATATGATTTAGAGGGTATTTTTCAAAATGCCTTCTTTCTTACACATTAGGTCTACATTTAGAAGGCACCAATGCAGCGAAATCCAGTAGGTAGTAACACATGATCTGCTATTCTGTGGTCTCACAGGTCTTTCAATAAAAATGGTACCTCACTTGTGTGGGTAAGCTATGTAAGCATAGTGACCATGATAAGAAACGTCCCAAAACGCAACATGGATACATCAATTTTTTCCTCTCGAACCTTAACCATGTTTTGCAAATTAGGTAGCTGTGGATTTTGGGTCCTAGCTCAGCCGGCACCAAGGGAAACCTAACAAACTTGCCAATTTTAGAAAATTAGATGTTTGGGGTAATCCAAGGTGGAATGACTTGAGTGGCTCTCACCAGGGTTTTGTTTGTACCCAGAATCCATTGCAAACATCAAACCTTGACTAATAAAACACATTTTTCTTACATTTCTGTGATGGAAAGCTCTGGAATCTGTGGGGGACCATATATTTCTTTCCACCAAACAGCCCCCTAAGTCTCTCATTACAAATGGTACCTCACTTTTGAGGGTAGGTGTAGTGCCTGTGATAGGAAACAGACAAAATGCAACATGGATACCTCACATTTTTCCATTCAAAAAGGTACCTTTTATTTTGCAAAGTGGGTAGCTGTGGATGTTGGGCCCTAGCTCAGCTGGCACCTCAGGAAACATAGCAAACTGCCACATTTCTTAAAACTAGACTCCTGGGGGAATCCAGGGTGGGGATGGTGTGTGGCTCTCACCAGATGTTTGTACACAAAATCCCTTTGCAAGCCTTAACCCCATTGCAGCTGAGCCTTCCCTCCCCCCGTGCTAAGCCTTTTTTTGACAATTTGGGGTAGTTCGCACTTAGGCCCCTGTAGCTATTTGACCACATAAGGTATCAACGCCAAATTTGCCTCCTTTTCTTCCACCATCATGGGAATTCTAAAGGTACCAAGGATTTGTGGATTCCCATGAAGAAGACCCAGAAATTAGCCAAAATACAACTCGATACTGTTTTTCGGGGGGAAAATGTGGAAAAACGTGCTGCAAAGGAAAGCGTCTGTTTTTCCCCTGCAAAATGGTATCAACAAAGGGTTTGTGCGGCTGAAATCACCTGTTTTCCCAGCTTTCAGGGACTGACAGACTTTTTAGTCAAAGAGGGATCCCTGGGTGTACGCTGAGCTACATCTAGTGTATGAGCTATATAGGTTGTGGCCAATCAAACAGACAGTCAGACAGACATTTCTTATAAGTGCAATAGAAAAAAAAAATTTGTAAAGGAAAAGATTTTTTGTTATATAAAAAGTTCCACACTAAAAGTAAACGTTTACAATCTCTTTAATTAAAAAATACTACAGTTCCTTATCACACGAAAATGGATTAAAAATCCAAAGTACTACTCTTTGGAACAATACAATAAAATATCAAAAAACAATTAAAAACAATTCATCATGTATGGGAAACATAATATGACATTCATCAGAGAAAATTGTTAGACAATACAATTTCACAAAGACAACAATTGGATCCTTTTCCCAAACCCCCTCTACTTGTGGCCTTGATATTTCTTTGCCACTACTTCTATAGATCCTTTGGTCTTTCTTTTAATGTTGCTGGTACAGTAGACAGTAACTATGATTTATGGCTACTTGACCAATATAGGATTCTAGCCACAAAAAGCGTCGACGCGTTTCGGTGTTCTCGTACTTGATATTGTAACACCTTCGTCAGAACATGCCGTCTCTTTTGGGGTCACCGGCTTCTAAATTTATATTTAAGTAATTTCCCTATTAGAAATTCGAAGAGTCCCTTGGAGGTGCCGTCCTCATGAGGCTTTCTATAGATAAACTCCGTGGGTTCTTTCAATTGTGCCTTAAAAATGGTGGACCTGCTTGAGGATGGGAGGGTCTTTCTTTTGTTGTCTAGGCAGACTGTGATTCTCCCTTTCTCTTCGGTTATAGTAGGATCAACTGGTAAACAGAGCCTTTCAGTGGTTAAAACGCTCTCTTGAACGGGCATATATCAATTCCGCTTGTTCAACCTTGAAACTGGATATGTTCTGTAGGTTAGTAATTCCGGACTTCTGCCTCGTTCGTCTCCTGTTTTCCCAGCTTTCAGGGACTGACAGACTTTTGTCAGAATACCAACATTTTTTACACAGTTTTGGGATTTTTCTTGGACATCGCCTATTGTTGCTATTTTTTGTGCTTTCAACCTTCTTCCAGTTAATGGTAGAAATGGGTATGGACGCAATAATCGATCCTGGAAAGCTATATATTTTAGAAATGTAGACAAAATTCTAAATTCAGCAAGGGGTCATTTGTGTAGATCCTTCTCGGTTTCTTTATAGAAACTAACAGTTGAAAATAGGACAAATTTAAAATGAGTTGAAAGAAACTGCTATTTGTGATGGGGTTTTCAGCTGTAACTTCTTCTAATTATGACAGATGATTAAAAGCAATATACCGTTACATCCGATGGACCTTTCTGGTTGTGGGGATATAAAGGACTTGTCGGTTCACCAAGAACCCAATGAACTCAGAGACAATAACTGAGCAGCATCTTGCAATGGTTTTTTATTATGTACCGGGTATATAGCAATTTATTTGGGAAAAATATATACAGTGAAAAATCGGGACAAAAGACACCTATGTATTTCTGAAATTGGAACAAAATATATAGTTTTAAAAAAGTAGCTATTTGCACATTTCCAAAATTGCCCATACTAGCATGAGAATTATAGTACATTTTTCAAAGTGACTTCTTTTTAATACATTGTCTTTCATATGAAAGGCAGAAATGCTTCGAAAGTCAATAGTTAATAAGAGTTTCTTTACAACCCAGTGTTACCCTAAATCTTCCAATAAAAATGGTACCTCACTTGTTTGGGTAGGCCTAGTGGCCGTGACAGGAATCCGGCTCAAAACGTTACGTGGACACACCTAATTTTTACAGTGAAAACTGGCCCTTTTTTTGCAAAGTGCCTAGCTGTAGATTTTGAACCATAGCTCTGCCGGCACCTAGAGAAACCTTGCAAACCTATACATTTCTGAAAACTAGACACCAAACAGAATCCAGTATGGGGTGACTTGTCTGGTTCTTACCAGGTTCTGTTACCCAGAATCCCTTGCAAACCTCAAACTTTGTAAAAACACACATTTTCCTAACATTTCTGTGATGGAAAGTTCTAGAATCTGTGTGGATCCACAAAATTCCTCCCACCCCACATTCCCTAAAGTCTTCTGAGAAAAAGGGTACTCACTTGTGTGCGTAGGCCTAGTGCCCGTGACAGGAAATTGTTCAAAACGTTACGTAAACACACTTCATTTTTACAGTGAAAACCGACCCTTTTTTTGCAAAGTGCCTAGCTGTAGATTTTGAACTGTAGCTCTGCCGGCACCTAGAGAAAACTATCATACCTATACATTTTTGAAGACTAGACACCGAGGGGAATCCAGGATGGGGTGACTTGTCTGGCTCTCACCAGGTTCTGTTACCCAGAATCCCTTGCAAACTTCAAACTTTGTAAACAAAACACATTTTTCCCACATTTCTGTGGTGCAAAGTTCTGTAATATGTGTAGATCCACAAAATACCTCCCACCCACATTCCCTAAAGTCTTCTGAGAAAAATGATACCTCACTTGTGTGGGTATGCCTAGTGCCTGTGACAGCAAACGGCCCAAAACGCAACATAGACACACCACATTTTCGCAATGAAAACTGACCCTTTTTTGCAAAGTGCCTAGATGTAGATTTTTAACCCAGGCTCTGCCGGCACCTAAGGAAACCTAGCAAACCTATACATTTTGGAAATCTAGACATCCAGGGGATTGTCTGGCTCTCCGCAGGTTCTGTTAGCCAAAATCCCTTGCAAACCGCAAACTTTGTAAAAAAAAAACAAATTTTCCTCACATTTCTGTGGTGTAAAGTTCTGGAATCTGTGTGGATCCACAAAATTCCACCCACCCGCATTTCAAAAAGTCTTTCAAGAAAATTGGTACCTCACTTGTGTGGGTAGGCCTAGTGTCCGCAACAGGAAACGGCCCAAAATCCAACATGAACACACCACATTTTCACAGTGAAAACAAGCCTTTTTTTTGCACAGTGCCTAGCTGTAGATTATGAACCCTAGCTCTGCCAGCACCTAGGAAAACCTAGCAAACCTATATATTTTTGAAAACTAGACACACAGGGGAATACAGGATAGGGTGACTTATCTGACTCTCACCAGGGTTTGTTAACCAGAATCCCTTGCAAATCTCAAACTTTGTCCAAAAAAACACATTTTCCTCATATTTCTGTGGTGGAAAGTTCTGGAATCTGCGTGGATTCGCAAAATTCCACCCACCCCGCATTCCCCAAAGTCTTACGAGAAAAATTGTATCTCACTTGTGTGGGTAGGCCTAGTGCACATGACAGGAAATGTCCCAAAATGCAACATGGACATCCCACATTTTCACAGTGAAAACTCCCCCATTTTTTTTGCGAAGTGTCTAGCTGTAGATTTTGAACCCTAGGTCTGCCGGCACCTTGAAAAACCTAGCAAACCTATATATTTTTTTAAACTAGACACTCAGGGGAATACAGTATGCAGTGACTTTTCTGGCTCTCACCAGGTTTTGTCACCCAGAATCCCTTGCAAACCTCAAACTTTGTCCAAAAAAACAAATTTTCCTCACATTTCTGTGGTAAAAAGTTGTGGAATCTGCGTGGATCAACAAAATTCCACAGACCCCGCAAAGTCTGCAAGGAAAAATGGTACCTCCCTTGTGTGGGTAGACCTAGTGCACACAACAGGAAACGTCCTAAAACACAACATGGGCACATCACATTTTCAGTGAACACTGACCCTTTTTATGCAAAGTGCCTAGCTGTAGATTTGGAACCTTAGCTCTGCCGGCACGTAGACAAACCTATCAAACCTATACATTTTTGAATCCTAGACACCCAGGGGAATCCAAGTTTGGGTGACTTGTCTGGCTCTCACCAGTTTCTGTTACCCAGAATCCCTTGCAAAATTCACACTTTGGCAAAAAAAATATTTTCCTCACATTTCTGTGGTGGAAAGTTCTGAAATCTGTATAGATCCAAAAAATTCCACCCACCCGCATTTGCCAAACCCTTCCAAGAAAAATGGTACCCCAATTGTGTGGGTAAGCCTAGTGCCTGTGACAGGAAATGGCCCAAAAAGCAATGGGACACCACATTTTCGCAGTGAAACCTGACCCTTTTTTTGCAAAGTGCCTAGCTGTAGATTTTGAACTCTAGCTCTGCCGGCACCTAGAGAAACCTAGCAAACCTATACATGTTTAAAAATTAGACACCCAGGGGAATCCAGGATGGGGTGACTTGTCTGGCTCTCACTAGGTTCTGTTACCCAGAATCCCTTGCAAACTTCAAACTTTGTCAAAACAAAACACATTTTCCTCACATTTCTGTGGTGAAATGTTCTAGAATCTGCATGGATACACAAATTTCATACCACACAGCATTCCCCTAGGTCTCTGGAAAAAAATGGGGCCCAAAACATTTTGAGGAGACCTCAAAATTACGTATCATAAATCAACGTGGTTTTGCAAGGGGGTCGCCTACGCTTTTGGCCATGGGCTTGGTGGCCATCATGGGACACCTACCAATCCCAAGCATTTCTGAAAATTAGACACCCTGGGGAGTCCTGCGCGGTATGGCTTGCGTGGCCTCCCAATGATTTCCTACCCGGAATCCCCTGCAAACCTCATATTTTGATGAAAAAATCAAATTGTTCTGAGATTTCTGTGTGGAAAAGTTCTGGAATCTGCATGGATCCGCAAATTTCCTACAACCCAGCATTCCCAGGTCTCACGATAAAAATGGTACCTCACTTACATGGGTGGGTCAAGTACCCACGTCAGGCAAAGGCCCAAAACATATTGAGGAGACATCCAAATTACCTAACTAGAGCAACCTCTTGTCTAACCTATCTAATTTAAATCTTGGCAATAGCTCTACTTGTAATGATTTAGTATACAGCACAGATACCAGAGAAGAGAGATAGGATTGTCTTTCATCTGGATTTTGTTTTATTTATCCAAACACATTATTTTTCTCTTTTTTTGATTTATATTCCTATTTTTGTATATAAAAATTATTTTCTGACAAAATACAAGACAATGCATTATTTGCATTATCATACAAAAACACAGATTCTTACAAAGATACAAATGGGTAATCACATTCTATTATTTCTCCATTCAAGAGAATTTGTATCAGTTTATAACCCTCACAAGCAAAAATCATAACAGAAGTGAAATCAGACTCATTCTCTCATACAACCTTTATCACCGTTCATTCCTCTCAAACATACTAGCTCACGTACTGTGCAGGAAATATTCATAAGAAAAAACACATCTTTCCCGTCTTTCTACATACTCAGGGGGCTGAGGTAGCCCCCTGAGAACATAGAAATGAAACTGAAATGAGCCTAAAGGTTCATTTCAATTTTGGCTTCTATGAAATGATGACAGTAAGATGAGCAACAAAGCTCTTCCCCAGCTCCCGAGGCCGTGAGGGAGCAAAGGAAATCCCTGTGGTGACTGCACCAGGGGGATTTCCAGTGCCATGTGCATGGACGGCTGGGAGCGATCCTGTGCACACGAGCACTGATACGCACAAGGCTAACGGCCGTTGTGCGCATGGTTTGGGGTTAAACCTTGACTAAAAAAACACACATTTTCCTCACATGAATGTGATGGAAAGTTCTGGAATCTGGAGGGAGCCACTAGCTTCCTTGTACCCAGCATTCCCCTAAGTCTTTCAATAAAAATGGAACCTCACTTGTGTGGGTAGGTCTAGTGCCCATGACAGGACACAGTCAAATCGCAACATGGATAAATCAAATTTTTCCCCTGAAAAATTAACCTTTTTTGCAAAGTGGGTAGCTGTGGATCTTGGGCCCTAGTTAAGCTGGCACCTACAGAAAACTAGTAAACCTTCACATTTATGAAAACTAGCCACCTGGAAGAATTCAGGCTGGGGTGACTTGCTTGGTCATATTTGGGCCTATTTTACCCAGAATCCCTTGCACACCTAAAACCTTGAATAACAAAACACATTTTCCTTAAATTTGTGTGATGGAAAGTTCTGGAATCTGTGGCGAGCCACAAACTTCCTCCCACCCAGCATTCTCCTAAGTCTTTCGATAAAAAGGGCACTTCACTTGTGTGGGTAGGTCGAGTGCCTGCAACAGGACACAGTCAAAACGCAACATGGATAAATCAATTTTTGTCTACTGAAAAATTGACCTTTTTTTCCGCAAAGTGGGTAGCTGTGGATTTTGGTACCTAGCTCAGCCGGCACATCAGGAGACACAGCAAACTTGCACATTAATAAAATAAGACATCTTGGAGAATCCAGGGTGAGAGTGACCTGTGTAGCTCTCACCAGATGTTTTTACCCAGAATCCCTCTAAAGCCTCAAACCTTGACTAAAAACTCGCATTTTCCTCACATTACTGTGATGGAAAGTTCTGGATCTTGCCGTGAGCCACGATCTTCCTTCTACCCAGCATTCCTCTAATTCTTCTAATAAAAATGGCACCTCACTTGTGTGGGTAGGTGCAGTGCCCGCAACAGGACACAGCCAAAACACAACATGAACACATCACATTTTCCCACGCAAAACTGAACCTTTTTTAGAAAGTGGGTTGCTGTGGATTTTGGGCTCTAGCTAAGCCGGCACCTAGGGCTACCTAGCAAACTTGAACATTTTTTAAATCTAGACACCTGGGGGAACCCAGGGTGTGATGACTTGCAGGACTTTCACCAGGATTTCATACAGAGAATCCCTTGTAAACCTCAAACTTTGACAAAAAAAACATATTTCTGTAATGGAACGTTATGGAATCTGCGGGGAAGTACAACCTTCTTCCCACCCAGCATTCCCCTAAGTCTCCGGATAAAAATGGCACTTCACTTGTGTGATTAGAGCTAGTGTCCACAACAGGAAATGGCCCAAAAGGCAACATAGATACATTTTTCCACTTAAAACTGAACCTTTTTTTGCAAAGTGGGTAGCAGTGGATTTTTGCCCATGGCTCAACCGGCCCTTAGGGAAACCTACATACTTGAACATTTTTGAAAACTAGACACCTAGCCAGGGAGGGGTGACTTGCATGACTTTCACTCGGTTTGTTTTAACCCAGAATCCCTTGCAAACCTCATCCCTTGATTTAAAAAAACACATTTTCCTCACATTTCAGTGATGAAATGTTATGTGAACTGTGGGGAACCACAAACTTTCTTCTAGCCAGTGTTCCTCTAAGTCTTCAGATAAAAATGGACCCTCATTTGTGTGGGTATGTCTAGTGGCGCAACAGGACACAGTCAAAATGCAACATGGATAAATCACTGAAAATAAACCTTTTTTGCAAAGTTGTCAGCTGTCAATTTTGGACCCTAGATAAGCCGGCATCGAGGGAAACCAAGCAAACATGCACATTTTTCAAAACAAGACACCAGGGGAAATGCAGGGTGGGGTGACTTGTGTGGCTCTCCTCGTAATGTGTTTTTGTTTACCTAGAATCCATTGAAAGCCTCAAACCTTGATTGACAAAGCACATTTTCCTCACATTACTGTGATGGAAAGTTCTACAATCTGTGGGGAGCCACAAACTTCCTTCTACCCAGCATTCCCCTAAGTCTCCCAATTTTAATTTGCACCTCACTTGTGTGGGTAGGCCGAGTGCCAGCGACGGGACACAGACCAAAACACAAAATTTGTACATCAAATTTTTCCACTCAAGCATGAACTTTTTTTGGCAAAGTGCGTAGGTGTGGATTTTGGGAACTAGCTCAGCCGGCACCTCAGAAGACACAGCAAACTTGCACATTATTAAAATAAGACATCTTGGAGAGCCCAGGGTGAGAGTGACCTGTGTAGCTCTCACCAGATGTTTTTACCCAGAATCCCTCTAAAGCCTCAAGCCTTGATTAAAAACACACATTTTCCTCACATTACTGTGATGGAAAGTTCTGGATCTTGCTGTGAGCCACAAACTTCCTTCTGCCCAGCATTCCTCTAATTCTTCTAATAAAAATGGCACCTCACTTGTGTGGTCAGGTGCAGTGCCTGCAACAGGACACAGCCAAAACACAACATGAACACATCACATTTTCCCACTCAAAACTGAACCTTCTTTAGAAAGTGGGTTGCTGTGAATTTTGGGCTCTAGCAAAGCGGCACCTAGGGATACCTAGCAAACTTGCACATTTTTTAAATCTAGACACCTGGGGCAACCCAGGGTGTGATGACTTGCAGGACTTTCACCAGGATTTCATACAGAGAATCCCGTGTAAACCTCAAACTTTGACAAAAAACACATTTCTGTGATGGAACGTTATGGAATCTGCGGGGAAATACAACCTTCCTCCCACCCAGCATTCCCCTAAGTCTCCTAATAAAAATGGCACTTCACTTGTGTGGTTAGAGCTAGTGCCCGCAACAGGAAATGGCCCAAAAGGTAACATAGATACATTTTTCCACTTAAAACTGAACCTTTTTCTGCAAAGTGGCTAGCAGTGGATTTTGGGCCATGGCTCAACCGGTCCCTAGGAAAACCCTACATACTTGAACATTTTTGAAAACTAGACACCTAGAGGAATCCAGGGAGGGGTGACTTGCATGACTTTCACTCTGTTTGTTTTAACCCAGAATCCCTTGCAAAACTCATGCCTTTATTAAAAAAAACACATTTTCCTCACATTTCACTGATGAAATGTTAAGTGAACTGTTGGGAGCCACAAACTTTCTTCTAGCCAGAATTCCTCTATGTCTTCAGATAAAAATGGTCCCTCTCTTGTGTGGGTAGATCTAGTGGCGCAACAGGACACAGTCAAAATGCAACATGGTTAAATCACTGAAAATGAACCTTTTTTGCAAAGTGGTCAGCTGTCGATTTTGGACCCTAGCTAAGCCGGCATCGAGGGAAACCAAGCAAACTTGCAAATTTTTCAAAACAAGACACCTGGCGGAATGCAGGGTGGGGTGACTTGTGTGGCTCTCCTCTTAATGTGTTTTTTTTAACCTATAATCCATTGAAAGCCTCAAACCTTGATTAACAAAGCACATTTTCCTCACATTACTGTGATGGAAAGTTCTACAATCTGTGGGGAGCCACAAACTTCCTTCTACCCAGCATTCCCCTCCGAATAAAAATGTGTACCTCACTTGTGTGGGTAGGCAGAGTGCCAGCAACAGGACACAGCCCAAAACACAACATTTATATATCAAATTTTTCCACTCAAGCATGAACTAGATCAGCCGGCACCTCGGGAGACCAAGCAAACTTGCACATTATTAAAACTAGACACCTGAGATAATCCAAGGTAGGGGTGATATGTGTGCTTCTCGACAGGTTTTTTATCCAGAAAACTTTGCAAATTTCAAACCTTTACTAAAAACACACGTTTTCCTCACATTACTGTGATGGAAAGTTTTGGTGTCTTTGGGGAACCACACACTTCCTTCCACCCAGCATTACCCTAAGTGTCCTGATAAAATTGGTACCTCACTTGTCTGGGTACCTCTACCTACCTGGGGCCTCATTTATGAAAGCCTTGCGCCACCATTGCGTCACTTTTTCCCATGTTAAAAGTGACGCACCGGTGGCGCAAGGCCTTCATAAATAAGGCCCCTGGAGCTTTATTTAAAAAAATGGAGGGGGTGCACAGGGACCCTCTCTTGAGGGTTTATAAGCAACCACCAACACTCCGGGGCTTAATAAAGATTGATAAGGTGGATGCATGGACCCCCGGGCCCCGGTGACCGACACCTACCTGTTGCTAAACAAACATTAATGGGGGGCCCATGCGGACTCCCTCTGAGCCCCAGGGACCACTACCTCCCTGGGCCTGAATAACACATCGAGGGCCAGTAGATGCCCCCAGCCCTGAAGACCAACACCTCCCCACAAGACCCCCCTCCCCCACTATATTGTGGCTGAACCCCAGGTAATGCATACACTCACAGACTCACTGAAAGTCAAGACTTCCGCACACAAATTGAGATGTCGTGAGTGATGTCACTGAGCATGTCATGAGTGATGTAATATGTGAGGTTGAAAGCAGTATATTGCGGGGGTATAAGTTATAGTTAGTTCAGCTAACTATAACTGCTGAATTTGACTGGTTTTGTATGAGTAAAATCTGAGCCTTGCCATATAAGCTTTGGTATTTTCAGTGTATTTTAAAGTTGTTTTTTATTCTATTTCCTAACTATAATGTCCTTGTAACCTTTGGTTACATATACATATACATATTTATACATATATATATATATATATTCACTGAAAAAAACAAAGGTTGCAGGGACGTTATAGTTAGGCTGACATTTCACTCGTACAAAACCAGAGAAGTTCCGCTGTTATAGTTAGTGAGATAACTATTTCTCATGCCCCACCGAGAACTGCTTATAACCTCATATATTACATCACTCATGACATGGTCAGTGAAATCACTGATGACATCTCAAATGGCAACTCTGATGATATCATCCAGTGACTGTGAGTGTTTTTAAATGTTTATGAGTGTTAAATATAGATCCCAAGATGTATTGGTTAATTAGTGGGTGTATGAGTGCCTGATTGGATGCTTTAGTGGGTGCGTGACTAACTGTATAAGTAAGTGATTAGGTGGCTCAGTGAATGTAAGGGTGAGTGACTGGTTGTGTGAATATTTGTATCTGTCTGTCAGTTGGTGTCTAAGTGGCTCTATGGGTGTGTGAATGGGTATGTGAAATTCTGTACGGGTGAGTGATTGGTTGTCTGAGTACCTTTATGGGTGTCTGAGTGTATGTATGGGTGGGTTAGGGGGTGTGTGGCTGCTTGTATGGATGAGTGACTGGGTGAGTCAGTGGCTGCATGGGTTAGTGAGTATAGGTGTGAAGGGCTGTATGGTGTTTATGGCTGTGTCGGTGAGTGAGTGCATGTGTCAGTTGTATATGGGTGAGTAACTGGGTATGTGAAAGGCATTATAGGCAAGTGATGAGGTATGTGAGTGTATGGGTGAGTGAGTGAATGTGAGAGTGGCTGTATGGGTGAGTGTGTGCTTGTGTCAGTACTGTATAGGTGAGCGAGTATGTGTTAGTAACTGTCTGAGTAAGTGATTGAGTATGTGTGTAACTGTATGGGTGAGTAAGTGGCTGTGTGATTGATTGTATAGATGAGTAGGTGTGTGACTGACTCAGTATGTGGGTGGACGTATGGATGTTTGAATGCATATATCAGTGGCTCTATTAGTGAGTGAGTGGGTGGATGAGTGGCTTTATGGGTGAGTGAGTGAGTGAGTGAGTGAGTGAGTGAGTGAGTGAGTGAGTCAGTGAGTGAGTGAGTGAGTGGATGTGTGTGTTGATCTATGAATTAGTAAGCAGCTGTGTAAGTACTGGTATGGGTGTGTGAATGGATTTGAGAATGGTGGTGGAAGTTGGAGTGGGTGTATGAAAGGTTCTCTGGGGTGTGAGTGGGTGCATCAGAGATTCTGTGGATGATGTCATCAGTAATGTCATTTGAGATGTCATCAGCGATGTCACTGACGATGTCATGAGTGATGTAATATGTGAGGTCATGAGCAGTGTATTGCGGGGGCACTAGTTTTGTTAGTTTACTAATTATAACGGCTGAATTTCACTGGTTTTGTACGAGTGAAACCTGAGGCTAACTATAACATCACTGTAACCTTTAGTTTTTGAGTGAATTTCTACGTTTTAAAACAATTTGATTTCCTAACTATAACGTCCCTGTAACCTTTGTTTTTTTCAGTGAATTTCTAATGTTTTTAAATACTAATGCCCAACAACAATGTAATTGTAACCTTAGTTATGTCAGTGAATGTATATGTTTTTTTAAGTAGTAGTCACGTTTGCAGAGTGGTGGATAAAGGGAGTGGGGCCTCCTACCAGCTCTCAGAATCCCACTGTATAGGACTTACAGGAAGTACCAGGAAGGCTACTTAGCCTCCAAGGTTCCTCAGGTGTGAAATTAACTTCATCCCCCAACCAGTAGTGCATGAGGAGCCATGTTGGCAGAGTGGTGGAGAAAGGGGACATGGCCTCCGAAGACCGCTTAGCAATCCCACTGTGTGGGAATTACTGGAGATAACAGATGGGTCATTGGCCCCCAAGAACATCCTTGGTGGCCAACCACCCCTCCTGTTACCTCCAGTAAGTCCCACACAGCTGGATTGCTGAGAGGTTGTCAGAGGCCATGCCCCCTTTCTCCACCTCTCTGCAAATGCACCTCCTGGTGTACTGTTAGTTGGGGTATGGACTCCCCTTGGCTCTTGAGGGTCCTTTGGTGGCCAACTACCCCTCGTGGTAGCTCCAGTAAGTCCCACATAGCAGGATTGCTGAGAGGTTTTTGGTGAACATGCCTTCTTTCTCTACCACCCTGCAAACATGCCTTCTGGTGCTCTACTAGTTGGGAGATGAAGTTCTTGAGGGTCCAAGGGACCACTCTGCAAATGCACCCTTTGGACTGCCACCTCCCAGAGTCTTATCCCCAAGTATTGGGGGGTCTCATGGATCTCCCATCCCCAAGGACCGCCACCTCCCTGGGGCAATTTCTGAAATGAGTACGAGGAGGCCCGCATGGCCTACCCTGCTGCCCAGGGACCGCCACCTCCCTGTGACTAATAAAAAAGATATTGGGGGGCCTCAAGGACCCCCTTTACCCCAGGGACCACCACATAACCAATGATGTTTCATTTTGAATTGGGAGGGCCTCACGGAACCCCTCGGACCCCTGAGACCACCACCTCCCTGGGTCCACATGAAATTTTTGAAAATTTGAGGGAGGATGTGCGACCCCCTTACCGGATTATTCACGGCTCCGGGGTCTGCAACTCCATGGGTTAGGCCCTAGAAATAAAAGGGAGCTGTGGATACCCCTGGGGACCGCCACTCCCCAGGGCTAGCTGCTTCTATATCATAGCTATTTGCTGTGGCTTGGCAGGAGCTTTACCGCTGCTCCAACCAAGTCATAGCAGACACTCTACTTCCAGCAAGCGAAAGCTTTCACACACGGGGGGCTGCTTTTCCAGCAGCTCCCTGTGTGTGAAAGCAATGTCGGCTCAAGCAGAAGGTGGGGAGCCGGAAGGAACCCAGGGCCCTTCATGCTCCCATCGCGGTCCAATGGGGAGAGTGGGTGCCCTAAAGACATCCAATATAAGATGGCCAGGCCCCAGGGGATGGGGCCCCAGGCCTGATTTCAGCCCAGGGAGGGGTGTGCGCAGCCCCCTTCCCCATCTCTAAAAAGATGGGCCCTGGGGGATGAGGTCCTCAGGCCAAAAATCAGCCTCCCCTATATTTTCTAACAGCTTAAAGAGAAAGCCAGGCCTGAGGGAAGTGGGCCCCAGAGTGGAAATCAACATTGGGAAGTGGGGGCCTGCAGTCCCACTTCCCTAAAAAAGCAAAGAAAATGTTGCTGGTAGAAGTTGCCTAGGGCTCCTGCCCCTTTCACTACCATTCTGTAAAGGGGCCTCTTGGCACACATCTTGCTGGTGGATGTCTGTTCTGTCTCAAACGGGATCTGTCAAAAAGCTAACTGAGCTTTAGATATATATATATATATATATATTCGCTAAAAAAAAACCATAGGTTTCACACCAGTTATAGTTAGGAATTAGCATTTAAAAAAACCTATTAAATTCACTGAAAAAACCATAGGTTTCACACCAGTTATAGTTAGCTGGAAATTTTACTGACATAAAACCATTGAAATTCCCACGTTATAGTTAGTTGGACTCACTATATCTTGCGCGCCTGCAATGCACTGCTGATAACGTCACATATTACATCACTCATGACATGGTCAGTGACATCATTCATGACATCACTGATGACACCATCCAGTGAATGTGTGTCTTTCTGAAAAATAAATATGTTTTATATATGTATATGTAAAGGTCGATCGAAGAATAAATGTTTAAATAAGTGTCTAAATGAATGTTTTTTAAAAAAAAATTGATTGGTTAACTGGCTTATTAAGTGTATCTTAGTGAATACATTTATTAGCAAGTAATGTTTAAATATTTAAATATATGTATAAGTGTTTCACTTTGTGTATAAGTGGCTGCATGGGTTGGTGAGTAGCTACATGTGTGTGTATATGGGTTATTAGATGTTTTTTTTAGTATCAGTATGAGTGTCTGTATGGTTTGGTGGGGGTATTACTTAGCAAATAGATGCATCAATGACTGACTCACTGTTTGTATGTGTTTTGAAGACAGCATATGTGCAGGACTGTATGGGTGGATGAATGTGTATATGTGTGTGTTAGTGAGTGAATGACTGTCTCACTAATGTCTTTAACAGTAACGACATGTTTTAATCTAGTATATGTGAGTATTGATGTATATAAGTGAGTATATGTGAGAGTGAGAGATTGTAAGAGTTCCTGTTTAAATAAGTATGTGTTTCCATAAGTGATTGTTTAAGAGAGTAAGTATGTGTAAGTTTCCTTAGAAGTAAGGTGGTAGTGTGTGTATAGCTGTATATGTAAATAAATGGATGTTCAATAGTTTATTTGCATGTGTGAGTATGTGTGTGAGTAACTTTTGGATGACTGTCGGTGTTTAACAGGATGTATAGGTGTATCACTACATATGATGAGTGAGTATATGTATGAGTGACTATATAGAACTGTTAATGAATGAGTGGATGTGTATATAGATGGTGGAATTACGGAATTGGTTGTTGTAACTGGTATGGGTATCTCCATTTTATTGAAAATGTTAGTTTCTATTTTTGAATATGTGTTTCAAGGGTTACATTACACTGAAAGGAGGTCTGTCACTCTGTCACAAGGATGGTGTCATCAGTGATGTCATGAGTGATGTCACTGACCATGTCATGAGTGATGTAATATGTGACGACATCAGCAGAGCATTGCAGGCGCGCAAGTTATAGTGTCAGTCAGTCAATCACTTTTATTCGATTTTTTAAAAATCACAAAAAGACACAGGATACAGATATACAAAACAGACAATAAAGTACGACAAAAATAGAATCTTTACAAAATATCTCATGTATCAAATCAACATATTTCATGAATTCAAAAAAGATGATATATGTACATAAAATAATACAACGATATAAGTTAATCAAAAAGAATCATTGTTTCACCTAATCTTTAAAAATTTAAAACACCAGAGTTTGCTAAAATATTTCATTTAAAATTTGTCCTTGTCTTCCTTTGTTACGCCTTTTGTTTATGCGAACTCCTGCTACTAAAGAATTTGCTACATGAAAAGTTATTCGCACATTATGCAAAAGTTGCAAAAATAAGAGTGCTGGCCTAACCTGTAAAAAGTCAGCCTCTCGAAGAATCAGTAGGAGGTATTTTTTCCTAATTTGTGCTTAATGATCGCAAAACATAATAAAGTGTAGTGTGTTCTGAAATGAAAAATAATCACAATCACATGGACTTGCATTATCAGGAGTTTCCCATCTATCATAGGTGCCTAGCAAAAAGTGTATCAGATTTAAACGAAATCTAGTTAAAAGAAAACGGTGGAATGGTTTATTAACAAAGACCAGGTAAGGTTCTAGACCTGGGGTAGTAATGAGGGCGTAATTTCTTCTAACAGTTGGTTTTTTAAACTCTCTTTCCTCCCGTTCTGCTATAAAAGAGTTTATCAGTGATGTTTTTATCATCATGACATCCTCTATTTGAATGCTATCAGGGGACTAGAAAAGATCTACACGTCCCACGAGTGATAGCATAGATTTTACATAAGCCAGCCATGGGGTTTTTAGGGCTCCATCCATGGCCAGGCAATATTTGAGGATCTGGTGATTTAGGGAGATTTCCTCATTTAGCCAGATTTTTAACCAAGAGATGACAGGGGCAGATTTTATTTGGTCTGTGACAAACCCAATGCCTAACTCTGAGTGAGTGGTAAAAATGGGAGTAGACTGGGGGACGGAAAGTAGTGATCTAAGAAATCTATTTTCCGCCTTCTGGATATTATCTGAGTTTGTATATCCCCATATTGACGCTCCATAGGTAGCGATTGCTAGGTATTTGGCTTTATACACCTTGAGGATGGCCTCCATTGGACGTGACCCCATTCTTTTAGCAAAGTTCAAAAGAGCTGCGGCGGATCTAGTAACTGCATTTGGTTTAGACTTGTGTTGGACGCCCCATGTTCCTTTATCGTCGAAGATCACGCCCACATAGGTAAAGGAGGAGACCCTAAGTGCTTCCCTTCCTATGCAGCTAAAAGTTATGGGTTTCTTTTTCCTCCCCTTAAGTCCTACAATCATGACCTGGGATTTTTGTGTGTTTATTTTGAGATCTAACGAGGTCATAAAATCCCCAAAAGAGGCCAATAACTTATTTAGGGCCACGCCCGTTCGGGCCAGTAGGACTGCGTCATCCGCGTACAGGAGGACCGGGATGTTAATCTCTCCTGCACGCGGGACATCGACTCGATGTATGAAGTAAAAAGGAGCGGGGCAAGGATGCACCCTTGCCTCACCCCTGCGATTTAAAAAGTCCAGTGCATCTTCCATCTTGAGTGACTCTAACAGAAGCCTCTAATCCTTGGTGGAGGTCTGCCACAAAACTCACTAATGGTCGTTCCATTCCCATATCCAACAGGACTCCCCACAGCCTTGACCTGTTAACCAGGTCAAAGGCTGAGGAGAGATCCATAAATGCCAAATACAGAGCCCCTTCTTTCACTGTGGTATATTTACTAATGATCAGGTGCAAGTTTAAGCACTGATCCAGGGTGCTCCTTTTAGACCTAAATCCATATTGGGCATTTGATAGGATTCCCCTGCCTTCTAACCAAGTTGTTATACTGCCCAAAATGACTCTGCCCAAGATCTTAACGGCAGAGTGTATTAGGGAAATAGGTCTATAACAAGCAGGGTCGGCCTTTAGGCCCTTTTTAAAAATCAGTATGATTTTTGACCTGGCCCAAGATTGAGGAAACTTATTTTCTCTAGCGCAATTGAACACATTTGTGAAAATCTTGGCCCAAAATTTGGGTGCCACTTTATATAAGTCTGCAGGGACCCCGTCAGGGGTCAGGGGGGGTCTACTCTGCCCCCTTATGGTCATTTCCCCCTTTGTTTTTGCCACCTCTTGTGTCTCGATCTTACCGAGACACAAGATGGCGGCCGCTCCGGACTGTTTCGAATGTTTACAGACACCCAAGAGCCAAACAGCTTTCCGCGCGCAAGTCGCGTAGCACGCCCGGAGCGCGTACCGGGGCGCGCCTATAGACCTATATATTTTTTTGAACCTAAATTACTCAAAAACCACTGGAGCACATATCTTGAGACATAGCAAAGGCACATTGGGCTACCAGTCCCTACAATTTTGCCAAGTTTGGTGGAAATCCATTCAGCCGTTCGGGCTAAAAGTGAGGTTGACCGCCCTGTGGAAATTAACATGGGGAAAACACGTTTTGGCACCCCCCTTTTACCTCGGCCCCCGCTTCACTAATCCCCCCCAAACTTTCAGGGAAGGACCGGAGCGCCGCGAGGCAAATTTGAGGAACTTTTCAGGCAGATTCCTCAACCGGCGCCAAAGTTATTCCCAATAGAATGTTGAGATTTTGCATTGGAAAAAATCCTAACTATAACTGTCGCCAGTAGGTAGTTATAGTTAGGATTATTTTCAATAGGGAAATTAAAATCAAAGCTCATGTTAGATGTGAAGGACATCTAACATGAGCTTCGATTGGAATTCCATAGAGCATATTATCAAACTCATTATCGCCACTTTAGCAGCACTTTCCTGCCGATAAAGTGGCGATAATTTTGTCGCCCAGGCTTGATATTATGGCCCAGAGTGCGGAGTGTACAGCAGCTTCTCTGTAAAATCTATAATTACCTCTGAAACTGTAGATAAAATGGCGAAAATAAGCTTGATAATACGGCCTTCTTATTTCCCATAGAAGCCCATGGTAACACCAGAACATAGGCTTCCATGGGAATTAACAAGGACGTATTATCAATCCCACCATCCCAACATTAATAAAAAACCCCAGACAATGCAGGTACCTGGAGCTGGTAGGTCATTTTACATATTACTGCCCTAGAAAGGTGGCGTTCCCGAGACGTGTACAGGGAGAGAGAGAGAGAGCTCAAAACATATATTTTTTTTAAAAACACCAGAGGGGTGCCGCTCCCCGAGACTGCGGGGAGTAGGACTGTAACCCCCCGCATACTTCAAAATAAAACCAGAGGAGTGCCGTTCCCCAGTGCTCGGGGCACCTTACAAGCCCCCATTATGCAAAAAAATTGCCCCCGTAATTTGCCCCCCCCTGAGACCGAATGAATAAAACAGACTTCTAGCTTTTTTTCACCTTTTCCACCATGTACAAGTACTGCACGAGTACCCCGCCATTTTTTATTTAAAAAAATAATAATAATTGAGCCTAAAGATCCATGTACCACCCCCTGACCAAGACTATAGGTTCAGAATGTTTCTAACCTGCCCCCTTCCCTTATTTCTTAACTTTGTTTTACTCTTTTCTTGTGACTCGATGCTACCGAGACACAAGATGGCCACCAACACTTCCTGGTTTTGAGTGTTGACAGACAGTTCACAGCAAATCAGCATGCAGCTTGCGCTCGTAATTGAACGGAATTCCGTACGCGTGCTGAACTCCATCTCTAGATATCGCTATGATTTTACTTGTAATATTCTCAGAAACTACTGAACGGATTTACACCATTTAACAAAAAGCACAATTTGTGAACCGAACTCTACCTCTCTGCCAAATTTTGGTGTAATTCCCTTCAGCCGTTCGGGCTGTAGCCCTGGCTAAAGGTCCTTATGGAAAATTGCATGCGGAAAACACGTTTTGGGACCCCCTTTTTTCTCGACCCCCACTTGACGAATCACCCCCAAATTTTCAGGGAAGGAGCGGAACCGAGCAGGCCATTTTCTTGGAGAAATTCATGAAGATTCGGCACCAAAGTTATTCCAAATAGAATGTTGTGGATTTCCTATGGAAACTAGGTCCTAACTATAACTACCTAAAGCGACCGCCAGTAGGTAATATATTTGGACCTGTTCAGCTTTCATTGTAAATTAAAAGCACCTTTTGAACCAGCAGCCGGGTTTTTTTACGAGGGAGCTCCGGGACCGTTGCACTGACCCACCCTGCAGGGTCTGTGGCTCATTCACCGGAGCAACGTTTGTGATATATATATATATATATATATTACCTACTGGCGGTCGCCAGTAGGTAGTTATAGTTAGGATAATTTTCAATGTTAAATCTCAACATTCTATTTTGAATAACTTTGGCGCCGGTTGACGAATCTGCCTGAAATTTTCAGGAAAATGGTCTCATGGCGGTCCGGTCCTTCCCTGAAAGTTTGGGGGGGATTCGTCAAGCGGGGGCCGAGATAAAAGGGGGGTCCCAAAACGCGTTTTCCCCATGTTAATTTCCATAGGGCGGTCGATTTCACTTTTAGCTCGAACGGCTGAATGGATTTCCACCAAACTTGGCAAAATTGTAGGGACTGTTAGCCCGATGTGCCTTTGCTATGTCTCAAGATATGTGCTTCAGTGGATTTTGTGAAATTAACGTTCAAAAAAATATATATATCTATAGGCGCTCTCCGGTGCGCGCACCGGTGAGCGCTCCCGGCGCGACACGCGACTTGCGCGCAGAAAGCTGGTTGGCTCTCAGTTGTCTGTAAACATTCTAAACAGTCCGGAGCGGCCGCCATCTTGTCTATCGGTAAAATCTAGTCATAAGAGGTGGCAAAAACAAAGGGTGGAATTGACCATAAGGGGGCAGGGTAGACCCCCCCTGACCCCCTAGGTTTGATATGGGGGCCATTAAAGGGCCCCGCGGGGCCTCAAAATTTTTTTTTTTTTTTTCGATTTTCGCGGGGGAAGCGCCTGGTGCGCGCACCGGGGAGCGTATCGAGGAGGGTACTATGGAAAAATAATCACTTCAAAAATTGTATGTTTATGAATTGTTTTTTTTTTTATTTTTTTATTTTATGTAAGTACCTACATGTAGGTACTAATGAAGAGACTTAAATTTAATGTTCACCATCTTCTTTGTAGACATCTTGCATGTTGTTATTGTATTTTTTGTGGTATATGGAATTCATAATATAGTCTGTCTGGAAAGGAGAAACAGATCTTTTAAGCACTCCCTGAGAATTTCTAGGGGATCATGAGTAGTCTGTCCTGTTCACTTATGAAAATGAGGTGTAAAATATTCATATGAGATAATATAGTGGGAGAAAGGTAGTAACTATGAGTAAACTTACTATGTAACAGAAAAATAGTTGAACAGTATACTATAAGTCTCACTTTATATTTTAAACATTTTTGGTAATACTTCATGAATTACATATAAAAAAGAATATTGTCTGAAACAATTGAAATTATTAAAGATAAATTTATTCCTCTGATGAAAGTGTCTCCATTGGGTTTTCCGTAAATTACTTTCCCACCTTTTTTTAACGAGCGCTTACTGGTGCGCGCTCCTGTACGCGCACTGGCAGCGTTACGGGAGTCCTCCATTTTGTGTTTCGGAACAATCGAGACACAAGATGGAGGGTAAACAATGTTCGGAATGGATAGAAGGGGGAACTGTAGAGACTTCTTGACCCTCTAGGTTTTCTGAGGGGGGCTTAGGAGGCTCATAAACGTGAAAAAAAAAATTCTTTAATTTTTCGCGGGGGTAGCGCCTGGTGCGCGCACCTGTAAGCGTACCGGAAAGCGTACTTTTGGTGAAAAATAGTGAAAAAAGTTAGAAAAAAATAAACGCTTTGAATGATCAGAGTTAGGGTAGCTCTGAAAAGAGCTTTTGGGTTCTGTGGTTGATTTAGGTACCTACAAGGTACTTCAGTTACTTCCTTTTACACTTTTTATCTGTCTTACTATCTATTACACAGTCCCTCCTTCATTTTTTTTTCTTTTTTTTTGTTAGTGCGCTGACGGTACGCGCACCGGTGCGCGCACCGAAAGCGAAATATAAAAAAAAATATTTTAAATTAAAAATATTATCTCAATATACATTATAGTGTTCATTTTTACAAAAACATACTTTAGCAATTCACTAAAAAACACATAGGTATGAGTCTGTATAAAAAGTTAGGAATTAGCATTAAAAAAACCTATGAAATTCACTGAAAAAACCAAAGGTTTCACACCAGTTATAGTTAGGAATTAGCATTTAAAAAACCTATGAAATTCACTGAAAAAACCATAGGTTTCACACCAGTTATAGTTAGGAATTAGCATTTAAAAAACCTATTAAATTCACTGAAAAAACCATAGGTTTCACACCAGTTATAGTTAGCTGGAAATTTTACTGATATAAAACCATTGAAATTCCCACGTTATAGTTAGTCGGACTCACTATAACTTGCGCGTGCAATGCACTGCTGATGACATCACATATTACATCACTCATGACATGGTCAGTGACATCACTCATGACATCACTGATGACACCATCCTTGTGACACAGTGACAGACCTCCTTTCAGTGTAATGTAACCCATGAAACACATATTCAAAAATAGAAACTAATATTTTCAAAAAAGTGGATATACCCATACCAGTTACAACAACCAATTCAGTAATACCACCATCTAATACACATCCACTCATGTGTATGTATATGGGTTATTAGATATTTTTATTAGTATCAGTATGAGTGTCTATATGGTTTGGTGGGGGTATTACTTAGCACATAGATGCATGAGTGACTGACTCTTTGTTTGTATGTGTTTTGAAGACAACATATGTACAGGACTGTATGGGTGGATGAGTGTCTATATGTGTTTGTTAGTGAGTGAATGACTGTCTCACTAGTGTCTTTATCAGTAACTACATATGTTTTAATCTAGTATATATGAATATTGATGTATATAAGTGAGTATATGTGAGAGTAAGAGATTGTAAGAGTTCCTGTTTAAATAAGTATGTGTTTCTATAAGTGATTGTTTAAGAGAATAAATATGTGTAATTTTAAATAGAAGTAAGGTGGAAGTGTGTGTATAACTCTATATTCAAATAAATGGATGTCCAATAGTTTATTTGCACGTGTGAATATGTGTGTGAGTAACTTTTGGATGAATGTCGGTGTGTAACAGGATGTATAGGTGTATCACTTCATATGATCAGTGAGTATATGTATGAGTGACTATATAGAACTATTGGTGAATGAGTGGATGTGTATATAGATAGTGGAATTACTGAATTGCTTGTTGTAACTGATATAGGTATCTCCATTTTTTAAAAAATTTCAGTTTCTATTTTTGAATATGTGTCTCAAGGGTTACATTATAGTGAAAGGAGGTCTGTCACTATGTCACAAGGATGGTGTCATGAGTGATGTCACTGACCATGTCATGAGTGATGTAATATGTGATGTCATCAGCAGTGCATTGCACGCGCAAGTTATAGTGAGTCCGACTAACTATAACGTGGGAATTTCAATGGTTTTATATCAGTAAAATTTCCAGCTAACTATAACTGGTGTGAAACCTATGGTTTTTTCAGTGAATTTAATAGGTTTTTTAAATGCTAATTCCTAACTATAACTGGTGTGAAACCTATGGTTTTTTCAGTGAATATATATATATATATATATATATATATATATATATATATATATATGGATTGGATGGATTTATAAGAAATTTGGCAAAACTGTAGAGTCCGGTTCGCAGATTACGCTTTTTTTTGGAATGGTGTAAATCCGTTCAGTAGTTGCTGAGAAAATTAAAGTTAAAGTCAATTATATATCTATACGCGCGCACGGGTGCGCGCACTCAAGCGGCTGCGCGTGAGCGGAATTTTTTTTTTGCTGCGTGACGTCTGTTAATGTTCGATTCGAAGGAAATCAGGAAGTGTTGACCGCCATTTTGTCACTGCGAGTAAATATATTGTTCATTTCAAAGCGTTGGAACATGGAAAGGGGAGAAGGTAGAGATTGTCTTGCTGCGTAGGTTTTCTCAGGGTGTGCAGTAAGACCCTCAAACGCGAAAATATATATATTTTTTTTTTAAAAAGTTGCGGGGTGCGCGCACCCGGTCGCGCACACCTATTTACAAGAGTGTGAAAATGGAGATAAATCAGAAGTTTGAGTGCTTAGATATAAGGTGGCTCTGAAAAGAGCCCTTGTGTTAATTGAGTTTTTTCTGCATTTATAAGTAAGTACCGATGCAGAGCTTGATGTTGCAGAGGAAGATTCTGTTTCCCTCATCCGTGAAATGAACACCGTCTCTCCTATAGACGTCTTGCATGTGGTAACGCAAGTTGTTGTGGTAAATATAACCCATGCTATAATCTCTGAGGAAAGCAGAAACAGATTTATTTCCATGTCTCCTTGCTTTCTCAATTTGTGCACAATGTTGATTCGACCAATTCCATTTCTGTCTTTGGCATATATTGGAATGTACCAAGGCAGTTTGAGGAAAAAGTGTCATCAATTGTCGAAAGGTGTCTTTTAGAAGCATTTCCAGACCTACCCCAGTCAATGTGCCTAGATCGTTCCCACCACAGTGCACAATTATAAGGTCTGGTTCTGGGAGATGTATAAAAGTTTTCACCAATGGTATCAATTGGTGACATTTCAATCCTCTTTGGCCAATCCACGTTATCTGCACATTTGGTAAATCAAGGTTGGAAATTCGTCTGTTTGCTGCATATTTTCCACTCCAGTGAATATAGCTGTGTCCTAAAAGCCAAACCTTCATTTTCAAGGGATATGCAGTCGTACTCCGAAGGGTTCTGGAAGTGGAATGGTAGTTAGAAGCTGAAAGTCAGGATAAAAAAAAGGATGAGGCTTGGTGTGGTTGAAAAAATAAAAATGATTGGTTGATTGTAATACCTGAACATTGAAGACTACGTTGCATGTTAATGTTTATGTAAAACGAAAAGTACTATTGGGTGCGAAAAAAATGACATGTAACAGAGCTGTGGATAGGCAGGTGTTTCTGGAGGGAAAACAGTCTTCTTAGTTTGCTGTAGAACATTGAGATATGAACTTTTGACCTGTGCCTTCAGCCAGGTGCAGAATGAGGTATTACCATGGAAACAGCCAGAGATGGCAGTGGGTGATGGGTGACTTTTATGTGACATTAAAAATATTGTGAGGGACAACCAATTGAAATGTAAATTTGATTTCAAAATTTTGCGGGACGAAATATGATTGGCTGAAGAGACATATATGAGTCTGTATTGACTGGATATCCGTGCCATTGAATTTTGGTTGCAGTGATAGAAGCATAATTGAGAGTTCCGTCAAACGAATATCTGTTTTGTGACTGTCACTGTTGTACATCGTACAAAGCATTGGCAAAGGTAAGTCTGTAACAGTTTGTTTTGTCATGTACCGTAAAATATGGTTTAGTCACAAACATTGATTGATTTTCCTAGTAGTCTGAAACTAAACTCATTTTTGGCTGTCATAATGTGTTGTATTTCTAAAACTAATTTTCCATTTAAATGTGAAATATGAAGTATAAAATATGTTTAATATAGAGAGTAATTATTTGTGAGATTTTGAAGCCTTTATATATAATGAGAGAAGTTGTTCATGAAGTGAAAAAATGATATTAGCAGAGAGACAGATAATGCAGATAGAGAGAGAAATGGTAAAAAACATGTGATACCGTCGTCAAAAAATGCTAATGGTTAACGAATTCGTAAACTTTCTGTCAGACAACAAAATTACAGTGTGGTTTGTGGCCGTGGTGTACACTGGTGGGGGTGGAGTGAGAGGGGGAGGGGGCCAAAGTGGTAATGATTAAGGTATTCATAAACTTTCTGTCAGACGACAAAATTACAGTGCGGTTTCTGGCCGCGGCCTGCATTGGTGGGGGTAGGGTGAGAGGGGCAGGTGTTATGAGGAAGTTTATTATATTTTAATAAATGGAAAAAGGTCTCTGGCCTTTCAGTTTAGGAACAATACATGAAAATGCTAGTGGTTAGACATCATCTCTTTATCAATCAGCTCTCTACATGCGAAGCACTATCAAGTTTGTGTTATGCTATTGTGTAAGGGAAAAAAACGCGCCAAAAGCGACAAAATGGCGAGAGGTGCATGTATGTAATCTTTTGGATCGTTCGCAAATCAGTGTTGAGAAGAACTACTGTATTGAGATATCTTTTGAAGGTTGCAGTATTGCATTTGAAATACAGTACGAAAAACAATGGAAATATTATTGAAAGAATATATTTTTCTCTTATGTATTAAAAAATATTTTACTTTATGGAAAATTAAAGGAGCAGAGGTGTGTGAGGCGGAAATAAGCAGTTCAAAGGCGAAATGGCGTTTACAGTTATAAAAAACTCATTCTATATTTACACATTAATCAGGGCACATGTAGCATATATTAGCGAGTTTTGCTCCGAGTACGTTTGAAATAACATAAGATAAGATATGCAATAGAATTGTTGAGATTAGAGTTTAATAAAAAATAAAGTTCAAAATCGAGTAGCTGAAGAAAAAAATTTAGTCCACATAAAAGACCAAAATGTAACCAGCACGAAATCATAATGTCCACTGTTAGTAAAGCCAATAGGTCTGTTCATGTTAAAAAAATATCCAAAAAACTTGAAAAAGATAGGGAGGCAAAACGAAATGTGGACGTCAATGGCTTGCATAAGAGTCATCCTACCATTGTGTAGGCAAAGTAGGCAGCAACTGCTTCTAACAGGAAATCACTGTTATCATCTGAAAACATGTCAGCCATCCAATTGAAAAGAGGAAAGCAGCATTCATGACCTGTTATTACCGGAGCCTCTATTACCATCAGAGGACAGCTCGTGGGTTTTCAATGTAGCTGTCTGTCAGGAAATCTTGCGCCGCTGCGAATATATTCCAATGACCCAGAACTCCTTGTATCGCTGCAAAGGCCATAATCCCTCCGTTGCAACAAAGCTGTTCATGATCCATTAACGGATTCATGAGATGATTGTAATTCACTTCAGGAGGTACCAAGTTGCAGAGACATAAGTCCAGGGCCCACATGAAATCACAGCTCAGGCAATGAAATACAGGCTGTACACAGGTTAAATAGGAATATCGAAATGATAATCGATATGAAGTATTCAAAGTCGAGAGTGCTAAGATGCCATAGTAGTCAAGCATCCTCTGGCGAAATAGTTCTAAGTGCTCCGTCTCGTTTGCGAAGACAGGAGGGACATCCATTTTGAAATAAACAAGATGGTAACACAAACGTCGCAGCACTGCCAGTTCAACAGGAAGTCCACAGAAATAGGTCGCCGACTATGGAGTGAAGAGTAGCAGAATGACTTGATATAATTTCTGGCAGAGTAGTCACTAAACCATTGCTTAGTAGTTATGAAAAAAATAGCCTGTCTTGAAGTGGTGGATGCGTTTAAAAGTAAGGGAGTCACTTCAGCAAATTGTAAAGGAAGGTCACTCTTTTATAACGAATGCTGTTGTCTGGGAATATTAGCTAAGTGAAAGATATGTGTGTGAACAGATGCTACGCTAACTTCTGTTTGTGACAATAAGGCTGTTGTTCATGTCTTGTGATTCAAGGTCGGTATTCGCTGCCAGATGGAAACATCAAGGTTCACATGCGTGGGGTAGATAAACTACATTCTTAAAGGGAAGCAAATGCAGAGTGATTTTTACCGCGTAAGCTTTGTCGTTTAAAAAGTCATAGTGATTTTCATTATATGTAAAAAAAAATATCACTGATGAAGAATGAAAAAAAATCGTCATATTAACAGGCACTGGTGTATTTTTGAAAAGATATGCAACATTACAGGAATTCTAATTAAATAAAAAATGTAATTGAAAGTGTCTGCATGTGGACGACTAAATACATGTTTGAGTAAAGTTATTTGTATAAACATTTAGGGGTAGATTAACATGGTCCGTGTGGCACTTTTGCTTCACTTGTGATATGTTAACAGTGATGGCAAAGTGGCGTAAAGGGATTGTAAATCTGCCCGACTTTTTTTTGCCGTCTCAAAGGCATTTGTAAGTGAAAGGGAGCGATTTAGTTTTATGACTGTAGGAGGTAGTGAGCCGCTGCTATCCATTTATGTGAAGAAATTTATAGAATATAAAGAGTAAAAAAACAGAAAAGGTACACTAATTAATTTGTGCATTAGTCATGTTGCAGTTGTGGCTTCGGATTCTAAAAAGGGAAAAGTGTTTAGGCGTTTAATATGCAGCTTTGAAAAAAAACGTGTGTATGGTTTAAAAATGAAATGTAAAGGTTTAAAGCAGGAGTTTCCAAAGCGGTCCTGGAGGGCCAGATGCATGGTAGATTAAAAAAATCACTACATGTTTTTCAATGGGGTTATCTAAAAAATATGTTTCTTTATCTACTGTTTAGTTTTTCAGCATGTTGCCTATTCTTTGACTTTTACTATTGCTGTGTCTTATAAATTTTCCAGGGGCGGCTCTAGGCTCATGGTGGCCCTGGGCAGGGAGCGTAGGTAGGGGGCCTCGTAACAGGGGGTCCGGTCGGGGTGGAGTGCGGAGTTCAGTGAAGAGGGGGGGGTCAGGGTGTTTGGAAGTGAAACAGAGCCAGAGGACGCCAAATTTCTGGCATGGGCCGCCACGCAAATATGTATCCATCCGCAGAGGATTATTATATTAAGGATATATATTAACATGGTGGCCCCTGGGGTTTGGTGGTCCTGTGCAGGTGTACTGCTTGCATATGCCTAAGGCCGGCCCTGTATTTTCTGTGTATGCACTTGTTTTCCGTCACATGGGCTTTTAGTTATGAAGGCCTAGTGTCGCTGGTGCATTCGTTTTAACATGGGAAAAAGTGACATATCTGTGGCGCAACGCTTTCATAAATGAGACATTTTGTATCTTATTTTAATGATAGAGAATCTTGGGGAATTTATCTGTTATTCTTGTTGTTTGCTATAATGGCTGTATGTTGTGTAAGAAATAAGTCTGTAATAAGTTAATTAAATTTTATTATTTTCTTTTTTATAGTGTTTGGTGCTGAAAAGCAACAACCTGCCTTCTGAATTACACAATTTGAGGAATTATATTCTTTTTTTCAGGTGAGTTGGTATTTTTGCATAGGCAATTTTTTTGGGTGCACATGAAAATAATAAAGAAGATTTTTTTAAATGTTTGTAAAATTTCATTTTGGAACATGATTTTATCTTGAATTGTTCACATGGGTTGTATCTGCTTATACTAGATATGTATTTTGAGATGTTCTCCACTGACAGTTGAAATTATCTTTTAATGGGCTTGGTGCATGTGTTCTTTTTGATGGAGTTCAGATTTACGGATCATTGGAGTATAATTCTTTCAGGTTTCCATTACTTAATTCTTGTGAAGTGCTCATTATTTTTGAAATCTTGTTGCATTATGTTTGGCAGTCTTTCTCCTTTATTTACAGAGAGGTATTATGATATGGTTCTAGGTGTGATGGGCATCTTTCCTGCATATCTGTGATTATATTATGTATAGGCACTGTTTTACATATGAATGCAGATCTTTATTATGAGGTGGTTCTTCATGGTTAGTATGACTTTTGTATATGCTATGACATTTACATGGTGAGTATGCTGTTGAAACATAAAAGGAACTGTCTCTGTGGGAAGTAGTAATCTGTTAAGTGAATGCTATGGTTTGTATAGTGTGAGCCTTCTCTTCAGAGTGCATATAGTTTATATAGCACTTTGTACTGGTGAACTCAAAAAATGGGTCTCTAAAAATTAATTGTACAGTTAATTAATATTTGTGATATCTACAAAATCTAAAAAGAAATTTTACAGTAAAATGTCTTTTAACAACAGTAATTATTTAATGGAAAAAAAAAGATCAGTGTTAATGTTTAGGGTTATATTGCCAATTTCTTTTCAAAACAAGAGGAACGTGGTATCTTAAAATATATAGAGTTAATAAGTTAGAAATTATAAAAATATATGTAGTTTAAAAATTAGTAAAGGTACTTTTAAGTTATACATTTATGAAAAAAGATATAATTTAGTACCTATATTTTTTTAAAAGGATACAGAAGAATAAACTGAGTCTAGTTATGGAGAATTCCTCAGAAGAGAAACAAATTCATTTTGAAATCATTAACGAAGTGATGGAGGAAATTTTAGATGCGGTCTTTGAAGAGGAAATAGATGAAAATGATGATTTTATGGACATGTCTTTAGACTCAGCTTACTTAGAGATGGTAGAAGGAGATGAGGACTTTGGACTTGAAGAAGTCCCTGATGATCTAATTCTGGAAGTTCTACTAAATTATGAACTTTTGAATAAATAAAAAAAATGTTGATAGTAAAGCATTCGTGAAGACAGTTTTCTTGTCCTATTCGTCGATGATCTGCTTTCTGAGAGTGATAAGACATGTTCTCATGAAGTGTAAAAGAGATTGTAGTAAAAAAGATTAAAACATCTACGATGACCGATAGTTCTTGAAAAAAGTGTACTGTTTGTATGCTTTAAAAATTAGAATTAAAAACTGTCTATAATGTTAAAACAGATATGGAGTGTGATAAATTTAGAACCAACATTCACTACAGGATTTCCTACTCTGTTCAGAGACTTTCTGTTATTTTCTTTATTCTACTTAGAAAATGAATCTGTGGTTTTAATTTGTACGTTATATGCTAGTAGTGAACTATAATATTTGTTATGTTTGTGTTTTACAGATTTAGAATTTCATCAAAATTTTAAATTAAGATGCCGACCAGAACTGAAAAAAGAAAGCTCTATAAACGGACTTACAATTTGAAGAAGAAAGGAATTCAAGAATTATCAAAAGAACAAAGGACGGATAAAAAGAAGAGTGCTCCTGGAAAGCAAACCAAAAAGTTTTTGAAAGCAATTTTGGGAAGGAAAAATGTTAGTATTGAAGTTCACAAGGATAAAAGTATACCAGTATCAAGAAGGAGACATGGAACCAAAGATAAATATGTTTCTGGAATCAGCAGACAGGAAAAAGTGTACAGTGAAACCCGGATGAATCAATTTAGCCAAATCAGGAAGCGTATGTTTTACAACAGAGTAGTTTCGAATTTATTACAAAAGGAGAAAGTTTCTAAAAGAAGATCTGCTTTTCTTAAGAAGAAACAATATATAGAGGGTATTGTTGAGCGCACGTTTGAGACAAAAAGAAAATTATTTATTTTAGTACTTAATAGAATAAATACTCTAAATAAGGCAATACGAGTTTTAAAAGCTAAAAGTAAATGGAAGAGACACATAAATAGGAGTAATTTTTGTAAAGTGTTTTCTGGGAAATGGATGCATACTTCAACTTCTGAACCATTTTTTAATGAAGAGAGTTACTTTCAAAGTAACGATCTGTTGCATGCAGTTGACACCAGTGGTCGAGCATATGAGGTGAAGGATGGTTGTGTAATTGAGAAAGAGAAAATTGTGGTTAGAAATGCAGAAGAGGTGATGGCTGGAGAAGCTTTAGAGGGACGTCCTAATGTTCCTGTTTACAGTTGGAATTGTAGTAGCATTTGTAGTGTACGACAGGATTCAATTGATTTCTTTCGCAATTTCTTACGTAAGTACACTAAAGAAAGTCTTAAAAAAAAAATTGTAATGTTGCAAGAACTAGATCATTGCAGAGTGCGAGAAAAAATAGGTCTGCAAGGTCATTCTCTGGCTTGTCTTTCTAAAAAAATATGCCAGAGTGTGTTTCATCACTTCAGGATGTTAGCAGTGCATCATAATAAAATGAGAAAATTAGTGAGAAAGTTGTATTATGCAAAAAGTCCAGCACTTAAACAGTTAAATAGTGCTCTTTTGCATGGATGTGAATTAGATGTTAAGAAGATTTGTGCAGAAATTGAGGTAAGTTATTTTGGTCCAGAGGAAGACAATGCAGAAACTGATATAATTATAGAAGGAAATGTGTTAGAAAATGTTGGACATGTTAATATTGAACATTTTGAACAGGAAATAATAAAGTTTGAGTTAATTGCAGGTGAGAAACCACATTTTTCTTGTGTTTGTTGTCGACGCATTCATTACAAAAGTCAAACTAGGTTAGTTGATTTATATTTAAAAAGTGAAGATGAAAGTAATGGTCAATGGAAAGATTTTGCAACTTATTTGTTGGTGGAAAACTATTTTGATTTGGGTTTTGAGCAACGTATTTGTAAATATTGTTATAATAAATTGAATGAAAATAAAATGCCTGCTAGAGCTGTTCATAATAATCTAGAGTTGATAAATATTCCATCAGAATTGATGGATTTAAATACTTATGAGACTATTCTGATTCAATGTGTACATCCTTTTCAGGCTATTGTTCGTATGGAGCCTAAGACTGGTAAATTAAATCATTCAGATTTACAAAGAGGATTAAAGGGTAGAGTTGTATATTTGCCACTTGATTTAAAAAAAATATGGAAACAATTGGTGTTGAAAATGTAGAAGAGGAACCTCTAGTTATTCTAGTTAATGGTGTACCTACAAAGAGTAAGAAAATCTGGCAAGATTTAGTGGATGTTAGAAAAGTCAAAAAGGCAACGTTGTATTTAGTCCAAAACAATAAGTACTATAAAGATGTATACGTAGAACAAGAAGATGTAAGTGAAGAAGAGGACAGTGATTTGTCTAGTAGACAAATTGAAAAAGTTGACGTATCCAGAAGTGAAGAAATTTATGAACATTACAGTGTTCATCCACTGCATTCCAAAGAAGCAATACGGAATGCTATTGAATTATTTCAGATGAAAAAGACGAAAGGAAATCCTATTAGTGTGTTGGAAGAAAGTTTGGAAGGTCGTTGTTTTCCACAGTTATTCCCTACAGGTGAAGGTACATGATATGATGATCGACCTATGCAGATTCCTGCATCTGAATACCGGACAACAAGATTATATACAGAAGATATGAGGTTTCGCCAATGCATTCCATATTTGTTTCATTTTCTGTTTGAGAGTGACTTATCTGGTCTTTCTTATGCAGTAAACCATATCTTAAAAAGTGGAGTTCATCTGCAAAATATTTCAGCAAAGGAATTTATGGATAAAGTGCAACAGAAAGATAGTGTTTTCTTGGATTAACACCTAATTAATTTAATGGCTTGTCAGCGTGGTACTAATGAGTATTGATTCCGTCGTCATGGAGATTTGAAGTGCATGCTTAGAAACTTAGGAGCACCAACATGGTTTTTAACTCTAAGCTGTGCAGAGTATGTTTGGGAAGATTTACTTGAATTTCTTGGGGAGGCGAATGCAAACATAGAAAATTTAAACTACAAGACACCTGGAGAACTGTGTTCATTAGATCCAGTTAATGTTTGCAGATATTTTAATCATAGATTTGAAGTTATGATGTCTTTCATTACAAACAAGAAAAATCCGCCTCTTGGTGAAGTACTGGATTTCTTTTGGAGAAAAGAATATCATGCAAGAGGTGCTCCTCATATTCATATGCTGTTATGGATCAAGGATGCTCCTAAATTTGGAACAGACTCGGATGAGACTGTACTGTCTTTTATTGAACAGTATGCCACTTGTGACATACCTAATACTACAACTAATAAGGACTTAAGAGGAAAAGTGTTACGTTTTCAAAGTCATCGTTGTGGAAAATATTGTCGGAGAAAATTCAAATCAAAGAGCAAATTCTACACCAAATGTCATTTCGAATTTGCACGACCGGTACTTTCAAAAGGAAGAGTCAACAATTTGATGTCATGTTTGCGACATAATATCAGAAGAAGGTCACCTAAAAATACGTATAATTTAAGAAGAGGTGAAGAATCCAAATATATAAATGACTATAACCCAGTCATTTTATCCATGTGGAATGCTAACATGGACATACAATATGTTGCAGACAATTCTATTGCTGTGGCTCGATATGTAGCATCTTACATCACGAAATCTGAAAAGACGGAACTGATGGAGATGTGGAAAGACATTTCTCATGAAAAGAGCCTAAGCAAGACATTGTATACGTACAGTTTGAAGATGTTGTCTCATCGAGAAATTGGAGCATATGAATGTTGTGATCGATTATCATCAGCAAGTCTTTATGCTAAATCAAGGACTATTCTCTGGGTGAGTTTGGGCCTTGCAGAAACACGAAACCGTGTTCTGAAACCTGTGCAAGAAATTGAATATTTAGCCCAGAAAGAACCAAACAGTACAGACATTCTGAAAACAAATATGTTGGATACATACTATCCAAATAGAAGTACTCTGCTTGAAAACATTTGTCTGTATGAAATACTTCAAAACTACACTTTTAAAAGGAATGTTACAGAGAACATTGATAAAGGTGTACACACTGTAATTGGACATGAAGGATGTCTGGTGAAACAAAGAAAAGGACATTTGATTAATCATCGGAAACTGAGTTGCGAAACACCTGACAAAAGAGAATTTTACTATTTTGCTCTTTTGCAACTCTTTAAACCATGGCGTAGAGAAGAGGAACTACTTGGGGACTTTGATAGTTATGAAGATTCATTCAACGCATCTAAAAGTAGTATTGAATGTCCTGTTTTTAGTAATTATCTCCAAATGTTGAATGATGAAATAGAGCAAGAAGCGACAATTGCAGCAGAGATTGCTAGAGATAGTTCACAAGGTAGTCAAAGTTCGGCTTCATTAAGTCAAGATCCACTGGGACAACCAATTATCCAAAATGAAGCAGCCACCACCATGGATGAGGTGGAAAGAGCAATGCAGCAAGGTCAAGAGGAAGTAATCAACTTAGAAGAATTAAAGAAGCAATTTAATGTTGAGCAAAGACGGATATATGATGAAGTGACAGAGCACATTGAGCATGGCTTTCGTCATGAGAAAAAAGATTGCTCATGTATGTCATTTGAACCTATTCGACTATATGTAAGTGGAGAAGCTGGTACTGGTAAAAGTTTCCTAATTAAAGGAATTACTACATATTTACAGCAAAGAACTCAGTCAACACTGTCGTGTGTTGTTACTGCTCCAACTGGATTGGCAGCACATAATATTAAAGCTATTACTTTACATCGTTTACTGATGCTGCCAGTGAACATGAAAATAAATTACAATATCACAAGCTATCTGGAGAAGCTTGTTTTGAAGTTTCTAGAGTCCTTAAAAAAATGAAACTTCTTATTATTGATGAAGTAAGCATGGTATCTAATTTAATGCTTGCTTTTGTGCATTTAAGAATGCAACAGATACTTAAGACAGAGTATGATGTGTTATTTGGAGGTAAACATGTCATAGTTTTTGGAGATCTACTGCAGCTAACTCCTGTGAAAGGACAACCTGTATTTGAAACTGTTACGCATGAGGAGACCAGAAAGTGCTTGGGCAGTATTGGAAATGTTAATATATGGTCACATTTTAAATATACTGAACTGATTCAAAATATGCAAAAGGCAAAGGATACTAAATATGGAAATATTCTTCAAGATATAAGGATTGGAAAAGTAACTGAAGATGCGAAACGCACTCTACGAACACGATTACTTTCCAAGCTGTTTCCTAATGAAGATAATGTACCTGAGAAAATATATAGTAAAGAGGTAGCAGATAAGTCAGTGATATGCTTGATGCCAACTCTGAAAGAATGTTCAGTTTTTAATGAGAAAATGTTGAATTTAGAAAATCAAGAAATTAAGAAACTGGAAGCTAAAGATAGAATAGAGCATGAAGGTAGTACTATTGTTTTGTCTGAAAAGTTGAAGTTAAAATTGGATTCTCTTCAAAAAACTATATCTAAAACTGCTGATTTAGAGAAAAATCTGTATGTATGTTTAAATTGTCGGATAATTTTAAGGAGAAATTTACATGTGGAAAGAGGATTGGTAAATGGAGCAATGGGTAATGTTGTTGGTTTTGTCAATTATACAAATAGAGATGAGATTGAATTTTTAAGAATAAAATTTGATGGAATTGAGGAAGTTCAACAAATTAGTCGGTGTTCAACTCGTTTTTTGCTTGTGAAAGACTTATATGTCCGTCTGAAGCAATTTCCAATTTGTTTGGCATATGCAGTGACTATTCACAAATCTCAAGGTTTAAGTGTAGATTGTGCTTTGGTAAATATTGGAAGCACTGTATTCAAAGAGGGTATGGCGTATGTTGCTTTATCGCGAGTTAGAACTTTATGTGGACTTTATCTAATTGATTATGATGAGACAAAGATTAGTGCAGATTTAAATTGTGTGAAGGAGTATAATAGGTTAAGAAGAGAATAAGCTCCAAGTTTACCTCAATATCCTTTAATTGAAAGCCTATGGTTGGTCAGAAAAGGAAAAATGAGGAGAAATGTGCTGAAGTAGTCGAGAAACGACGAAAAAAAGATGTAGCTGTTGTTGGTAGGCGTAAGAAAATGGTTAGTATTGAAGAGATTGTTGGATTTAAGTTTGAAAACAGGTCTGGTGTCATCTGCTATGCAAATGTAGTAGTTAATGTTGTTTTTTTTCTGAAAAATTTTAAGGAACAGATTGTAGAAAATCAGGAGCAAACATTTTGCTATTCCTTAAATTCTATATTTGAAAAATGTAGTAGTGGTGATAGTGAAGTAGCAAGTGTTTCAGAACTCAGGAATGTTTTAGACATATGTGCAGGAGTAAATCAGTTTTCTCAGAATATTCAGCAAGATTGTCAGGAATTTATTATGTATATGTTTACAGTTTTGGAAGATGAAGGTGTAGATATTGATAGTCTTTTTGGCCTTTCTTATAAATGGGAACATAAGTGTGATAATTGCTCATTTTCAAGTAGTACTGATATACACAGTGAAAGATTTATATATTTAACATTTCCAGACTGTAAAGAAGTGTCTTTTAATAAACTAGTTAAAGATGCGCATCAGAACATGGTCTGTTCTCAATGTAAGTCTGAAATGTTATCAACTTTATTTATCCATAGATATGGACAATATGTAATTTTAATGTTTCAACGATGCAGAGCTGATGGGAGTAAATTGTCAACTTTAATTTAAAATTTTGTGGCTTCTCAAGTATCTATTTCTAGAAGAACATTTGTAACTGTAGCCATTATTTTTCATGAAGGGCCTTCCACATCATCAGGACATTATACAGCTTATTTGAAGTGTGCAAGTGGCTGGACGCTTTGCAATGATAGCCAATTGACTTTTAAGAAACGTTTGCCTTTTGCCTTAACTAACTCCTATCTGCTATTTTTGGAACCCAAATTTCAGTAGAATGACTTGCTGTAGGAAGATTAATACTGTAAAGATATGAAACTATCTTGTTTACAAATATCATGTGACTGAGGGTGTACAAATCTATAAATGAAATTTGTGTTTGGCATAGTGATAACATCAGGTACAAATTTAGTTAATGTTTGATGGTATAAAACATGTTACAAATTTAAACTGTAAAGGTTCACAAAAGAATAGATAAGACTAAGATTAAGAAATTTCAGAAAAAAACTACTTAACTCATAGTATTTGGCCACGTGGAAAAATATGAGAGAAGAAAATGAGTATTTTAGATAATTATTTTACAACTTATATGGACGCAAGTTTTTGGGAGAGGCATTTAAAAGATAATGAGTTAACTTATACAATGTGGCCACGCGGAAAGGTATGAGAGAAGAAAATGTGTACTTAAGATAGATTTTTATAGGAGATATTTGCATGGGGCTTTGTTGAGATATATTGAAAAATAGGTCGTATAGTTTAATTAGTTTGTAACTGTGGAAGATGTAGTGTGCTTACTCAAGAAATTGCAAATTTGAGAGAAACATTTAAGACATGTTTTTTTCAGGTATTTATAATATGTATGGAGATTTTGTATGGGTTTTTTAAACACAATCATTTTGATTGTGTTTTTTTTTCCCCGCTGTTATATGATGATTAATATTGAAATCACTGTTTATAGTGAAAATCAATGTATTCTGAGGACAGCAAAAATAAACCATTTAATATGTTGTTTGAGTTATTTTGTTACATTGCATTTAGAAATATGTATTATAACAGATTTTTTTACTGTCCTCCACAGATATTATATTTATAAGGTAAGTACAACTAATAACATCCGAGAGTTTTCTCTGCCTCTCTCTTATTGACTCCTACTTTTTTTTTATTTTATGAAATGTACATTATAATCTTATTTTTACTTTTCTTCCACAGGTACTACGTTTTTAAAAGAAATTTACTTTACTTTTTTACTATTTTTTAGGTAAGTATAAAAAATAAAGAAACTTTTACATCAATGTGTCATTTCTTTGTCTATCCTGGTTAAAGCAATGTCATGTTTAATATAAGCACTTCCACATAGGATTGAGTGCATTGTTATAATGCATGCTTTAAAAGTGATTTAATGAAATGAGCGACATTTCACTGAGTGAGTTCAGCAACAGTGATATATGAAAACATTGGTGGTAAATGATATTAAATGGTACATGGTGTTCTTTCCAGGACTTTAAGTCCTTTGCTGCAGTGGCAATTCTGCCTCAGCATTAGGGGGGTGGGGGGCTGAGTGGTACTCGCATGCTAATGATGGAGCCACTCCTTCACGAGCCACAGTTGAGGTGTGTTCATGATAGAGCGGTTCCGTCATGGCTCCGCTTAGTCAAGAGAACGTGTCATGGAGGCGCAATATTAGTGCTGCGCAAGCACAGCGGCAAGCCCATGACAAAACTGGTCCGTCCTGAGGACAGCTCAGGCGATGCTCATGATGGAGTGGCTCTGTCATGAGCATGGAAGGATTTAACAGGTGTTAAAAAACCTGAGGGGTCTCTTCAAAGAGAGTGTTGGTTGTAATTTAAAGGGTACTTTAAAACACATTGTGGCAGCTTTATGTTGACGTTGCGTCTCTTTGCGCTACAATTTCGTCACTTTATTTAATAGAATGACAGTGGAAATAATGTACCATATTTACAACGTTATTGATCTAGGAGCTATGTCACATTCTAAAGCCCTGCACCATAAGGAAGTGTTCCTCTGAAGGAATATATCTTGAAAGTGGCTGACTGTAATCCATGAGATTTTACTCAGTGACTTTCAGGCCCATGCTGTTTCAAAACTGTGCATGTGCTTGAAGCAGACGTAGGTATTGACGCAGCATTGTGAATATAGTGCACTGGTGAGCCTTGCTGGAGCTGCATCACATTTGCGATGCAACTCTAGCAATGTATTACTTTTTCAGCACAGATGTGTTACGCATGTATGCTGTTTTTGTACCATGGTGCGCCACATTTTAAAAGTGGCACACCATGGGTGACGGAGCACTAGTATACTGTGGTGCACATTAACTGGTGCATATCTGGGTATGAAGTAGTTAACATAAATCTGCCCTATAGGTTACAAATCTGCGTTTAGTAGAGTGTTTGGCCTTTGCAGTGTTATGTTTTTTCTGTTATTCTATGTAGATATATAATATTGCAAGATTTTTCTCACGAAAAAGAAGCCATGATTATTGGATTTGTGAATGATTGCAAGATTCTTTAAATAAAAAAGCAACAACCATGGCATTGTTTAATATAGTATTGTAAATACTTATCTTTAACAATGATGAGAGAGTAAAAAAAGGTTAACCTGATGTTTTAAAGTTAATCACAGGCTTCTTTAGAGGAAGTGTTCTGTATGATTGTAGCGTGGGTGTTTCACTTTTTTATACCTAACAGAATGCATTCTGTATGCTGTAGCAGGAGGAGTACTACCTACTTGAATATTCTTCAGTGCTTATTTTCATTGAGACCGACACAGAACTTCAATGGATCGGAGGGGCTGTTCCTGTGCATCTGGAGGACTGCCAAGCTGCTGTAGCAGTGGGAGTGAGGCCTCTCAGAGGGACGCAGAGCAGCTCCTTTTGATGCTTACAATTGCAGATAACAGGGTAGAGATGTCCGTGGAATTTATGGATGGTTAGTCACACTAGAGTGTGCGCGGCGCCCGTAGCACCTCATTACGGCACACAGGGGAGCCCCGTTGCACAGTTTGAGAATCAGAGACTTAGGAGATAAACCTTCATAATAGCAAGGCGTCTAAGCGATAAAAATCGCCGGTGCCCGGCGTTAAAAATATTACCGCTATCGGTGGTATTTTCCACGGTGTTAGTGCTACAACATCAATGGGAACACATATGTGATAGAAAATCATGTAACAGCCTCAGTATTTCACATTATCGCGTGAAAACAAAAGTTGTTTTCACACAGTAATGTGTCCCTTGTAATTAAGGGACGGGGTGGATTTAGTTTTATTTACTACACTGTTATGTTAACGATGTCGAATGTTTGATTAGAGGAGGCTTTAACAGTTTTGCGATAAACTTTTTCTCCAAGGAAGTGGGTGGAGTGGTCCGTGTAAATTGTAGAATAGAAACTACTAAGAACCAATTGGAAGTGTTGTTTTCAAGTCACATGACTTCACATGCGCGTCTCAGTATCTGGTCACGTACGTCATTTGGAAGTAGCGGTCTAATTCAGCAAAGTTTCAAAACGTGAAAAGGAGTAAATCGAAACACATCCGGATTTTATATATCTTCTGAGCTCGATGCAAGCATACAATTGTTAAACTATAAAACCTTTTTATATTTTTAAAAAAAAATATCAAGGTGTGTACATTCGGTCACGCACGAAAGTTTAAAAACACATTCGGCTCCATTTAATGAAAAATTTCAAAATAATAAAGAAGAAGCCTAGGTTTAGTCTCTTTGACGTACTATAAGTTGTTTGATGGGTCTATGAAGAAATTCAATAAGTTCAAATTGCAAAGTTTTCACGAAATATATAGGCGGAAGAAAGCCAAAAAAGCGGCGATAAACCCCCTTTATAATATGCTCCTGGAGCTCTTTTTGGTACAATGAGTTAGTTCTGAAAAGAACTTTTTGTTTTTTTTAAAAACAAGTGTTGTTGTTTTTGATTTTTTAAACTTGCAACGTCATTTTCAAGTGTGAAACAAGATCAAAATGAAATGAAGAAATGTATCTTTTCTCGGAGCATTCATGACTCTCAATTTTTAGTTTAATAAGATTGAGGCTCTGTTCTCCGTACTGAAGAATTTCTCCACACTCGTTGCATTTCATGTGCACCTTCGCAAGATACGGTCTCAAGTCCATCTCAGCACTCGATGGAGATACAGGTCGTCCACCAGAAGATGTGCTGGCCACTTCTGATGGTAATAGTGTGGCCAGGGCTCTTGTCGATGCCTTTGCATAAGGCTCAGGGTGCACTTGTTTGACATGCCGCACCATGGTATGTATGGAAAAGGAATTTTTTTTGTTGGATTTCCTCTTGAGAGAACCGATTTGCATATCGTGCAGGTTACTTTTGGCGCATTCACTTTCTTTTGTTCTTCAGGATAAGTGAAAAATTGCCAAATAAAAGATTCCTTTTTTCTTTTTAGAGGTAGTCGCTCATTTCCTTCAGATTCAGAAGATGAATGCGGAACGGCAGCCATTTCAGCAAAGTCTTCCGAAAGATGTTGGACGTTGTTCTCTCTTGAGAGTAGAAAAGATAGTGAGGAAAGTGGGTGGAGTGCTCCGTGTAAATTCCAGAATAGAAACTAATAAGAACCAATTGGAAGTGTTGTTTTCAAGTCACATGACTTCACATGCGCGTCTCAGGGCGTGTACGCGGTGATAGTATCTAGTCACGTACGTCATTTGGAAGTAGCGGTCTAATTCAGCGAAGTTTCAAAACGTGAAAAGGAGTAAATCCAAACATATCCGGATTTTATATATCTTCTGAGCTCGATTCAAGCATACAATTGCTAAACTATAAAACCTTTTTTATTTAAAAAAAAAATACCAAGGTGTGTACATTCGGTCACGCACGAAAGTTTAAAAAGACATTCGGCTCCATTTAATGAAAGTTTTCATAATAATAAAAAAGAAGCCTAGGTTTCGTCTCTTTGACGTACTATAAGTTCTTTGATGGGTCTATGAAGAAATTCAATAAGTTCAAATTGCAAAGTTTTCACGAAATATATAGGCGGGTGCGCGCACTCGGTCGCGCATGAAAGCCTGGAAAGGCAATATCCATTTTATTGACAAGTGGTGCCGAGAGTGCGCGCACCGGGTCGCGCACGAAAGTTTAGAAAGGCTATTTTTATTTACAGACAAATTTTAATGCGTTCAAAATAAGGCAAGGTACAGACTTTCTAATTCTGTACCGCTTTACAAGGAGTCTCTATGCAACCTGAACAGTCAAGAAAATGGCTTGTTTCCGAAAAAAATATTCCCAGAACTTTATTAACAAAAGTATAAGTTGCATTCACGATATAGTTCTGAATTAGCATTTTAAAAACCTATGAAATTCACTGAAAAAACCATAGGTTTGACATATGTTATAGTTAGCTGGACATTTCACTCATATAAAACCAATGAAATTCCCCCGTTATAGTTACTTCAGCTAACTATAACTCGCGCGCCCGCAATGCACTGCTGATGATGTCACATATTACATCACTCATCACATGGTCAGTGACATCACTCTTGACATCACTGATGACATCTAATATGTCACATATGTTGTCTCCGAAACAACAGTGGTCCCTAGCAAGGAGACACAAGAATAATCAACATAAATATAGACCCAGTCAGTTCTATATTGTAGAAGACATGCCCAGCCGGACAGAGGCTTTCAAGTTTTATATTTCAATAAATGTTTTGAGAAACAATAATACACCTTCAACAATTCACGTTCGTGGGGCACAAGCCTGTACCAACCCACGACAGTACATAGACACAGACAACATACACAGAAGGGCTTACAAGGCAAGATCAAAAAGTCTCTGTAAAGTTTCAAAATTAAACAGAGAGATTCCAATAGGTACCATTACATACTTTCGTGTGGTAAATCATTGTACAGGTATATGGTACACAGAGTCGACGACGTTTCGGACCCCCTTACTAAATGCTGGGGTCCATCATCAGGACAGAACAGTAGTTGCCTTATTAAAATTTTTGAGCCTCTTTAGCCAAAAGGCATAGGATTAAAGAGCTCACAGGCGAGCTTGAGTTAAACAATAGAACAGGACCGGTGATGAAGTGAGTCATCGGTATGACGTGGCGAATCAGAATTTTAGGGATAGTATTTCAAAAAGCCCGGGGGCGGAGCGGAAAAATTACCACGATTCCGCTTGCACCTTACGGTCCGGGAGGCACTGGGAGCGCCGAGTCGCGCTACGGTCCTGGATCCAGGGGGTGGCCGGGTTAGTCGGCAGCACCGGGTTTCCTGGTCGCGGGTGTCATGTCATGTCATGTGAAAATCACTGTCCTGAGCTGGGGGTTGCTGTGTAGCGCTTACATCCACGCATCTCTGGCCCTTCAAGCGCTGACGCTGTGATCGTCAGCAAAGATCCGCTTGCACGGCGGGGCTTCATTCGCGACTGGACCCAGCCGCAAAAAATCTATATATATATATATATATATATATATATATATATATATATATATATATATATATATATATATATATATGAGAAGAACTCCGTTTCACTCCTCCAGTTTTCCGCCGGTAAGAAACAGACACGGACCCAGTCAGGTACTTTGCATCAATTTATTCGGTGTACAACACGATTGCCGCTATGACGCGTTTCGGGCCCTTGATATATATATATTCCGAGACTTAGGACTCAAAGCAATCCGAGCTTGGGCCCATACTGTGGTTGTCTTGAATCCCGCCCAATATTTATGAACTCTCCCTTGCTCCTTAATGGAATCTGAAGGAATATGAACCACACCATATCTGATGATATTATAGACCTTTATTCCAATGGCAGAGAGGCACATGCATTTGACCCTGTACAGGTCTTGATCACATGACTGAGTATTGTCACCAGTACACATTTAAACGTAATGTGAATCCAAAGGCGTGCCCGTCTGCGCCCGCCCGCGCCCACACGGGTCCAGGGGCCATAAACCCTGGCCATATCAGGCTGCCTAGACTTGTTTATGAGGCGAAACAACTATATGCCTTGAGACCCATCCTCGAACACCCAGTCGTCTCCTTTGAAGAGTTTGATCAGCTCCCGCAACACTGTACCCATTGTTCCTTCTCATTGGATGTCCCGCAGCTCTGCAGCCGCTTTACTAAGAGGACTACCATTTCTTCCTCCTTGGGCTATACCTTCTTTAGCGTGAACTATCGCTCTCTTCCCAAACACAGACGTGAGATTTTCGATCTTCGCACTGACGAATCCCATGACGGGCTCTTCATCACTGAAACCTTGTTTCACGATTGTTCTGGCCCTGATGTTGCGGAAGCATTACCTACTTGGTATGCCATTGTTAGGTATGACCGCCCCAAGAAAATCAGGGGTGGCGTGGCAATCATATTTAAAGACATTTACCAATGTCAGTTAGACCCTGTTGCTTTAGTCAGCTGTGAGGCCGCACATTTTAAGCTTGCTTTGCATCCTGAGACCACTCTCACTGGCCTGCTAGTCTATCGACCTCCAGGTCCGGCTAATACCTGGCTGGTCCCGTTCACCGATCACATAAGCTCGGTCCTCTCATCGGCCAGCAACTTCTTAGTTGTGGGCGATCTTAATGTGCATCTGGAAGACCCCACAAATAGTTTGAGCAGTAACCTTATTACCGACCTGGCTGCAATGAAACTCACCCTTCAGAATAATGGTCCCACCCACAGGGGTGGTCATCTACTCGACCCCGTTTTTTCCAATATTCCTCAGTTACTTTGTTTTCCATCCATACCGATTCTTTGGTCTGACCATTATTTAATTAAGTTTTCAGTTGTCAGTACCGATGCATTGACTAATAGTAGATCTTCTGAGAGCCTAAAGAAGAGAGACTGGAAAAAATTGGACATAGATGCTCTCAATAAAGCTCTGGCTGACCACTGACCGTTTAATCGGCCGGACCTAGCAGATATTGAAACAGAAGCTTGTGCCATGAACCCCTGGCTCCTTAAAGCCATTGATACTTGTCTTCCTTCAGTTCTGAAGAAAAGCTCCACTCACAGAACTCCCGCCCCTTGGTATAATGAGTCCCTTCAAATTGATAAATCCCGATGCAAAAAATTAGAACGGGGTTTGGAGAAGAGATTATTCAGCTTCCACTTGCCTCGCTTATAAAACTGAGCTGAAGCATTATCACAAAGCCTGTGCCCAGACTAGGGCAAGCTACGTGAATAAAATGATTTCCGAAGCGGTTAATAAATCTAAAATTCTGTTTAGTGTGGTCAAGGAACTTGCTGGCTCCAGGACTACGGCCACTCTTCCCTCCCTATCTAAAAATAAATGCGACAAGCTCGCACAGTATTTCATCTCCAAGATAGAGAACATACATGAGGACATTGCCGCTCAAGGAGCTAGTAACATCAGTAATATTTCAGTCAACCTGCTCAATGACGCTGGTGGGGCCGTTGCTTCCCCAATACAGTCATCGGTTCCACTCCTGTTTTGGCCTGATTTTCTTCCTTCAACCCTCTTGGAGACCCTGAGCAAGGTTAAGTCTGGTTCGCCATTGGATCCGGTGCCTGCCTCCATATTACGCTCCTTGGACCTCCCCCAGCTTTCTACCATCTGCACGTTGCTTAATCACTCTCTAAATTCTGCTACTGTCCCCAGCTGTTGGAAGCACTCTATGGTCACCCCACTCTTGAAACAATCCACTGCTGATCCCAATGTTTCCTCCAATTATCGTCCCATTTCTTTATTGCCTATTTTTTCTAAAGTCCTAGAAAGACACATTCACGTACACTTGTCTCAGTACGTTGCGCTTAACAACTTATTACACCCTTCTCAGTCCGGCTTCTGCCCGAGATTTCCCACCGAGACTACTCTCTTGGGCGTGACTGAAAATCTACGCTTGCTTCTGGATCGAGGGGAAACGGCTGCACTGATATTGCTCGATCTCAGTGCGGCATTTGATACCGTATCCCATAACCTCCTCATCAGAGCCCTTGCGCACATTGGCATTGGGGGTATAGCCTTGGATTGGCTCTCGTCCTTCTTGAAGGATCGGACTTTTCACATTTTTTCCCACTCACCCACCTCTAAAATGTATTCTTCCCCACATGGTGTACCCCAGGGTTCTATTCTGAGTCCACTTTTGTTCAATCTGTATGTTACCCCCTTGGCTCATATTGCTCAAAGATCTGGGCTGAATTTACTTACTTACGCCGACGATTCTCAAAATGTTTTTTCCCTATCCCATGCTGACCCTACTTTGCCATCCCATTTGCAAACAGGACTCAGCGACATAGCTTGCTGGATGAACAGCAACTTGCTTAAATTAAATGGCGGGAAAACTGAGGTCCTGGTATTGGATAACACACCAAATCTTTGGAGCCCGAGGCATTGGCCTTCTGCCATGGGTGCCCTGCCTGTTCCGTCCGAACGTGCGCGTAACCTCGGAGTGACCATCGACAAGGGGTTATCCATGAAGGACCAAGCCAACAAGGTAACAGCCACCTGCTTTACCATCCTGCGGTGGCTCAGAAAAATCTTTTGGCTACTTCCCTCGGACACCCGGAGATCTGTGGTGGAAGCCTTGGTGACCTCCAGACTGGACTATGGCAACGTGCTCTATCTGGGGTCCACCAAGGCGGTCACTCACCGCCTCCAATTGGACTAGAATGCCGCTGCTCGGCTCTTTTGCGGCTGTCAAAAAACGGACCATATTACGGAGCATCTGAGGGAACTCCATTGGCTCTGCATCAAAAGCCGTGTAAAGTTCAAAGCCCTCAGCTACATGCACAAGATTAAGGCGGGTGTAGCTCCCCTATACCTTCAGTCTCTTGTTAAGCCCTATATTCCTTCTCGTTCTCTCCGCTCTTCTTCTCAACACCTATTTTGTGTACCCAAGTTTAGGCTGTCCAGAATGGGTAGTAGTGCCTTTTCTACTCTAGGTCCCAAACTTTGGAACTCCCTCCCTCTGGCTATTCGTATGGAGGACAGCCATGCTTGCTTTCGAAGGGCAGTGAAGACCTGGCTCTTTAATCAGTAGTTTCCTTGTTTGGTGTCAGATTGCTTTTGGTCAATTAGCGCCGGGAAACCCTTAAGGGTAGCTGTCGCGCTTTATAAACTCAATAAATAAATAAATAAAGTAAGTAAATAAATGAACATAAGAAGAGGAAAATCTTTTCGTCTGTGCACAACCACCCAAGTGAAAGCATAATGACATAGATACAAAAAAATCCAACGTAAATTTCAAATAATGTGCTTCTGCTTTGATACATTCCTTTCTTTGGAAATTAACAGTCTTAGTCAAATTTCATATAATTAATTCTAATGAATATCACATTGTTAACATAAGGCTAAATTCAGTAAAGACATCAAAGAAATATCATCCAAACAAATCAATTTATTGTTTTTCCCTGGCTATAGTAACCCAATGAATGATAGAAACATTGTTATAGCATGATTAAATCATTCAACAATGATTGTAGTAATAAGGACATACTCTAATTGATATTAAAGCTCTGTGACCAAAATACAGGTACAATATAAATATTCAAACTATCTTGAGGGGATCACCCTTAATACAGTATACAATGTAATTTGCTGTACAGCTTTCATTTCAACTCAATTCCATAATGTTTATTTTTTCACTATGATCATTATAATGACAACAATAATTACAACTGCTTGGGCATCCGTGGTTGGTAAATCCATAATTGGTGATTTCAGATTCGATTCTAAATTTCATCCACACTTAATTGATTTCTAAAAACAATCATAGAGATATGGCCACTTGTTTATCCTATGTGGTGCAACCAACTACTAAACACTAAGAGCCTGTTTATGAGTTTTGCACTGTGGAATCAGACCGCCAAGCCAGAGCCCCACTCCCACACCGTCAAACTTGTCCTCAGACCTCCCGCCAGATTATGAGTTCAATTATGGTCTGGCGAGCGGTGCTTTGGCAATCCCACGGTGGTGCCTGTTAGAAAGGCACCACATTAGGAGCTTCAAAGCACGTTCTTTCGCAGCATGGACTAAGTCCATGCCATGCAGGAACTGGGGGGTGGATGCAGACAGGGGGGCACACCATGTACCGACTGCATGCATCCCCTGGCCTTAAAGGAGTTTTGTCACGCCACACTTTTCATGGTAGGCTCACTGCAATGAAAACCGTGACAGTGAGGAAACTCTTTATATGCTTGGCGGTGCCACAGCTGCAGTGCTAGCATATTGCAGCCTCAGACCGCCGCACCACAGCCAAGGGATCATAGACCCCCAGCGGTTGTGCCGGTCCAATGGCAGTCTGACTGCAAAATTTGTAATAGGGCGGTCGGACAACCAGTGCAGTGGTTGCTGCAACGCAATTGTGGGATTGGCAGTCCATCTGACTGCCAAACTCATAATCAGGCACTAAGGGGTCCATTAGGATGGCAGGCGGTGGCACTACTGCAGTGCAGGCGGGCGGAAAAATGCCTTTTCCTCCTCCGAGCAGCAGGAAACACGTCCGCCATATTAGTATTGCAAAACATAGGTCAAATCCCGTCCACTGTGGAGCAACGCCCACCGCCATCAAAGTGGGCCCACCACTGCGGCGGTGGGAGCCGATGGAGAATCTCTTCCGTGCGGAATGACGTCCGCCCCGCTCCACAAATTAGGATGGCCCAAACAGGCAGACGCACCGCAGCGGATTCACCGCCCAACCATAGACGGCAGATACTCCACAGCGGAGCGCGGAGCAGAGACCCGGTCCACACCACCCGGTCACGACGGCCATGGACCCAGCTCTACATGTGTATATGGTGCTGCACCTGCTACAGCACTATCATCTAATGGCCCGCCGCGGACGACGCTGCAGGTACGCAACTACACAAATACAACACACAACACATGACCTGACACATGGTCCAAATCCACAACAGACACCCTGCTGGGGGCAACAACACATCTACAAGGGCATCCATACATGACCCACCTGCCACCAAGTCACCCCACTGCATCCTGGACACACAAACTTGCAATAACGTCCTAGTCCCGGTCACGTCACCGCAGCGGTCAACACATGTGCACAATGCAGAAGGCTGGGCCAGTCCAAGGCATGGGCAGGGCACAAAGACCACAGGGACACACCACCCCCAACCACACATCAACACACCCCATGAGTTCACAGGCCAGGTGCCCATCCCATGCAACCCCATGCACAGCAACAAGCAACACGCACAGCAACAAGCAAGCTCAATCCACACCCTGCACCACACAACAAACAACTAGGGAGACAGCCACTGCAGAAGTGGCTGACAAGGAACACACAACACCAATGTCACACACACTGAAGGCTGCCAATGCTTTGCCAGTACATACACACAAACAAACACACACTGGGTGTAGCCACAAATATAACACACACTGAACAGATGTCTGCCCAAAAACAGCACACAAACACAAAACACTACAGAAACACACACAGAACCTTATCAGAAACAGACATACCCTGTCAGCCAAACTGTGGAAAGGCAATGTGAGCACAGACACAACAGGAGTGCACAACCTCATAAATCAGGAACAAAACACACAGAACATACCACAAATCACACGAGAAGTGCACCATCACAGAACTACACTGCCACATGAAACCAACCACAGATGCACATGAAATAAAAAATTAACAAACACCAGATGGCATCAGGGGAGGGCACATCAGGCAATGCCAAGGCCACATACTCACAGCACTATATGCACAACAAGCAGTGTGTGCATACCAAGCAGAACAGTCACACACAGACATGACTGACACAACATCAACACACACAACACAAATCAGCACAGCACAAACACAACAGCACACCCAGGAAGTGAAGCAATACCACAGCCAACACACATACAACAGATGCACCACTCTGGGATACAAGAGCAGAACCATCTTGAGCAGAGCACTTGGCAGCACACACAGCTGAAGTGCACATGAGCAATCCTGACTGATTAATAGCACAAGAACATCACACATAAACCATTGGGGCAATGTCCAGAGTGGAACATCACTCTTGGCCCAAGAACTGCACCACAAAGCACAGTGTCACAAATGAAGTGATGGGGAGGCACACACATATGTAAACCAAGGGGACAGCTGACATCAAAGCTAACTGATTGCATTTCAGTAGTAGACATGTAAGGAGTGTACCATACACAAATAGAGGAGGTGCAGACCCACAATGGGTAGGTATAAGTGAAACAGATAGGGGATGGCATTACACCACACACACACACCATGCCATACATGAGTATAAAAGGCACCATGTGCCTGCAATGCATGAGAAACACAACCACAATGGCAGTGTGGAGCAGCAGGGCTACACAGTCTACACAAATACACATGGATGATCAAACAAACACAACACTGATGTGCAAGTCACACACTTTGCACACTCATAAGTGACTAAACAACAAGGAGGAGTTAGACAGAACAGCATGGACACACCAACACACTGCACAACAGACAACTCACACATGTGCATACAAACATATCCACAGGGCAGAACAATCCAAACAATAGGCACACAACTCCTGGATGACACATGTGTGTCTTTCACAATCCAGGGGCACACACACATCCACACCCCTAAAAAGTAACACCCTTCACACTGCACACCTCTTGACTACCCAAGAGCACACATCTCATGTAGGCAATGGGACCAGGACTAAGGGCCAACACAAGATGACCATAGACATACACAGCTGGGCACACATAAAGGAAGAACACACATACATGATGCAGCCTGCATGCAAACCTGTGCACAACATCACACCCTGTGCTGGCAGTGTCCCCCAACCTGACATGTGAAGAATGTAGCCAACAATAGCAAACCACTAAAAGGAGAACTGCATGACAGGTAAAATAGCCATCACAGATAACACTAGTATCAGTGTCTGAATGGACTGAAGACCCTGTCACCCCTGTTCAAAATTGTGATGAGGACAAAGAACTTGGCAATGTTTAAGTGACACATAGAGCATGGGGCACAGGCAACCAAATGCACACACCAAAAGAACTTGAATCAGCAAGGACACTGACAAAACAGACAACAGGAGTAACTGTCTTTATTCACATATTGCATAGATGTGACAGTAGAACAACAGTAGACAAGAGCAAGTGACAAAATGCTGATCATATGAAGGATAATCTGCACAGGCAAACTCCAAACAGGAAGGCCAGTGTCCATGGCAGGGGGCACAGCAAGTACATGAGAGGCTGCACAGGGTAGAGTCCAACACGGCAGAGCAACAGGGCCAGTGTCCATGGCACAGGGTAGAGTCCAACACAGCAGAGCAACAGGGCCAGTGTCCATGGCACAGGGGAGAGTACAACACAGCAGAACAACAGAGACAGGGCCCATGGCAGGTGGCACAGCAAGTACATGAGAGGCTGCACAGGGGAGACTCCAACACAGCAGAGCAACAGGGCCAGTGTCCATGGCACAGGGGAGAGTACAACACAGCAGAGCAACAGTGCCAGTGTCCATGGCAGGTGGCACAGCAAGTACATGAGAGGCTGCACAGGGGAGACTCCAACATAGCAGAGCAACAGGGCTAGTGGGCATGGCAAAGTGCAGAGTCAGGACATGAGAAGCTGCACAGGCCAGGCCAGAACAGCAGTGAATGACAAGGCCAGTGTGCATGGCAAAGTGCAGAGTCAGGACATGTGAGGCTGCACAGGCAAGGCCAGACAGCAGTGAATGACAAGGCCAGTGGGCATGGCAAAGTGCAGAGTCAGGACATGAGAAAATGCACAGGCAAGGGCAGAACAGCAGTGAATGAAAAGGCCAGCGGGCATGGCAAAGTGCAGAGTCAGGACATGAGAAGCTGCACATGCAAGGGCAGAACAGAAGTGAATGACAAGGCCAGTGGGTATGGCAAAGTGCAGAGTCAGGACATAAGAAGCTGCACGGGCATGGGCAGAACAGCAGTGAATGACAAGGGCAGTGGGCATGGCAAAGTGCAGTGTCAGGACATGAGAAGTTGCACAATTCCAGGGCAGAACAGCAGTGAATGACAAGGCCAGTGGGCATGGCAAAGTGCAGAGTGAGTGCATGAGGAGCTGCACAGTGAGTGTGTTTGGCTGTACCCTTCCATGGCCAGCAACACACCCAGGTGGTAAACAACGGGCAGGAGTAGCACACCTGTATAAGAAACAGGTGTTTGACGGGGACTGCCACTCACTCTTGGCTGTCAGGCGGACGGAGTTGGCTGTGTGTCGGGGACAGCAGGACCACTTGACTGTGGAGAGAGAGGCCCATGTGATGCAGAGCTATCAGTGGCTTGGCAAGCTGGAGGGCTGTTTGGACCAGGTGATGCAGTGGCACGTGGAGGTGAAGTCATGCAGACCTGTTACACAGTGTGCGTGGGGGAAGTTTGAGGGGTGCCTTTCCACTTCTTGGGAATTCAAAATGCCTTCCCTGTACTGGGGTCAATGGGAACTGGTGATGACACAACAGGCACACACACCAACAGACCACTCATCAGGTACAGACAAATGCACTCCCTCTGGTGATATGCTGGATCCTGTGGAACACTTTGTCTGGCTACGCCTCTGGACCACCTTTCCCTGTTTGCCAGGTGTACCCCCTACAGTGCCCTCCTTTCCCTGTTTGCCAGGTGTCCCCCTTACAGTGCCCTCCTTTGCCTGTTTGCCAGGGGTAACCCCTACAGTGCCCTCCTTTGCCTGTTTGCTAGGGGTAGCCCCTACAGTGCCTTCCTTCCCCTGCTTCACTGGGCTTGGAATTGGAGTTGATGTTGCGGGAGAATGTGGCCCTGAGCCCTTTCTAGGTGTACCCTTGCCATACAACACCTCCTCAGCGGGCAAAGACACTGCACGCCTAGCTCTGCGTGAAGTTTTAGGGACAGGAGAGTCATTCGTTGGTGATGTGTCTGAGGCATGTGAGCCTGATGTCTGCTTCATTGCTTTTTTGGCCTTGCTCTTCCCTGACGGGCTATTGTCTTTGCATTCTGGGGTGGCTCTGCTCTTCTGTGGGGATGGTGTCTGTGGGCGGGCCTGCTTGGGTTATTTCTGCTGGGTGCTTCTTGTGCTGTATCATGACTGTGATGCATGGGAACCGTGGTCACTTTCATACGATGTGGCCACTGACTGGGGGGTGGACAAAGGCACTGGAGCAGGAATGGGAGTATGTGCCTGTTGAAGGGCAGACGTCACTGTGGATGACAAAGCCTGGACTGTACGGTGTACCCCACACACATCAGAGTGTATGCCCTCCATGTAGGCAACCTCTTGGCCTAATTCTTTGTCATGGTCACTGAAGGCATTGAGCAAGGCTGTCTGGCCCACACAAAGCTTGTGCAGGTGCTCTACAGACTCAGCACAGAGGGCAGCAGGGGGGACAGGTGCTAGCTCAGCGGTGCCAGGTGTGAATCTAACTCGTCCCCTCTTACTGACACGGACACAGGCAGCACCAGAGGAAGTGGATGGGAGGCTGGCCACTGGCCGCTGAGTGGTAGAAAATTATGCAGAGTCCCCATTCCCTATGCCTGCCAACATGGATGCATCACCGCTGGCATCAGATGATGTAGTACTTTGTGTCTCAGGCAGGGATTCCTCCTGCATACTCCGGTCCCCCTCCGATGCGCTGGTGAGCTCTGTGTCACTAGGCTCCTGTGCAACTGTAGTGCTACTCTCGCCATTACTGGTTTAAGGCTCCTGTTCCTCCTTGTCCACTGGTGATTCTGCAGGAGAGAGAGATGCAGGGTTGGGTTAGTGTCATCAGCAAGACAAAGCAATTCAATCAATGCAGTACAGGAGATGCCCAAATGAACATGGTGACCACCACACCCTGCAATCACATTGCAGCAACACACTACATAGACCACAACAGTGCCTGTAACCCTGAATATCTGCCATGACTGAGCCATGTTAAGGCCACACAGCACAACACCCTGCCCGTGGGTGGATGAAGTGTAGCAGACACACAACTTGCTCTGCCCACACCTAGGGACATGATGTGGGCACACCTCTTCTTACCACTGACAGACCTTGAGGGAACAGGAGGGGACAACACACACACCTATTAGGACATGACAGTCCACAATGGCAAGTAGCCCATACCAAAACACCATGTGGTACTCTGTGGCACATTGTTGTCAGATGTGTGGGCCTCAACGATCATGGTGTATGCAAAGTAGGCATACATGAAGTCACACTCAGAAAGTGGACACTGCTGTTCACCCCCTAATAGATTCCCCACACTATCCCAATGCTGAATGACCATGTAGATCTTAACACATTTGGCTATGGGAATGCACAGCAGGGAGGATCACTTTTGTAAGGCCAGTTTGGCCCAATGCATGACACTGGCTCCCATCCCAGCAGCCACTCACATGACACAGCACAGCACCACCCCACGAACATCACATGGGTTACCGCTGCCACAGGCCCTGTACACATGCATCCGCTCCTAGCCAAAGTCACCCTCCCCAAATACTCACCCCTGTTTTGCTGCCTATGCTCCTTCAGACGTGCATCCAGCTCAGGGTGAATCGCTGCCAAGATGTGGCCCATCAGTGGTGTCATGCTGCGCCGTGCCAAACACCCAGCGCGTGGTAGCAGCCCCAAGGTCATCTCTGCAATGCTCTTTGCCAGCCGGCTGATGTTGTCCCACCTCTTGTGGCAGTTGTGCATCGCCGGTTAGATAACCCCGGGCTCGCGCCTTTGCTGCAATGGCCCTCCACACGGCCTTACGATGGTGTACCTTGAGCTGCAGGCATGGGAGAAAAGAAGGGGAAATGATCAGTGACACAGTGTCATGTACCAACATCTATCAGTACAGTAGCAAGACACAGACTCATTACCAAATGTGCTCTCCCTCCATCCCAAACTGGGGTACACCTCACAAGGGCACTCTGCATGGGCTAAGCAGATGGGATTGCATGCATGTATGAGGGTGTACAGGGTCCCTGATAATCTCACACATATGCAGGATGACTGCACTGAACCCCCTCTGTGGCTTGTCCTATGCATGTCTGGTCACTACATACATCACATATCGACCTGTGCCTGTGCATAGAATCACTGTGTTCATGGCTGGGCAGCATTCAATGAGCATGTCCTGTGAACATATGTGTATGTGATGTGTGTGGCATTGGGGTACATGGACTCACCAACAAAATATCCATCTACACAAGTGTGGTTGTGTGCAATTATACATGGCTGAGATGGTGCATATTTCTATTTAAGTTTGAATGAACCAGAGTAAGGACACAGTAAGTGCAGTGATGTGATCTCGTCTTGGTGGGCGGGCACTGGGCATTGCATCTGGGGTCACACTGAGTCAGACAACAGGGGCACACAGAGATAATCAGCCGAGCAATTACTGTCCTGGCACCTGCATGTCCAACATCCTGTGGCTCTATATGGCTGACAATGTAACACACTACACTCAGACATACAACTGCAGGCAGGGAAAACCGTGACATTGGGACACACACACTTCTTCGCCCTGGAGTCAGCATGTTTGTCAGTGTATGACACAACCCCACACCCTCAGGCATATACTGCAGCAGTACAACTTCATGTCTGCCCCCGCTGTACACCTCCATTTACGATGAATTACCACAACATTGGGGGCACCATACAGCCTTGTGTACTGTGCGAGCACCTCGTCCACCAGGACCTCCAGCTCTTCGCTTGTGAATGGACTGGCGCAGATCTTTTCTGTCCTTGCCTTCCCTGTGGACAAGGAACACCTGTGGTGGAAATGGGTGGTGAGGGGTCCCAGGCAGCAGGCTCTGGAGACAGCAGCAGGAGAGGGCCTAGGCAGCAGGCTCTGGAGGAAGCAGCAGGAGAGGGTCCCAGGCAGCAGGCTCTGGAGGAAGCAGCAGGAGAGGGTCCCATGCAGCAGGCTCTGTGAGCAGTGGAAATGTGAGGCTCACTACCACAGATTTATAGCCCCCTGGGGTCGTTTCTTAGGTGCCAAGCTGCAACAATTAGTTGTCCAGGTCTGCCTCTTTCAAAAGCATCTAATTATCACCTCTGCGGTGGCGGAGCACGCCTTCCGCGATTTTCAAAACTGCTTCATGCCACTGCAATCATCGCTCCCACTGGCTGTAGGCAATGCCCCATGGCGGTGACACAACGCCAGGGCCAGGTGGTAGCTACCGCGAGTAGGGTGGCGGAGCATGCCCACCACCATCTTCCCATGTCTCCATGCCAATGACTACCACACTTGTGTCTGAGGTGGTGCTGGTGACACACTGCCAGGGCCAGGCGGTAGCTACTGCGAGTAGGGTCGCGGAGCATGCCTACCGCCATCTTCCCATGTCTCCAGGCCTATGACTACCGCACTTGTGTCTAGGGTGGTGCTGGTGACACACCGCCGGGGCCAGGCGTTAGCTACCATTCATAGGGTGGCGAAGCATGCCCACCGCCATTTGGGCTTAACTCCAAGCCAATGACTACGCACTTGGGTGAAGGGGTGTTGCTGGTGACACACTGCCGGGGCCAGGCGGTAGCTGCCGTGAGTAGGGTGGCGGAGCATGCCCACTGCCATCTTCCCATGTCTCCATGCCAATGACTACTGCACTTGTGTCTGTGGTGGTGCTGGTGACACACCGCCGGGGCCAGGCGGTAGCTACCGCGAATATGGTGGTGGAGCATACCCACCCATCTTTTCATATCTCCATGCCCATGACTACCGCACTTGTGTCTGGGGTGGTGCTGGTGACACACCGCCGGGGCCAGGTGGTAGCTATGCAAGTATGGTGGCGGAGCATGTCCACTGCCATTTGGGCATGTCTCCATGCCAATGACCACCGCACTTGGGTGAAGGGGTGGTGCTGGCAGCACTCGCAGGAGCCAGGCGGTAGATATCACGAGTAGGGTGGTGGAGCATGCCCACCGCCATTTGGGCAAGTCTCCATGGCAATGACTACCGCACTTGGGTGAAGGGGTGGTGCTGGTGACAAACTGCCGGGGCCAGGCAGTGGTTACCGCGAGTATGGTGGTGGAGCATACCCACACCCATCTTTTCATATCTCCATGCCCATGACTACCGCACTTAGGTGAAGGGGTGGTGCTGGTGACACACCGCTGGGGCCAGGCGGTAGCTACTGCGAGTAAGGTGGTAGAGTATGCCCACCACCATTTGGGCATGTCTCCATGCCAATGACTACTGCACTTGGGTGAAGGGGTGGTGCTGGTGACAAACTGCCGGGGCCAGACGGTACCTACCGCGAGTAGGGTGGCAGAGCATGCTCACCGCCATCTTTCCATGTCTCCATGCCAATGACTACCGCACTTGTGTTTGGGGTGGCGCTGGTGACACAATGCCGGGGCCAGGCGGTAGCTACCGCGAGCTGGGTGCCGGAGCATGCCCACCGCCATCTTCCCATGTCTCCATGCCAATGACTGCCACACTTGGGTGAAGGAGTGGTGCTGGACCTGTGACACACCGCCGGGGCTAGGCGGTAGCTACCGTGAGTATGGTGGCATAGCATGCCCACCGCCATCTTCCATTTCTCCATGCCAATGACTACCGCACTTGGGTGAAGGGGTGATGCTGGTGACACACCGCCGGGGTCAGGCAGTAGCTACTGTGAGTAGAGGTGGCGGAGCATTCCCACCGCCATCTTCCCATGTCTCCATGCCAATGACTATCGCACTTGGGTGTAGGGGGGGTGCTGGTGACACACCGCCGGGGACAGGCGGTAGCTACCGTGAGTAGGGTGGCAGAGCATGCGCACCGCCATCTTTCCATATCTCCATGCCAATGACTACCGCACTTGCGTCTGGGGTGGTGCTGGTGACACAATGCCGGGGCCAGGCGGTAGCTACCACGAGCTGGGTGGCGGAGCATGCCCACCGCCATCTTCCCATGTCTCCATGCCAATGACTACCACACTTGTGTCTGGGGTGGTGCTGGTGACACATTGCCGGGGCCAGGCGGTAGCTACCGCAAGTAGGGTGGCGGAACATCCCCACCACCATCTTGTTATGTTATGTTATGTTAAAAATTCTTATACCGCGCACGTTCACCGAAACGGTTTCTTGGTGCTCATAACAGATGCGACGGGCAAGAGCCAAAGTTTACTCAAATGCAGCTTTAAAGAGGAATGTCTTCAATGTCTTGCAAAAACATTCATAGGAAGGGCAGTGACGGAAGGAGGAGGGAAGGGAGTTCCAAAATGAGGGGGCTAAAAAAGAAAAACGGAGACCACCATGTTTTTTGCGATGGACTTGTGGGATGCACAGGAGATTATCAGTGGAAGAGCGTAAATTTCGTGTTGGTATGTAGCGCTTTAAATTGGAAGAAATAAAAGCAGGTGCAAGATTGTAAAGGGCTTTGAAAATAGTGCATCCGAGTTTAAAGGTGCAACGTTTGGCCACAGGAAGCCAGTGAAGGCTCCGTAATAGTGGCGAAACGTGCTGGTGCTTGGGCTGGTGGAAAACCAAGCGGGCTGCCTGATTTTGTATCAGTTGAAGCCTCTGGAGCTGGTAAGCGGGAATCCCCACGTATAAGATGTTAGCGAAGTCAACCCTGGAGATGACAAGAGCCAAGATGACTAAAATGAGTGCATCTCTGGTGAGAAATCTACAGATCTTGCGTATCCTGCGCAGATGGAAAAAGCAGGATGATGTAACCGCAGAGATCTGAGACTTCATGGATAAATCACCAGAGATGACTACTCCGAGGCTTTTCACAGAGTTGACAAGGCGGGGGGGGCGCCGAGTGAGTGGGGCCAAATGCTATCATTCCATGGATTGGCCGGCCCACCCACCAGCACAAGTTCCGTCTTAGTGGGATTTAGCTTGAGCTGGCTGTGAGCCATCCAGTCAGAGATGTCTAACATGGTGGTTTGAAAGTTGGTGAGGGAGGAGGAAGAGGTATCAATAGGAAAAATCAACTGCAAATCATCTGCATAGTTAAAAATTGTTGCAGAGGATTTGTGGAGGGAAACCATAAGGGGTTGCATATACAAATTAAAAAGAAGGGGGGATAACGCCGAGCCCTGGGGGACTCCACAGGAGAGAGAAGAAAGAGGAGCAGAAAAGGTGGAGAGATGAACTGCTTGGGAGCGCCTATCAAGGAAAGATCGGACCCATCAAGGGCAACGCCCTGAATGCCGGCGTTAGTGACACGGTCGATCAATATAGGGTGATCGACCTTGTCAAAAGCCGCCGTCAGATCTAGCAGGACGAGGGCTTGAGAGATGTTATTATCAGCCCCAGTTCTTAACGTGTCCATAACGGCAGCAATAACCACCTCAATGGAGTGAAGGGGGCGGAAGCCAGCCTGTTGAGGGTCCATAAAGGATGAACTCTCAATGAAGGCGCTCAAGCAGCGTGTCACATAGGTCTCCAAGATCTTTCCTAGGTAAGGGAGCAGGGAGATAGGCCTGTAATTACTCAGGACCGAAGGGTCTGCATTGGCTTTCTTTAGAATTGGTAGCACCACTGCCTGTTTAAAGGAGTCAGGGACTACTCCAGTGGCCAACGAGGTGTTAAGAAGTGACAAGGCAGGGTCAGGGCAGGCCAAGAAAATTTATTTGAGGATAAGGGGAGGGCAGCAATCATTAGGAGACCCGGAGCTAACTTTGTGCAGGAGTCTCTGGAACTCAGTGATGGAGATCGGGGGGAAAGCATCCAGATGCTGGGAGTTGTTGGGGGGTAATGAGAATGAGAGGGGCGAGGAGAGCGGAGAAATATTATTTTTAATGGTGGTGATTTTGTCCTGGAAATAAGTGTTTCATGCATCACATAGAGCCTGGGTGGGCACAGGGGGAAGAGTGACACGGTCAGGAAGGGAGAGCTCGTTGACGATCGAAAATATATCTTTTGCCTTAGAGGCAGACTCCATAATTTTACCGGAGAAATAGGTTGTTTTGGCCTCGAGAATAGAGGATTTATAGATTTTTAGATGGTTCATGAATTCAATTTTGAGAAGGGGATCATAGTTATGGCGCCATCAGCGTTCAGCCTGGCGAAGAGCCAGTTTGTCAAGTTTTAACTGATCAGTGAACCATCGCTGAGCGTCATGAGGGCGCATAGTTTTTATGGTTTTTAATGGAGCTACAGAATTGAAAGCCGACACCAGCCATTGTTCGAGGATGGAAGCTTGATGAGTGGCTGAGCCGGAGAGCAAAGGGGCTGAAGCTGCCAATAGGGAGTGTAGTTCAGATAGGTTAGCTTTCTTCCAATTACGAGCTAAGATGTTTGTTGTGAGGGGGTGACGGCGGGGAATGGATCGGTCAATGGAAAAGGAAATAAAATAATGGTCTGACCAGGAGCAGGGAGTCACCAAGGGGGGCGAGATGTCAAGGTTTTCCGTCCAAACCTGGTCCAATATGTGACCCTTGCAATGAGTAGGTGTTGAGATAAATTGCCGGCAATTCATGTTTGTAAGAAGTTCTGAAAATTCTTCGGAAAGTCGGCTTTCCCGAGGGTCGGAGGGCCAATAGTTAAAGTCACCTATGATGATGACTTTAGCGTTGTTAATGATTAATTGGGAAATAAGAGCCCCAGCTTGTTGTGGAAAGGAGGGCATATAGACAGGGGGTCTATACATAAGGACACAGGTAAGGGAGGACCTGGTGGAACTGAGTTTAATAACAAGAGATTGAGTATTGGGGATCGGAGTGCAGGCCAAGGTGGAGAAAATATGCTCTATGCGAATGATGGCTGCGACCCCACCACCAGCTTGTCCCCCTGGACGATTGGATTGAATAATGTAATAACCAGTGGGGGTGGTGGCGAGGATATCGGGAACGGAGTCCCGATGTCCCATGTCTCCATGCCAATGACTACTGCACTTGGGTGAAGGGGGGGTGCTGAACACACACCGCCGGGGCCAGGTAGTAGCTACCGCGATTTTGGGGCACATGCAATGGCAATGTCTATCGGGAACACTTCAACAGTACACAGTGGCACAATGGTGAAGGACACATCATCGTGCACACAATGCCATTATGAATGCCCGATGGAGCTACCTGGTTTAGCTATAGGGGAGATGGGCCGTGGACTCCCTCCTTGGTTGTCACCTACCCAGTCGGCCGTTGGAGCTACCTGATACCTATAGAGAAGATGGGTTTTGGGACTTCCCCTCGTCCGTCACCTACCCAGCCGGACTTTGGACAGACTTTCCTTTTGTCTCTCTGCCGTATCTCCCTACTATCCCTTTACCCTTACCCCCTTCCCCTCTACACTTCAATCATCTCGTCTTCTATGCGCTTGCATTTTTTTGTCTAGCATCTGATGTTAATTGGAACTGATGTAATCTTGCAATGTAACTTTTGTGGAACCTCATGTAAAACGCTCTGATACCTCCGGGTCTAGCCAGCACTATATAAAACTCCTGAATAAATAAATAAATAAATAAATAAATAAATAAAATTGAATTCACAGGCGCCATGTTGGGTATGTGTGACGTACATTGACGTACATTGGTCTGTAGTCGCTGCCATTTCAATTATGCATTTGATGGTTGATGATGCTTGACAGTGTTGAAGTGAACTCAACAATGTCTACACTAATCAATGTTTTGTGGGTCAGTGATGACCGTGGCTAGGCTTGTCTCACTGTATGATTTGGTTACTTACTTGTGCTTTTATATCTGCTCATACACACAATTGACAGTTTGTGGCCTACTGTGATCATTGTGTTGTGAATGTGTGCCAAGTTTACATGATGCATTGAGGTGTGACAGGTACAGCAGATGAGTATGAGACAGTCATGTTCATTTTACACACATTGGCTGGATGGTACGCTACAAGGCGTGCATATGTGAAATGTGGGGTTTAGTATGTGTGTATTCACATTGACCTATGTGTTGTTTGAGGCACTTGTGTATGGTAAAGAGAGAGGTGTGCCCTCTGTGTGGCTCAAACGCCCACCCTTGTAACCTGGTGTGTTACGCATTTCTCGGGGCAGTCTTTGTTTTTCCGTGACATCCTTAACAGGATGTGCTGTGGCCATCTCATGATGGTTGTCATTGACATGTGTCCATTTTCATCTCAACTAGGAGGAGGCCTAATCTCATTCATCACTTGACACTGCTGGAGGACATGGAGGATGTTGCGATCATTCGCAAATTCCACCTCGACAGACCCACCCTGAAGACCCTTTGTGATCTGTTGGAGCCCCACCTGCAGCCTCGTCACCACAACCCAACAGCTTTCACACCAATGTACAAAGTGATGGCAGCCCTCCTTTTTTTGCAACTGGTTCCTTCTAGGAGACCGTGGCCAACGTGGCAGGGATGTCTCAACCCATATTCAGCCTGGTGCTGAGGGATGTTCTTGCAGCCATGATGATTTATAAGGACAGATACATACATTTCCCCAGGGGAGCTGAATTGGCCGGTGTGAAGGGAGACTTCTATCTGCTTGGGAATATCCCCAATGTTGTTGGTGCCATCGATTGCACGCATGTCGGGCTGGTGCCACCACAGGCGAGTGAGCACATTTTTCACAATCGTAAACATAATCACTTGATCAATGTGCAGGTGGTGTGCCTGACAGACATGACCATATCGCATGTGTGTGCCAGATTACCCGGCTCGGCCTGTGCCTCGTATATCCTGAGGAACAGCATTGTGCCCCGGATGATGACAAATCTACTTCCTGAGCGTGCTTGGATTGTGGGTGAGTATGCCTAGTGATATGGCGTCCTGTGTGTGTGACCTGCTGCCCTCTGCCTGTGCAACATTGCAATGTGTGTTTGTCATTCCTAGGTGACTCTGCATATCCCAGCCGTCCATGGCTGCTGAGCCCACTACGTAATCCCAAGTCCCCGGCTCATATCATGTACAATGAGGCCCATGGCAGGACCCGTTGTGTCATTGAGCGGACTTTTGGCCTGCTTAAGTCAAGATTCCACTGCCGTGAAAAAACTGGAGATGCACAGTCATACTCATCTGGGATGGTCTGTAAGATCATTGCGGCATGGTGTATGCTCCACAACATGGCCATTCACAAGGGGATTCCCCTGCTCCTGGATGATAATGAAGACCCAAGGTCCCCGCCTGCACAAGGACCTGAGTACAGTGATGAAGACAGTGGAGAGGAGGAAGGAGTTGACATGCGTCAATAGCTCATCACCCGCTATTTCACTTGAAGGTGGGTGGCGAGGAACAACTTGAACATTGTCTGGTGTGATTGCTGTTGTCGTGAAGGGCTATGTGCGGATGGTACAGACAAGCACATGTAAAGTCACCTGTGTGTGGAAATGTGGCAGTGACATTTCATCTGTGAACGTATACGGGACTCAGTTTGGTGACACTTGTTGCACATTGTGTTGTCTGCCTGTTGACTTATGTAGATGGTTGGTGTACTGTAATTTATGTGTTGCCACACTCACACCAGTGTTCTGTTGTGTCTCCCTAGGTCCCTCGAAATTATCCAGGACTACATACTGTACATCTTTTGGATACATTATGGACATTTTGAACACTGTAAATATTGCACTAAAGACAAAGCTGAACCAATTGAAGCGTGTAAGGTATTTTATTTACAAAGTTGACACGTGAGGGGTGCGGGCAGATTTACATGAAGGTGGTGATGGAGCAGGGAGTTGACAGTCATGGTAAATGAGATGAACGAGTAGACACCACATCAATGTGGTGACCTAGTCCAACAGACAGGTGCCATTCACAAGACAGTGAGGGGAAGGACAGTCCAAACAGTCAATGCAGTGGGGAAGAGGGTTGCTATCAGGGCGGGCTCCGTGACTGGCGTTTGGCTGGTGCTTTGCCTCCAGAGACTCCCAGGCTCTTCTTTGGACGCCCCCTTGGTCGCTTGGCCAGGGGAGACCCTGCTGCATGGCCAGCGGCGCCTGAGGACTCACCCCTCTCTGTGGCCGCAGGGGAGGATGGTGCACTGTCATCCTGCAGCACAACAGAGGGGGGTGGAGGTGTTGTTTGAGACGCAGGCCTGTCCCTCAGTAATGCCACTTGCTGGCCCATGAGGTCCACCATTTGTCCAAGGCGGTGTCGATGGACCTCATCAGCAGGATGAACTTGCGTAATAGTTCTTCAGATGGGCCACTTTGTCCCTGGACCTGTTCGTAGGCCCCGATGACTCTGGTGAAGTGGTCCAGGGATGGTGTCCCAACCTCCTGAGGTCTGGGGGGGACCCTGGCACTCCCACCTGCCCTGTTGCAACGGACCTGTTGCCTCGCCACTGTGGGTCCACGCACACTCTCCCTCCCATCCACAGTTGTTGGTGTGGGCTGATCATCCGCTGGGACAGGGAGGGTGCTGCAGGTGGCACTGGTTGTGGTGGGGGCGGCGGTGGAGGCACAGGTCGTAACTGCAGGGGTCTGCTGTGCAGTTGTTGTTGCAGCAGACGTGGTGGTGGGGAGGATGGGGGCCTGGGACCTGTTGCTCCCTGGCACACCAGATGGGCCGGCCTGGAGCTCATCGTCCAGAGAATCCTGGGAGTCTACATCCGAGAGTCCATGTACCGGGGATAGAGATTGGCTCTGCTGGTCGTTGTTGTTGTCCTCAGCAGTGAGTTCTTGATCACCTGTGGATTGGATGGGGAATGGTCAGTGCTGTGCACTGTGCAAGAATTCTGTTAGCTGTGTGTCATCCACTGTCTGTACACTACACAATTAACTGATCTTCAATATTTTTTGTAAGTGCAATACTGTGCCTCATTACATGAAGAAGAGGTACATAAATTACTCGTACATGTCTGGTATCGATGCATTACATGCAATTGGTGCTGTGTGTAGTGATGCAGATCTCCCACCCACAAACAGCCAGCCCAGGGAAGATGGCTGCCTAACTGTAAGTTTGTTTGGCGAAGAATGCAATGGCTTCAAAGTGCTTGTGGGTGGGAGGGAGTGCTCCATGCTGTTGGGGTGTGGGACAGGGGGCATGGTGGGAGTAGGAGTGCAGGTCTTCCACCCACACACAGCCAGCCCAGGGAAGATGGCTACCTACCTGTAAGTTTGTTTGGTGTACTGCAATGGCTTCAAAGTGCTTGTGGGAGGGCGGGAGTGCTCCATCCTGCTGGGGTGTGGGACAGGGGGCATGGTGGGAGTAGGATTACAGGTCTCTCTCCCACATACAGGCCACCCAGGCAAGATATCTACCTACCTGTAAGGTGTGGGTGAACAATGCAATGGCTTCCAGGTGATCCCGTGTGGTGTGGGGGGAGTGCTCCATGCTGCTGGGGTGTGGGACAGGGGGCATGGTGGGAGTAGGAGTACAGGACTCCCTCCCATATACAAGCCTCCCAGGGAAGATGGCTACCTACCTACCTGTAAGTTTGTTTGGTGTACTGCAATGGCTTCAAGGTGCTTGTGGGAGGGAGGGAGTGCTCTATCCTGCTGGGGTGTGGGGCAGGGGCATGGTGGGAGTTGGAGTACAGTCCTCCCTCTCACATACAGGCCTCCCAAGCAAGATGGCTACCTACCTGTAAGGTGAGGGTAAACAATGCAATGGCTTCCAGGTGCTCCTGGGTGGTGTGGAGGGGGGCCTTGATGCTGCTGAAGTTGGGGATAGGGGGCATGGTGGGAGTAGTGGTGCAGGCCTCCCTCCCCCAATCACCCTCACTGTTTAAATAGCTACCTACCTGAAAGTTTTTTTGGTGAACAATGCAATGACTTCAAAGTGCTGTGGGAGGGAGGGAGGGAGTGTTCCATCCTGCCAGGGTGTGGGCAGGGGGCATGGTGAGAGTAGGAGTACAGGCCTCCCTCCCACATACAGGCCTCCCAAGCAAGATGGCTACCTACCTGTAAGTTTGTTTGGTGTACTGCAATGGCCTCAAAGTGCTTGTGGGAGGGCGGGAGTGCTCCATCCTGCTGGGGTGTGGGACAGGGGGCATGGTGGGAGTTGGAGTACAGGCCTCCCTCCTACATATAGGCCTCCCAAGCAAGACGGCTACCTACCTGTAAGGTGAGGGTGAACAATGCAATGGCTTCCCAGTGCTCCTGGGTGGTGTGGGGGGAGGCTCCCTGCTGCTGGGGTGTGGGACAGAGGGCATGGTGGGAGTAGGAATGCAGTCCTCCCTCCCACAATCACCCGCACTTTGAAAATGGCTGCCTACCTGTAAGTTTGTTTGGTGAACAATGCAATGGCTTCAAAGTGCTTGTGGGAGGGTGGGAGTGCTCCATCCTGCTGGGGTATGGGACAGGGGGCATGGTGGGAGTAGGAGTACAGCCTCCCTCCCACATACAGGCCTCCCAGGCAAGATGGCTACCTACCTGTAAGGTGAGGTTGAACAATGTAAATGTAAATGTAAATGTAAGGTGTTTTGTAGCGCGCTCAATTACTACCGGAGTATCCTGGCGCGAATGACCGCTGGGGAACCCGTCCTGGCTTTCCCTGTGAGATGGTCCCATGCTGGGCATCTCCAAGGTGAAGCCAGGCATCCCCGGCGTCTGTGGGGGGCCGTTGTAGCGATGAGGCAAGCTTAATGCCCAGAGTTACCGAGTGTGATCACTGCCCAAAGTGGGCACCGAGGCGAGAATTATCAGTCCGCTGACCCTGGTCCTCGACCCTGCCGCGTCGGGAATCGAACCCTGGTCCCGGGCCGTTCTCAGCCTCCGGGTCTGCCGCCTCTAACCAGTGAGCCACACCTCGCTACAATGCAATGGTTTCCTGGTGCTTCTGGGTGGTGTGGGGGGAGGGCCCCATCCTGCTGGGGTGTGGGACAGGGGGCATGGTGGGAGTAGTAGTGCAGGCTGTCTGTGCTTATGCTCCCATGGTTATATTGCTAGCTATGTTTAGGGTACATGGGAGTGGGTATCTTTTGGATCTGTGAGACAGGTTTTTGTGGGTATGTGGTGCAGATGGATGTGATTTGTCTGGTGTGGTGTGTGTTTTTAGATGTGCAAAACACTACATATCAATATCTTGGTTGACCTTTGTTGGTACTTACCAGCCTCCACTCCCCCTGATACTCCTGTGAGACTCTCAGGATGCAGTATGGCAAGCACCTTCTCCTACCATGGTGTAAATGTTTTCTGTGGGATCAGAGGGCCACTGCCAGTTTGGTTAGCCAGTTCCCAGTTCTTGCTCTTCCTCTCTTTGACAACCCTCTTGAGATCATGCCACCGCTTCATGATCTCCTTCTTGGATCGCGGGGTGGCCCCTACTGCATTGACCCTTTGTACTATCCTTTCCCACATTTGAGTCCTTGTGGCTAATGGTGTCTGTTGGACCAGGCTACCAAACAGTTGTGGTTCCACTCTGACTATCTCATTTACCATGACTGTCAACTCACTCTCTGTGAATTTGGGCATTTTCTGTGATGCCATGGTGTGTGGTGTTTGAAGTGTTTCTGGGTGCAGGGGTGTGGGTGGTGGGTGTGGTATTTTTGTGTGAGGCGTGTTATGTGCTGGGGGATTGTTGGTGCTGGTGTGATGGTGGTGGTGGTGGGTGTGCTGTGTTCTCTTGCCTCTCCTGTCAGATCTGGTGGATGCCCTTCTCTTCTGGAGTGTTGCAAAGGATTGTGGTCAATGAAGGGGCTGGTTTTATACACAGCTGTGTGGGTGTGTCCAAATGGGGTTTTTCTGTCAGGTGTGTTGTGGGGGTTGTCCTGAGAATTGTATGTTTCTGTTTGGCATATTTCATTTTCATTTGGATGTGTTTTGTGTATTTGGGGGGGCATGGCTACTTTGGTTTGTGCAATGTTTGGCAATGCTGCAGTGTTTTTGCATCGTCCGCCATGTTTTTCAAGTATCGTCCGCTGCGGTGGCTATGCTGAAGTTCTTCTGCTGTCTCTCACATTCACTCCTGTATGTGACTGTGGCAGTCGGAAACAGCGGATCGACCGCGGGACCATCGGGGATATACTAACTTCCTATGCGGAATCTCCGCTATGCTTGCGGCGGGTTGTAGCTTTTCCACTGAGTTTCCGACCGACGCAGTCGTTTTTTGGACGTTTTTGTTAGCCGGCTACCGCCGCAGTCGGTCTTTTTTGGTGGTTGTTCCTAATTTGACCGCCCGTATCTCCACGGTCGTGGTGGGCGGTTGTTTCCGTCTCCATGGCGGTCGGGGTGGTTGTCCGCCGGTCATCCTAATGGGGCCCTAAGTGTTAAGATAGAACCAAATATATACATTTCATCTACGACTGGTTTTGATCAGATTGGGGAGGCTGTTTGCTCAAAATCAATTAATTTCACAAATGTATAAGTAATTCATCATCCAGCAGCAATCCAGCAGCATAAAACGATGGGGGGACTTCCCCCCTCAGGCACTAACACCGAGTAGCTACCACTGGGTGACGGCGAGTATTCCCAGTTAGAAAGGGGGAGATTGCAAAGAAGCAGAATGCTACCTGCTGCCTCATGCTGCCCTGAGCCTCAGTGGGAATAGTTTTCCACTATCATGATGAACTGGTAACGCTCACCCTTTTATTGAACATTTTTGCAAGCTTGCACCTTGTGAAGCTTGTGAGTTTAAAAAAAATAGCAAACTGCGAGTTAGCTGCCTTTGCATGTTCACACACCCCCAATTAAATCAGAACTTTTCTCACATCTCATGTTTCTATTAAAGTCCCATAACTTGATGCATTTATGGTATAGGCTTTAAAAGTGCCATAGAGTGGATTAGATAAATTGGCGGCTTGCACCCGAAAGGTAGCCCCAGGTCATATTAAGATCTGGAAGTGCTCCTAGTGTTTGCATATTTACTGATCTGATGAAGAGGTATGTAATGTAGATTCTCAGTAGCAGGGATGGGGTGGAAAACAAAATCACCCCAGCCAAAACTGTTTAAACCAGCCCCACACTGCAGAAGTCTTAAATTAAAATGAGGGCCAGATTAACATTGTTAGGTCAAAAGCCTCCCTTCCTGCTCTCAAACAGGATCCTAGCATACAGCTTATTGGGCAAATGCCAGAGTACTAGAATGGCCAGTGTGCGATTGCTCAACACAAACAGCTATAAAGGTGGTAAGGCATGGTCATCAGAGAGGCTTATGTGCCATAGTCATCCGAAAAAGATTTACACAAAGTTGCAAAAATAGGGAAAGGGCAGAAATAGCATTTGATCTCATAGTGGGAAATCGTGCTTATTTTCTGTTTTTCTTCATTGTATTCTGAGCATGTACTGTGATGGTGAACAATTCTTCTTTCATGAGTATTCTCTAGAAGCAGAGACATTATATTTAGATTGGGTCATTGCAATTGTTTATAATCCCAGATCGGTGCCTGGTTTCATCACTGGCATCAGAAATGCCTAGTAAGGTGCAAAATGGTACACTTTGAAAATAATTTCCAATCCTGTTTCTATGTAGTGGTTATTATAAGTCACTGCAGACCTTTCCTAGCGCATCGGTTGCGCCTTTAGGAACACAATGGTTTTTATGATCATATTGATGACTTCAAGTGGGCAGAGCTGTGACGTCAGCTTCAAGGATCTCAACATTTTGCTCTGTGAGATTAAAAGGGGCAATTTCACCCTGAAGGCACTGGAGGTGTTACACTCTCTTTGCGTTAGTCGATGTGACACGCTTGAGCCAGAGACAGCTGCATACTTGAGCTTGGAGAATCATATAGAAGTTAAAGGCAGATTACCTGTTTGAATTTTAAAGTGATATTAACATTTTTGATTGTATTGTATTTTACTGCGTAGTAAATCCTACCTGCCCTTTACCCAAGCCTTGATGAAATAGGAAGCCTCGTCAAAAAATATGTTATTCACTTGCTGCTCGCGTCCAGAGTATTGTACTGCAAAGCGCAGTAGTCAGGTTAATTAACCTTGATTATAAAATCGACCGCCTGCAAGTAAAAATTGATCAACCAGGCTTTCTAATTTCAATTCGTCTTCTGTGCCCTAATTGGAGTGCTCCTCTGCCCTCGGTGACATGGCGCGCCACGCCTTTAAGTATGGCCGTCTCTCTGGCGGAGAGCATGAAGTAAGCGTTTCTCGTGCTCTGTCCTACCTATCCCCTCTTGCGCCGCCATTTTATAGCATCGTGCTTAAGTGATTCGGATCATTGATGCACGTACTTGGACCCCGTTCAACACTCCATTATTTATTGACCAGAGCAATCATATTGATTTCGTACCGCCAGAGGAATGCTGGAGATGTTAGTAAGTCATTCAGAGATAGCAGCGCAGAAACTTTTATGGGACGATGTCGCAATGCTTCTGTGCAGACAAGAAGTGACTCATCAAGAGTGTATATAAGTGCAAAAGTGCAAACCTGCACTGTGATAGGCATCGTGTGGCGCAAACAACTCTGCCAGCGCCATTGGTTGGATGCAGAGACGTCAATTAACTAAAATGCCAGGGGTAGGGAAAGTGACATCCCACATCTTTTGACCTTAATGATATCACAGGAAGTGATATCATTTGACCTAGGGCCCGCCTCTGTGAAGAACATGTTGTCACATGATCTCATCCTTGATTACACCATGATAATTGACATTGCTGAAGTTCCATAAAAACGTCATGATTAACGCCTAATCACTGCGGCAATTCATTAAGTGGGTGGGCCGCGCCGGCCAATGGACGCGTGCAGCAGTACGCGACGGCCGTTGGCCGACGGGCGCACTTAAAGGGTTAAGATAACACAATACAGATAAATGTCGGTTTTAGATACCACATCCCAGTTTTGCAAATAAGTCATGCAACGCCCAGTGCTTTAAATGGGCTGGTACTGTCTGGTACGGATTACCAGCACTTTTTTATTTTGAGAGGGAGAGTATCGGCACTTCTCAAGAGAAATGCTATACTTATAATTGGAGAGTGCCAGCACTTCTCAGAAACAAGCAGGTACTGTGCTACGGAGTAGCTGCACTTCCATTTTTCCATTTCAAGCACTGGCAACGCCACAGTGGAAAAAATGAAGTTGCTGCACTGTGTTGCGTGAACGGGAGACAGTAGATCATCTCCGTAAGGTCTAAAAGGGCTCTCATTAAAAATTCAAGCCCTTTCATGGGCTGCAGAGCAAGTAAAACCTCATGCTCCTCTGGAGTTGGCCCAATTTTTTTCAAAATTTGCTCTTGGTGCCCCTATATGTCAAGACTTACCTCAATTATGCCAAAGCAACGTTTTGCCAAGAGTTCCCCTCATATGCCTTGGATGGCCTGCATGTCAAAAAACGACATGTAATATGCATGTGCCAGAATTTATTTTGCTTTTAATACATCTGTATGCTATGGGTGACCTGTCTCTCCTACTCACTTTCATTCATACACACACACATGTTCAGTGTTCACACAAACAAACACACTTGTACATGCTTGCTCTCTCACACACACTCACACACAAACATGCACACACCATACATTTAAAAGTATTTGTCTACTTACCTTAGCTGCCAGCAAAAGTCTAATTTCAGCTACTGCTGGTCCATTTTTTATTACACTAATAAATAATAGTAAACTATTATTCACTATGGGTGCAATAAAAAACAAAATGAGCAGTGAAAAAGGAGAGCAGAGCCCCAAAGACCAAAACAGCCAAGCTGCCCCAATGCACTTGGCACTGATTTTGCCACCTGCGAGGACGGGGGTGCAAAAGCACTTTCACGGTTCACAAAGGGCAAGCCAGGGGGTCACAACTGTGTTCCCCTGGGACCCTTAAATGATGTCCATGGTAGGATGGCTGCACCACTCCAGTTTTTAAAAAAATAACATAAAAGACTCATGACTTTTCTACATTGTGTTCTTGGGTTCTAATTGGTGCTATTAGAGTGAAGTATGATTGGTAGTAGTATGTGTGTGATGTGTGCATAAAAAAAGAGCCCAAAGGGACTTTTGTTTTCAGTGTTTACTTTTGGTGTCCTATCCCTTTGGCGTTTTTGGACCCCTCTCTTATACTTTTTGCCACTCCAGTTTATCACATACATTTTTTCAAGTTCTGGAATTTTTACATAAAAATCATTGTTGTACAGTGTGTTTGTCTAATAAATGCAAGGAAGTAAAACAATATAATACACAGAGTGCATTAGGCTAGTAAACAAACGTTTAGGAGTGGAAACTGTGTCCATAATAACATGGAAGCAGGTGGAGGTATGTGATCACTATCCATGGGCTGTTGCATGCTTCTAACGATGTTCCCTTTCACAATGATCAGGGCTTTAGGTGTGCTGAGTTCCTCTGGTTCTCTGACCCAGTAGTAATTAAAAACAGACATTGAAACCAGTCCATATTGGGCCCTATAGTCACATCCGTATCTCAAGAACCGAAAACACGAATTGATTTCTGAACAATGAATGTAAAAAAGGTGAACGAAATCCATGTGTGTCATGGATTTAATTCCTGTTTGTAAATCACATTTGACTTAATCTTGCATTCCCTTGGAGTATGTGCTAATTCAAGATGTGTTTCTGTATTTTTTTCATATATTATATTACTCTTATATATCTTATATAGTGCATACTTTGAACTAAGTCTCCTCCAGGTTTTTATAATGATTCACACTTGAGAGCTCAGGAGTGGAGGCTGAAGGCAATGCAAGTTTTTCACAGCGCCTGTCAGAGGGTCAGAAAGGTGTTCAGAAAATATTATCATCTAATCCTTGGCCTCTCTGCAGAGCAGACAGAGCAGTGGTCATATTTTCCAATTGCAATTGTGATTCTGTGAAAACGTGTGAATGAATTAGATAATTGTCTTGTTTCGTTTCGATTTTCCTTATTTCGCTTAACGATAATAAAAGTAGCAAACAATATAAGAATATTTCACATTGCTTAAGAGCCAACACTATAATGATCTCAAATATCATGGTTGTCAAAATATTGAGAAAGCGAAAGTAAAAGAAAATGCAATGCTTACATGCAAGTTGGTGTATAGTATCCTCTGCTTGGGGTGATGAAGTGAAGAAGATGCAGGGACTTGCAATCAGGAGAGTGTGAAAAGAGGGTGCTGAAAAGGCAAAAGATGAGGTCTTAAATGTCGATGGAGGAGATGTGGAGAGAAAAAAGATGTAAATATCTTACATAGAAGGAAAAAACATGAGTGACTGAGACACTCTGAAAACCACTGCCCCTTCCACAGGCCTCAGTAATGTTTAATTTACAGTCTCATATTTTCGGAATGAAAAGAATTCAATATTTTTGCATGATGAGCCCCAAGTTCTTGGACTGACGCTGCTGGGTTTTCGACTCTGAAGGTGCACTGAGTTCTTCCAAACAAGCCGTGTGCCAGTGCTCTGACCTCTAAAAGTGTATGTCTAATTGGCACACCCACAATTAGAATAAGTTAACCTACTTTTAAGTCCCTAGTATATTGTCCCAAGGGTGTAAGTTGAAGTGCCCCTCGTGGAGTACAAAACGTATTGTGCCACCACAAGTGTGGCAAAGCATGCGTCCAATCCCACCATTTCTGGCTGGATGAGCAGTTTTTAAACTGCTAACTCGCCATTTAAAGCAGTTGCAAAGCCCAAACCTTTCTTTTTAATATTTATAAGTCACCCGTAAGGCAGGATACCGGAGCCATAAAATCAGAGTGCATTATATGAAAAAGATGGACAAGTGTCTATTAATTTTTTCATGTCATGGTATTTAAAACCAAGCACTGTCCTTTTTACTGTGGAAAGGCTACCAGCCTGATTGATAACTACAGAGTTACATGCTGACAACTCAGCAGTGCTATCTTCTGAATGGAACCACTAAATATGGCACTTCAAGGTACTTAACCTGACTTGATGCTCAAGTCAAATGTAATGTAACTTTTGCACAAATGACAAATCCAGTTTTCCACTGACCGTTTACAGTTGCACACATGCTGCTGTCCTTGAGATAGTCATCTGCCCTCCTGGGGGGGAGCTATGAATGACTCTCAGGAAGGAACACAAAGTGAATTCAATTGAAGAGGTGTGACCTCCTCCTGGCAGGATGCCCGAACAGGGTGTGAGTCCAAAAGGTGAACTTCAAAGAGGAAGCCGCCTTTGATGACAAAGAGATGAAAGCCATCAGTGAACCTGTTTTTCCGTGGGCATGTAGCCCCCAGGTAGCCACACCTCTAGGATGGGCTAGGAAGCTCCACAGTCCAAGAGAAAGGGTTTGCTATGTTGCCAGTGGGCGAAATGGTGCTTTCTGGGCAAGCTAGATGCCACTGGAAATCGTCACTAACTAGGAGGGTACCTGCTAGCATATGCGTTAGTGGTCACCACATCCCGAGGGCAAAAACTGGGCATAAAAGTGGCACCCCTGAAACCTAGAGCTCACATCACGTCTGAACTGAGGCAGGATCGAAAAAGGACTACCCTGCTGTTCCCTGGGATCAGCAATGAGAGGCTACACCAAAAACTAGACTGCACTTGTTCCTCCTTGGGCTAGCAAAGAGAGGACTATCGCTATGGTACCACGCTTGAGAAAAAGTCATCCATACTCTCCAGACAGAGAAGGTGACTCCAAGAGTTATTTGACTGACTCCCTAGTACAGCTACAGGGCCATTAAAGCTGACGAGGCCTAACATGGCATGTTGTTAGCCAATATCGCGTAATCGCCACTGACCATCTAGGTGCAGCCTCAGAGTCCTGAGTCTCAAAAATTGCACCTGAGTTTACTGGATACGGAAGAGTCATTGGAGTGTAGTTTGGGTGCCCAACAAGGAAGTTACTGCAAGTTAAAGGGAACCACTGGTATGGCTTTAACCAGAGACCAGTAGGCCAAGGCAACTGGTTTTATGCTGGTACACCAGGACGTTATGGGACATAAACCCCTGAGGCCAAATTCACCCTGCTGTGGTTGTGGTCCGAGGGGGGACCACAGGAAGCCCCTCGACATCAGCTCAGCATTCTTGAGCATCTTCAGCTTCCTGAATCCTTTGCATGAGGACCATTATATTTAATCCAATGGCAGCTTGCCCATAGAGCCTGGAACTGCACTAGAGACAGATTTTCATGTGAGGCAATTGCTCTGTTGGACCCTTCTGGTCCCTGTGACTGTATCCCTGCTAGAGTTGGTGGCCACAAGAGTGCCCTTATATCGGTTTCCTTTTTTTTATTTTTATTTTTTATTTATTTTATTGCAAGCAGGTCAGGATACAAACATATTTCCATATAACCACAAATAATATAGAGCTGGATTAGATACATCCCACTTTGTATGAACAGACAGTCAAGAGCAAAGAAGGAAAAAATAAATTACAACTGATATTAACAAGAGAGCATAAAGAAAAAAAGAAAAAATATTTGTTTTTACAAACACTTTAGATTGTCATAAAAAAAACGTACGTAAATAAATGATAAAAGATAAAAAGAGTACACCTATTCCAGTTCCCCCAGGATCCACCTCTGGACCGGCACCCAGATTTTCTCTCCTAAAGCTCTTTTTTTCTGCCCCTTTGTTTTATATATAGCATGTTCTAGGTTAAACATAGCTAGGAGGCGAGCCCTCCATGTGGGAAAAGATGGTGGTTCTGGACTAATCCATTCCTGAGTTATGCAGCCTCGGAAAATCGCCATTGAAATAAACAGCAGGTTTCTCTTCTCATCCGCCACTGTATCTCCAGATACCCCCATCAATACTAGCTCTGCTGGTATTTCTACTGGCGAGCTAAATAGTATAGATAAAAAGGATTGGATTGCCGACAATACCGAGATTAATTTAGAGCAAGAGAAGAACATGTGAGCTGCATCAGCTGCAGGTAGCCCACATCTACTGCATAGCTTACCAGGTGCCGTACCCCACTTAGAAATTTTTGCAGGGGAGTAGTAAAGATCACAGAGAGCCATATCGTGCTGTGTGCGACTTCTACCTGAGAGATAAATAGAATTAGCCAATTAGATTGACTCCTCAACCATGACCTTATCAGAATCAAGCTTCTCAACCCACCTCTCTTGAATATTCATTAGGGCCTAGATGTAGGTAATTCTCATTTACCGACTCTATAATACCGAATTTTACCGATTCGGTATCTTAGATTCGGTAAATGAGATGTAGTGAAAAATTCGGTATTTTTTACCGATTCTGTAGGATTCGGTAATTACCGAATCGGTATTTACTGATTCGGTAATTGCCATTGATTCCTATGGGCCTTGAGGCCCATAGGAATCCATGTCAATTACTGAATCGGTAAATAGCGATTCGGTAAAAATACCGAATTGTCAAGGGGAACAGGGTGTCACTATGACACCCTGTTGCACCCCTGATTTTGCCTTGTGTGCCATGTGACACACATACATGCCCTTAGGGCATGTATGTGTGCCACATGGTACAGGTGTACATGCACAGATGTGCATGTACACAGGAATTCGTTATTTACCATGCAATAGTATTACATGGTAAATAACGAATCGATAATGACCTGTGGCACTGTTTGAAGTGCCACCTACATCTGGATTTACAGATTCGGTAAATTTACCGATTCGGTATTTTACAGAATCGGTAAATTTACCGAATTGGTAAATATACCGATTCTGTAAATATAAGGCCACCTACATGTCAAATCCCAAATACCGGTCGGTAACAGCCGAAAACGGCCGTTACCGACCGGTATTTGGCGACCTACATCTGGGCCTAGGTCATCTGGGTACAGTGAAATTAAAAAATTGTAAAAAAAGCCAATCCTTTTTTTACTATAGAAGCTATCAATCAGGGGGATTTTACCGAACCCCGAGCGTTCCAAAGGTGTTAAAGTATTGATAAAACTATGCAACTGAAGATATTTAAAATAATCAATATTTGTAGGACTAAAGTTAAGACAGAGATCTGTAAAGGATATCATGGAATTGTTCTGCCATACATCACCAAGAGAAGTTATTCCAGCATTACGCCATCTAATCATTGTGTAATCGCTAAAGATGGGAGGAAAGATATGTTGGGATGTCAAAGGAGTATACCTCAAGATTCTTGGTATCCCTACATGGCGCTGAATTAAAATCCAGGCCCAGTATGCTGATTGCAGAATCTTAAGTTTTGTTTTTATGTAGTAACTAGGCTCTACATTTTTCATAAACAGGGACGGGCCTTGGTCCCTAGAGCAAACTCAAATATAGATAGAGAGTGGGATTCTAAGATTGGAGCTTTGGCACCTATTATTAAGGGAGTAATAAATTGTAGTACCGACGCAAAATAATAAAAAATGAAATGTGGAATACCCCCCCCCCCCCCTTAGCCTTTGGAAGAATCATTTTTTTATAAGCTCTACGGTGACGTTTATAGCCCCATAAGAATCTCCCAGACATCCTCTCTAATTCTTTAAAGAAGGTAAGAGGAAATTTGAGAGGGATGGTTCTAAATAAGTATAGTAGTTTTGGAAGTACTAACATCTTTAAGACGTTATTCCTCCCATACAAAGACAAGTGGAAATGGTCAATGCGCTCCAATGTGGAATTAGCCTTCTTAACTACTGGAGCAAAGTTTAATTCTGGGATAGCTGACACCGGAGTTGTAATCTTAGTTCCCAAGTAAGTTGCAACTGGTACTATGTTGAGATGTGCGGGTGGATTTTGTCCAAGGTATAATGTTTGTGTCTTTGAGACATTCAACTTGTAGCCTGAGAAGGCGCCAAACTGAGAAGCAGGCGCCTCAATCTTTGGAAGAGCCTTTACAATATCTGTAGTGACCACCACAACATCGTCCGCGTAGGCCAATGCTCTGTAGCTAGTACCCGCTATCTGTACTGGAATTATATCCGCCGCCTGGTTCAATTTATTCAAATAGAGATCAATGTAGATAGCGAAAAGAAGTAGGAAGGACAGCCTTGCCTTGTATCGCCAAAAATAGAGAATAGATAAGATTTATTTGATCTAAGTTTGATACTAAAGCATGGCGATTCATACAGGGCTTTCAAGGCAATAATCATGCGTGGACCAAACCCCTTCAAGGATAAAAGATCCCAGAGGTAGGGCCAGGCCACCCTATTGAATGCCTTCTCGGCATCCAACAGGGTGACCCCTATAGCTGTATTAGTCGCCTGTGCCCAGTCCATCAGAGCAATGACCCTCCGAACGTGGTTGGTAGTATCCCGCTTGGGAATAAACCTCTGCTGCCATCGTGAGACTATGCAAGATATTATCTCTGCCATTCTAGATGCTAGAATTTTCGAGAAGACCTTGCTATCGCCATTTATTAACGAAATCGGTCTATAATAGGCCATGTTTAGGGGAGATTTATCCTTTTTAAGAAACGCCATGATTATGGAATGTCTCCAGGAGACTGGCGCCGCCCCTTTCTGTGCTGCCAAAAAGGTAGCCATTAAATCCTGTTTCAATAGTGTTCTGAATATTCTAAAAAATTCGAGGGGAATACCATCAGGTCCCATGGCTTTGCCAGCCGGAAGAGACATCAGAGCCGTATCAATTTCCTCCCAGGTAATATCGGAGTCTAGAGTTTGTGCCTGAGGAATGGTTAATTTCAGGATGTTATCTGTAGTAATAAAAGTCCAGATTTACTCGCTATTGTACCCTATAAGATCCTGCTCATAGAGCTTGGAATAAAACTGCCTAAAAACCTCAAGAATTTCTTCCGGCTTATTATGAATCGGACCCTTATATCGGTTTCCAAGTTACATGTTTTTGCTAACACTAAACAGCAAGTCGCAGTAGATTACAATGATTTATTGTGCTAAGTGAAAAGCAGTGATTTATTGTTTCTATAAAATATCATATCTCCGGAACCCTCCGGTAGATTTTTGTAACTGAGTTGTCATTTTAAAGTAAAAATATGATCTATGTTAATAAGTTGGTGTCAGATTGTCATGTGTTGTGTTTTCTTTTTATTGAACTGTTTTGGTACTTCTAAATACTTTAAACTTGTACCTTTGATAAAGCCTGACCTCTCTGATCCACAGCTACACAGAACAGAGCTAAGAATTTGCAAACAAACCTGACTGGACCTGTTACAGACTTGTGTAGCCGCACAACCACACCGCATAATAAAGCATTTTGCTCACATTATTTATTTACAGCAAAATCATTGCTGTTACTCATTAATCTTAAACATCTAACAAGCGTTGACAAATGACTAGTGCTAAGTGTATGTCAGTTGTGCAATATATCTGGATGCAATAACAGAAAGCTCAGAGAGGCGCTAAATTACCAGTTGTGTGGCACACTATGGAAATCACAAAAATGAAGCTTAGGTTTTCAAGCCACGTCCTTAACTACATAGGCCACACCTCTTTTAGAGACCCCCAACATTTTTGCATCCCACTCAAAGCCATGCACAAGTTGGCACATTTTCTGGAATTACAATTGCTTTCCCTTTAAAAACAGTAATTCCAGTAATGTTAAGCAAATGCTCATATGCGCGAACATGAATGTTCAGGTAAAAGTCTGCAGTCCCTTGTAGGCCTCCTTCTGTGCGTTTACAACTGGTTGTAAGAGTATGCAGGAGGAATCCTATTTTCAAGAATAGGGATCTCACAGAATTCCTGTGAACTGACGTTTTGATCTGTGGTTGATACATTAATACATACAACACAAAGACCTGACAGGTCACATTGCAGCTATGTGCAACCTGGCAAATAATACATTTGGATTCATAGGGGCTTATTTACAAGCCACTTGCGCCTCCAGTGCGTCACTTTTAATATAAGAAAACTTGACGTACCGGGGGCGCAAAGGGTTTGTAAATAAGCCCCATATTTTTTACACGACGATTACACAACCCCATGCGAAAGCGTCTACTGGTCAGTCAGAATAGGCCAATTTTCCCTCCACACTCACTGATGTTCATTCACATGCGTATGTAAATGTAAACACCCTGTAAACTTGTTCTACGTGTGTCTTATGCACTTTCATGTCTCCAGCAATAGCTATTTCCATGCCTCATCTCCTTATCTTTATACTAATACCCACTGCAACTTTTTTTGTACCCCTATCTTCCTATCCACAGCACTTTTGTTAGAAAGGCCTTCCCTAAATTGACAAATAAAAAATACATATTATAAACTGGCCCCATGTCATGAGCGACACCATAAGCCAACCCTGACTTGGGGCCTCATTTATGAAAAGTGATGCATCGCTGCGTGAAAACAGCGATGCGTCACTTTTCACTGCGCACTCCTGATGCGTCATATTTAATGTATGATGCATTATGTCGCAAGGAGTTACAGATACGTCAGTATTTCTGACGTATCTGTAAGCGCAAAAGTGACGGAGTGACTGGAGTGTGTCACAAAAGTGACGCAACTCCAGCAATGCGTCCTTTCACATGGGGAAAGCCCCATGTGAAAGGGCTTGCTGGAGTGTGTCACAAAAGTGACGCAACTCCTGCAATGCGTCCTTTCACATGGGGAAAGCCCCATGTGAAAGGGCTTGCGTCAGTCTTACGACTGCTGTGAGGCAGGCGCATGATTTTGACGCAACAGCATCCTAAAAGTGACGCAGTGAAATCTCATAGATTTCACTGCGTCACTATTACGAGGCTTTTTGCGGGGGAACGCCCCCTCTGCATACATTATACCTGACGCAGGTATAATGTGGAGCAGGGGTTTAAAAAGTGACGCATCTACCTAGATGCGTCACTTTTTAAATATGGCGCAACAAGGCGCATTTTTTACACCGCTGGTGCGTCACAAAAAGTGACGCACCGGCGGCGCAAAACTGACGCAAGGCCTTCATAAATAAGGCCCTTGGTATCTATCGGAGGTTTGTAGTTTCGAAAAGTTTCTTTTATTCCCATGGACCAAAGGCGCACTGCCTCCCAGTAAAGCGCTGTTAACAAAACAAAAAAAAACTTGCTGAAAGTGAGCATCTTGACATGGAGTCAGAAATGAGCCATATTGTTATCTGAAATGAAGTCTTTATTTTATCGAAACTATCTCGCCAAGTATGTGCCAGCGCTCTACCTTAGGCAAGAAGAGAGCTTACAGGCACTAGCAACTACTCTAAGCAGCACGCACTCGGGAAGCATAAGGAAACCCAGGCAGCCGAATAGCACAGCTTTCAACGAGGATGTTAAAATCAATTGAAACAGTCGTAAGAAATACCCAAAAAGAATATGGTCGAATGCACCAGGGACAGATATGTACTGTTTGGACTCCTTTCAAAGTTTAGTACTCATATAACGTGACAGGTTAAAAAAGTCATTATTCTCACTGTTCCCTGCAGATATTTCAAGAACGATGAGCTACTGTATCCAGATAAACATTTCTTTCTTCAGGAAACTGGAAGGCTGAACTGCTGCAAGCTACCACTACTTTACTTATTTTAAAATCAACAAACATACTCTGACTGCAGCTAAAAGCTATTCTGTGAGCGCGTCTGTTCCATTTACCCTTTTCAGGTTCTCGACTAAGGTACATACCTCCCCGAGTCTTACTTCGGTAAATACTGATTCTTTTGGAAGACAGCCACATCATTCCAATATTTTACACCCACAATCAGTGCTTAGTGCATTCATTTTCAATACAGTGAAGAGTAGAATATCATGAAATGCATATATGAAAAAATAGCACATGCTCATGTTATTACACCCAATATATATTGTTTTTGTTCAAATGACATCTAAAATCAAATTTTTGCTCAAAGGAGTCTATACAGTTGCAGAGGAGCCTGTTTAAACCAAAAACAGGAAACTTACAGAAAGACCTGCTTTTAGCAGACCCCAGCTGCTGGCTGCAGGCAATAGACAAGGGGACAGCCATTTTGTGTACAGCACACTGCTCCAAGGCCATGAGGCACTTGTGCAGAAGCATCATTGACCACCTAATTATGACCCATACTCGTCTCAGGCAACAGATCGCTAAAATGGTCAATACTTGATCAGCATTCCCTTGTGATGTTGAAGATATTATGAAAGGGTTTAAGGACCTCACAAATAGGGTACAGGATCTCATTAGATGTCACTGCAGATAATTCCAGGTGATAAGAGGATGAAAAGCACCATAAATGTATCTGAAGTCATGGGTGCTAAAGGTGCTTACCATCTTGCAGTGATGAGGCACCAAGGAGCTCATGCAACTCATTACAAAATGGAAACATACTATGGACTGATATGCATCATGTGCGCATGACATAGTATCATATGGGGACCGCCAGGCTGTGACCTTCAAAGGGAGGATATTATCTGGGATATTATAAGCAAAAACGTGGTACAGAAGATCATGAGGGCAATTGGCACTGCAAAACTTGGCGTGTCACCATCGGACATATAGGTGTACCATCCTTGGACCATGACACCTGGGGAAAGAAAGAGTGGGAGTGGACATTGTGAATGCCCACAATACTGTCCATACTTAAAATGTCAGAGCAGGAAAAGGGAATTGTGTCAGGAACTCTTTTTATATTGATACTGAAAATATATTTCTACTTTGTGGGTATGTTTAGGAGGAGCTCTATTTAGACGTCATCCTGTACATGTTAGCAATTTGCAATTGTATCTTGACATCATATTTACTATATGCCTCAATAATATTAACATATGTGAACATATAACACATTAATGAAATGTATTTATGTTGTAATGTGATAGAGCGTGCAGGTCACCCAACTCGGTTTTACCATATTCACCTGGGCCCAAAAAACAACATATGATGAGTTTTAATCAGGTAACCTGTGCACTTACTCTAATCAGTGATTTCTAAATTTCATATAGGACCTATACCATTGACTTACCAATCCTTGTCATCGGTACCTAAAGTCCTAAGGGATCAAAAGGAGTTAGAATAATAGGTAGAATAATAACAGTTGCACTCATATAATAACCATAAACTCGGGAAAGGTTTAAACTCTTTATCTACATTTCTTAAAAGTCCTAATCCAAATATTAAACATCAGAAAACTTTCAATCAGGAAAAATAATGATTAGAATGAAAATATGCTGAGATTTTTATAAAGCAGTCTTTATGCATTTGACATCAGGGTGGGAAGAGAGAAGGAAACAATACTATGACATACCCACATAGAATATTTACCTAGAAAGGTATGAAGACCAACCGTGGTTCCCAGGTTAGTGGCAGTTGCCTGGTGCCATTGGGATACAGCGCGCATAAGGAGATACATAGCGGCAACTGTGCAGCACAATAGCTTATCTTAAACTCTGCTGATGCAATTTACTTTCTTTTATTTCTCTTTGCTTTTTAAAGTTTGAAACTGTGATACTTGCACCATCGCGGCGCTCTGCAGAGCAAAGGCAGGCGCTTAGCTTTTAAATTTATTACGTATTGCAGATTTGTCGCGCAGTGTGTCCTTACCGCTGGGTTGAGCACTTCCGCCCGGTCCATCGCGGCTCTCTTGCCGTTTGTGTGGAGGGTGGCTCTCACCGCGGCTACTCGTGCCGGTCCGGTGGAGAGCGGGCGCCATATTGGGAGGAGCCTGAAGGACATTGGGATCAGAGTCAGCGGTCCAGTTGCCCAAGGCTCCCTCCCATACAGCGATTGTGGTGTGCTGCTCCCGAGTGGTTCCCAGTTTATTGGCAGTTGCCTGGTGCCATTGGGATACAGCGCGCATAAGGAGATACATAGCGGCAACTGTGCGGCACAATAGCTTATCTTAAACTCTGCTGATTCAATTTACTTTCTTTTATTTATCTTTGCTTTTTAAAGTTTGAAACTGTGATACTTGCACCAACGCGGCACTCTGCAGAGCAAAGGCAGGCGCTTAGCTTTTAAATTTATTACGTATTGCTGATTTGTCGTGCAGTGTGTCCTTACCACTGGGTTGAGCCCTTCCGCCCCGGTCCATCGTGGCTCTCTTGCCGTTTGTGAGGAGGGTAGCTCTCTCACCGCGGCTACTCGTGCCGGTCCGGTGGAGAGCGGGCGCCATATTGGGAGGAGCCTGAAGGACACTGGGACCAGAGTCAGCGGTCCAGTTGCCCGAGGCTCACTCCTATAAAGCGCAATGTGTCTTCGGGAGGGCATCGGCCGAGCGCAGCGGGCGCGACGATGGCGCGCCGAAGGTGCGCCTAAGGTAAGCCCGTCAGCGCCCGTCCGGGACCCGGGGCCACAGACCCTGGACATAATTTCACTTACTCTACCTCGGATTTAGTCGCACTCAGACCTACTGGAAATGCGTGGCCACCATTATCTCCACACACACTAAAACGTCGCTTATGAACCCATTATGTATAGATTATGGTACACTTAATAAACTGACACCAGAGTTTTGTTGCATCTATCTTAATACTAGGTCGATGATTAAACACCAGGTAGACATTTTTGTTTTATTGAGCGATGAAAAAACAGATATGCTCTTTCGGACAGAAACTTGGTCTACTCTTGACTCATTACCAGACATACTTGCATCTCTTCCCTCTGACTACTATATTCTCTCAGCCAACCGTCCATCAGGGAAAACAGGGGGGGGGAGTAGCTGCTATTATTCGTAAAACTCATCAATTCAGAGAACTTTCACCTCTGTCTCTTCCAGACACAGAGAATATTGTTATCAAGTTAGATACTGACAGCGGGGCGCTAATACTGGTCTTATTATACCATCCTCCGCAGTATATGGCCACTTTTCCTTCTCTGTTAGCAGAAGAATTGGCTTCATGTGTTGTCAACTACTTCAAAATTCTTTAAATCGGGGATTTGAACTACTGGTTTGACAACGTAACATTAGACCCCCAAGCAGCAGAACTCAAGGACTTATTATTGGATATAAATTTGAAAACAGCACATACATTCGCCTACTCATCAGAAAGGCCATAGTCTGGATCAAATCTGGTCATACAATTTGCCTTTACCTCCACCCTCTATACATCCTTGCAGTTGGTCAGACCATTTTTTCATACATTTTTCATTCACTATTAAGGGGACTGTCAAATCTGGACCACAAGCAGGTAGAGAAATTCGGAAGTGGAAGTCTCTAGACTTACCCGCATTTTTAAATACTCTGGCTACCACCCTTCCCCCTCAATGTGAGGATATAGAATCCTGTGAAAAGGAACTTTCACAATGGCTGTGCCAAGCTGTAAATCTCTATGCTCCCTTGGTAAGCTTTCCCAGATTGCGAGGGAAGGATGCCCATAAATGGTTTACTCCAGAATTGAAGAATTTAAAACTTAAGATTAGACAAAAAGAAAGGAAGTGGAGAGCAAACTATTTATCACAGGACAAAGAGATTTATTGCTCAGCTAGGACAATATATCAAAAAATTATTTTACCACACAAGACTGACTACTTTTCTGCAAAGATCATGAACTCCTTGAATAAATCAAAGGAGATATTTGAAATTGTAAATGATCTTAGCAATGATGATAGGACAGCCCCCCCTATAATCCCTAGCCAAAAATTATGTGATTCTTTGAATGACTTTTTTAGGGAAAAAATCATCACCATTAAACAGAATATAATCAGTTCCCCTACTTCAACTCCACTAAATGATATATTCTGTAATTACTGTACACTGGATACCTTCTCTCCCTTTGAGCCTGAAACTTTTTCTGAACTCCTTGTACGTGTTAAATCTGGATCGCCTGATGATATTTGCCCCCCCCATATTTTTAAAGAAATAGGACTTGCTCTTCCTCAAAGTATTCTCTCTTTATTAAACAAATCACTTGCACAGGGTAAGGTACCCAGCAGGTTTAAGCATGCCCTGCTGATCCCTTTAACAAAAAATCTGGCATTGACCCATATGACCTTACGAATTACAGGCTGATCTCCCTTTTACCCTACCTATCAAAAATTCTGGAAGCCCAAGTTTCTAACTGTCTCTCGAATTTTATTGAATTAACTGAATATTTAGAACTGAATCAGGCAGGCTTTCGTCCATGCCACTCTACCGAGACAGTGATACTTGCGGTCCAGAATACCCTGAGATCTAATGCAGACAGAGACGCTCATCAGGCATTGGTGCTCCTTGATTTGTCGGCTGCGTTCAACACGGTTGACTATTCTATTCTTGTCAACCGTGTCGAGCAGGCCAGCCTCAGGGGCCCTGCTTTGAGCTGGCTGAAGTCCTTCATCTCTGAGCGTACTCTGTCTGTTAGATTGGGGACATTTACAGCCCCAAAAACGGTCTCTACCTGTGGTGTCCCCCAGGGATCATCCCTGTCGCCATTGCTTTTTAACTTATATTTACGTCCTTTATTGTATTCTTTGAAAAATCATAAAGTCACAATTTTTAACTATGCAGACGACTTGCAACTTGTTTTCTCTCTGGACTCCCCTGATGCTGTGGTGGAATTTCAGGAAACCATGTCCCATATCCAGAGATGGATGAATTTGAATCACCTCAAACTTAACCCGGGCAAGACAGGACTTATCTTGCCCGGGAAAAGTGAAATTAGTTGGGGTCCCCACTTCTGGCCATCGGACATGGGAATTCCACCCACTAAATCCCACACAGTTAAGAGCTTAGGGGTGACCCTCAGTGAGGATCTTTCGCTAAAAAGTCATATAGGGATGGTAGTTTCATCCAGTTTCTTTCAACTGAGAAAGATAAAGAAAATTTTGCATCTCTTAACTTAATCGGCTCTGATTCAGGTAATTATCGCGTTAGTGCTATCTCGGCTTGATTTTTCAAACAGCCTGTATCTTGGTCTTCCAATAGGTCAGTTGAAGAGACTACAATATGTTCAGAACCAGGCAGCCAGGCTCATTTGTAAGCAACCTAAATGGCAATCCATCAGACCAGGACTAGAAAAACTTCACTGGCTGCCAGTAGCTCAGAGAGCTACATTCAAAGCTGGTTGTATCCTTTTTAAAGCTTTGCAGAGCAAGGGACCCAAATTCATAAGGAATTTGGTTGGCAAATATATCCCTTCACGGAATCTTCGCTCGGCCCATCAAGAATTGTTAAATAGTTCCTCTATACAAGAAAAAACGTCAGGGCGGCAGTAGTTTCCATTTTCTTGCTGCCTCCTTATGGAATTCCTTACCAATGTCGCCAAGACAGTGCGACGATCTTCTTTCCTTTAGACAGGCCTTCAAAACTTGGCTTTTTAGACAGGCTTATTTTTAACATAAATTGATATGAAATATACCTTTGTCCTATGTACCTAAGTGTTGTGCCGTGTTCTCAAAAAATTTCAATAGCGCCATGAAGCCTACGGGCGTACGTGCGCTGTACAAATAAAAATTTAACATAACCCTGGCCACAGATCAGTCAAAGGATAGAACCCAAAGTGCAAGTGCCAGCGAGCCAACAGGTGCCGAGTAGAAATCAGCACAGCCAAATTTGGATCAGGACAGGACCACCACAAAAGAATTCACTGCTTATGGATTGGGAATCTTTGCCTCGCTTGACTGGCGGGACTCTCACTAGGTTCAAGTATTATCTGCTTCAGGCTGGTGGGCAACTATACCATAGGATTTTAATGCATCTAATCCAAAGTTTGATTTAGTAACTAGGATGGGCAGATGGAAAAAAGAGCTATCCTTTTGGTACTGGGCCCTGATTGAGGCAGAGGGAGTGACAGAACCTGAACTCCAAAGATTGTGGGGTAGCGTCGTGGGTCTAAATCCCAACAACCTAAAGGACCTTTGGGTGGACTCCTTCACTATGCTGAAGGCAGTGGTCAAGTCAGCTCCCCTCAAAAGAAATCATCTTTTTACTATGTATAGAGTATATGTATCACCTAAAAAACTAGTAAAAATTACGGGTCTAGAACATTACTGCCCAAGGTGTAAACATCTGGCTGCTGATGACCTTCACATGTTTGTAGAATGCCCAATGTTAATAAAATATTGGACTAAAATACAGGATTTTCTGGCTGAGGTACTACATATACAACTGGTGGTCACCCCGGGGATGATTCTGTTTGGTTTAGCCACAGACCATCATCCCAACAATATGGCGTCCAAATTTATTTTCTATGTTATCATCATGGCAAGGCGAGAAATATGCAGGGCCTGGAAAGATGAGAATGCCCCCACATTTTCAGAGTCCCTGAAACATATCATCTTCACAAGCGAGTCCGATATAGCTTGTGATAGTACAAGCTATAGTAAGGTCTGGGTGGCCCTTTTGGCATGGTGGAACAGATGACGGTATTCCAATGATTTCACCTGGGCACTGTTGGTTCTTTGCCTCCAAACCATCACAGGGTCATCAGGATAGAGTGAAATGGAGTGGAATAAGAAAACAGTTGCTGCTAGAAAGGCTTACCCCTTCTCTCTCTCCTCGGGTCTCAAACAACGGAGCCGGAACATCTTGAGTAGGGGAGAGAGGTTGGGGTTTTCCATCTAGAACGCCCACATTGGTATATGAGGAACACAAACAAAAAAAAAGGACAGGACCACCACAGGCTAAGACCAGCACCCACAGTTAAAGTTGCTACGCCAGCGCTACAACCCTCTCTGCAGCTAACAACCTAACCCCGATTGGGTTATCACATCTCCCGTCAGAGTGCTCCGCCAGCACCCTTGTTCCCGAACCCGGATTGGGTTATCGAATCTTCTGACAGAGTGCTCCGCCAGCACCTCTGCTCTTAATCGCCTATTGAGTGCGTTGGGTCAGTGACAGTTCAGCTATTCTGACAAGTCGGACAAATTAACTAGCTAAGCCTACCCTAGTTATACTATTTTCCAGGTCAATTTACCACCCCCCAATGTTGCAAGTGTAAGGATCCCCAATTTTGATTGGGCAAAAGGATGAGGAGAGGTCATCACACCATACCAAAATGAAACTTTTACGATGAATATTAATATTTGCGTTCCCGCCCATCACTTATATTTCCCATGTTTGTTGATTCCACCCAGCAATGAATGTTCCAATATTGGTTACATTTTAGTCCATTCGAGAGTTTACTTCCTCCGTAGGGGTCAAGAGGTAAGATTCCCACAAGCATCTTCTAGCAAGCTGGCTCTTTGGCAGCATTTCAAAGGTCATTCTGCTTCATGGACTTTGTGATTTATGCACAGTCGCACTTTCTCCAAGATGGAGTTCAGCAATAGGCATCAGGCACAATTTTGATTTACATTAGGAATAGAAAAAAACAGTTTCAGAACACCGAATAAATGAATGCACTGTATACCACTTATCTCTATTCTATTCCCATTACTTTTTTTAACTATTGCGTTATAAATTATGCAGAAAAAACAGCTTGGCAAAAGCAGCAGTGCAAGCTTCTTGCATGTCAGGACATAGAGCAGCCATCTTAGTTCTAGTGCGCAGAAGCAAAAGATTCCCTCCAAAGCAGAAAGTACGTCATGTCACATGAGTGTGACAGACGCATGCGCAATAAGAAAACCCGCGTAGCAGCGGCCGTTTTAGTGCAAGCGGATTATTATTAGTGAAAGCACATATGCAAGCTTCACCTAAATGTCATGTAATGCAATATTAATAGGACAAAACTAGTTGATTAGTACATTACAGGTTATTAGAGAGGGTTGATTACAAGCAAGTTGCTTTACATACGCAACCTTGCTCCATCAATCCCCTCTTTAATGACATTTTATATCATCACCAATTAATGAAACAGATGCCAACTTTTCATATTTCATCCAGCTCAATTTCTTCAAACTTTCTTCTAGGATTTTTCTCCTTATTTAAATGAAAGGTTTTCATTTCCTTATATATTTTCCCATTTAATTCTTCGAGTTCCATTTCATTGCAGTTTCTTTTCTTTCCTCTTTCATTTACTGTATATCTTTTTCTGTGTTTACGACATTTGCAACAACTCATTATCCGTAAAATTAGTAGGCCTATTCCCACCATTGGCATCAGTATTCTAGCTACAAAACTTTAGAAAACCAAAAACCTATAGAGGAGAGACCATCGGTAAGTCTCTCCCATGCACTATCAACCTCCAGTGGTTTAAGCTTTTTTCCAAATTATTAATATTTCTTACAAACCTTGTAATTTCGGCACTTTTGTCAGGTATGTAAGTGCAACAATGCTGCGCTTTCAACATTCTACAAACTCCGCCCTCTTTTGCTAATAATGTATCAAGAGCAAGTCGATTTTGTAAAACCATTGATCTGATTACACCCAATTCGGTAGTAACCATTAAGAACCCTCCAGCAGTATCAGTCGATAAATGATCCACTACTGTTGAGAATTTGCAAATTCTTTGCGTATTCAGAGCCACTCCCACTATAGGTATCAATGCACTAAATATATCACCTACTATTTCTCAAAAACTAGCTCTTTTGCTACGTATTAATCCATTAGTTTCTTCATTGTTTCCAGTGATTTTGTTTACATGATATATCTTTGGGAATACTATTCCAAAATAACAGCTCCCATACCAATGATCTGGTAGTTTGTAATAAGCCTTGTTTCCACATATAAAGTAAATTCCAGGAAACACAGGTTCAGTTCCATCTTTAAAGCCCGAACCCCCAATTACCTTGTAATTGTGTTCACATTAACTGGAACCAATGAAAATATTGTTATAATAACTTGTTCTTTCCCTGTGGAGACAGAGTTTCCCTTTCTTTTCGAAATCCAGCAACATAGCAGCATGAGTCTTGCCATTTGGGGGGAACCCTATATTTTCAGCCCATTTAGGAATTTTATGATTCTTATCATTTGCCTTTCTTTGGAAATTCTCTCTCCTTTTCTCAACCATATTCAAAAATATTTTCTCCTTTTCACGTAATATGCATGTTAAATAATTCTTGTGTGCTTCAGCTATATCTATTGTACCTATAGTTAGAAAGTGTTCACCCATATAACGTGTTACATCACTCTTAGTATGTACAGGATTCAGGTTACTATGTATCGGAAGCTCAGAAAATATTACATCTGTATTAGAATAATAATACTGTAAAGGTCCTTTCTTATAGAATAAACTAGCTAAAATACTACATGAAATACCATATGTTAGCGGTAAATGGTGGTAAGTCACACCTTCGGCTACCGAAGTAGGTAACTTCATACAAACATAGCAATCTTCTATTTCCATAGCTTTTACATAGTGTACTAATAGGTTTGCAAATACATTTAAGTGAGTTCTGTTTTTAATTCCAGTATAATATAGTCCTTCCTCATCCGATGCTGCTAAATCTAACTTCTGTTCCTTAATGCTAAGTGCTTTCTCTTGTGTATCTATTCTTCTAGGTGTATCTATCAATTGTAGATCATTAGTATTATTCTTCATGTCTCTACTCATTATGTAAGGAATAGCTAATGCCAGTCCTAACCATACTATGAGTACTATTACTATACTACATGTGTAAATTCTACGGCATGTCTTTAGACAGTTTATTTTCCGTCTTCCATTAACAGTATGGTCAGCCATTTCTGACCAAGGAGACCTAACCCCTCTTTGTAGCTTTTACACAGTCTTTTAACCTGTGAAATTTTCAAGTGGGTCTCACTTCTCCGTCAGTCTGATCAGAAATTAACTCGTCATCACTTTCATCACTTATTTCTAAGTTCTCGAAATCTTCAAGGATGACGTAAGTCCATTCAGGGCCTTTGAATTTGTTATTTAGTCTTTTCAGTCGTGGACTTCTCCTTCTTAGATGTACTGAAGATTGTTCAGCTTGACTTGTTATTTCATTTACTTGTTCTGGTTCATCATTTATTGTTCTTAGATTAAATCTCAGTCTTTTGACAAACTTAGGCCACTTGTCTCCTTTTAGCTGGCACTGTGCTCTGGCCTTCTTCCAATAATCTCTTATTTTCATTTAGTTGTGGCACATCTACTTCATTGTTATCTTTCGTATCCCTCTCTGTCGGACTTGGTCCAGGTCTTAATTCAGTTTCTTTTGCCTGGTCACTAGTCTGTCCTTGTTCGGGTGTTTGCTGAATTTGACTTTGATTTGATTCACCTTCGTCCTCCTGAACACATTTTTCTATTTCTATCTGATCCTGCTCAAGCTCTTCGAACCCTTGATTTTCTTCTGCCTGAGCTTCCGCCCTAATCTCTATCTGTCCCTCTTCAGACTCTAGGGTTCTTGGTGAAGTGTTGATTGTCTGGGTAACTTTATCTTTCCCTTGCTGGTCCTCCTCAGAATTACTGTTAGCTTTGATTTCTGTAATCTGAGTAGGTCCTTCTAGACCTATCTCATCCTCACTATCACTCTGACTATCTAGATAAGTTCGACTTCTGGCTCTCAAAAATTCTACAGGTATCTCAACTACTGGAATCCAATCATCTTGACTGGTGCTTGGTTGTTCCTCTTCAGCTACTTCAGGATCAATATTTTGAGACCCCTTCAGCTGCACAACTTTCAGCTTCAGTTTCATCAGGTTCAGTCACTCTTTTTGTGTGACTAGCATGGATCCAGTGTGGAACTCCTTCGCACTTTACAGCTGTGGTGGTAACCAAAATTACTTGACATGGTTTTCGCCACCTTGGTGCAAGGCAAGATTTTCGAGTATGTTTCTTTAACACTACCCAATCACCTGAGTTCAGGTCATGTGCTGAGTTGCTTCTCTGGTAACAGCGTCTTCCCCAACCAGGTCAGAGATAGAATGCACTTGGTCAGCCAGTTTTTTGCAGTACTCCAGTACAAAATCATCAGATATATTTATCAGCTTGTGTCCTGGTACCCATGCTTGCCTCATAGCCCTTCCCATTAGTATTTCATGAGGACTCAAGCCTGTGTTCCGGTCTGGAATACTTCTGAGTCCCATCAGAACAAGAGGTAAGCATCTGGCCACTCTAATCGGGTAGATTCATACATCTTTCCCAATCTCGACTTGATTGTGCCATTCAGTTGTTCTACCAATCCAGAAGCCTCTGGGTGGTATGCACAGTGCAGCTTTAGCTTAACGTTGAATGCTTCACAGATTAGGCCAATTATTTCATTATTAAAATGACAGCCTCGGTCTGATTCAATTGTTACTGGAAAACCGAACCTAGGTATGAGTTCTATGAGTAAGAGTTTGTCTACAGTGATGCTATCATTCCTAAGTGTGGGGTAAGCTTCTACCCATTTTGAAAATAGGCAGACAATGACAAGAATGTATTTTATTCCTCGACAAGGGGGTACCTGAATGAAATCAATCTGTAATCGTATGAAGGGACCTTCTGCCTTCCCAATCTTTCCTGGTAACACTACCGTTTTCTTTCAAGGATTCATTTGTTGGCAGACTAGACACCTCTGGCAAAGACTCTCTGCTACATTCCTGAACCTCGCATTGAACCAACTCTGTCTGACGACCTAATCATGGCATCCCGCCCTAGATGGGAATCTCCATGGAACATCCTAGCCATAGGAGCAAGCATACAGTCTGGCAACACAGGCCTACCATCAAGGTAAACAATGACACCATCTTTAACCCTTCTCTGACAACCTATTTTCCTCCACTCTTCCTTTTCTTTCAGTTCTGCTTAATTTTGCAAATCTCTAACTTCCTCCCACGTTCTCACACCTTCAAGCAACATAAGTTGGCAGCTGTTTCCACCCACTTCAATTTTCTTTTTACAGACATTTTAAATTTTGCACAATGTTGGGCTAACTGGTCAGCATATCGGTTACCAGCTGTCACTTTGCCATTTCCAGATTGGTGAGCAGCACACTTGACCACAGCCACTTCTTTTGGCAATTGAATTGCTTCCTGCAAATCTTTTACATAATGAACATTTTTAATAGGAGTACCTGAAGAAGTCAGAATCTCCCTTTGCATCGATAATTGGCCAAAGTCTTGCACAACCCCGTAACCATACTGGCTATCCATGTAAATGGTTACTTTCCAATTTTTCCCAAATCTGCAGGCTTTTGTCAATGCAACCAATTCAGCTGCTTGTGCAGACTTGACTCCAGGTAAATAGGAGGCTTCAACTGGACCCCCCAATGTGCACACTGCATAGGCAGCACTCAAACCTCCTTCCTCATGTCTCATGCATGAGCCATCTACAAATAGCTCACATTCAGAATTTATTAATAGCTCTTCTCTTATGTCTGGACGTGGCTTTGTACTGTATTCAGTCAGGTCGATACAATCATGTTCGACTTCTCCCTTCACTTCTGCAAAATGTGAATCAGGTAGCAGTGTTGCTGGGTTCAGAATATTACACCTGGCAATGGTGACGTTTCTTGCACCTACAATGATTTGCTTGTACTTAGTCAGCCAACTAGGAGTTAGGTACTGAGTCTTGGTCCATGTTAACAAAATCACAACTGCATCTGGAACATACACTATCACTGGATGTCCCATAATAATGGACTCACTCTGCTCAAGGCTCATGCAGGTTGCAGCTACTGCTTTCAGGCATCCTGGCAATGCAGATGCCACCAGATCCAGTGTGGAAGAAAAATATGCCACAGGACGTCTCATTAGACCGTGAGTTGGGGTCAGAACTGAAAGTGCACAATTACCTTATATATCACAGAATAGTGCAAAATCTTTTGAATATTCAGGCATCCCTAATGCTGGAGCTGTACACAGACATTCTCGTAATATCAAGAAAGCAGTCATGCTTTCATCGTCCCATTCCACCGGATCTTTTGCTCTTTTTTTTGTCATTTGTATCAATGGTTTTGCTAGGACTGCAAATCCCACAATCCATTGCCTGCAATAACCTACAACTCCAATAAACATTCTGATCTCTTTCTGAGTTTGAGGTAGATTCTCGTTTTTGATTATTCTGATCCTTTCAGAGGTAACCCTTCTAACACCTCTTTCTATCTGGTGCTCCAGATATTTAACTGATGTGGTGCAAAATTGCAATTTTTCTGGTGACACTTTATGTCCCCCTTCACCTAAATGATTCAGCAAGGCAATGGTATCAACAACATAGTCATTTCGAGGTTTAGACGCCACCAATAGGTCGTCTATATACTGGACCAGGACTGACTGTCCGGGCAGTACCAGTGATTAAAGGCACTTTTTCAATATCTGAATAAAAATCGATGGGATCTCTGTATAACTCTGAGGAACGCGGTTCCAAACGTACACATGACTGTCAAATTCAAAAGAAAAAATAAATTTGCTGTCTGGGTGTAATGGAATCGAGAGAAATGCGTGACATAAATCTATAACAGTGAACCATTCAGCTTCCCACAGTATCTGATACAGAATCACTGCAGGATTTGGCACAACTGGACAGCATGGGACAGCAATCTTATTGATTTTTCGGAGGTCCTGTACGACCCTGTACGTTCTGCTCGGTTCCTTTTTGCCAATTATGGACGAATTGCATGGACTGCTCATTATTTCTTGTAAAATGCCTGTTTCAACCCAACGCTTTATTTCTGCTGCAACACCTGCTTTAATTTCTGGGCTCATTTTGTACTGTCGAATATTTAGGTAAACTACACTTTCCTTTACTGTCACTTTTATTGGATCGACATTTGCCATTAATCCTACATCTTTTCCGTTAAAATCCCACACATGAGGATTTACAGTATGTTGTAATTCTTCTGGTAGGTCTTCAAGGCTGGACTGGCCGTAGCGGGCACCGGGCAATCCCCCGGTCTGCCGGACGGGTGAGGGGCCGGTTTGGGGCCCCTGGGGGCCATTTTTGTTAGCTGCAAAATCGGCCCTGTAGCAAAATCGGCCCTGTAACAAAATCTTCTGAAAACCGGCCCCGGCAAAGAGCTCAGCGGCACCCCCAACCCCCGGGAGGGGGCAACCGAGCACTTTGCCAGGGCCGGTTTTGGTTCCCAGTCCGACCCTGTAGGTCTTCTGCAGTTAACTTTTTATTCTATATTTCTTGTTTTGCTAACATTAGTTTATAAATTCCATGTTCGTCTGGGGTTTGAATTTCAACACCACTTGGCGTGCAAAAGATGGTGCAATTTATTTTGCACAACAAGTCTCTACCTAACAGGTTCACTGGACTTGAATCACACACAACAAATCTGTGCATTTCTTTAAAATTGCCTATTTTAACTTCCATTGGTTCTGTAACTGGGGTACTAATTTGTTTATTAGAAACACCCACTACTTGGACCGCTTCTCCTGAGAGGGGTAGGTTTGGAATGTCTGCTGTTCTCACAGTAGAACGGGTAGCACCAGTGTCCAATAGAAAGGTGACATAATTTCCTTCAACCTTTCCTTCAGTGTATGGACCTGACTGATCTACCGGCAAGGATGCGCCAAGTACGCACTCCTTGTCCTCCCCTCTCAGGCACCGTCAGTATGTTTGTTTCCTCACTGAAAAACGTATCACTCAAAAGAAATTGTGATGTTGCTGTGTCTCTCCTCTCACTTCCCTCCCAATTTGTGGTATCCACACTCTGGTGTGCTTTGCTCCTAAAATTTGGCATAGGTGCAAGGGGTAACTGGTTTTGTATCACCTGCTGCTGCTTCCGTGGCACCTCATTCTGCGTCTGTGGATTCAAATCATTAGTTTGCACATTACTGTTTTGCACAGCTTTACACTCATACTTCCAGTGCCCCAACTTGCCGCACCCGTGACAAGGGAACATCTTTTTGGCTTCCTCTCCATTGAATTTTCCCCTTGGCTTACCCCCATTACCATCACCTTGAGTCTGGTTATTGTTCATTTGGCTCAATTGAAGTTCCTGTTGCTCTGCTAATTTTACTTGTGCCCACATTACTTTTTCCTTTAATTCTTTTTGTTTATTGTCGAGTTCATCTTCACAATATTTTGCATATTTAAGAATTTCATCAATCGGTTTGGCCTGCCAACAAATTTTATGGTCTTTAATCCATTGTGAAATTTCTGGCCTTAATCCTGACACCAACCGATAGATGAAATGTGTCATGTCTTTCATGTCGATATTTTCCAACCCACTATACTGTTTGAATACTTGTAACAAGTGTTCCTAATATGCATGCACAGATTCATCTTTATTCTGAGTGGTTCTCTCTATTCTAGTCCAATCAGTTTCTTTTGCAGGTACCTTCCCTTTGAGGTAGAGTATTACCTGGTTGTATTTTTTCATGACTTCATCAGAAGGTGCTCCTGTCTTTGGTCTCTAGGATACTCATCATTTGGCCAATCAACTGCTATTTTGCATTCTGTCCATAAATTGACAGGAACAATGTCAAACAATCCGTCTAGATCTTTTAACAGACATTTTGAAACCTTCACAAATCTCTCGACTTGTCTGTACCATTCTACAGGTTTTTCTCGGAATTTTGGGAAATCATTTGTAAATGACAAAATATCCTGTTGGGAACATGGGACATGTACATAACCTCCACCTGGTACTTCTCTCATTGGACACAACCTTTCCACTTTTTCTGCTTCTTTTAATACATATCCAGATGCAGTTTGTTTTGATCGAGTCTCTTCTTTTTCTTTGCCCATCTAGTTTTCCATTTTTCTATGTCTCCCCATTTTTGCAATAATGTCATAAGCTCCCTAATTTGTACCTTTCTACCTAACACATTCATATTTTCCAAATCTTTGTCAGAAAATTCAGCTCAATATGGTTTCTGTAACACTTAAGATTTGCCATTGTCAATTCCCATATTAGCTGCCATGTCCATTAATTTTTCATGAAACACTCTTGTATTTCTAGTAATGCTTTTGCATATAAACAACAATTCATCTTCACTAAATGTATTTAATCTGTCCAACCCCACATTTCCAGCCATCATTTCTTCTAATTCTACTCTTAATTTGAATATGTCCAATAACTTTGGCTGTGACTTTGGTTTCTCTATTTCTCGTGTCCATCTCTCTATTTCTTCTGGGGTTACTACTGTGGCACTTCTTGTACCTGAGGATGTCTCCATCTGTACTTCTCTAGAATTTATAGGAGTGGTTTTCCTGACCGAGTCACTCACTGGTTCTCTTATTGGCAAATCCATTAGGGAAATCACTGATTCACATTCACTCGCTTGATCATCAATTATTAAGGGTTCTTTTCTAGGCTGCACTACCCGTGTAGTTAGTACAGCATTTTTAGGACTAGGTTGTTTAACTCTATACAGAGGAACAACTGGGCCAATGGTTACCGGAATTGTCAAGGCTTCAGGACTCGTTTTCAATTGAGAAATTTTCTGAATTAACTCACTTCTTTGTTTATTTAATGCTTCTCTTTCCCTGTCTTGTAGTACTTTTTCTAACAAAGTCTCGTGTACCACTTGCAGAATCAGAGGTGGTTTCAGGAATGGAGCATTTGGATTACCTGTGCTTGGCTCCTCAGTATAAAGTGGTGAATTTTTCATTAATAAATCCTCCAAATAATCATCATCCGATTCACCACTAATCATTAAATGTTTCGTTTTTTCAGGCCTTTTACTTCCAGTGGCTTCTTCTAAAGTTAATACAGGATATAATCCTTCTACTAACATGGACTGTCTCCATTGTTTAATTTGTTTGTCACTTGTCTCTTTTGGAAATCGGGGATACAACTTACTCCAATTCCTGTTAATTCTGGATCTATCCCGCTCAAAAGCCTCAGTTTCCCATTCCTCCAATGCCTGAAGGCTGAGTGGACAGTTGTAAGTACTCTGCATCCTTGTTCTTAGTTATGCTAGGCTATAACTTCCAGCCTAAGCATACATTATATTTGTAAAGCGCACGTTCATGACAACAAAAGTCTTGGTGCTGAATAACAGATATTTATTGTTACCCAGCACAATGGTACTCATTTTATTGACCTCAAAAGGATGAAAGAATGAGTGGAATCATCGGGATTTGAACCTGTGACCTTGAGGTGAAACACAGACCCCTACAGTGGACACATTAGTCCACTAAGCCACCAGACCTGGCTTTAAATACAACCAAGAGCCTCTAATCCTGAAATTATAATCAGCAAACCTCTGTTTTGATATGTGCTATTTTAATGATTGCAAATAGTAGTACAACACCCACAACGTTTTAGCTTATGATAAAAAAACACCCGGTGTTGAACCATTGAGAAGATAATTGGGGAGAGATTGTTGTCACTTTATTTATGTATATAAAAATCAATGACTTAAAACTATCTAAGGAATGTTACCAATAAAAAACATCCACAAATGCACAAACAATTACTACAGAAACTATTTCACATTTGATGAAATACTACACTGATTACTATGTCACATTTAACAACATCATGATATACATAATGTTTTTATTTTTAAATAACTATTTCATTGTATGGTATGCCACATATACTGTGATTGCCTCATCAATATTAAGCACAAATAGGATATACACTAACATATTATCAGACACTGTGCAATAAAAGTAAATGGTCGTCAAATGATTATAATTCACCTTCACCTTGAATCCGGAATATCTTCACATACATGTCCACCAGGACCAATAAATAATTCCCAAAAAAGCTTTAGTTTAGCTTGTAAAAAGTAAATGCTAGTAATACATTTACATGTAAGTAACCATATACTTTTTCTATGTTTTCAATTGATTTGTGCTAAAATATCAATACTTACGTTATTATGAATTGTTTTTCTTCATCTGAATGCGCTTAAGACTTTTTTAACATGGTATTTATGCATTTGTTCATTTTAAAACATACAGGGCACTATTACCATGACGGTTGGAGTTGCCTCCAACTGACACCATTTCAGTGTGAGAACCGATTGACCATAGATCAGCGGTTCCATACAGCCTATTACAATGCAACCGTACATGGTGTGGTCGCAAATTCCATTTCTCAGTGGGAGCTTGTGCGGCCGGTGGAAACTGCTTGGAGCATAAGCTCCAATTGAAAATGGGAATTTATGGAAATCCCTACACCGTGTGGCAGCCACCACACGCTGCCTGCCAAATGGTGCAGGGATTTTCAGGGGGGCACCATAGGTGCGCCCAAGGCCCACAACCGTAGGCCGCAAAGGAATGGGGACCCTGCTAGGGGCCCTCAAAGTCACTTTTTGACAACCTTTCCATGACGGAAAGGCAGACATGGAAAGGCTGTCGGAAACCGACATCATGATTCTGACTGCAGAAATAAGGGATTATGATAGGTTTCCGCCTGGCTGACGGGATCCTTGAGCCTATCGCAACACAGTCGGGTTGACCGGCCTGTTTACACTTCGACCGCGACTTATAAATTTGGTGGTCGGAGTGTAAACCTACGGAGTCAGTCGGTAAGCCTCCGATGAGTGGCCGAGGCTTACCGACCGACATCCTAATGAGGCACACAATGTTTTAGATGTTAAAATACAGTAAGACTTATAAGAGGACTGTAAAATGTTATAACCATATTAAATATTGAATGTAAGTTAATATTCGATTTAAAGTAATCAAAAAATTGTAATAAAAAACCCACCAACAATGGTTAGATAATTCTAGTATTTTTATATAATAAGAATGTCTCTACAATAATACTGCTTCCGCAGAGTAAACCAATGCACGCTTGATATGTGCTTGACAAACAGTTGATATCATATGATAAATAAAATATTTCTCTGTTGATTTTGACACATTAATAGTGTTAAAATGTGTATCATTGAAAAATATTGTAATGCTATCCTTTCTCTTTTTCTGTCTTTAAAACAAAGTAGACTAGAAATATCATTTAATTTTTATTCTTTTAAATTTAAAAATCATTATTATTTTATGCATCTTTTAAGTAATGAACTATCAAAATCGGCATCCTTATTACCCCTGATATAGGAGTAATATTCCACGGAGGGCATGTGGTCTATAGGTCAATATTTGATTAATAACATGAATATTATACATCATTAAGAATCATGTAATGAAATGCATCAAAATAGTGAAATATTTTGTACATTAAAATATTTATGTCTGCCTGTATTTGGTGTAAATAGCTAAATTCATGTATTTTTCTCTACGCCTGAACAAGCAGTTCTTTTCAATTTACTGTTGGATGTTTCAACTGATTTATAAAACCAGGCTGCTTCCCTCAAGAGTATTCTAGTGCTAGTGGGATACTCAGAAAGAAATATAAAGCACAGAGTAAAGATAAAGCCAGGGAAACTATGCCATTGAACTAAAAAATACACATGTAAATGTACATGAATTTATATAGCACAAATCACCACTGGTTTCTAAGCGCTTGCTTAGGAAACCAGCTCTGGTATTCCCCTGTGAGATAACCCTGGCAGGGTATCCACAAGGTGAAAGCCAGGCATGCCGCCGCGAGGGGCCATTGTGGAGATTAAGCAAGCTATTGCCCAGAGTCGCAGAGTGTGAACCCGTGAATCGAGTAGGCACCGGAGCGAGAATTGTCGAGTCCATGGACATTTTAGTGCTCAATTGAACCCTGGTCCCGGGCTGACCTCTGCTTTCAGGTCTGCCTCCTCTAACCAGTGAGCTACACTTCTCCACATCATAATCAGAATTATGAAAAAGCTGGGTTTTTAAAGATTTTCTGAACATAAAAAGGTTATCCTTCAGTTAACTGGGTCAGTAATTGATTAAAAAATCTGGTAGTGTAGGTGGAAAAGGCTTTTACACCGAACTGAGTATTTTGAATTTTAGGATTTTCAAAAAGAGCGCAAGTTTAAATTTTAAGCAGCAACTAGGAATGTATGTTTTCAATGTTGTATGCAGGTAAATATGGCCAGCATCATAAAATAATTTATATGCCAAGCAAGGAAGAGCACCCTTTTCCAGACATGCAACTAATGCAGTTTGACAAGATAGGGACTAATCGATCCTGACCTAGTAACTCCTAAAATTATTCTCATTATCATGTTATGGACCTCTTGGAGTTTGGACAAAAGGTACTTGGTAGTCCTATATAGAGGGAATTTATGTAATCTAGGTGAGATATGATGGCATCTTGATGTACTGTTTTTCTGAAGTAAGACCTCATGCGAGAAAGATTTTCCTAAGGTGTTTTAGTACCCAAACCAATCTGCTGTCAGTTTGGTGGTCTGGGGAGCTAAACTAATCTTGGTGTCAAAAATCACTGCCAGTTATTTCACTATTTCTGATGGAGGAGGCGCTTGCCCCATGCTGTCAGGCCACCAGCGATCAGCTCATAAATTAGCCTTATTATGCACACATTCGGCCAGAGCAGTAATACATTTTCCTGAAATTCACCAGCATCTGCTCAATATCTTCCGCTAACTATTAATTGTATGTCATCTACATGCCCATAAAAAGTGAAACCTTACAAATGAATAAGGGAAGCCAGTGGTCTCCAATAAATATGTTATGTAAGAAAATACGGTGAATGGGCCAATTCAAATTCCCTGTTGAGATAAGAAAGAAGGAAAGACAATAGTTGTGACAAGTGTAAAATCAGTTAAAAACCGAACAATTCTCATACATACACTGAACATGGAGGAACATTACGGTAGTAGGCGAAAGGGAGCAGAAATTGTATTTTTCAGGCTGTAAAGAAACTCGACGATGTGTGTACAAGCATTTGCAACATCTGATAAAACGGACAAATCAGAAAACTTAAGAACACAAAGGACACATGTAAGTTCATGAGAGGATTGATAGGCAATACATCCAGAGAAGGAATTTACCTATTCCCTAAGATGTATTGCAAGCTCTTCATCCTGGTTCATATAAACCGTATAAAGCTCGTGCTTGGGAAGGTACGCGTACTGTAGGCGTACGGTACTTCATCTATAGATATATCTATGATTTTACTTTTGATTTTCTCAGGAACTACTGAACATAAATTTACACCATTTAACAAAAAGTGTAATCTGCGAACCGAACTCTACTCTTTTGCCAAATTTGGTGTAATTCTGTTCAGCAGTTTGGGCTGTAGCCTCACTTAAAGAACCCTATGGAAAATTGCATGGGGAAAACACGTTTTAGGACCCCCCTTTTTTCTCGGCCCCTGCTTCATGAATCACCCCCAAACTTTCAAGGAAGGAGAGGAGCGGAGCAGGCCATTTTCTTTGCGAATTTCGCAAAGATTCATCGACCGACGCCAAAGTTATTCCAAATAAAATGTTGCAGATTTCCTATGGAAACTAGGTCCTAACTACCTAGGGCCGACCGCCAGTAGGTAATATATATGTTGATGTACTTTTAAACATTAATATATATATATATATATATATATATATATATATATATATATATATATATATATATATATACATATATATATATATATATAACATTAGTGTGACAGTCAATCTTGTTTTTAAACTTACCAACAGTCAAACTGTCCACGGTGCTAGGTCTGCCATCTTTTGAGGCACAATGCTGTTGCAATGTACCATGTATCATGCGTTGATCCTGGGAACCTTGTACATACTTTGGTAATGAAGAGGTTTACAGGGTAAACCCCCTGCAAGTTGATAAAGTGAAAGTGCTTATGGTTGTAGTACAACTTCTCCCAGTCATGAGGTGGAACCAAGGCTATATCGGTACATTCGGTTTTTGGACACAATATTGAGTTTTTAATATCATGATTCCCGGATATTATAGCAAAAGTATCATGATGCTTGAAATATTTACGTCAAGAATATTGCAGGTGTTTAGGTATGTTTTTATTATAACTGTTAAACACATTATTTTAAAACATATTGTTGTTAGTAATAATGTTTTATTGATATTTTGTTTATTTTTACATTTATTTTTGGTTTCTTTTATCTGAAAGTATGTTCTTAACTGTTACATTTAATATGCAAATATTCAATATGTTTTACGTGTATGTAAAATTAGTTTTAACAAAACAATATAATTATTATGGTAAATTAATATTTTTTAGTAGTGGGATGGTTCATGTTACAAATTTAATAATGTTTTTGTAAATTTAGATGTATTCTTTTTTCAGTATTTTAAAATGTACATTTTTTAATGAAAATGTAATAATTTTCATTGGTTATGTTTACATTTTATAAAAAATATGTTTCTTATTTATATTTTGAATATAAAGCTTAATATGTTTTTAATATTCAATTTTTATTGTTTTTCACATAGATCTTTTATGCTAGTTAATTTTTAAATTTGATAAACAAATAATTTTTTTTCCTTACAGTATTAAAACATATTGCAAATACAGTGTATGTTATATTTTAACTATTTCATCAGCACTTTTTTAATTATTATTCGTTTCAATTTTAAAATATTTTTTGATTTAGTGTTAAAACATTTATATTTTTCAAGTTTGAACATATTTTTATTGGATTCAGATATTTGGGATTGTGTTTTATTATTTTGCCTGTAATTTGTATTTATACATTTGTATATTTATTTTAGTATGTGTTAGATGCAAATTTTAGTATATAGTATAATGATTTTGTAATGTTATGTGTTGTGCAAAATGTTTTTGGGGAGTGGGAATAGTAAATGTGACCCCTTTTGTGTCATCACTTTTCCCAAGATGGTTTAGTTTGGAGTGAGAATAGTAAATCTGACCACTTTAACTGTCCGAATACTACCCCAAGATGCTTTAGTTTGGATGAGAATAGTAAATCTGACCCCCTTTAGTGCCCAAAGCCTTCCTCAAGATGCTCTAGTTTGTAGTAGGAATAGTAGGTGTGACCCCTTTAGTGTCCGGCATCTTCCCCAAGATTGATTAGTTTGGAATGGAAATAGTAAATCTGACCCCTTTAGTGTTCAACAATGTCCTGAAGATGGTTTAAGATTCAATGGGAATACTAAAACTGACCTCTTCAGTGCCCAACACTTTTCCAAAGATGATTTCATTTGGAGTGGGAAAAAAGTCTGACCCTCTGAGTACCAACACCTTTCCCAAGATGGTTTAGTTTGGAGTGGGGATAGTACATTTGACCCCTTTAGTGTCCAACACCATCCATAAGATGGTTTAATTTATTGTGGAAATAATAAATTTGACCCCTTTAATATTCAATACCTTTGCAGTTGGAGTACTATATTATATATACTTGGGCATCATTTTGATGCCGGACAGTCAGACCGCAGACCGCTATGACAGCAGTCAGGAGATCGCCCGTCAAGCAGTGCGCGGTCCGACAGCCGCATTTCAATGCGACTACCTTGCTGATGCTCGGAAAGTGCTCCTTTCCAAGGCAACTTGTGCTGCGGCCCAGGAAAAGAGCAGCCAGCAGCACAAGATGCTGTGCAAAGGGGCACTCCTGTCAGTTCCATGCACTGTGTGCCATCCACCATGTGGTGCATGGCACAAGTTCCATGGAGGTGTGTGGGGGCACAGCATGTATCCCCAGGGCTACTTAACAGTGGTGCACAAGGGACAGGGATCCTATTTGGACACCCCATTATCCCTTTCCGACAACCTTTAAATGGCAGTGTTTCAACCATGAAAAGGCTGTCGGAAAGGAATATCCAAATCCCAACGGCGTTGCCTGACTCAGCACTGCCGTCATGGACAGAGGCTGCTCAGTCCACTGCGCTATCGGGATCTTAGATTCTGTCGGGGGTGGCGGTCTAGCCTCCAACCATTGTGGGCCACCCTCCACTCATTGTAATGAGGCTCTGGGGGCCTCATTTACTATATATATATTTTTTTATATATATTGGCACACAGCAGCGCAGCACGCTTTCCTGCTGTGGTGCCATGTGTCAAAATAAAAGGGCAGGAATGCACCATATCTAAAAGATATGGCGCATTCCTGTCCTTCTCCCCTGCGCCGGTGCACAAACAAAAACCGTGCACCAACGCAGACACTGTTTTGCCATGTTGCAAGGTTGCCTGTGTTGCGAGGCTGATTGTTTTTGTGCAGTAAGGGACACTTTCCTGCATGAAAACAATCATTGATGGCAATTTTATCTTTTTATGCGTGATGCAGAATGCAGCACACATAGAAAGAGGAAAAAATAGGAAGAAATAAAAGTATTTCTCCTCGTTACGCCACTCCTATGCCTCTACTGGGGTCGTGTAGAATTCTGACGCATCCCCAGCTTGTATTCTGGGAATGTGTCAGGTTCCAAAGATTATGTGCGGGGAACAGCTACAGCAACACCCATTGAACACCCCTTTCACACAGAGTAATGCATGAAAGTGGCCCAAATTTACAAGGCCATGATAAGTCACGAGGGTTTCTTTAGGTGGCCTTGTAAATATGGGCAAGCCAAGTGCAATAAAAAAAAGTAATGAACTAGCAGCGCAATGGGTTTGTTAGTGTGTACATTTTGAGACAAATATGTCCTCTGCATGGTTATTGACATGTACCCCTGCTCTGAGTACCCAGCTGAACTACTGTCTGGATTCCTAATGCTTATTTATGTTGTCATACACAGATGATGCATGACATAGGCCTGTTTAACATATTTCAGTCTTGTTGGAGCGCTAACCTCATAGTGTTGGACGGCTACTGCCTTCACCATGAGTTCACAGCATGAGCGTAGTTGTGGCAGCATACTGGGCAGTGATCAGTAGGAGTGAACAGGTCCTTTTTAACCTGTGTCTCTAGAGTGAGGCCTACAAGCTCACTCACATTTAAACAGTTCTGCTGCTGTGTGCTTAACTCACCCCTTGGACTACATCAGTTAGTTGTAGGGTGCTGCACAGGACAGGAGTGGTGATTCTCTGCTGAATTTATGTGTGCCCCATGAAGGGCATAGTACAGAGATAGATCAGTGCTGTGCAGTACATGCATGGTGGGTGCATATGCTGGGTGTATGTATATCTGTGCGGTATAATATAGAGGTAGATCAGTGCTGTGTAGTACATGCATGGTCGGTGCGTATACTGGGTGTATGTATATCTATGAGGGATACATTACATGAGAGATATAGTGCTGTGCAGTGCATGCAAAGTGGAAGCATGTTTTGGGTGTATGTGTGCTTGCGAGAAGTACAATACATGCCGGCCAAGTGGCGGGAACCTCGAGGGGATTTAAACTGAATGCTGCACCAGAAGTGCAGCAGACGCGCGCAGCGGGTGCGCCAAAGGCAAGCCCGTCTGCGCCTGTTCGCGTCCAGAACGCGGCCAGGGCTAGAAATGCTGCCGGCACAAAACCAAATCTCCAATACACCATGGAAGAATTACATGCACTTAACTTACAAGTTAGAAACTGCCAAACCGTACCACTTACGGAAATCAGTAGAGGCCCCCTCACTTGTGTCACCTGCAAATGCACTATCAATCACAAGTTTAGCACCATGGTGGAGCATAGCATTCCTCCCAAGGGCAAAACTTTCCATAAACAATTTCACTGTGGCCTTGTAAGCGCAAGATCATTAGCAAAAAATGCTCTACACATCCAGGGCTTGTTGACAGACGACAACTATGACAACCAGAATGCTCCAACCTAGACATAGTTCAGGCCCCTCCCCTGGGAAATACCATCTCTAGACTAGATAGAAACTGTAAAAATGGAGGAGGAATAGCTATAATCTATAAAGACCACTTGAAATGCTTTATCACTAATATCACCAAACTGAAGGAAGCAGAACGTTTCTGCTTTAATTTTAAATTAGACAAATTCACCACGCTCGCTGGGGCACTTGTCTACAGGCCCCCGGGGTCAGTGGGCAACTTCTTAGACACCCTGGGAGAAAGTCTAAGCTCCCTTGTGGTCCAATACTAAAATTTTACAATCCTAGGTGATATCAATCTATAAAGGTCTTAGTCCCAATACTAAGACCTTTATAGAAATCATAAACTCTCTGGGACTAAAACAACAGACTCAGCGGTCCACACACCAGGCAGGACATACCCTGGATGGGATATGCACTAACGCCACTAATCTAATTGTTGCCTCTCCAGTTACGATAACTTGGTCAGACCATAAGTTAATTCCTTTCAAATTTGTCTATGCTAATGCTCAAATGACAAACAATTCCAGCAAATTGGGCCCCACACAGAAATGGAATAGCATGCTATCAAACCCCAACCTACAGAGCATGGCAGAAGCCACCAGACCCATTCTCAACGGAAATCCAGAGACCGACAATAACCTATTTAATGAATGGATGCTGTCAATGGCCAACACTTTAGCCCCACTAAAGAAAACCACCATAAACAAATCAGCCCCTTTGTTCACTCCTCACCTGAAAGCTTTGAAAGGTCTGTGCAGACAAATGGAAAAACAATGGAGGAAACAATACGAGGCTGAAGATATGAAGCTTTTCAAATCAGCACTCAGAGCATACCAACAACAAATTAAAATAGAGAAAAAGACGCACTACGCTAATCTTATAAACAGGGCGGACGACAATCAGAAAACTATTTTTAATATAGTAAAATCTTTCACTAACCCTACAAATCTAGATCGTGAAATCTCTCCTTCACAGGAACTATGCAATGGCCTTGCTGAGTTCTTCAACAAGAAAACTAAAGATCTAAAGAAATATTTTTCAAATATACCTCCCCAGCCAAACAAAGTCCAGGAGGTAGGAACAAAAAAGGAACTTACAGGTTTCAAATAAATTAATCTAGAACAACCCAGGCAGGCTCACCTTTCGACTCATGCCCACCAAAAATCCTACATGCATTGATAGACACAGTAAATCCCGTTATCAACCAGATCATCAATGCCACTTTTAGGCTGTCAAAAATCCCTGATATCTGGAAAACTGCTGCTGTCAAGCCTCTTCAAAAAAAGAAACTTTCGGACCCCACCACCCTCTCCGACCTCAGACCTATTTCACTACTACCTTGCCTTAGCAAAATTACTAAGAAACTAGTCAATGCCCAACTTAATGACTTCCTGCAAGAATCAAATACCCTGCATCCCAAGCAATCAGGCCTCAGACCAGGACACTCAACTGAATCAGTGCTGCTACACATCACTGATGCTCTCAAGTTTGCTGTTATGATGTCTTCTTAGCGGTCTCGTGAGTTTTACTATGTCTTACATTCTGAGTTCTTTTGTTCATTCGAATGTCAGGCTGATGGCACTCGACAGTTAGCAGTTGCACTGGATTGTCGAGGTGGTCGGATGCCAGGTTGTGCACTGGAATAGAACTTACCTGAAATTATCCCACTTCAAGACTGATTTCTCCACGAAGGTTCACAACAATTTTGGCGACTATCTTGTGTCGTGCTGTGTGTTCCGCTGGACTTGTCGCAAAACCTGGTGATCAGCGATCGCCTCATTGTGTATTGCGTGCTTCTCGTCTGTCTCCACCAGTGTTTCCCGGCTTCTCGACTGTGTTATCCAGCGTTTCCTGCTTTGGCTGCTATTTTTCCTGAGGTCCTTGAGGTACTGTCTCCTCATTTTATTCTTTCTGCGCCTCTGCGCTGGTGCTGAGTCGTGAGCTTCTCCTCGAGCTTTCCAACGTTTGAGCTGAGAACTCGTCACTGGAACTCATACTGCATCATTGGAACGCATAGTGACAGTTTTCACTTGCGTATGCGCAACATACTTCATCAGCGACGTGCCGTCATTTTGGACTTTCCTTTAAGGTGCATTTCCACATAGTGCTGTAGTTCAGGAATCTTTCGGCAGCTAGAGGTATTTATAAATTGAATCTCAAAGGAAAAGTTTTGGCCATTTATTTGACATTTCTACCTTGAACGCTGGTGCAAGTCTGTTCACGGTGATTTGCACACCTTGTTTTGTCAAAGTTTCTTCATGGTAATCTATACACAACTCTCGTGCAAGTCTGTTCACGGTGATTTGCATACCTATGCATGAACTCTAGATTTTGTTTTATTCTCGTCTGTATTTATTAGCCATTTAGTAAATATTCTCTTCTCTGCTTATATTTGTGCTATGCTGTATTCAAATAGCATTTTAAGTACTGCTATTTAGGTTGACTAATCTATTATCCTGCTACTTTAGTACTGCAAACTTTTGCCATGAATTCAAATGTTGTTCCACCTCCTATGTTTCTCCCTCTTCCGGGCACTCCTGTCATAGATCGGGAAGATTGGGTATAAATGTTAGATAATTATATTGTTGCTCTTGATGGTAAAAATGTTCACCCTGAAAGGAAAAAAGCATTATTACTCATTACTCTGGGTAGTGAATGTCAGCGAATTTTCAAATACTTACCTGTAGCAATGGGTCCTAATGGCCAACCCATGGATGATGTGTACAAAGAAGCTCTCAAGAGACTCGAAACAAGGTTTGCCATGAAGTTAATTTAGTTATGGCCAGGTGTAGATTTTATACTCAACCCCAAGCTGAGAATGAGAGCATTGATGACTATGGGGCACATTTATGTTAACTGGTGCATCCCCAGGGATGCGCCAGTTAACGTGCGCCACAGTGAGCCACAGCTACGCCACCCATGGTGCGCCGCATTGCTGGAGTTGCGTCGCAAGCGCGACGCAGCTCCAGCAAGGCTCGGGGGTACACCATGTGCACAATGCTGCGTCAAGACCTACGCCTGCTTCAAGCAGGCGCAGGGTTTTGACGCAGCATTGCCCTGAAATTGACTGAGTGAAATCTCATAAATTTCACTCAGCCACTTTCAGGAGGCGTTCCTGCGCAGGAACGCCCCCCGCCCCTGCGCAGGAACGCCTCCTTATGGCGCAGTGCTTTACAACATGACGCATCTCCTAGATGCATCACGTTCTAAATAGGGCGCATTGTTTGCGCCGCAGTTGCGTCAAATAAAGTGACGCAATTGCGGCACAAAGAGGCGCAACGGCCTCATAAATCTGCCACTTTGTGTCTAGACTACGTGAACTTTCCATAAAGTATTGGTTTGGAAACATGACCAATGAACTAATTCGGGATCAGCTTATAGTACAATGTCATCACAGGAAAATCCAAGAAATGCTTTGGGCTGCAAAAGATCCTTCTTAAAAGGATGCTATAGATATGGCTAAAGTAATACAAGAATTCCAAAAATGCATAAAAGAGCTAGAACAGAGAGCCAAAAATTCATCTCAGAATTTTAACGTTGAACTTGATGTCAAAGAGGATGGTGTTGATGTTAATGCAGTTTCAAAACGATTTAACAAAAATATTAGTGCCTCAAATTTCCTGCCAAGATCAAAGGGAAGGAGTGTTGGCGTTGTGGTAGTCAGTTTCATCTTGGCGATTTCAAGAAATGTTACGCCTTAGACCAAATCTGTAGGAAATGTGGTCACAAAGGACACTATTCTAGGATGTGCAAACAAAGTGAGAGTTTAGACAAGAACAAATCTTAAGTTAATGTCATACAACAATCCTCAGATTCTACACAAAACATTAACAGAGTGTTGGTTGTACAAGAAGATACTGATTGTATTGTTGGTGAAGTCAATGCTGATGCTCGTAGATTAACAAGACCCTCAGCAGAATTCATTGTGTGTGGGCAGAATGTGTCTCTTATGGTAGACTCAGGCTCCTTGTTCACGATAATTCCTGAATTTTTGTTCACTTCATTGTGGGGAGGTGTTTCTCTATAAAAAAAATACATTAGTCCCGTCGGTTATCAAGGTCAAAGCATTGACATTTCTATGTTTGACACTATTACTTTTGGAACTAGGAGTGTTGAAAAGAAGGTCTACATTGCCAAAGATGGACCACCTATTTTGGGTTGGATGCACCAATTTGATTTGTATATCGTCATCAATCCTAGGTCACCCAACCTTATCATGGTAGTTGATGATGAAATTCAAATTGGCAATATTCTGAATGATTCCCATGGAGTTTTTGAAGATAAATTGGGCTGTGTTAAAAATTACCTCCACAGAAATATTTAAAACCTAATGCCTCTCCAGTTCAACATAAGCTTAGGAAAGTACCTTTGTGGGTAAGACAAGGTCTTAAAGACTTGTTGCGCGACTTATTAAAATCTAAAGTTATTGAGCCAGTTGAAGCATCCCCATGGATTTCTCCAGTTGTTTTGACACTTAAATCTGTTGCTCGTCTAAGATTTTGCATTGATCTCAGATCACTTAACCGTGACATAGTTACTGATACTTTTCCCCTTCACAACATGAATGAACTGTTGCAATCTGTAGGTGGCGGTAAGTACTTTTCTAAAAAAGATCTAAGAAGTGCGTACCATCAAATCCAAACCACTTACCGCCTTCATTACAACAGAAGGAACATTTCAATTCACTTGTATGCCATTTGGCCTAGCCTCAGGTGCGAGTGTTTTCCAATGTATGATGTCTAATATATAGGGGTTATCGGGCGTAGTCTACTTCCAAGGTGACATTCTTGTGTCAGGGAAGACTGTTAATGAACACAATGCTACTTTACGTCAAGTATAATAGAAATTGGAAAACACTGGTTTAACAGTCAACAAAGACAAGTGTGTATTTTTAACATAACAGATTGAGTACCTTGTTTACATCATTTCTAGTGGTGGTATTTCCCCAAGAGGAATTTGTTAGATGCTATCAAAAAGGCCTCTCCACCTAAAGACAAAGATCAACTCAGGTCCTTATTGGGCCTGGTTGAATATTATTCCAAATTTGTTAGAGGGTTTGCGGACATTTCTGAGCCTTTGAGAGTTTTATTTCGTAAAGGTAATTCGTTTGTGTGGGAACGATTGCAAGAAGAATCTTTCCAGCGCATTAAGAATGATATTTGAAATGCTGGGATGTTGTCTCCTTTCGATCCAGCATGCATATCTTATCTTACTGTGGATGCTAGACTTACAAGAATTGGAGTTGTATTCTCACAGTTGCCACATGGTGTTGAGAAGACTATTGCATTTGCTTCCAGGACTCTTACTCAGGCTGAAAGAAACTATTCAGTAATAGAATACGAAGCTCTTGCTGTGGTTAGGGGTGTTGAGCATTTCAGAGTGTATGAGGAATGACAATTGTTTTGAGAACAGTTTGCACGCCTTTACTGAAGATTTTCTCGGCTGGTGGAGCGGGGAAAGGTTCTGCTCATCTCGCCAGATTTGCAGCTAGATTACAAGAATACCTGTATGACATTATATTCATTCAGGGTTGGAGAGATTTACAAGCTGACTGTTTATCTCGGATGTCAGTGGATTGGGAGAGTGTTGATGAAAATCTTGTGGAAAATTTGGACACTGAGGAGGCTGTAGCTTCAGTGAATGATGTTTGCGAATGTTCCCTGGTAGCTTTCTCTAAAGCTCAGTGGATGAGTGAAATAAAATTGGATTCTACTTTAAAAGAAGTTATACTTTTGATAAGGAAGGGTGCTTCTCTGGAAAGTATGGTACCTATTCCTGTTAGACCGTTTTGGAGACTGTTAGATGAATTGTCTGTTTCTGGTACTGATGTAGTTATGAGAGGAGATCGTTTTGTGCCGCCTTGTGGTCTAAGACTACACATTTTCAAATTAGCACATGAAGGTCATTTAGGCCAAGGGATGACCATCAGAAGAATTAAGCAAGAGTTTTGGTGGCCGGGAATGGATGATCAAATTAAAAGGCTGGGTAGAATCCTGTAATTGTTGTAAATAGAGTGGGAAAAGAATGTAGGTTTGCAGTCAGAGTAATAAGGGTCAAATCACTGATCCGGGGAAACCATGGTTTAACATTTGTTTGGATTTTATTGGTCCTCTTTCTGCTTTACCTGTGGGCATGCATTTTTCTGCTGTTGTTATTGATGTTTACTCAAGATTGCTTTGTGTTGAATTCATGAAAGATATCACAACTAAGTCTACTATTGAAGTGTTAGAAAATCTATTTTTGCAAGAAGGTGTTCCACATATGATTTTGACCAATAATGGCACACAGTGGACTTCTGAGATGAGATGTTTTTTGGAAAAGTGTGGAATAAAACATTCTTGCACTTCTCTCTATAATCCCATGGACAATGGTATTGTGGAAAGGTCAAATATATTAGTTAAAGGTACTATTCAACTTGCCTTAGCCAATGATTTGTCTCCTAGACGACTTGTTGAGGAGATCATTTGGTCATATTGTACTACCATTCATAGTGTTACACAAAGGTCACCTTTTCTACTTATGCGAGGACACCTTCCAGGTTCCAGGTTAGTACCTGCATGGTTGAAGGATTGTGTACATTCTGGAGGTGAAAGTCTTCCTGAAGTGGTTTGTACCAAGATTACCGTAGGTGATTGGGTTAAATTGAAGTCTGGGAGAACCAAAGCTGGTTTGAACAAATTTAAGGGCCCTTTCCGTGTTGTCAGTGTGGGTAAATTTTTTGTTGTGGTTGAAGGAGGTGAAAATTTACGGAGAGTAGCTTTATATCAGAAAGGTGGATCTTTTGTCAGACAAGCTTCTTAGGATGATGAATGTTCTGGTGCCATGTTTATTCCTGTTACTTTCTCCAAAGATTGTTCTCAACAGTCCAGTGAAATTCTTGCTCATGTTGCGCAGGATGGGGGCATGAGTGATGTTAACAATTCGGAAAGTGTAAGTGTGGGGCATAGGGTTCACAGACCGCCCATATATCTTAAAGTTTATGTTACTTTTTTAAATTGTTTTGTTCATTTTTGTTTGTTTTTTGTTGTTGTTTTTTTTATTAACTAAGGAAGAGGATGTGTTATGATGTCTTCTTAGCGGTCTCGTGAGTTTTACTGTGTCTTACATTCTGTATTCTTCTATTCATTCAAATGTCAGGCTGACAGCACATCCGACAGTTGGCAGTTGTACTGGACTGTCGAGGTGGTCGGATGCCAGGCTGTGCATTGGAATAAAACGTCCCTGAAATTACCCCGTTTCAAGACTGATTTCTCCACGAAGGTTCACAACATTTGTATTGGATCAGGGCAAGGAACCAGTACTGATTCTGTTGGATCTATCGGCGGCGTTTGACACTGTCTCTCATGACATCCCGAGAGACAGATTGAAATACAGCAGAATAAAAAACAAGGCTCTAGCCTGAATTACATCATTCCTAGACAAAAAGCATCAGATTGTAACACTGGGTAGTTACAGATCAGGAGGAAAGTGGTTGTCATCAGGTGTCCCCCAGGGTTCATCCCTGAGCCCTACCATATTTAATCTTTACATGTCACCACTTTTCTCTCTGATAGCGAATTTCGATATTGAATAGATTGTATACTCTGATGACACACAGCTGATCCTCACCCTGGACAAAAACTCCATAGCAGTGGATGAGAAGTTCCACCACTGTCTCACTGCAGTAATGAACTGGATGAAACTAAATCACCTCATATGTAATAGCTCCAGAACAGAAATCATGCTGTTTGGAAAGTCCAATGTTTTTAGACCCCCCCATTGGTGGCCCTGTGATTCTGATGCCCCACCTACTACAGTCAACACTGCCAAAAATGTAGGAATAAAATTCGACCCCACACTATCTTTTCACAAGCAAGCACTTACCATCGCAGGCATGTGTTTCCAAACCATATAAACCCTCCGGAATTTTTTGACCTACTCCCAATGCCCGCCAGGAAGTCTGTTGCAGTAGCCCTGATCTTATCTCGTTTGGACTACTGCAACAGTCTCTATGCAGGAACAAAAAAGACGGTCGTGAAAAGACTGCAGGTGGTCTAAAATTCTGCGTCGAGGTTGGTACTCAGGCTCGCCAGGCACTCTACCTCAGCTGAGGCACTCAAAGTACTTCACTGGCTACCAGTTCACAAAAGGATTCTCTTTACAATCCTGACCATTACTTACAAAGCCATAAGTGAAAGTGGACCAGAATATTTAAGATACAAAATCAAGCCCTATAACACCAAACAGACTTTGCGGTCCACATCAGAGAACCTGCTAACTGTCCCAAAATTCAGATTGAAAACCCAGGGTGGTAAAGACTATGGCTGTACTTGGGACAAAAGCCTGAAACGCCCTATACCCAATCAGCTGAGGCACACTCATACGGAACTCACTTTCAGGAAGCTCCTCAAAACATGGATCTTTGCCACTCCAAACCACCTAGCGCTATCACTAATTTAAATTATCCCTTTATCCGTCACCCCTTCATCTGTTAAACACCGCCAGACGCCCCTTTTTCTGACCACGAAGTGCCAAGATGCTCCTTGGAGTGAACGTCGTGCTATACAAAAACACTTTTCATTAATTTATTCATGGTGTGCCACGTGGTCATAGAGAGTGTGTTTGTGCTGACAGTGTTTGTATTTGCAAACAGAGCACCATGGAACAATACAGAAAGGCAACAATGCTGAGCATTGCACACAAAATGAATGTGCGGGCTGAATGTATGTGTCCTAGAGTTGCACAAAACATGGAGTTGACAGTACAGGACAGCATGTGTGCTGTGTCCATAGACTAAGTGCAACTATGCCTGCAATGGTACATTACATGGAGGGCCCTGGGTTCCATTTTACAAAGCCCAGTCATGCCAGGTGAAGACATGAGGAGTAGAGGAATCCCCCAAGAAAGATTTGTGTACTGCTGCATTTCTGTGAGCTTTGTGGGACACGCTGGTACACTTCAAAGGGGTGCTCTTTGATTCAGGACTAGATCACAAAGAAAGGGCATTACACATTTCAGGAAGAAGATGGAGCTAATGAGGTAATCCTAAAAAGTAAGGCTGGGAGCCTGGGATTAACCTGTTGATGCACATATCATTGTGACTGACATTCTGGTGTGAACTCTAGTCACTCCCATGGCCTGTGTTGTAGGAGTACCAGCTTTGGAGTCTCTTCTGCTGTGACAGACAGCCTTTCAAGAGGAGGAATAGAGCAAAAAGTTTGCACTTAAAAAGAAGCAGAACTCCAACATAAATCTTCAAGGCTCAGAACATAAATCACTTTGTTGTCTGGAAATTAACTATAAGAAGGGGGGGATTGAGACCCCAAATTCTGTTTTCTGCTAAATAGGCATTCAGGCTGTGAGAGGAGGTTAAGCTTTGCAACACTTCTGCCTTTGACAAGGACTGAGGGTCAAGGCCTCCTAGTTTTCCTGTTGTGTGAAGGGACATCACGCAGAGAAACTAAGACCACCTGTAATGGTAGGTAGTTGTAAAAGTTGCGTTGTAACAGGTGTATACCGGGGCAAGTGAACTCATATAGTGCATGTGGCAGACACCCTGTATGCCATGAGGGGCTGCCATGAAAGTTATTGGTATATAGGAATGGCCAAAACCTGCTTGGAACCTAGTGGCAACCCCGTATACCAGGAGGCGTGCTGTGAAAGTTATTGTCAGATTGGAAGTGCTGATGTTTGGATGAAGTCTAGCAGTGACCCCGTATGCCAGGACAGGCTGCTCTCATACGGACTAATGTGTGGAGGTCTGACGCCTTGGATGGTGGAGTTATCGCAAAAGAAACAATTGACAGACGGAATGCTGGATAATGCAAACATTTACCCCCAGTCACAAGGATCTGGGTTAAATCCATCATTCTTTTGCTCACCACACGACCCCAGTTTGCACGACCCCAGCCATATGCAAATCATTCTTGACCCTGTTCCTTGTGGGAGCAGTCCAACCCAAACTGCAGAGCCAGGTCCTCCCTGGACCAGAAACAAGCATCCTGGGACTCGTTTCAGGGCATTACCTTTCATCAGCCAGGCTAGCTTGAATCCAGTGGTGTAGTGAGCACGGGACCCAAGTCTGGGCATACCCTTCCCACTTAGGGCAACCTATGCAAAAGGAACAATTGACAGACTGACTGCTGGACAATGAAAACATTTACCCCCAGTCACAAGGACCTGGGTTAAATCCATCATTCTTTTGCATTATAGCAACCCTGTATATCAGATGGGGCTGCTGATAATTCAGAAGTTACAAGGATTGGGCCATCGTCCAAGAAATTTGAGCCATGACCCATAGGTCACCCCGAAGCAATGGAGATTGAGTTGGAACTGCCTCGGTGAAGCTGAGGAAGACAGTTTATGCACTGCTGTATCATTGGAACCCTAACCGGCAACACAGAAATCCAATCCCCCTCATGTGGGAGATCAAGGCTTACCATGCAGGAGGATCACTGGAGAGCCTCTGATCACTACTGGAGCTAGTCATGTATGCTCTAAAGAGAACTGTGTGCAGTCGACACCTGCACAGGGCCAGATCAGTTTGAGTGCTTGCAGTCGTTGCACATGTTGGGGCATTAAAAATCTCCTCAATGCTGGACCAGGTAAAATACCATACCTTGTTACAAAGTGTAGATGGTGAGGATTTTGCTAGCAAAATTAGAGCCCTGACTCACAGGGGAAATGTGTTACTGTTCATATATGTTGTATTTTTGCTTTTAACCACATGGCTGCTGGCCATTTCCCCCCCCCCCCCTGTGCTGGAAAATGCCATTTTAGTGGCACCATGACGAGCTCAGCTCGTCATCAGCACACAACACCCGTGGGTGATGACGAGCTGAGCTCGTCATCAGCATCGAAAGGGTTAATGTGAGATAAAAATAAAATACTTATTTTTACTATAAAAACAATGACTGGAAATAATTTATATTGACATTGCTGTGCACTCTTTGAGTTAGGAATTATGTTCACTGATCTGTATTCACACCTCCCCACTAGGAAGACATGCTCGACCATAGTTACCATTGAGCATCAAGCGCAAGAGGTACTTGGCTCTGTTGCTAAGGACCTATGGTAGGTCAGGGTTCGGGACATCAGGACTAAAAGGCCTCAACTGTTATGGTTGAACTGAATAACTCCTGCATGCCCCATGGCCCTCTGAAAGCAGCTTTGATAGTAAGTATTTTAGTTAAGTATATTATGTTCTAGTGTTTTATATATACATTGAAGTTAGTTGGTGTTTTGTTTAACCCCTCCCCTGCTGGTGACGAACCACTCCATCATCAGCCGCGGTCGCGCTGTGCTGATGATGGAGCTACGCTGAGTGTTCTATTGAGCGGGCGGGCCGTGACGGAACCGCTCCGTCATACGCACAGCGCAACCGACGCTGGTGACGGAGCGGGTCCGTCACCAGCATGCACCCGCCGCTCGGCCGCCCTCCCCCCTTAGCACTGCGGCAGAGTAGCCGCCGCAGTGAAGGGGTTAATGTGATATTTGAGTTATGTATGTATCTGTCTATGGAAAGGGAAATGTTTTAGTATTGTAGTTTTTGTTTTGCATATGCAAAAAATGGACGTTCTTGTAAATTATATATTTAATAACACATTTTTTAATACTTGTTGCATGCATACAGTTTTTCATATTTTGTTATTCATATACATTTGTTATAGTATAAAACAATAATAGCAAGTAATGACATCTTTTTGTTTTTAAAACATGTAAATATTTTTTACTGAGAAATATTATTCTTTTGAAACATAATTATTATATACATATTTTTGTCACCAAGACTTTTCTTTCCCTTTTTTTTTACAAATGCTCAATATTTTTCTTCACATATGCATTTTTTCACAAGTACATTGCATGTAAAGATTTGTATAACCTTATCTCCAGATATTTCTATATGATTTATTAGTGCTATTGTTTTACAATGTGCATTTTTTTGTATTTTTATAATATATATATATATATATATATATGCAGACACTTCTGTTCTCTCCTCGATGGCAAAATCAGAACAACGAACCACCAACAGGATGAAATGTAAGCAGGAAAGATTTATTATCCCTTAGTGCTCAGCATATATATATATATATATATATATATATATATATATATATATATATATATATATATATATATATATATATATACATATATTCACTGAAAAAAAACATAGGTTTTAGGAGTGTTATAGTTAGCTGGACATTTCACTCGTACAAAACCATTGAAATTCCTCCGTTATAGTTAGTTGTACTGACTGTAACTCGCGCGCCCGCAATCCACTGCTGATGATGTCACATATTACATCATTCATGACATGGTCTGTGACATCACTGATGACATCGCAAATGACATCACTGATGACACCACTGATGACATCATCCAGTGAATGTGGTTTGGTTCGAAATTTAAATAAGTATTATATATATAGCAATCTGCATTGAAGACTGAGTGGATGTATAAGTGTCTGGAAGGAGGATTTAGTAGCACTGCAATTGACTGTCTAAGAGACTAATTTATTGTGTCTAACTTAATATATGGGATAGTGATTAAACTGGGTGAATATCTGTATCACTCTGTATCTTGTGTAAACTACTACATACGTTGGTTACTAGCTATGTGAAAGTCTATGTTAGGTATTAATTAGTTAAGTGAGTATTTGTATGGGAAAGTGAATGTGTGTGTTGTTGGGTGGGAGGTGTGTGACTGTCCTAAGATGTCCTAAGTTGATTTAGTAGGTATATAAGGTTAAGACTGTATGTGAAAACAGTTATTTGGGTGAGTGAATCTCTTTATGGATGTGGTGATGAGTAAATATATTTCTCAATGATACATGTCCAACAAAGTAGAAATATAATAGGCAGTGTATGTGTCAGTTGTTATATATAAATAAGTATACATAAGACTCAGTGATTGTATTAGTGACTGTATCGAAAACTGTATACTTTTAATAGTGATTTTATAACACACTAAGTAGGTTACTATCTATATAAATAAATAAAGTATTGTTTGTATAAGTGTGTAGCTTACTAAATGTAAGTAGGATCAATTGTTTGCATAAGTGAGTAGAATTACTGCATAAGTGAATAGGATGTGTGCTGGTGTCTAATGTTGATGTATGTGTATAAGTATATTTAATAGTGTTCTATTGATCTTTGTTAGCATGTATGAGTGAATCTATAAGTAAGTGTTTAGATGTGTGTGTAGATGTAGGAATCACTGAGGGGGTTTTAAGAAACTTGTATTGGTGTGTCAATGGTTTCAATTAGCCCACCAGGTACTTCCAGTATGCGCCAGGAGGCTGCGTTGCAGAGAAGTGTTCAAAGGCCATGCCCCTTTTTAGAACACTCTGCAATGCAGCTATGTGGCGCTTACTGGAGGTACCTGGTGGGCCAGTTGGCCCTCAGGGACCCTCAGGATTGACAAGGAATCAATTCCCCTACTTAAACCGCGCCACAGGGTGTGCTTCAACACATGTGAACTCAGGCCCTGCCCCTTCCCTTCACCACTGTGCAAACGCGCCCTGTGACACATTTTAAGTTTGGGGATTAACTCCCCTTGAATACTGATTGTCCCTGGGGTGAAACTAGCCCACAAGCTACCTCCAGTAAGCGCCACAGAGCTGTGTTGCAGAGAGATGTAAAAAGGGCGTGGCCTCAGGACACCTCTCTGCAATGCAGCACCCTGGCGTACCCTGGAGGTTCCTGGTGGGTTAGTTGGCCCCCAGGGACCCCCAGTATTCAAGGGGAACATGTTCCCCCTCTGCAAACGCGCCAGGGCGCGCGTTTGCACAGTGATGAAAGGAGGGGGCGTGGCCTCCGGCGCGATGCCGGTCTTTTTTTAAATTTATTTTTTTAAGAAGGGCGGCTGAGTAGCCCCCCTACTTTTTCCCCTGGGCATGGCCTTTTCCTTATTTATTTTTTACTTTAGGGGAGGGGGGCAGCGGTGCCGCCCTCCGGGGACCCCATCCCCCAGGGCTGGCCCTCTGCGTTAGGGACCATGGGGGGTCCCCAATCCCCCCACAGTCCCAGCCGGCTCCCCGCATTCTACGGGAGCCGGCATTGCTTTTCCGCATCGGGAGCAGCTAACATGCTGCTCCCCATGTGGAAAAGCAATCTGCTTTGCTTCATTGAAGCGTGAGCAGGTTTCTCTGCCATCGCTTCAATGAAGCAAAGCAATTTGCAATGACAGGGTGGGAGCCTGAAGGCTACCGCCCTGTCATTGCAAACTACAGTGTCCTGTGGTGGCACCCTGTGACACTGCAGGAGCCGGCCCTGGGGGGTGGAGGTCCCCAGGGCCAAAAAAATAGACATATATATATATTCACTGAAAAAACAAAAGGTTACAGGGACGTTATAGGTAGGTTTAGATTTCACTCGTGCAAAACCATAGAAATTAATTCCATTATAGTTACTTGCGATGACTATAACCTATGTGCTTGCATCACACATTACATCACTCATGACATGGCAAGTGAAATCACTCATGACACCCGTGATGATATCTCAAATGACATCACTGATGACTTCATACTGTGTGTGTTATTATTTTTGTTAGAGTTTATGATTGTTAAACATATATACTAAGCTACTACAAAACAAAATGAGTATACTAGGTATACTACTAACTTGTGATTTTACTTCTAAGATAAATTATGTGAGTGGCTGTGTGCCTGTGTGTATCCATAAGTGAGTGTGTATTTGAGTGGTTGTATGTGTGTGTGAGTGGCTGTATGGGTGTATACGTGGGTGTGTGAGTGGCTGTGTGAGTTGTATTTGTGAGCAAGTTGGTGTGTCAGTGGCTATATGGGTAAGTTAGTAGCTATGTGAGTGGCTGTATGTGTGGGTCAGTGACTGTATGGGTGAGCAAGTGGGTGTCTGAATGACTGTATGAGTGAGTGACTGGGTTTGTAAGTGCTGTATGGGTGAGTGAGTGGGTGTTTGAGTGGGTGTTTGGTTAATTGAGTTGGTATATGAGTTACTGTATCAGAGAGTGAGTGTCTGTGCAAATGGCTGTATGGGGGAGTGAGCTGCTGTGTGAGTGCTTGTATGGATGTGGGAATGGGTATGTTAGTGGTTGTATGAGTGAGTGTGTGCGTGTTTGTATGAGTGGGTGAGTGGCTATGTTGAGAAACTGTATAGGTGAGTAAGTGAGTTTGTGAGTAGCTGTATAGGTGAATAAGTGGGTGTGTGAGTAGCTGTATGGGTGAGTGAGTGACTGTGCGAGTGGCTGTATGGGTGTGTGACTGGTTGTATGAGTACTGTATGGCGGAGTGTGTGGTTTTGTGAGTGGCTGTATTAGTGAGTCAGTGGGTGTGTGATTGGCTCTATGGATTAGTTAGTGGTTGTGTGAGTAATTCTGTGGGTCTGTAAATGGGTATGTGAGTGGTTGTGTGGGTGTATAAATGGGTGTATGAAAGGTTATATAGGGGTGTGAGTGTGTGTGTGTGGGTCTGTAGATGATGTCAGGAGTGATGTCATCAGTGATATCATTTGAGATGTCATGAGTGATGTCATTGACCAGGTCATGCGTGGTGTAATATGTGAGGTAATATTGAGTGCATTGCGGGGGCATAAGTTATAGTCAGCTCAGATAACGATAGTTTAAGCCTAGGCGTAGTTCGCAGAGTTTTGCTACACGGATCTTCGCAAAGTTATAAAAAAAATTCTGCGAAGTTCCGCAATTGGTGGAGTGTTGCGCAAAGTGTTGTTCGCGCTGGTCTTTCTGCAGCTCGGGTAGAAATTCTACTTGAGCTGCAGCTCGCGCTCGCGAACTTACCGCTCGCGAGCAAGGAAAAAGCTCTGCTGCACTATGAGTGCTCTGCGGAGTGTGGAGTGCAGAAAACTCTACAAACTCCACGAACAGAGCAGAGTTCACCGCCCAGGCCTGCTATAGTGGCTGAGTTTTTATGGTTTTGTGTGGGTGAAATATGAACCTAACTATAACATCCCTGTAGCCTTTATTTTCTTGGGTGAATTTCTATGTTTTTTTAAATTGTATTTCCTAACTATAATGTCGATGTAACCTTTGATTTTTACAGTCAGTTTCTAAGTTTAAAAAAAAAATGTTCTTAACTGTAACTTGTAAAATTTGTGAGAAGGCGTGTAAGTGACTGTATAGGAAGTTACCTGGATGGGTAGGTGGCTGAATGGGTATGTGAGTGAGTGTGTGAGTGGTTGTATGGATCTGTGAGTGGAAGTGTGAGTGGTTATATGAGTCTGTGAGTGGCTGTATGGGTCTGTGAGTGGATGTGTGAGGGAATGTATGGGTCTGTGAGAGGGTGTGTGAGTGCCTGTGTAGTTCTGTGACTGGGTGTGTGAGTAGCTGTATGGGTCTCTGATTGGGTTTGTGAGTGGTTATGTGGGTCTTTGGGTTTGTTAGTAGCTGTGTGGGTATGTGAGTGGATTTCAAAGTGGCTGTATGGGTTTGTGAGTGGGTGTGAGTTGCTCTATGGGTCTCTGAGGGGGTGTGTAAGTAGCTATATGGGCGTCTGAGTGGGTTTGTTAATGGCTTTATGGGTCTGTGAGTGGGTGTGTGAGTAGCTATATGGGTCTGTATAGTAGGTGAATAAAGAGGCAGGGCCTCCGATAAGCTCTCATCAATCACGGTGTGTGGGACATATTGGTGGTAACAGAAGGGATTCCTGGCTCCAACTATCTCCTCAGCATCAAAGGGGACTTCATCCCCAAACTAGTAGTGCACCAGTAGGTGTATTTGTTGAGTGGTGGAGCTTCCGATGACCTCTCAGCAATCCCGCTGTGTGGAACTTACTGGAGGTTACAGGAAGCGTTCTTGGACCCCAAGACCTTTACAACATCCAAGGGGATTTCCTCCCCCAACGAGTAGTGCACCAGGAGGTGCATCTGCAGAGTGGTGGAGAAAAGGGACGGGCCTCCAAACAGCTCTCAGCAATCCCACTGTGTGGGACTTACTGGTAATAATGGGAGGGGTTCTTGGCCCCCAGCGATCTTCAGCATCCAAGTGGACTTCTTCCCCTAACCAGTAGTGCGCCAACGGGTGCTTTTGCAGAGTGGTGGAGAAAGGGGGCAGGCCTCCGATGAGCTCTCAGCAATCCTGCTGTGTGGGACTTACAGGAGATAACAGGAGGGGTTCCATATATGGCAGACAAAAAGGTTTGCAGTGTTGACAAATGAGATGATAGGAACACATTTCCCAAAATTATCTCCATCGTGACAGGTGAATTTTAGGGTTTGTGTTGTATCAGTGGGCAGGTGGCTAGTGAGCCAACTGCTGAAGTGTAAATGACCTCCTTAATCTGAGATATAACGTTGAGTAGTTCTACTATACTTCTTAAAAAAAGTTCATGCCCATGTGTGCACCGTGTTTATACTTCTGCAATTTATGTTCCTATAAACAAAGGCATTAAATAATACTTAAAAATGAAACCACCAATTATTTACCAGATATGGGAAGTTGCAAATGTGCTGACACTTTCTGACGTGATTGCTCTGCCGTAAATATGACAACTTTCTTTGTCTGACAGGACTAGTCACCAATGGGAAGGCAAGGCCAGACTGAATTGTGGCCTGTGATGAATGATCTACCAGGAGCGAGGACTACCAAGAAGAGGGAGGCAAAGCCAGCGAAAGTTGCACACTGGTGATTGGCATGCATGCTTCAAATTGCCCAATACAAACAAGAAGGGCGTGGCGGACAAGAGGTCAAAAGGCATGGCACAGGACCCTCAGCACAGCTGACCTCTCTAATTTGAGAGCTTGCCACCCTGGAGCAGACCTTGCCACTTGGACTGCCATGGCAGAACGTTGCTGTGGCCTTGGACCGTCACGCTACAGACATCACCTTGGGAGCAACAGCAGCAGTGAAGCATTCGGATCCACCCTTCTTGCGAGTCACCGGCTCCTGGTGCCCCACCCAACTACCATGGTGAGGCAAATGAGAGTGAGTACTAAGCATCCAGGCAACTGCATTGGGCAATGTAGAGAAGCTCTGAGGATGACGAAAGGGCGGGCAAGTCGGATCAGCTAGACCTGCCCACCGCACCGCTGGTTCAGGAGGCAGCACCTGGACCAAAAACAAAGGAAAGAGAGGCAAAGCATAGGGACGTGGTGGCGAGTTGCCAACAGTGTGGAGAGCATGGCGAGGAGATACAGTTACAACAGAGCGGCGAGGGAGAGACAGAAGCCTGCTCGCTTCAGAGACGAAACAACAAGCAATGAGGGAGCAGACCAAGTGCAAGGGAGTTGGCGTGCACTTCCGAACTAGGAAATGTGGGCCCAGCTAGATGACGATCTCCAGGCCCTGCTGGAGAGGGCCTATGTCCCCATGGCCAACCAGGGGAAAGCGTGGGTCAGTGAGCACATGAGGATTTTTCTGGTGGAGGCGTGTGCCAATAAGGGTAGGCCGACACAGGATGCACAGCTGGAGGACAGGTTTAAAAACACAGTTCAGGCCCAAAACCCATTTAGAAGGGGCTTGCAGCCCGATTGGCGGCCTCTTCCAGGAAGGGTGGTGCTGGGACCACAAAGATGAACCTAAACCATGAGACGGTCCGTGGCCAGAGAAGGGCCAGGATCAACACAACAAAGGAGAAACAGGCCAGGTGCAGAGGGCATGATGCACTACCAGCCCTCTCGAGAGAGGAACGCGATGACTTGGAGGACACCAGCGAGGACAGCAGCGATGATCAGCAGTAGGGGCCTGTAGCCATCATGGCGGCACCCATGCGGAGGTTGAGGACAACCTGGCAACAAGTTGTTGTGAGTGGCAAGTGGAAAGTGCTGAGGATGCAAATGGGTGAGCATGCACAGCAGCAGGGCCCTGAGGTTGCAACAGGGGGCATTTCAAATTATGGCACACAAGTGGGCATCATGAATTCCACAGTTTAGGGCCAGTGGGAGAAGTTGGGCCCCACATCCTATCCAAGCCAGCCGGATGGGGCCACTGGGTGAGAATACATACCATAGAGTGCTAGAAGCATAGAGGCAGTCAGTCTTAGGGCAACAAATACAGTCCACAGCACCCTTTATGCCTTGGTGGCCATGGCTGGGCCAGGAAACTGTTGTGATCTTATATAGGACCCTAATTAAATATTCCTGATTAATGCCCTAATGTGGTTATAACAAATCATACCCTAATAAAGGCATAAGAATACAATCCATATTTAGTAATAGCCAATGCAAACCAAATATGGCAAGGCTACTTCCTTAGACTCCTAGAGAGCACAACGAGTTCTTTCAACAAACCAAACCTCCAGCAACCTGGGAATACCCCATGGTTTTGTTTTGATTTGTCCTCAAACTCCTGCAAGCACTAAGAGAATGGCAAGTTCTTAGTGACATCTTTTATTGACGCCTTATGTCCAACCTTACGTGAAACACGGCACTTTCCAGTTATAAATATACCAGCGTTTGCCTTAAGCAACACACAGTGGTGTGGAGCAGAGCGGCTATCTACTTATCCAAAGCCCAGCTGATGCGAGTGCCGAAAGGAAGCCGTCCCTCCCATTTGACGCACTGAGAAAGACGCTGTCTTTTCCTCCTGCCGAGAAAATCCAGCTCCAGTGTTTCCAGTCACCCTCGTGGGTTACTGGGAGATCGAGTCCTGCGAGCGAGTTACAAGACCTCCTCCATTCTAAAACCAAGGTACGGAACTGATTAGACCCTTAGAGAATTCTTGAGCTAGATTCTTGGCAAAATCTAATTTAACTTAGACTGCAGCTCATTTACTCCTTTCCACGTACTAGGCTTAGGTTAGGTACACCGGGGTAGGCGTATTTAGAAGCACCAGTTGAGTACGTTTAGTCAAACTTTTATCATTGTATGTAACTGTACATATTTTATACCTTTTAAGTATCATATGGCTCAGAAACCATATCAATGCTTTTGCAGTATTATTTCATAATACTCCTTTTACTTACGCACTTTACTTTATAACAAGTATTGCAATTGTGGCAATTCATTTCTCTTGCATGACAAAGAAGACTGCTCAATAAATAACACCTTTTATTGAAAACGCCCGTCTCTCTATTTCTCTGCACTCTGGTGAAACTAAATATGCACGATAGACTGAGTGAAATAGCTATCTGTTGTTTTCACACGACTCTGGAGATATACTCCTTATTCTGGGGGAGCAAAGTTGTCATGTTTATGCGGTTGTCAGAAGCTGAATCCCTTCTTGTCTAAACAGGGAAGTTCACTCCTCCTTGTTCATTCGAGAAAGTTTCTAGTGACCTCTGAACTAGCTGGCAAACCTAAATTAAGTCTAACATATTCAATAGAGACATAGTCGACCTCAGTCCTACATCCAAACTATCGTTTATGTTATTCCAATGCGCAGAGCCTATTGGGAAAATAGGAACTACACTACATGGTGCCCAACGTTTGGTAAGGCGATAATCTAACGCAAGATACAAGAGTAACTCAGTCGTGCTTTTCACACAGACCCCTTTTTCCCGTAAAAACTCCAATAGACGTCTGGAGTGGGTGAAAGGTTAATATCCGCCGAAACTTAGTAGGATGAGAATCCTATGTATTAGTTTACGGTATATGTGTAAAGTAACGCACCCAGGCAATCAATCTGACTACTGGCACAGGTTAGATGGCAAACAGACCACAATTAATAATGGTACACAACTGATTTAGCATATAAAGTACATTTTAATTTCATACATAAAACGTCATGAATAAAATCATTGACTTACTTATAAGACTTGATAAAACATTTTAGCATTATCACATATGCATTAATATTGTAACATTTATGATGTAAATAATGGATGGTTTCCTGTCTACGTGTTTCGACACGTTGAAGGTGTCTTCCTCAGGACATTACCATCATGATGCTGTAAATAAATAAACAATCTTTAAAATGTTGTCTCTTTATGCTAAACAGTAGGTAATGCTACGTATAGTTTGCCAGATTCTAAAGGCCAGTAAGTTGTTCAAAATACATGATGTACCACCTAATAATTGATTCAACCTACTCGTGAATATCATACAGACATGCTTACACTACCATTAATGTAAAAGAAGAGAATAGAGCAATTGAAATTTCCACAGTTGAAACATGTGAAACAGAAAAATGTACATGCTTGTATTAGTTAACATTTCTATTGATGCAGAGACAACCAACATTACATGTAATTTTTTCCAGATTTAGAGCATAAACATATGGAGTAAAATGATAACTATACTTTTTAGGTAATAGTCAAAGAGATGGAAAAATAGAAAAGAAAAGGGGGGGGAGTTGATTTGGGCTTTAGGGGGTATTTAATAACTCATTTTGGGTGTTGCATTAGTCTGGATTTAGAGGAGAAGAGAAGCCTATTTACACAACAAAATTGTGATATAATATATCTTCATGCTACTATTTCTGGTAAATTTCCTCCATATATAATAAGCAGGCTAGCAATGTAAAACTGCAGTGGTATATATATTCTCTGAGCAGCGATTGTCGATGGGTTAGTAGGGTAGAAATTGACCATGAACTCTTTTTCAGTATATATAAACATGTTAACCTCCTTACTAATGGCGACATTCTCTCTATACTCTCACCTGTCTCTAAAAGCTTTGATGACTGCTGAGTATGTAATTCTTGTGGGTTCTCATATATTTTCTCCTATATGGGACCATGCAAGTTCTCTGCCGATTTCGGTGGCAGTGGTTAACTATCTGAAAATAGGCAAAACAGTTAAGGGGCATGTCTTTATATCATCGCAGGTAAACAAAGCAATGATTTTTATCCTTCTTACCTATTAGGCTCCAGGTAGCGTACAAATGCGACCACTCGGTTGTTAGGTTTGGTCCTAATCAGATTACCGGCTCTCTGTTCAGGACAGACCAGGGGTGCTTCGGAGTTGCGTAATTACCCGGACGCTTGCTGCTAGGGAATGTTTGTAGGTTGACAGCTGTCTGCAATTACATAATTATCTATGAGAAACTTTAACTCATTACTTTAGAGAAGAAGGCATGAGATTATTGCTTCTTACCCGCAAAACGTCAAAATCGATTAGCGATTGTTGATAAGCACAGTGACGTAATAGTTGGCGCTAGATGAGGTTGGCGAAATAACGCTTATCTACAAACCAAGAATAGTAATATAGGCGATTAAGGTTAGAAGCACTAGTTTGAGTGGCCAGGTGATGCCGTGCCGACATTGTGTTGTTTGTCAAGTGGTTTGCAGTCTTGGGCTTACGGCTTTTCTAGAGTTAAAAATAGCCGTATATTAGTATTATTATTACGATATATTTACTAGTTCTAATTTGCGCAAATTTCTATTTGTTATCTTACCTAAAACAGGCGGATGGGCGGCGTGCCGGATACACACATTCTGGCGTCTGAGAACTCAGCGAAAGAATTACCATCGGTCGATTTGGTTGGTTTATATAAATTGTTTCTCCATTGGTTAACAAGGTTCCCTGGTCTCTTAAAGGTGTATAGCGTAGTGGACCGATATTCGTATAAAGGTAGCAACGGTGAGATGAGGGCGGAACTAAGGTGCCGGGGGGGGCAATGTAACCGTAATAAACCAAACAAATTGTTAACGGTGTACAAATTTTAATTAACTATTTAGTGTGAATCGGCCTATGTTTAGGGTCTTTAATTCGTTTTGGGGGGGACAAAAAATGAACATTTTATTAAGCCTAATAATTTGAGGGATATATATTTCTGGGGTCTGAGTCAAATTACTGGTTTGTTTAAAGAATAGCATTCTCCCATGGTAATTCATTATTCAAACCATGAGTGAAAGTCCCTAAGGAAAAGATCTAAAATACTTCTTTCTTTTTTCTTATCTTGTCACCACCATTGTTATTTGGTGTGTGGATCTTCTCCAAGATCCGCCATCTAATGTCAGATGGAGAGTGTTGAAATTCAGAAAAGTGACTCACAAGTGGAGCTGTTAACTTGTGTGTTTTAATGGCGGACCTGTGCTCTGTAAGGTGAGTTTTTATTGCTCGGAAGGTTTCACCTACATAGCCCATATTGCATGGACATATAATGAGATATATTATGTTACATGTATTGCATGTCCATAATTCTTTTCCTTGGATGTTGAATTGATTAAAGGTGAATGTTTCTCCCGGTATGATGCCGTCGCAGGACTTGCAGAAACCACATTGGGAGGTGCCCTTGATTGCATTGGCGCCTTATATTGATTTTTGTACAAAAGGGGTTCTAGTAGTTGTTCCAGTAAACCGTGATCTAACAATAAGGTCCTTTATATTTTTGTTGCAACGGTGCGCAAACATTGGTTTTTCAAGTTTGGGTTGTGACGATTCTATATTTAGTAAATGCCAGTTGGCATTAATGATCTGTTTAACTGTGGCATTCAACGTGGAGTGCTTTGTAATGCAAACCAGTTTTGGTTCCTGTTTGTCTTTTTGTGACTTGAGTATGGCATCTCGATCATAGAATCGGGCTCTTTTATATGCTTCTCTGATGAGGCGACGTGGATAACCTCGTTCGAGAAATTTTTGTTTCATTTTTACAGATTGGGAGTCATAGTCCTTAATGTTTGTGCAATTTCTTCTCACTCTGAGAAATTGCGAAAAAGGAATGCCATCTTTTTGGTTTCTCGGATGGTAACTCGAGAAATGGAGTAATGTATTCCTTGCTGTAGGCTTTGTATATAAGTCTACCTCCAATTTATTTGACTAATTCGTGATGTAGATATCCAAGAACTCAACTTGCGTAGCATCAATGTGCGCAGTGAAGCGAAGATTATTGTCTGCAAGATTGAGCCAGTCTACGAATTCTTGTAGTGTCTGTTCCCCATTGGTCCAGATGAAAAAAATATCATCAATAAACCGTTACCAATGGGAAACAGACTCGAAGAATGGGGCAATTTCATTGTATATATGTTGAAATTCAAAAAGAGCCATGTATATATTTGCTATGGATAGGGCCATTGCTGCCCCCATACTGACGCCTTTTGTTTGTTGGTACATGTGCTCGCCAAACTGAAAGACATTTTCTTTGAGGACTATTGACAGGCACTCGAAAATGAACGGTTTGCTGCAAGGTACTTTATACAGGTCTATAAACCACATGGTGGCCTCTATTGCTCCTTTCTGGGGAATATTGCTATATAGGGATTCGACATCCAGAGTGACCAATAGGTCACTCGATCCATTGAAAGGTAGATGTTCCACTTTTGTGATGATTGATCCTGTGTCTTTGATGTATGCAGGAGTAAGTGGGATGTATGGTCTGAGAATATTGTCTAAGTATTTTGATAGGGCTTCTGTCAGGGTACCTATAGTCGAGACAATTGGACGATATGGTGGATTTTGCTGATTTTTATGCAGTTTAGGTATCCCGTAGATACAGGCTATCTTTTTTTGTGATTTATTCAAAAATTCATATTCCTTCTTATTGATTATTTTTTCATTAAAAGCTTTTATTGTAATTTTTTGGATTGTTTTAATTACTCTGTCTGTAGGGTTGGTTATGACTTTTTTATAGAACAGAGGATCATTCAACATATTTAGCATTTTTATCTCATAGGTGTTGGAGTCAATAAGAACGATGCCACCTCCTTTGTCGCTGCTCTTAACAACAATGGATTTATTATTTTTCAAGTTGTTTAAGGATATGTGTTCTTCTTTGGAGATGTTGTATCTCGGTTTGGGTACAAACCGTAAAACTTGTTCCAATTTGGTAAGGACAACTTTTTCAAATATTGCCATCTCAGGGCCTAATTGGTCTAATGGGGGATTAAATGTGGATGGTAATACTACGATGTTGTTAGTTCTAATATCTTGGTCTATATCTACTTTATTCATAAAAAACTTCTGTAGTCTTATCTTCCTAAAGAAGGAATGTATGTCCTGGTGCAGTTCAAATAAATCTGCATTTGAATGAGGAACAAATGTCAATACTTTCGTTAGTAAGGATACATCTGATGCATTCAACTTGTGCTTTGAAAGGTTGAAAATAGGTATTACATCCATTGTCTTTGATATTGCTTGCTGCGAGTCTCTAAATAATGTTGAGGTTCCGTGGGATACTGGTGAGTCTGATTGTGACCTCTCGATTGGGGTTGAAATCGTACTCTTTGTCGTCCCCGTTTCGCACCGCGATACCCTAAAAAAGGCTGGCGTGTGTTTCTACGTCCATTATGTGGGTTATACGGACCTTCCTCCTGGTAGTTAGAGTCACTGTCTGAGTCTGGATCTGAGGAATCTGAAAAGGTGTTTATCTTTTGTTGGTTGTAATTTGTTCCTCCTTGAAGGTAATCTGTTTTATAGAAATTGTCTCCAAGTTAAGGGTAAGTTCGCTCTATTGTGTAGAATCTTTTGTCCTTTGTGAATTTCTCCTGTTTTCATTTTGAGAGATATTCTGCAAAGGACAAAATATCTTTTTTCAGGGCTTCTAGTTGTTTGTCGGCCTCCTCTATTGTATAGTTTACGGTATAGTCAATGTTGAAGGATACAGTGTTCCAAAATATTGTGCACCTAATCTTTGTTTCCTCAAAACTTGCTCGGCAAGAAACTTTCATTAAACAATGTCAAACCACAGCGACAACAGCGAAACCGGTGAAGCCGCAGTAAATTCGAATCAACTGGGTGCAGACCTTACAGGGTTTAATGAAGACGACCATGATGCAATAATCATCCCGGTCAATATAAGAAAAACCATAACTATAAAACTTATAGAAAATGGGGTATCATCGAGAGGTGGTACAGTTGTATTTGTGGTAGAGGCCCATGAATATCGGCAGACAGAGGTATTCTATTCCTGGATAACTTTTCCACTACTATAAAATAGCGGAATCTCCAGAGGAATACTCTCCTTTCGAGGAAGTTGAAATTCCACTAACATACCAAGAGCACCTGCTCTTATTTAATGGCGCCCTAAAACATCAAAATCATATTACCAGGCTCGGTCCACTAGGTAGACCAGTAGCCACATGGCCGGTTCTAGCCAGCTACACACCAAATCCCGACATTGATAAAATGTCAAATGAAGAACTCTTAGTTAAAAAAGAAAGAATTAACAAGAGCATATAGGGATTTAGTTCAATTAACATTAGAAGCTACAATATACCGACTAAAACCCCAACTAATTGAAAATCCTGAAAAAACTTTTATTAAAAACAATCTCAATTCTCAAACGAAGAAGTGGGAGGGTAACAAACAAACAACTCCCAGAGAAAAACAATTTCAGTCCAGAGGAAGGTCTCCCCAACGGAGAAATAGATCTCCAGAAGGAGGGGGCAAATCTCCCCAAAGAGAGCCCTCTGAAAAAAGATACAACCTTAGAAATAGGGACAATTTGAGAAAACCTGACCGATATCAAGATATTGATACGTGTCTCTCTCGATCTTTTCAGACTTCATCAAAGAAATAGGAAAGAAGAGGACGGTTAGAACACAAAGAGGAGCGTGTCAAGTCCGAAGACAAGGAACCTGCTCATCAAAGTAATAAATTACAATTTCCCAAAAAAGAAGGTAGCCAGTATTAAAATAAAACATGCAGAGAATCCTGAGGACACAACTGAAAAACGGAGAGTGGGCCCAGACAATGCTAGACAGCGCAGCAACACCAAAATACCCATCATATATGGGCTACCTAAGACCCACAAGTGTAGCTCGGACCCACCTATGCGACCAATTGTTTCGACGATTGGCTCTGCCACCGAGCCACTGTCCAAATACATTGATAAATTCCTAAATCCAATGGTGATCGAACTAGAATCCTATGTGCGGGATACAGGACACTTCATTCAGCAGGTGGAAGGCACTCAATTCTTTGGAAGCTCTGAAATAATGGTCACACTTGATGTGGAAGCATTGTATTCTAACATCCCCCAAAGAGGAGCATATGATGCTATTGAAACCATAATTTCTAGAAACACCGACATTACAAATAAGGGATTCATTTTGGAATGTCTCAAGATAGTTCTATTTGAGAACTACTTTGAATTCGACAATACCATGTACAGGCAAGCCTCTGGAGTCAGTATGGGAGCGAGTTGTGCCCCAAGTGTAGCCTGCTTGTATATGGGTGAGTTTGAAAGAATAAACATCTTTAATGAAATGGCCCCCTTCTACGAAAACGTCAAAAGCTGGAAACGGTTTATTGACGGCATTTTCTTCATTTGGAAGGGGGCCGAGAAACAACTTCACGAATTCATTGAGTGGCTCAATGCGGCGGATGCCAATTTGAGATTTACTAGTCACATCAGTACATCCAAAATAGAATTTCTAGATATTTGGATTGAGCACCATGATAATATCATCAAAGTCTCCTTATATACCGAACCTACGGCACGAAACACCTTACTTCAATATGCCAGCTACCATCCGCGCAGCCAGAGGGACAGTATCCCATATAGTCAGTTCCTTCGCATTAGAAGAAACTGTACGTATTTGGATGACTTTTTGATTCAAGCAGACATTCTACAGGAAAAACTCCGCGTCCGAGGGTACCCACCCAGACTTATTAAGGAGTCGTTCAAACGAGCAAGATACACCGACCGGGAGGCTATGTTTGTGGAAAGAGAGCCGGAGAAATTAAAACAACTTGTATGTGTGACCCGTCATTCTGAAATGAACCACAAAATAAGACAAGCCATCAATTCAAGCTGGCATATTCTGAACTTGGAAAATGAAAAAACACATCTGAATCGCCCGATCTTTGCTTTTAAAAAAAACCCCAACCTGAAAAATCATCTCGTTAGGGGTAAGATCCAAGAAACATCTGGAAACATCCAAACAACCATAACTGGATTGGATCCAATCTATGGTAACCATAAATGTGGGACATGTCACATCTGCCCACAGGCCATTATTGGTGATACCGTCAGTACTAACACCCGCACAATATCCGTACGACGTAATGCTAACATGACTAATTGTCGTACCAGCAACATCATTTATCTGATATTGTGCCCATGCAATCTCCCCTATGTTGGGGAAACAGGCAGAGAATGTAGGGTACGAATTGGGGTGCACAAATCCAATATCAGGAATCAAAAGCCACCAGCCCCATTGGTAGCACATTGGGTCGAGAAAGATCATACAGAGCAAGAACTCCGGTGGTTTATCTTGGAAAAGATAAAAACCAGCCCAGGAACCAACTCCATAAACCTCCGAAAAAAACGGGAGGTATTCTGGATTTTCTACTTGAATGCGGTTGAAAAAGGACTCAATGAGGAATGTCCTTGGCACCAAGCAATTCTGTAGAAAACCCCTTGAGAGCTTAATTTAAATACATATGAAGAATAGGGAACACTAAATAAGCATAAAGCATAATGTGGAAACCTGTATCCTTGTGAAAGCATATATGATATAAAATGCCCTAGTAATATGGACCCGGGATAACCTGATTGCTTTGATCCCAAATGTTTCTATGTGGGGAGTAGAACTATTTGACTCCAGCGCTATCGCGATTACTTTGGGCCAGTTTTCGCTAAAACGGGCACGGCGAGGCTTCGCAACCCATCTACAATGAGATCATTTTTAGCGCATAAACGCTCTACTGGTTTACACAACATGGCGGTCCTTTTTCACGCTGAAGAGGAGAATCCTTGGTGATTATCCAGCTACCATCTAATGGTTTACCCAAGATGGCGGGTGGCTGTCTTACTGTAGCAAGGAGCCCCTTGTCTATGTTCTCTAAATCGCATACTCAGATGGGGAGAGTTTAGGAAAGCGCGGAAAGAAATGCCTATTTAAACGCCATTGAAGGGTACACAGGCGAGTGTCCTGTATCCCGTAGTTGGCCGACCGAGGTAGTCGGCGGAACCCCATCTGAAAACGACGACCGACTCTATAATGGTAAGTGTGCCTGAGCGATTGCCCGATTCTTTATACGGACTTAGTAAACCCCTATATTCAATGGGCTTTATTTTTCTCGTTCACTCCTAGGAAACCGAGTGAGACGTTTTACCGTTGTGACCTTAGGCTGTTTATCTAAGTCGGTGGAATCCAATCTAAAGATCCCGGCTCTGTGCCTTGAAGGTAACCATTTTTTCAACTAAACTTGTGACTCCGTAATGAATAGGGCTATCCTGATATTTAATGGGCCTCTTTTCCTTATTTTACCATCAACAGAACCTCATTTTAACACTACTCGACCGGACTGTCCTGTCCCCTCCTAAGACACCTAAGGCAGCTTATCAGTGCTTGAAGGTAATTATTATCGGGTGAAACTTCTTTGTTCTCAGACTGAATTAGTCGATTTATAGAACTAATGGGCTTTATTTCCCCGTTGTACTATCAATAGGACTGCCATGAATTGATGTTTTAAAAGGCAGTAACGCGACGGACTCACTCCTTGCCTGATGATTAAAAGGACTTTCCCTAACTGACGATAGAAAATCCAACAGCTAAACATCCCGGAAGGTACGATCACGTTAGTATGTCTTTGACGCATTGAGGCGTGACTGCTAATTTCAAATATATAGGATAAGACTATATCCACTCTCTTTTTCAAATTAGAGAGTACGACGAACAGCAACCAGCCGCCCCATATCACTGGTTACACGGCGTATGTGAGCCACATGTCAGAACAAAGTGCCTTTCTATTAAATCCCTCCAGAGGACTACCAGTTGAGACCCAACAGTTTGGTAAACTAATATCTTTTTTCCAAATGTATTGTTGAAATTTATGATCTCCATATGGGGAATAGTAACTGAGTATACCCCCTTGTTAGGTAACAACTGGAATCCATCCCCTCCTGATTTTGTGAAGCTATTTGAACTCTATCGTCGCCTTAGGCCTTTTCAATAAAGCAAACAGGTAATCCAAATAAATAAAACTATTTTGTGTAAAGCCAAGTTAAATTAACCTAGGAGCTTCCTTGGTAAATTAGGGTCATTTAGCAACTCTGCCTGTGTTAGTTGATAATACAGTGGCGCAGATAAAAGACGAATATGAACTATACTTATTATTAGAGGAATAAGGTCCTTTACGCTATCTAGTGTTAAAGACTCTAGCTAGAGGCGGGGTTTTATTGTCAATAAAAATAAAAATTAGGATACAGGTTAAATTCTGTGTATATTCCGGACCACCGTTGCCAAAATGCTAAAACTGTTTCCCGAACTACTGTAAGATGCAATAAGGAAGAGGGTGATGTGAGAAGGGGTCTAACTCCAGCTATGAGAATAATGACTTAAAACCCTCCTTTACAAACAGAAATAAATGGGCCTAAATGCAACCATTGGGTCTTAGGTGTGTGAGAATGAATGTGTGGATTTATTTATAATAAAATGCATGTATAGTGTTGTGAATTATGCTCTATTGTTCATTTAGCCTAGGCTATCAGTGTGCCTTTTTTGGATTCCACGAAACAGGGAATCTCATATGGGGAGTGTTTCCAGATAGTCTGTTACTGCACAGTTTCAAAAGAGTCAACCTTATAAGTATCACACCAAGACGCTTTGTGTATTTAAAATGAATTATAAAAATGAAATTGTATGTTGAAATGCTTTTTTGTATATATAGTTAGAACACAAAATTAAGACACTGCTTTTTATTTCCAGATTTTATTCCTGTCCCCTGCCCAGCTTACTGCCCCAGCCCTGACGAAGGTGTGGCCACATTGGCCTCTCACCGAAACGCGCGTCGGCATTTGTTTCCAGGAATACGGCACTCTGTCCTAACTACATCAGGACCCGTATTAATACCATCTGCCTGGAATAACCTCCCGATCTAGGCAACATATTGACCATCTATTGTTGCCTACGCCAGGACTATAAGAATGAATGGATGAATGAAAGTTGAATGTTCTAAACAATAGATAGAGTAAACTTTCGTGTGAATGAGTGTGGTTGTATGGTTGAAGTGTGGTCAGTACTGGGTAGATCTTAATTCAGCCTAAAACTATGTTTTGTGTCTCTGTAGTATAATAGTAGTTTTTTCCAATTGTATAGGCAATTCTTTTGTTCTTAAAGTATCACTTTGAAATCAAAAGCACTATCTAATTTATACATGTTTGTCTTTTGAAGATTCCAGTTTCTCATTCACGGTTTTATTTTCCAATCTCAGAGAGTTTATTTCCTTTCTCTTTTTCTCCACCTTTTTGTCCAAACTGGAGACTTCATTTTCTACCGCTGTTACTCTGTCACCAAGTGCGTTCAGCTTGCTGTCCAATTTCTCGCAGACCTCCTGTATTTTGTTTTGTTTTGATTCTGAGATAGAGAATTTCTCTTTCATTTCTACCCATATTTTTTCGAGAAGTTCATCTGTATGAGTTTTTGTTATGTCCTTGTTGAACTCTACAGACCTAGGGTCATCGTCCTCTCTGTCTTCAACGTCTTCGGGTGTTTTTGCAGTTATGTTTGCTGCTGCTGCTGCAGAGGGGTCTACGCCCCCCTCCGCCATATGAGTTGCCACTCTCCCTTCCGAACTGCCTTCTTTAATTTTCCAGATTTCTTCCAAACTTATGTTCTCTGCTAAGTTCCTTCTCTTGGATCTAGGTTTTCTCCCTTTCTTTATGCTACCTGTGCTCGATTTTCCAGCTAGACTAGGAGCTGCTCGCTGTTTCTCTTTTTTTAAGAAGTGAGTATCCGGTAGTTTGATTGTAATTTTGTTTGTTATATCCTCTTTCTCACTTTGCAAAACTTCCGATGTTCTTTGTGCTTCTAAAGAGCAAAAAGATTCCGAGCTCTGTTCTTGCTGCTGGATTTTAAAATAAGATCTAAGAGAGGGAGTAACTTTTTTCTTTAGATCTCTGGGTAGACTCCAAGTTGTTTTCTCCCTTCTCTGAATTATTCTTTAGGTAGCCCTTAAGTGAGGTTTTTTGTTTTTTTCTGCTCACTCTTGGGGTGATGCCTTTCGGAAACTGCTCCTGACTTAAGAACTTTCTGTTCCGCAAACTGTAGAAGGATTTCGCTGAGGTGGGCTGTGTTCCTGGTTGCAGTGATTGCAGTGGTTCTGTTTCAAAATTGGGTCTGGCTTGACTTTTTGAAAGATTTTTTGAATCTTGAGGCGTGTTCTCCTCTGTTCCCTCCTGTATTAATTCTGTTATTCTACTCATGTGCTGTATATTTGTTGAGTTTTTCTTTCTTATATTTATATTTGTAATTTGGCAAGGTTGTGAATGTTTATATGTCTGACAGAGCAGGAGATATTGATAAAGCTGACTAATAACAGCACTGAAGTTATAGTTGTAGTTTGTATTGTAACATAAGTTTGTATGTTTAACTTTGCAATGAGGGTTTCCCAGTACCCAAACTCTCTCTGTCTTGAATAGGTTATCTGTTTCTTTTACCTCGCATTTGCACTTTAAAACTTCCAGACCTGCTTTTTTACGGTCTATTGCAGGTTTTATCGATCTCCTGTTATCACTTTTTTGACTCGTTATGATTTTTGTCCCACCCGCTGTTGAAGCAATGACAAAACTCTCCCCACGGCTCTCCCCGCCGCTTTCCTCACCCTGCCGCCTCTGCGCTGCTTCTGCTCCTCGCCTCTGCTCTCCGACTCTGCCGCTTGTGCCCCGGAACTGAAACCTCAGTCTTCCGGAGGCACGGCGGCAGTGCAGCTTCGTCCCCCTCGCAGCGCTCCACTGCTCCGCACCTGTCCCTGCTGTTAAGCGAGCTCCTGGATCCCTCACCGTCTTGTTCGCTTCGCCGTTCCCTTGGATGGTCCCGTCTGCTCTGGCGTCCGCTCTGACAACAGCAGGAGCTGGAAACGGGTACGAGATGCAGTCATGCAGTATGTCCTCCGCCTCCGAAGCTCCGCAAGTGGAAAACCACGCTTCACATTTCCCCCCGCCGCTCGGAGGGAGAGGGGAGAGTCCAAAAAATCCGAAGAGAATCACCATGCCACGCACAGTTTGCAGGTTAGAAGCGACGGTTCAAAACTTGCTCATTTGTTTGTTTTTAGTAGATCAGTTAGATCTCAGTTAAGCACCGTACATCTCATTTCATTGCTGCGCGCGTGCTTGAGCTACTCTCCCCAACCACTGCTGTGGTAAATCACGGGTGCTCTGGGTGCATCGGGAGCTCTCCGACCGAGCTTCCTACTCGGCCGCCATCTTCCCACTGGAATCTTTAGAAAATCAAGCGAGGAAAAATAACATAAGAATCCTAAATGTGCCGGAGAACCAAGAAGGCAAGGATGTAAAAGCGTTTGTAGTGGCACTCCTGATGGAACATTTCCCATGGGCAGACAGAGAAACTCTAGAAGAGGACATACAGAGAGTACATAGGGATCCCTATGGAAAAAGCAAAGAAAGGAAAAACCCTTGAAAGATTCTAGTCAATTTTAAAACGTTTATGCTGAAGGATAGGATCTTAGGAGAGGCATTGAAAAAAGGGACGTACAACAAAGACAGTTGGAACTTTAAAATAAGATCAGATATGTCAAAAGCCTCTCAGACCAGACAGTGGGAACTGGGAAATCTCATGTCTGAACTTCAACAACTAGATGCCACGGTGCAAATGAAATTTCCACCCTCATTACGATCATGTGGAGAAATAAAATGCGTAATTTAAGAGAACCTGAAGAGGTGAAAAACTTGATAGAGCTAATCAAAGACCAAATACGCGCAGAAGAACCTCTGAGTTAAATGTTCACAGATAAATCATACAAATTACTTGATAGCATGTAACACATATAATCCTGTTTAAACTTCGAAATACAAAAAAAAATAATAATAAATAAATATATATATATATATATATATATATATATATATATATATATATATATATATATATATATATATATATATATATATATATATGTAAATATATGTAAATATATAACAGGAGTATAAGAGAATCTGATCTAAACTACATTTAAGGACAACACATAGAATAAACATGAAAGAGCTATAAACCAACCAACAAATTTAATTATTTTAACTGTATATGGATAAAAATCACGGGGAGGGGATCGGGAAGCCAAAAGGGTTATGAAGATAACCGAAGGAGAAGAAGATGGAGGCTTCCCCGGGGAGGGTAACTTTAGAGCACGACTTAGTAAGTACAAAACTACACGAAAAAGGGTGGGGAGCAAAATAGGGAAAAAAAAACAAAAATTCCTCATCTGCGAATACTCGGGAAACTAAAACAACTAGGAGTGAAATATAACTTACAAAAAGTAAACAGAATAAATGGGGAGTGTACGTAGGGATGTAAATATTTTATCCTGGAACGTAAATGGTTTGAGAACAAAAAGCAGAAGGAATAAAATCTTAGAGTATATCAGAACTGGGAAAAGCGAGATAATAATATTACAAGAAACTCACCTGTTAAAAGAAGAATGGGATCAAATAACGAAGAACCTATGGTGGGTAGACACTTTAATATGCACAACGCAACAATGTAATATAAAGGGAATAGCAATAATCTTTAAAAAGTCATTAAAAGCCACTATAACCAGTTCAGAAGTAGATAATAAAGGACGATGGGCCATAGCTAATGTTAGAATAGGAAATTCCCCAATTACTATCACAGGGTACTATGGTCCGAACTTGGATGATCCTGATCCGCTGCGAAAACTGTACTCACAACTACTACTAGCTACCTCTCCCATAATATTGGGAGGAGATTTCAACTTAGTGATGGACCTAAAACTAGATAGATCACCACCGGGTAGACATACTAACCTAAAAAAAATGAGACAATGGATTGGGACTTATAAAAGGGATCTAAATTTGGTAGACATCTGGAAAAACAAAGGAGAAATGTCACAACCATTTACTCTATATAACAAAAAACTGGGACACAAATCCAGGATCGATTTCTTTTTGGTTAGTAATGAACTATCAAAGAAAGTGAAAAGAGTATCTCACTTACCAGCTTACCTCTCAGATCATTCAGCGGTACAGCTAGAACTACAAATCATGGATAACATAACCGAAAGGAGATTCACAGTCGAAAGAGTTTTGCTGGAAGACGAAGAGATCGTAAAGGAGCTGGAAACTGAAACAAATATCTTCTTTGAGTTAAATGCGCTAGGTACCACAGAACAAATAACCTGGGATATCTATAAAGCTGTCATAAGGGGTAAACTCTTGAGCTTAGGGGCACACAAAAATAAACAAGCAAAACAGGAGATCTTAGACTTGGAATCAGAGATCAGATTGTTAGACATCGATATATCCACAGAACAAGAGGAGGAAAAGAAACAAGATCTTCTTAACAAAAGACAGACTCAAAAAGACAAAATAGATCAAATTTTGGAAGAAAGGTTACAGAGAAAATGGGATTCTAGCAAACTGGCGAAACATGAGTTTGGTGAAGGCTGCGGAAAATGGCTAGCGTGGAAGATTAAATCTGATCTAGCTAAAAACAAAGTGGAAAGTATTATCCCGGATGAACAAACAATTCCTTCTTCTGATGAAAACACTATCAAGTATGAATTTTGGAAGTTTTTTAAAGACCTATACACGGAAGATATAAATCCCTCGGATCAAATGATAGACTCTTACTTCTAAAACTTGAAGAGAACGAAAGAGAAGCTTTAGATAAGGAAGTTCAAGAAGAAGAGGTGGCAGAAGCCATTAAAAGTTTGAAAAGGGGAAAAGCCGCAGGGCCAGATGCCTTACCAAATGAACTATACATGAAGCTGAAAAACTCTATACTCCCGCATATAACCAAACTAATTAATCTAATTTTAACGCAACGGAAAACCATACCAAACTCCTGGAACGATGCTATAATTACAATCATTCTGAAACCCGGCAAGAACCCTCTTAAATGTGAGTCATATCGCCCAATTTCATTATTAAACACAGACTATAAAATATTTACTAAAATAATGGCAGCACGACTAGGGAGAGTACTGTCAAAATTATTACATCAAGACCAAAAAGGTTTCATAAAAGGAAGATATCTACATGAAGTAACACAAGAACTCTTAACTTCAATAGATATCGCAACAAATGAGAAATCTCCACTTACCATACTCGCTGTTGATGCCGCAAAGGCTTTTGATAGGGTTAATTGGGCTTTTCTTGAGAATGTCATGGTCAAGAACAACTTCGGACCTCACTTTATTAATATGGTAAACCAGATTTATAAGAATCCAAGATCTAAGGTCCTAGTTAATGGTAGCCTAACAGAAAATATAAAGATAACCAGAGGAACGAGACAGGGGTGTCCACTCTCCCCTTTACTATTCAATTTATATATCGAACCACTAGCAAATAAGCTAAGAAGTAACAATAAAATCATTCCATTCAAACATGGTTTATGGGAGAAAAAAATCGCTCTTTACGCGGATGACCTAATGATTTTCACTGAGGATTATCCAAAAGCTAAGGCAAGTATCGAGAAAACTTTAAAGGCATTCGGAAAAGTATCAGGATACCTGGTAAATCAAACGAAGACAGAAGTCATGACTTGGAACACAACCTTTCAAAGCAATTTTATAAAAAACGAAATAAGGTATTTAGGAATTCTAATAAATCATGATATAGAAAAGATTGCGAACGGAAACCTAAACAAAGTTGCCGGAGAGGTAAGAAAACTGCTTGAGACATGGTCCTCTCTACCGTTGAGCTTGATTGGGAGATCGAATATAATCAAGATGTCCGTCCTGCCAAAGTTTACTTTCCTATTCAACGCGATACCAATGGAATTCGGAAAGACGGAATTAGCTCGAGCACAAAGAAACATAACAAGTTTCATATGGGCAGCAAAAGGATCGAGGATTGCATGGAAAAAGATCAGGAGGAGCAAGAAAGATGGGGGGTTGGCCAGCCCAGACCTGGTGGAGTATTGTAGAGCTTTCCAATTAAAAAATATTAAAGTACTACTAAAAAATCATGAATACTACCCTAACTATCTTAAAGCAATCACAAAATCAGAGGATCATGTGTTATTCAAGTTCGGACACCCCAAATACTTTAAAAAAATAAAGCTCAAGATATTAAGGGATGCAGCAAAAACGTGGACACAAATTAGAGACATTCTAAAAATACCGTACTATAGCAAGTGGGCTCCAATCTGGGAATCTCCTGGAACCCCAGAATGCTTAAGAGACACTCTCGCATTGGCACTAAAAAGAGCGAACATCAAAAATTGGGGACAAATACTAGATGGTCCAAACCTAAAAACATGGTTAGAACTGCAAGAAATAACAAATAATACTCTATCCAGATTTAAATATTATCAATTGTTAAGCTGGTCTAGAACTTTGCCCAGTATAAACGGTAATGAAAAATTGGAAGATGACATGATTAAAACAACGCGACTACCAAAAGGAGTGGCAAAGTGGTATTGGGCTCTGATTATGGCAAACGATATTAACGCTAACATGGAAACCCAAATATGGGGGAAAGACTTTGTAATAACGGATTTGGATTTAATTTGGGAAAAATCAGTGGACAAATGCTGGTCCAACCTGAAATCCGCGGCTCTGAAGAGAAATCATCTATATACAATTCATAGGGCGTATTGGACACCAAAAAAACTTTCCAAATTTAAAAATGCTGGAATAAAGAAATGCCCCAAATGTGGAGAGGAAAAATCAGACGACATCCACATGTTTAAAAACTGCCCTCAATTGAAAGATTTTTGGGACCAAGTCGGTAAGACCTTGAGCACTATCCTGTCCAAACAACTAACTGTGAGTATTACACTTGTTCTTTTTGGGATATTAGACTCAGGTAATGAAGGGGGACTTACTAAGGAGCAGGAGAATCTCCTCTTTGTTTTAATAGTTCTTGCAAGGAGGGAGATTTGTATCAAATGGATAGGATCCACCTGCCCGACTCATGCAGAATGGCTGAACTCGGCAATAAGAATTAACAAACTGCACCGGAGGAGCTTCGCCGGCGACCAAGATGGCCGCGTGAGCTCGGAGCTCCGAAGACCTCCCGATCCTCCGCAATAATCCTGCTATCCATCCTGTCCCACGATGGTGGGAATCTATTGCTGAGCCGGTCCTGAGGCGACACCCGCTTTCGGAAAGAAAATCCGACATTCCTGGACTTAGTTAGCTCGACAGACCCCGGAGGCTCCGCCCGCATCATTGGCGAACGTTGAGGGGTACAGCGGTGTCCTCATACGGCGCCTCCCTGCCTATGCTTCGTCTCCCCGGCGACTGCCCCTGGTATCTGAACATTACTGCGAAATGGCCTCAGTGTCAGACCTTGGAGTTTCCATCGTGCATACTGCGCGCACATCGTAAGGCTTCCTCGCCCCTCTTGACCACCCTGCCCGGGCGTGCCAACATGGCGGGCAGAGGAGACTCGGACAAAGGCAAGACTCAGCGAGTCAACAGAAAGCCACCCCAGTCCCAATCCACCATTCCGGAGCGATTCTCCCAGTCTAAGGGATCACCGGGACTGGCAGGCCGCACTACAGACCCGAGAAGGGACGAATCCCCGGACGACTCCGAAATAACGCTTCGAGGTGTTATGGGTGTGATAACGGGGGTGAAGACGGAGATGCACGCTCTTCACGAGGCACTGTCCGGCAAGGTTGACTCTCTGAAGATCGAGTTAAACCTCATCAGGACCGACCTCTGTAAGACTAATGACCGGGTGAAATCACTGGATCTCAAGACGTCGAGCCTGGTCACTGATGTGTCCGACATCCAGACCGAGGTGCGGGACCTGAAGATGGCGAATGGAGTGCTGGCGCGCCGACTGGACGAGTTTGAGGGTCGTGCGCGACGCCAGAATGTCCGCATCACCGGGGTTCCGGAGAAGGCCGAGGAGGACTCAACTGAACTTTTTGTCGAGGACCTGGTGGTTAAGAACTTGGCGCCGGTGGGGCCTGAGTAAGTTCTTCTCGGTGGAGAGGGCCCACAGGATCCCGGGTGGGCCGCCGAAGTCGGGCGCTTCCCCTCGCCCTATCATCGCAAGACTTTTCAATTATAGGGACAGAGACGCAATCCTGCAGGCGTCGAGAACCGCGGGCCCACTGCGCTTCCAGAACTCGGAGGTGAATTTCTTTCCGGACTTCACCCAGGCAGTACAGAAGCGACGCCAGAGCTTTGCTGGGGTAAAGAGAAGGTTGAGAGACCTGGGCCTGCGTTACTCTATGCTTTATCCGGCCAAACTCCGCATTGAACATAACCATCGGACTCTGTTTTTCGACTTCCCGGATGATGCAGGGCACTGGCTTGATACCCTGCCCCAAGACCGACCTGACCCAGCGGACCAGATGGAGGAGACCACCGGAGGAGCAGAAGCGCAGGAATGATTGTTCAGACTATTGACTCTCTGAGAGCTGGGTTACCGCAAAGGACAACGGCTTAAGACATTGCTGCTATTGGTTTGAATATTTTGTTAGTAATATGGGGGGTGACGGGGGGGGATAGGATGTCTCCTTTCTCCTCTGTGGGCTTCTTGTAGATTAGTTAAGGGGCGACAGGCACACTGCTAGTTGGGGTGGTTTATAGTCTAATGCAGGGGTGCAGGGTGGTGGGTAGTTGGGGTGTGTTCTTTCTATCTTCTTATTTGTTTCATTCTCTGTTCTGGCTGAGGTTTCGTTTGAACGCTATGATACATTTGCGGGCGCCATTGTGGGCGGGGGGGAGGGGGCGGAACGTCTTTGATGATGGAGGGTAAATTTCTTAACTTGTTGAGCTGGAACATGAACGGATTAGGGGACCGAATTAAAAGAGGGATTGTACTGCAACTGCTTAAACGTTGTTCGCCAGATGTAGTTTTTCTGCAGGAGACCCATTTAGTGGGACACGCGTGTAAAGCTTTGAATAGACGTGGGTTTAAAATGGTGGCACATTCGGGGTTCTCCTCGGGCTCCAGAGGGGTGGGCATCATGGTGCGCACGTCCCTCCCGTTGGAGGTGGAGTCTACACTTGTTGACGAGAGGGGCAGATTTGTGGCGGTGGTGGGCAAGTGGGAGGGCCGCACATTAGTATTGGTTTCGGTTTATGTTCCCCCGGGGCTGCAGGAGACTACTTTCAGGGATCTGGGTGGCGCCATCTTAGGTCTTCCCGAGGGTTTGCTAATCATGGGTGGTGACTTCAATTCTGTAGTTTCAGGGGACTTGGACCGCTTCCCATCCAGAGACCTACGTGCTTCACAGTCCTGGCTCCCGGATTTCCTGAGCTCCATGGGGATGGTTGATTGCTGGCGTTTACTGCACCCCACCCAGCGGCAGTATACCTTCCTCTCGGGTGCCCACGGCAGCCTTTCGCGTATAGACTACGTACTCACCTCGGCGGCCCAAGCGCAGTCCGTTTCCACCGCTCGTCTCTTAGCTAGGGGCATTTCGGACCATTCCCCAGTTTGGGTGTCCTTCGATTTCCAGATACCCGCGACTTTCGGAGTAGCTCCCATTAATCCGTGGTACTTCCGAGACCCGAAGACCAGGGCACTCCTGGCTAAGGCTATAGAACGGTACTTCGCCGAGAACACTGGTTCGGTTGACTCCGCCGTTTCCCTCTGGGAGGCCTTTAAAACCGTGCTTCGCGGAGAGGCCTTCTCTCTGATCGCAGAGGCCCGCCGACGTGGTGCGGCTGGAATCGGACCTCGCCGATTTAAATTCTCAGCTGGCACTGGGACCATCTCCCGACCTACTGCATGCCCTTTCCCTTAAACAGTCTGAACTCCGGGCTACTGCCACTGACGCGGCGAAGGCCTTGAGTAGGGAGCAACAGGGCAGGATCTATGACTCGGGAGACAAAGCGGGCAAGCTTTTGGCTTGGTTGGACAGACGGGAGCTCGCGTCCCGGGTGGTCCCAGAGATACTGAGTGATGACGGTCTGTCTCTTACAGATCCGGCAGCCATTGTTGGGTCCTTCGCAGAATATTTTGAGGCGGTCTATACCTCTGCGAATCCCCTACCAGAATCTGCCTCGGCTTCCCTTCTGGAGGACATCGTACTTCCCTGCCTCTCAGATATCGAGCGGGAGGACATGGAACGGGACCTTACCGTAGATGAGGTGGCATTGGCGATTCGATCGTTGCGCTCAGGCAAGGCGCCGGGGCCCAATGGCATTCCGGTTGAGCTGTATAAACTCAAGGCTGACACGCTTGCCGCGCCCCTGATGGATATGTTTCTTGAAGCCTGCAAAGCCGGGGAGCTCCCGCTCGACCAACGACTTGCCACCATTGTGGTGATACATAAAGAGGGGAAACCACGTGACCTTTGCCGGTCGTACCGACCCATCTCACTTTTGAACGCCGAACCCAAGATTCTGGCCAAATTGTTGGCCAACCGGCTGGTGGGAGTGATCTCGGACTTGGTCCATCCGGACCAGTCTGGCTTCATACCACACCGTAACACGGCGCTCAACTTGAGACGGCTTCACGCGGTCATGGCACGGGCACACCTGCTTAGTGAACCCACAGTACTCGCCTCACTTGACGCCACTATGGCCTTTGACTCTTTGGAGTGGGACTATTTATGGGCTGTACTGGCCAAGTTGGGGTTTGGACCTGTTTTCATCGGCTGGGTCCGGCTCCTGTACTCTGCCCCGCTGGCTAACGTGGCTGTTAATGGACGGTTGTCTGCCTCCTTTGCATTGCACAGAGGCACTAGGCAGGGATGCCCGCTCTCGCCGCTCCTGTTCGCTTTGGCGCTTGAGCCTCTGGCGGCATGGATCAGGTCACATCCTGACATCACCGGGATAACGTGGTCTCCAGGATTCGAGGACCGGGTGTCGCTCTATGCAGACGATATCCTCCTATTCCTTACCTCCCCCTGCCGCTCGCTCATAGTGGTTTTTGACCTGCTGAGAACCTTTGGTACCCACTCGGGCCTGGTAATCAACTGGTCCAAGTCTTCCCTGTACACGCTGTGTGGCGACACTCCGCGCCTTCCCCGTGGATGCTCAATACAGATTGCCCCGCAGGGTTTTCGGTACTTGGGCATTTACGTGTCGCATGACTCCCGAGCCCGATACTCACATAACTTGCTTCCGCCTCTGGCGCAGTTGCGCCGAGACGTCGAGGGCTGGAAAAAACTACCGATCTCCCTTATGGGCAGGGCTGCGCTGTTTAAAATGATGGCGTTGCCACGCTTCCTTTACGCCCTACAGAATACTCAAGACCCTGTACCGGCCAAATACTTTGGGGAGATCGAATCCTTGCCGCGAGCGTTGTTATGGGACGGTAGACCACGGATCTCGCTGGTCAAGCTGACCATACCGTGCTACGATGGGGGCATTGCTTTGCCCGATATACGGCGCTACTACTGGGCGTATCAAATCGCGGCACTCAACCATGGCCTCTATGGCCCGGCGATCAGCCCGGGCTATGCCATGGATCGGTGGCTCATGAGTGACGGAAATTACTATAGAGCGCTATACTCCAGGTCTCTGGATCGGAAGTTAACGGGTCCCACTAAGACGGCTGTACACATATGGCGGGCGGTCACTAAAACCTTGGGTTGGCAGGGCAAGATTACCATGGCCACTCCACTGTACGACTCAGACATATTGGGGAAACTGTGGCATACCAAGGGCTTTGACAGGTGGGACATTATTGGTATATCTAAGGTTGGTGACATGGTAGCTGGGGGAAGGATCAAGTCATTTGAGGCACTACAGTCCGAGTTCCAACTAGGGGCGACGGAATACTTCCGATATGCCCAGCTTAGGCATGCCCTCTCTTCCCACATTTCGGTGGGGGAGACGATACCTGAGTCATCTCCCCTGGAGGATCGGGTGCTGGACGGTCATATGCCGGATAGCGCTATTTCCCTGACATACAAGAAGCTCATTAACGTGCGTGCTGACCTACTGGCGCGATTGAGGGAGCTCTGGGTGAATGATGGCATTGAGGTGGACGATGAGGAGTGGCAATCGGCGGTCTCCTCCCCTAGGGAGGTGGCCATATCGGCGCGGCTCCGCCTTGTCCAGCTGAAGATACTGCATAGGGTGTATGTCACGGGCCCCAGACTTATACATATGGGGCTCTCACTGGATGGTATGTGCCGGAGAGGATGTGGTATGACTGCGACCTTCATGCACATTATATGGGAATGTCCTGAGGTCACTAGATATTGGGCGCGTGTGCATGACGTGATGAAGGAGGTGACTGGAGTGGCTCTACCAGCGGAGGCCCGGCGATGCCTCCTCAACATCTGGGGCCCGAATGACTACAGCGTTGCCCAGACCCGGTGGGTCACCCTGGGCAACATGGTGGCCAAGAGAGACATCGCTCAGAAGTGGGGTGCGCTTGTCCCTCCCTCGCTCAGCTTGTGGGAAACCAACATGGACTGGTGCATGCTGCGTGAGAAGACGGTATACGTGGCCAGGGGCAAGCCCAGAATGTGGAGGTCTGTATGGGGAGCTTGGAACTCGTAGCGAGGTGATATTTGTGCACCCCCAGTTGAGATGGACTCTGATGTCCAGCTGTCCCCGTAGTGCCCCCTTACCCGTGGTTCCATGCAGTCTATCCTGTTGTGACACTCTCCACATGACCCACTGCTGCTAATGGAAATGTTAGCTGATTAGGGTGTGTGGCCCTTGACCTCTCCCCGCGATGCAAACCCGCTGTCTAAGATCCGTCCTCAGCCTGTTTTCTTCTTTCTTTCCTTTTTCTTTCTTGTATCTCGTATTCTTTCTTAGCCTGTGCGACTTTCTTTTTCCATGGTTTATTTATTTTTGCGTTGTGTTCTATTTGAAAATTAAACCTGATTGCTTCAGCAAACAGTTTGGTACACGAACTTACCTGCAACCTCAATGCTGCCTGGCCTCCGGGATGTATGGCTGAATAGCGGTGTATCTTCTAGGCAAATAAAGGTTTTAAAAAAAAAAAAAAAAAAAAAAAAGAATTAACAAACTGGATAAGTTAAGTAATGTAAGCAAAAGATTTAAGTTCTGGGATAGTTTTGAAACCTTCCTAAACCCCTAATAAGCACCACACTTAAGTCCTATGATTAAAAGCGATATATTTTCTGGTGGACAAGTATGGTACTTGCCGAGTAGCCAAGTTGGCTAGCTCCCCTCGATCCAAGCCAGAAGTTTGATATGCAACGAGTAAAGGATACTCCTCAAACCAACAAGAGGTCATAACTCCCCAACCAAGAGAGCTCAAGGGGCAGTGTCGGAAAAGATCAAAGAGGCAGACACCTGATACTCCGTAAGCATACAGTAATCGCAAGATGAGGACAAAAAAAAAAAAAAAAAAATGTTTGTCTTTTGAAAATCATAAAAAATATATTTAAAAGGAAGAAATAAAAAATATGTATTTTTCTAATATATGTTGTTGAGTCTATCTGGATTGACCCTGTGTTTGTTCTGTGCAGCTTCAGCCTCTGGGTTAACCACCCCCCCTTTTTCATAATGTTTGGATCCTCTAGCTAGGACCTTTACAAATCTCAGGCAGGGTGCCTTCTTTCATTCCCTATACAGAGCAGCAGAAGTGAGCATAGCTCGCAAGATCCTGATGAATCTTCTGGAGACAGTGGACACGAATGAATACATTCAAGTGGAAACTGCAGACACCCGAGTGAGCGTGCCCCATAAACTATATGAAATAACATTACGTATAGAGGGAGGTAAAACTAGGAAAATAAAAGGTCTCTTTTGGGAGAATCTATCTAAAGGCTATGATATTCTTCTAGCAGAGAAAGACTGGCCACCAGAGTTTGTCAGGGAGTGCCGACATGGCGAAGAAATGATTATGCCTGCCTTCTCAAATCACATTCCAATTCATAAAAAATACACATTTACTACAAAATGGGCAGTGGCCCAAGCCCCTGCATTATATAAAAATCATGTAGGATGGGATGAGGATTCTCCTCACCATAAAATCCAGTTAAAAAATCAACCTACTGCAAGGAGGCAGTATCCTGTTAAGCAAGAAGATAAAAAACAAGTAAAATAAATTTTAGATCAACTTGAATATCAGGGATTGATTGAAAAATGCACCTCACAAATGAACAATCCTTTGCTTCCTGTCTCCAAACCAGACGATTCATATCGTCTAATTTTGGACTACAGACATCTAAACTCCTGCTGTAAAACTTTTGCAGTGCAAAATACACACAGTGCAGCACTAATGAATAACATTGTGCGCAAAAAATATAAAACAACATTAGATATTTCAAATGGTTTCTTCTGTCAAAACATAGCACCTGAAAGCAGATATTTGACCGTTTTCTCTAGCAAGGGGACCCGAAAACAATTTTGTCGTCCCCCACAGGGATTTAAGAACAGCCCAGGATTATTTTCAGCCAGGGTAACAGAGTTACTACAAATGTATGATGATGAGGCATTATCCTATGTCGATGACATCTATCTTACAGACGATGACCTTGAGACTCACTTGAAAAGAGGGAACACCATAATACTTGGGTTCGCAGCAGAAGGGTACAAATTTAACTTTAAAAAATCAAGAATTGCCCATCTAACTGTCCTATTTTTAGGATATGAATTATCAAGTGAAGGCAAAAGCCTAGCAGACAACTACTTAGAGAAGTGTGCAGTACTCCAAGCTCCAAAAACGCTGAAAAACTTACAATCAATACTAGGTTTCCTGAATTTCGGAAGAACATACATTCTAAATTATGCAGAGAGGGTTAAACCTCTCTACAAACTAATAAAACCTGATTTTAAACCAATTAATTGGACTCAAAAACACACGGAAATTTTAAGATCATTACAGACAGATATGTTAACTAAAACAAAACTGCAAACACGCGCAAATGAACGCAATCTTGTAATCCGAGTCATCCCAGGAAGATGCGGATTCACATACCTGACCTCTAATGAGCGAGAAACGGTACCAATAGCTTACAAATCACATTTGTACACACAAGCTGAAATGAAATTCAGTTCAACTGAAAAAATTCTAACTGCGGTTCAAACTGCTGTAGCAAAAGAAAGAGCCCTCGCACAAGGTAAATGAATAATTATTGTTACACCAATATCTGCCCTAGAAGCAGTAACAAAAGCAAGCATCCCCAATGCAAAAGCTTTACATCCGAGATGGATACAATGGGTTAATTCTTTTGCTGCACCGGACGTAGTATATAAATTTGATCCTAACTTAAAAACACAAGAATTTCTACAATATGAATATGAATGTCCTCTGCCGATCGAGATTCTGCCTCTCGAACAGTACACCTGTGTAATCAACACGGACAGATTTGCACAACACTACGTTGTGGAAAAACAGATTTACAATGCAGCTTGTGCGATTGTAAAAGGTCGCTGGCGCTTAGGTAAATTCAGACCGATGGTCACTAAAACTGAATCACTCAGAAACTGTTCAGCTCAGCGAGCTGAAATAAGATCTCTAAAGATGGCATTTGAAAATGCTGATCGTGAATTCCCGACACTAATAATGTGCGATTCGCATTACTGCGTCCGATCTTACAATAATTCCATGCAGACCTGGATAAAAAACGGTTACAAAGATGAGACAGGTGCCACAATAAAGCATAAAAAACTATGGGAACAAGTAGTTCTTTTGCAGAAAGAACTACAAAAGACTCACATGATACATACGCAGAGCCTCAACGTGATGGCGTTCACGTTGCAGGGAATTCATTGGCTGACAGAGCCACAACGGCAGCTGATCTCTCGGCTTCCGTAGCTACAAAAAAGTGTATGAAAAAAAAATAGATGGCGAAACGCTGCTTGCTGTAAAAGCCTCACTGGAAGGCAATTATTTAGCGTTACCTCTAAACTATTCACTCGGTAATACATACATAATTGATGCAAGCTCCGTTCCGTTTGCTCAAATCCCTGGAGTGGGGGATAGAGTAATTCCAAACACGAACCGGAGAGTCTTCTTGATACAAGAAGCACACATGGGATTGGGTCTGAGGCACCAAGAGATCCTGAAATCTCTGATAGAATTACAATCACAATACTGGTGGCCGGGGATGAGCGTAGAAATTTACAAATTTGCAATGAATTGTGAGGACTGCAACAGAGATCGCAGTTATGAACCGGACCAGCCCAGACACCATTATTAGACAGCATCAGGCTATCTATGTGCAGACGTCCGACCGGACATATGCGGTCCCATAAAAATTAAGACGAGATTCATTTAAATGAGACCGCCAGTGCTCGGCTGACGCCAGAACTGTTATAAAAGATTTGCGAGTCTTCATCGGCACATACGCAATTGGCATGCTACATTCTGACCAGGGTCCTGCGTTTAGCTCACGGGCTTACAAGGAGGCCATGGCCAGCATGGGCATTGCATTGCGGTATTCTAGTCCTTTCCAATCCGAGGGAAATGCGGTAGTGGAGAGAAAAAACTGGGACATAAAGCAATCTATAACAGCGAGTGTATTAGGTTTGGGTGATGGGTGGGTCAAACATCTAATAAGTGTCCAACGTAGTCTTAATATTATGCCAAGAAATTCTCTAGGAGGTATCAGTCTGTATGAACTTTTAGTTGGTACCAGAATGATAATTCAGGACTTGGATTGTCACACTTCAGTGGTGGAACAAAAAGCCTTTGATATCAAAGATCGTTTGGCCTTTTTACAGGACTTAAATGAAACAAGAAAAAGTCTGAGTAACGAAAAGCTAAAGCCAACTACCGCTGAAGAAAAACCACTTGTCCCAGCAAGGCCTGTCAGGATTTCAAAGATTGGGGATCTGGTCAGAGAAAAGATCGCGGTGAAGAAGGAATTTGGGCCTTCTTACAGAAAAGTAGTACCTGTCTTAGCTGTCAGCGGAACAAGATCAGTTGTACTACCGCCACTTGCTGGAAAAAAGGAGAACCGAGTTGTATCAATCGACCTGGTAAAACACAATCATGTGGCCAAAAATAAGTAGTAGGCCCAGTGGACTCCCAAGAAATAGTAGAAGACCAAATCTTGCTACAATCCAAGAGGTTCAAACTGAGAGATTAATCACATTTGACAAACCTGCAGTGATTAAAAAAGGACTATGCAACAAAGCCATGGAACTTGTGCCTCTTGAAACCCAAATTGCAACAGTTCAACAAGAAACACCAGTCTACAACGATATAGCCTCGGACTATACAAATGTAACAAAAGACATGCAAAGATCAATGGAAATCCGGAGGCAATCCCACCAATTGACAGAACTGTATCTGGCTACTTTATCAACTTTGATGACTTTTCCGATGATCCAAGTGAACATGGAGACAAGCCAGCAACAAAAACATTCAAAGAAAAAATCACAGAACTATTTTAACAACTCAGAGAAACATATCTAACTTCACAATGGATTAAAATATGTATTGTGTTAGGCGTACTTTTCCTCCTTCTATGGCTCATCTTGGTTTTAAGTTTGGGTACATTTATTGATGGAAAATATAGTACAATGGACACAGCAAGCGAGAACATCAACTTGGTCCTGAAACCACACAGATCATCACACATCTGAAAAAAAAGAGAACTGTCATCAGTGAACATCACAGCCATCCCTATACCTGGTGGTATAGGTGGGACAAAACTGACTATGACATTTATGGCCCGGTTGAGCTTTTGAAATATCTACACCAATTTAAGATTTCTTTAAGTGACTTTGTATCACATAGTAGTTTCTCTGATGATTGGGACTTTGAAAATATTAATAATATGATGTCAGATTAGAAATGTCAGCAAAATTTACAGCACATGATTATTTACAGGGTTCGTCGAATTATGAGGAAATGTACTGTTTTAACCACTTTGGGCATTATTATCTGCATAAAACTGTAAACAAAATGGCCATGCTGCCGAAAACATGCAATGGGTCGTTTTGGAATGGCACCCTTCCATCAGTCAGCAAGCACTACATAGAATCGAACAGAGGTGGGTGCATTGTTTACAATTAGACACCCACGGACTTAATGATTCTGTACCCTGGAATTTGTTAGCCAGATAACTTGACACACAGTCGCCTAAACGTTAAGGGTTGACACACCACGGCATCATGAGCCTAGCAGACATGATGGGGTCCTCTTCCTCTGTCAGATCTGAGCACACAACTCCTTTCCAACATGGCGCGCCCATTTGGTGCTAAACCACTTAGACTCTTTCTCTTGCCTATTCTACACACATTAGGCATCCAATTGGCTGCGTCGCTCAGCGACGTCTCCCGGGACACGCCCCCACAATACGTGCTTGATGGCCGGTTCGTACTTAATGGCGGCGGTAGTCCCAGAGCGCTACCAGCTGTTCTGCGTGCCTTGCCACGCCGGAGTGTGGGGGTAGGTTCCTAGAGGCATTGGCCTCGCGCTGACCAGGTAAGCCTGTGTGTTCGGATATGCAATTTTGTTTCTCTGCCCACGGACCTTCTAGCGAGGCCGTTTGATTCTCGGTTCGCTGCCATCCTGTGGTGACTGGGGACTGCCCTCACCCGGGTTAGCGGCGCTGGTGCGACCCACGTGGTGCCTCCACGTCACATGCCACCCCCTGGCCTTGTTGAGATATTACTAAGCGGACTACCAGTTTCGTCCCCGGGGGTGCCTGCCTGCCACGCCCGGAGGCACCATTAGGGGTTAGAATGGACCGCATCTCATCTCTATGAGTTCCGGTGAGGGGGGCTTGGGCCTCTGGCGGCATGTGCGGCGTCGTTGCCGGCGCCGCTTCTTGTTTTGAGAGGTACGTCTGACGGGCACCTTCTGTTTGGTGGAACGAGACTTCAGACGGGTTGTTGGTCGGATCCTGACCCCCACCTTCCCCGTGACTGGGTGTACTAACCCTGCTCTTTCCTCGCTCCACCTTATAGATAATCACCTAGAAGCACAGGTCCCACAAGAACAGTCTGCGGGGATTTTTCTCATGGTTTATAGGGTAAGATCCTAGCTCTAAATCATTCTGTACTTGGGATTCCTACCCTTACCCCCTACCGGCGTTAATGGCCCCTCACCTTCGTAATACTAACTGACTGAGCTTGTCATATGAATAAGATGTAGACTATCAGTCCTAGTTAGCCACAAGATGTAGATACACTTTTCTAACAATACGATGAGCATCCCTAGTCTCTCTCTCTCTCATGATCACATCACATGACCACGCTGGGCGATAATCGACGCTCTGTTGATGTGTCCAGATTTTATATGTTTTTTGTCATGCAACAATTCGCATGTACTCTTCTGTATATAACACCTTCTTTTTATTCCTCTAGGTCTGATTTTAACGCAGGACCAACGGCCTGCTCTGGTTACTACCCATCAGGTTGTATACTGCATACACTGTAGCCCATTCCGGGCCCCTTACAAGTTTATGAGCACAATTAGGTCCTGAAGAATTGCCTATAGGGCATGAAACATGTTGACCACAGGCGAGGGTTGAACGAGGCCAAACTACATTGATTTTGCGTCTCGGTACCCCTCCTTTCACTCTTTTAATAAGGCAGTTAGCCAGGTGAATAAAGTTGTCTTAGTGGACTAAACTAACCTTTTTTAACACACTTTCCCACGCTCACTACTTCACTTTCCTAGGCCCCTTACACACACTCACCAACGGCAAGGAACAAAAGAACTCCATAAAAGTGTAGCACTTTGTGTTACCCGTCAGGCAATACAGCGCCGGCTTGACGTTGGAGCAGGAAGCCGTTGATGAGGCAAGACAACCATCTTGCGGGATGAAAACAAGTCATCCAGCTAATTAGTTGTGTGCGGCTTCCTGGTTCCGACAAGGGACCCCTTTGGTTTCCTGACTATTGGTTGCACATTTATTCGTAGAGAGAGAGACTACCTTGCCACACTAACATCACCTCTTGGGGAACTTTGTACACTACTTGGTTATATGCTATTAGGACAGGTACACTGGACCCCCGTAAATATTGTCCTTTTTATGTCCCTCTTTGTTGCTTACATTTTAAAATGTTAAACAAGACAGGAGTGAAAAACATCTTGACAATCACTAAACTGATTTATCCTGAAAGATTTTATGAAAAAATGTCTATGTTTGGTTTTGAATTTTGGAAAAACAACATTGAGACAAAAACCATCTGGGGTACAAAAGAATGGCAGGTACAAGGTGTAGAAGCATTGTTCAGAGCCTGCATGATCCCAGAACAAATAATGTTCCTGAATGACACAATTCAGCAAACAACCTGTCTTGGTTTAGCCAAGATAAAAGATTTAAACAACCCGTCTATACCAAAACCAATGCCTGATAGAAATACCACTACTGATCAGTGGTTAGACGTGGCCTATTTTTTAAAACAAAACAGAACACTTCCTGACTGAAACAAATGGTTGATCTGGCCCACGGACACTAATAACTGTCATTATAGATTCCTGAACAAAATACAGGGGTTTAAACAGAACAGGCCAGACCCAAGATATTTCCAGAGACAACATCCAGGGATTGTTACAACATACAGTGTAGGAAAACTATGCCTCGACTGGCTACAGAGATCCACACTTCCCGAAATTAAGCAAAACTAAACTTTACTTAAAGAAGGTGCTGACTTACGAGATTTCATACTGGGACCTCGCAAACAGCGTCAAAAACGTTTCATATACGCCGGTATATACGCAACATACAATGAAGCTTGGAAATTAAATCAAATTGAAACTGCTGAAAAAATACGAGAAATTGATTGTATTAATTTGGAAAAAACACTTTCTGTAGTGGACAATGGGTTAACGACTCTGTCCTCCAGAATCTATTCACTGGACAGTATTTTATCTTCTGCTATTGATATAATAGAACAGGATATGATAATGTTACAACATGGTCAGTCCCAATTGCGTTCTATTGTCCAGCTAGGCTGGACGTTACAAAACCTGCGTTCAGGTCACGTGCCATGGCGTCTTATCAACATAACGTCATTATTTTCTATCTTTAACCTTACTGATAGACAAATCTCGTTGGCACAGAAAGGAGCAGACTGTACGGTGCTAAGCATTGAAAAACTTGAGAGATTACCATTGACAATGTCAGAAAGACCTGTCATTGAATGGATAATACATGGCACCATTACAATCCGGATAACAACTTTTCAGTTTCAATACTGCCAAGAGTATATACCAGCAGGCCCGTATGAAAGGTTGGGTAAAGGATACATCAAATCAACCTGGAATTTACCTTTTACACATAGATGTTGGAGTGGGGGAAAGAAAGAGGTATTTCTTAGTGGTACAAATTGTAAAACATCACTGAGCGGTACACTCCTATGCGAAGGTATAAACTTGCATGGATCTTGCAAAGGTTCATCAAACAACCTCTCATGTCATCTGCACGGCACCCCAGCTACACAGATAGAGCCCTTTTTCAGACATCTTTCCAACGGTAGCTACGTTATATTGAGTGACCACAGCTGTTGTGGCATGATGCCAGGAAAACCCTATCTCGTGAGCGTTACCCCAGGGTCATTTGTTGTACGCAAGTATTGTATTCTAACAGAAATCCAGACATGGAGGCGGCATTGTGGCCTTCTGTGAATATCTCTTCTATACGAATTGATACTTTAAGCAGAACGAAGTCTATTCTTTTAGGTTGAAAAAGGTCTATAGCCAAGTACACAAATCTTATAAGAACAGTGTGATATTTCTAATATTAAGTTTCCAGTGTTTAAAGTGAAAAGGTCATCAACAGAGCCAATATAGAAACAAATTATTTTATTTATTTATTATAGAATATAGTTCCAAAAATATATATCTTTTTTAGTAATATTTTTGTAGTTTTTAAAAAAAAAAATTTTTTTTGATTATATCTTATTTTTGTATACAGTTTGTTAGATCATTGATAATTCATGTACATTCATTCTGCAAATACTTTTAACCACACAGTGAATAGAAAAAGACAAAAGATGTTAGCAATACGGCAAGGTGGATCACGACGCGCGTTTCGGCCAAGTAGCCTTCTTCAGGTGGCCGTGTATTGCTTTGGAGGCTATTTTAGGGGGTCTTAGAATAGCCACACTTTACTAGTAGTCTATTCTTTTACAGACAACTGTACCTTTAACTTCGTCCAAAGAGACGTATGACCTGCAAGCTGCAAGGACAGCGGCAGAGATACATACACTATTATCGACAAATTTCCCCAGTGCATTTCGTAGAAATGTTAAGCCAAATTGTAAACATGTCAGATACCAGTGGCACTGCACATGTATTTAAGACAATTTTTTCTGGACTGTTGGCACCCTTTGAAACAGTCCTGGGCATCTTCCCAAATTTTGTGCACTCTCTTTTCGGTGGCCTGCCTCTTATTTTGGGACTTGTAGCAGGAATTTTATTTTTGTTCCTTCTGCTCCGATATTGCAAGCCAAGTCACAGACAAAACTTAGGCTATGATGGAAGAAACGATCCTAGCAATACGATACCGAGACCGTATCACTAAGGTCCTCGGATTGACCCGGCTAAGAGATCTGAATGCTACCTGGTTTCTTTCATTCAGACCGATTTGCCAAATTTGCATCTTACCTGTGCTTCGATGTCTGCTATGCGGAGAAGATTGCGTGTTAGAAGTCTGTCTTACACTACCATCAACAGTACCAATGGATTTCGTCGCTTTGCTTTGTCTGGTAATGACTCATGCAACGTGTTGTCCCCAGCGGTCACCGATTCTGATGACGGCATTCGTGGAGACTTCACCATTACAAATAGGTGGCGGTGAAGTACGAGATGAAAGCGGCAGCATACAGGTACAACCCTCTGTGAACATTGCTGATCTAGACACCGATGATGGCAATGCATCTCATATAGGCGCTATTTCAACTTTTTCAGAGTTGGCCCGACTATCACCTACTGTGGTAGACACGTTTTTTGCTCGTCTATCTGAGGTAATGTTCTCTCCTAACAACGAGAATAACAATTGAAATATCGAGCACACAGCATTCCCTGAACTCTGAATTCGGCCTTCAGTTTAATAAACAACTTGTAACTATTTTTTCCCCTGAAAGAAAAAATTATTCTCGCAACTTCCAAAATATTTACCTTTTTTTTTTGGCACAAGGTACCCTGCTTAAAGTAGAACTATTCTTAGAGAACAGAGCTTCTATTCCTAAAGACTGTAGAGACAATATTTTGAATCAGCCTCTAGCACACTTACGATCTTATTCATAAATGTAATTTTCGCAATTCATTCAGCTGATATTTATATTTGCATTATCTGAATGATACCACTGCTTGAATGCGTACAGTATAATACTAATTTTTTCGTGTATCTATACCATTTCAAATGCATTTGATGTATTTTGGGGTGGGCTGGAAAACACATGCATACCCATATGTTAATGTACGTATAGTGGATGTTGTGATCTTATCTAGGACCCTAATTAAATATTCCCGATTAATGCCCTTATGTGGTTATAACAAATCATACCCTAATAAAGGCATAAAAATCAAATCCATATTTAGTAATAGCCAATGCAAACCAAATACGGCAAAGCTACTTCCTTAGACTCCTTGAGAGCACAATGAGTTCTTTCAACAAACCAAACCTCCAGCAACCTGGGAATTCCCCATGCTTTTGTATTGATTTGTCCTCGAACTCCTTCGAGCACTAAGAGAACGGCCAGTTCTTAGTGACATCTTTTATTGACGTCTTATGTCCAACCTTACGTCAAACACGGCACCTTCCAGGTATAAATATACCAGCGTTTGCCTTAAGCAACACACAGTGGTGTGGAGCAGAGCGGCTATCTACTTATCCGAAGCCCAGCTGATGCGAGTGCCGAAGGAAGCCGTCCCTCCCATTTGACGCACTGAGAAAGACGCTGTCTTTTCCTCCTGCCGAGAAAATCCAGCTCCAGTGTTTTCAGTCACCCTCGCAGGTTACTGGGAGATCGAGTCCTGAGAGCGAGATACAAGACCTCCTCCATTCTAAAACCAAGGTACAGAACTCATTAGACCCTTAGAGAATTCTTGAGTAAGATTCTGTACAAAAACTAATTTAACTTAGACTGCAGCTCATTTACTCCTTCCCACGTACTAGGCTTAGGTTAGGTACACCGAGGTAGGCGTATTTGACTATGTTTAGTCAAACTTTTATCATTGTATGTAACTGTATATATTTTATACCTTTTAAGTATCATATGGCTCAGAAACCATATCAATGCTTTTGCAGTATTATTTCATAATACTCCTTTTACTTACGCACTTTACTTTATAACAAGTATTGCAATTGTGGCAATTCATTTCTCTTGCATGAGAAAGAAGACTGCTCAATAAATAACACCTTTTATTGAAAACGCCCGTCTCTCTATTTCTCTGCACTCTGGTGAAACTAAGTATGCACGATAGACTGAGTGAAATAGTTATCTATTGTTTTCACACGACTCTGGAAATATACTCCTTATTCTGGGGGAGCAAAGTTGTCATGTTTATGCGATTGTCAGAAGCTGAATCCCTTCTTGTCTAAACAGGGAAGTTCACTCCTCCCTGTTCATTCGCGAAAGTTTCTAGTGACCTCTGAGCTAGCTGGCAAACCTAAATTAAGTATAACATATTCAATAGAGACCTAGTCAACCTCAGTCCTACGTCTAAACTATCGTTTATGTTATTCCAATGCGCAGAGCCTATTGGGAAAATAGGAACTACACTACAAAACCAGTTTGGCCCAGGATATCCTCCAATGAGCTGTCCGAGCATGAACCCCTGGCAAGGCCAAGAGTTCAAGGGGGGGCCTTGGGGCAGCCACCACCTGGTTCAGGCCAAGGCAGGTAATGTCATGGGTTCCTAATGAGCGAGTCACAGTGGTCCAGTGAAGCAAGGGGGCAACCCACCAAACCTTAAAAACCACAACAGCAACGGGGAGGCGGATCAAACCAAGGCCTGGGCGAGGGGACTACGCAAGGACCAGGAGGCGGTAAGCCTGATAGTGAATACATATGTCCTTCCCCCAGGGGGATCCACCCATCATAGTGCGTGAAACAGGGCTAGCCAGTCTCATTCCCCTCACAGTCAAAGAACGGATTTGGCGTAACTAGTACATTGACATTTTTCACTCCTGGAAGTACACCAAGTAGGGCTATACTTGACCACGCATGACAAAAAAGAGTCCAAGAGGAATAGGTGCAGACCTAGGGTAGAAAGATCCATAGAGAACCGGCTGCGGGATTTTAGAACCCTGGCAGCGTTTTTGTTTATAGCGGTTAGGGCCAGACACATTTCAGGCTATGTGAATTCAGTAGCTGATGTGATCTCTAATTTTCAGTGGGAGGGATTCAAAGAGCTGGCACCACAGGTAGAGCAGAGCATGATGCCAATACCAGAGTGACTGTGGTGTGGAACCTTGTGAACCTGACTGAGCGATGCTGGAGGACAATGCGCTGGCTCCAAAGACAGCAAAGAAGTACCGTTAGTGTTGGGAAGTCTTCCAAAGCGTGACTGGAGTGCTGAGCCAGGTCAACACCATAACCAAGAATGCAACGAGATTCATACACTGGATGTTCCCGAGTGGGAGAAACAAGGCTTGGGTGCAGGCACATCTCAGTGCGGTATTCCACGATGGAAAACTGGCAACGGGGAGGGACCCAGCCAGCTCAATCTGCACTCCGAGCGCAGGTATCAGACGCTCCTGATTGATTTCACTTTACTAAGGAAATTACTGGAAGCCCTCCTAGACATCTGTAGACTGGGACATGAGACAGTGCTGTTCAAAGAGGCATTTGCTCTAGCCTTCTTTGGGGCCTACACAGTTAGTGAGCTTGTTTCCCCCTCCAAAGCCATCTCGGGGTCAGCATGAATACTGACCGAGGATGTACGCATGGGGAGTGAGTAAATTATAGTGCACCTACATGGGTCAAAGACGGAGTAGGAGGCTAAAGATTAACCCACACACCGAGATTGTCTTGACCATAGAGCATGCTGACCAGGGTGCTTCATGTAAGATTACATACACCAGGACGTACACAAAGGGTTGTCTCTCATTTTCTATGAATATGGCTCATGCTTAAATCGCTTCCAGGTCACTGATGTACTGCTGATGGCCTTAGCCAAGGAGGGACTGCCTCCCAAGGATTTGGGTTGCACTCTTTTCGCATAGGTGCTGAAACCACAGCGGCTTTGAGCCAATTGAGTGAGGAGTGCATAAAGCGTCTGGGCCGTTTAGATCCTAAGACACTTATATATCACGAGGGCACAGCAGTGGGCATCAGCGCGTAGACACTACAATGGCAATATGGCTGTGCAACAAGTGAGGGATCTGGCTGGGATAACCAGGCATGAGATGGGCTCAATTGCTACCGACTGTTCAGGACGCATTGCAGCAGGAAGAAAAGCTGGATGCTATTGTAGTGCACGTAGGGGGAAATGATTTGGCATGCCTCAGGATGAAAGACTTGCTGGGGCAATGACATCGGGGCTCACAGCTCTTGCAAGGCTGATCCACCTGTAGTGTAGGTTCTACATTCCCAATAGGCTCTGCGCATTGAAATAACATATCCTATAGATGTGACGTAGGACTGAGGTCTACTAGGTCTCTAGCGAATATATTAGACTTAATTGTGAGTGTCCAGCTAGCTCAGAGGTCACTAGAAACTTTCTTGAATTCACAAGAAGGGATTAGTTTCTGACATCCGCATTAACATGACAACTTTGTTTCCCCAAGATAAACTGATCTTCAGAGTCGTGGAAACAATAGATAGATATTTCACTCAGTCAATCATGCATGCTTCGTTTCACTAGAGGTGCAGAGAAATAGATAGACGGGCTTTTTGAATAGTATTCTTTCTCAAGCATAAGAAATGAACTGCTACAATCGTAAAACTGGTTGTAAAATATAGTACATACAGTATAAAGAGTAGAATAAAATAATACTGTAAGAGCATTGTATGGTTCCTAAACCATAGATAAATACATACATAAATAACAGAGGCTAAAAGTACTCAACTGGTGCTTCTAAAATACGCCTACCCCTATGTACCTAACCTAAGCTTAGTACGAGGGAAGAAGTAAGTGAGGAGTAGCATAAATATAGTATTCTTTTGCCAAGAATCTGTCCAAGATTTCTCTTAGGGTCTAATCAGCTCCTTACCTTAGTTTGGAATGAAGAAGGTCAGTCTCGGGACTCGACTTCCCAACAACCCGCAAGGGTAGCTTGGAAACACTGGAGCTGGATTTCTCGGCAGGAAAAAAGTCAGCGTCTATCTTAGTGCTTCTGCTGGAGGGTTGGCAAAGTCTGTAGGTCAAACGGTTTAGGATTGGTGAGACATGGGCTTATCAATCTCAGGACACCGGGTTACTACACAGTGGAAGGGGTCCACTTAACCGGGGTGGGCATGGACATGTTCCTACTCAATATAGTCAGGGTTCTAGAGCAGTTACATTTTTCCCAACAAGCTGAAAGGGGGAGCTTCAGACGATCGGAGAACCGCCGGCAGCATGGCAGAGACAGCGCACAAAGATAGCCAGAAAGCACAGTTGCCTAGGAAGAAGAGCTGCCCAAACAGTGTCCTTGGGATGCCTCATGGCAGGGGCATTCGGAGCAGGGAACAGCACACATAGACAGCCAGAAAAGAAGAGCTGCTTAAACAGCGTCCTTGGGGTGCCTTACAGCAGGGGCAATGGGAGTAGATAAGAGGTCAGCAAGGGCAGGTTCAGGCAGACACGCCACTTGCACACCGGTCTGGGCCTGTCGGCTGCCCACATAGATCTTGGTGGCAAGGGAAACCTAGAATCTGCCAACACAAAGACACCTGCAAAAGGGGCCATTGATTAGGGCAGTGCCGATAGTGCCGTCAACAATTGATATGAGCCAACAAATCAGAACTGTGTTGATAGCAATGAGACATGTGATTATTATCAAATAAGACATGGTGATTGTGAATGGCCATTAAGTTGTGATGATTATGATCCATGTGTTTATGTAATGTGAAATAAACTGCAGCCTATATGCACTGTGGTTGGTTCCCTGTGTGCTTAATAAGAGGGAAAGGGGTGCACAGATTGGCCGGGAGGGGTGGTGTTCACTCGCACGTCTGGGAGGGGTTATGAGATTTCATTTAGTACAGAAAAGCTAATTTTTTATATTCCAGTTGTAGCATAGGCGTCATATTAATTCATTAGATCCCCACTGCTCTATCAAATGGTCCTAATGCAAGCCACCAGCTGTTTTGAGACCATTAGTGAACAGTATACTACTTCTCAGGGCTTTAAGTGGGCCGGGTTCTGCCTGTGCTCAGCACCAGCAGTTCTAAAAAGCCGGTGCCGAGACGTGTCCCTAGGGGGCTCTCCATTTTTGCCCTCACTTTTGGGGCATTTTTTTTTGTTTTTAGAAGACTTGTTATAGTTTTTTTAATGTCTCATAATTTCACAACCGAAACATTTTCAATATTATATACAACAAAGCCATAGTTGCTGCTTATTTAGCTTATGCCACTAACAATCATTGACAAAGCCAATAGTTCTAGTTTATTGTAGATCATGTAATGTTACTTGTTTTATTATATATCTAGGTGCACCGACAGACGCAGCAGAATACCAGTTGGGCGGCACACTATGCCAAGCACAGATTTTTTACTCTAGTGTGTTTTATGCCACTGGCTTAATTACATAAGCCACGCCCCTTTGAGAGACCCCCCAATTTATTCATCCCGCTTAAAATCCTGCTATTTCTACAGCCATTCCTTCCTTCTGCTCAACATGAAGGGTGGCAAACACGATGCAGCCGTGCAGGGCCGGCGCTAGGCATGGGCAGTGTGTGCCGCTGCCCAGGGCCTCGTGCTCGGCTGCAAGACAGGGGACCCCACTGCTTCACTGTGAAAGGCCACACTTTCATAGATTGCCCATCTGCTCCTGCTGGGCCCCCTCTCCGCACAATCACAATACAATACACATGCAAGGCTGGAGTCGACCTTGCTGATCACGGCGTGTTGGCATTCCTGGGGGTGCAGGGGTTGGGGGAAGGCAGAGCAGCTGGCCAGCATCACAGTGTCAGGGGCGGGGGAGCACTTGTGTTAAGTACCGGCCATTCCCTTTCTGCATTTTGTTGCCAGGTGACAGAAGGCCCCTTTGTTTCCAGGACCAGCCAGACACAGGTAAGGGAGGTGGGTGAGGGGAGGAGGGTAGGAGGGAGCAGCCAGATCAACTGGCTTTTGTGAACTTAATATATGTAGAACTGCCAGTGCTAGGGCAGTGTTTTACGAAATGACTCACTGCTTCAAAGGCCCAGGGGAAAGGGCCCCCTTTCCCTGGGCCTCTAAGCACTATAGAAAGCTGCAAGGTCCGGGTGTGGGGGCCCCTTTCCCTGGGCCTTGTAGCCAGTACTCCTTTATTTGTTCTCCAGTGAAATGAATCCAAAAAATAAAAACTGTTGCTGGAAAGGCCGTCTTTTTTCAGACATTTTTCACTTCCAACCTGCAGCATTGGGATGGAGAGAAATAAAAGGTTCAAAATGTAAAAAATAACTAAAGCAAGACAGAGTGGGTCGAAAAGGGGCCAGATTTATTTTATTCACACCCAAAACACATTAGTGCCACATTACAGAGTTTGCCAGTGAAGCACTTCTTTTGTTTTCTTGTCTTTCTCTGAACAGCATTGTTTTCCCCAGGTTTGGAAGTGCACCATTCCTGGATGTACTGCAATACCTGCTTGATGGGCGGATTGGAAAACAAAATGCATGCTGAGGCTCTGTATTCACGAATGTGGTCTTTTTGAACTATATTGCTTACGTTTTGTAAGGATATAAGCAATGGACATTGAAACTGCCCCCTTCCGGCCCTGTAGTCATGGCCTTAACTTTTCATGCAAAAGCACTCATTGATTTCTGAATAATAAGTGCAAAAGGGTTAAGGTAACCATGTTGTTCCTGCTTACATTTCACATGCTTTTAATGAATCTTACATTCTTTATGAGTGTTTGCTTTTTCCAGGATGTTGTCACTTTTATCTTTTACGCAGCATATGGCTGTCTAATTTGAATTGGGTCGCCTCCAAGTGTTTATAGCGGGGCGCAATTGGATTTGTAGTTGAAGGCAGTGCGAGTTTCTCCCAGTGGGACAGTATGGTGTTCAGTGAGGGAGAGGATGTGGCACTATGGTCAGAGCTGCCAAATTTGGAACTGGGGAACCAGGTTCAGCCTTCATGACCAGTCCACCAGACCACTCTCCTAAGAGAGCACATTTAGTAGGCCCCGAAAGACCTTAAAAGAATGGTGTCTGAGCACCAGCAGATGACCATAGCGGTGGCAAGTGTGGGTTAAACTTGAAGGCCTGTCCATTACAACCCTTATTGAAGCTCAACTTGAGTCTTTTGGGCAGGCCTTCAAAGCAGCACACCCTAGTGACTCTGTCATTGAGGTCATAGGACCCTTGAGCAGGAAGGCTCTATGGCTGTTCGACCTATGAGATCGCACTGAGTACTGACTTCGGGTGGGGGCGTCATGTTTGCGAGTATATTATGTTTCTAAAAGCACTTGTTGCCTCCTTCCTGGCCTCCAACAATTTTGGCCATAATAAAAATTGTATTAATACTCCGATGATTAATGTTCTTCCTAGAAAGAGATGGCGTTTTGTCAAGTGGAAGTTTTGACTTCTTTAAAAGGTAGCGCAGAGGTTTAATGTGCCTGCTGCAAAGAACATGTACCATATAGATCACTAAATGCACATAATTTAAATAGGCCAATGGGTTACTGCTTTTGTCAGAGAGATGCTATTGTTGCTTGCAGTTTATAAGTCAGAATCCTAACATTGAACAATGAGCTATTAACTGTCATCTAAGAGCTGCATGCAAACTGCCTGGTATAAATTACAGCGTTATGGTTTTTTCCCCCAGTCTTTGATTATCCCAATCTTGCAAAAAGGGTTAATTTGGACAGAAATCAATTCTGGTTATTAAATAGAACCCTGAACCATGGTATTACATTCTAAATTCATAGTTTGTGTTTTTCCAGATCAATCACTAATACACCATACTGCCAACTAATATGATTGTAATGTTACTCCTAGTCCTTTGTCTTATGTAACATTACCTATTGGGATTTACACACGTAGGATTATTTGTCTCCATGTAATGTGTGATATAAAGTTCTCTGACACCCTACACTGGTATCAGTGGTGCTGTAAATCAAATTAAATGCATCTGTGCGAGAATGTGGTTATGGAGACTTGAGTGGCACTGTTAAAGGGTGGTAGAGAGGGAATCCGTGCCAGAGCGAGCCATTGAGGGGCACCAACATTGTCGCACAGGGTTCCACCAGCGCTAAAGACGGCCACTTCTACTTCCTACAGTTCTACCACCAAATCAAAAACGTTGATTTGAAAACCCCTTGAATCTGAAGTTTACCTTCGTGTAAATGTATGATTTAGCAGTGATCTTTGTTGTTTCAAGTCTTTTTTTATTTATGTACAATCTTTATTTTTTTGCAATGGTGTCTTGTAATTTTGTATTGTGCGTTGTGTTTTTGCACTTAACATAATTCTGGCGAGAAAAGAGCCCATACACAAAAAAGATTGTCCTACATCTCTTAGCATGTGTATGCGGGATACTGGTGAGAGGATTTATGTTAAAACAAATAACGAAGTATTAATGTCATCCTAAGGTAGCACAATATTGGCACAGAAAGATAAGGGAGCCTTTTCAAATGTGCAATTATTTCCATGGTGTGAGAGATTTTCTCTTGTGTCATTTTATATTTTGAATGATCCCGCCCCTCATTACCTCAACAGGATCTCCCCCCTTGCACTCATCTGGAAACAATCAGTTAACGAGGAGTAAATAATATACATTTTCGTGAGAATTGCACCTAGCTTTTCCATCTAATGTGACAAATGTAATCCATTGAATACAGTTTTAAAATATATGGACTTATTTTATATGTATATTTATCTTTTTGTCCATGTTACTGATATCCACGTTAGGTCTCTTCGGGATGCCAAATAAGATCAATTGTGCTGAGATGTCAATTTCTGTGATGTCACTTCTTGTGATGTTACCAAGGGCAGCTCCTCCACTAGGGCGGAGGCCCGTCGCCCTATTGCTTTCTCACAGTGTGAGAAGCAGAAACACACAATTCTAAAACTCTCATTTTATGTTCCTGCTTGTCGCACTGCAAGAAAGCAGAAGTGTTTGGTTGGGGGTTGGCAGGTCTGCTTTAGGGCAGGGGAGGAGTCCCTTGCCCACTGCTGAGGGCGCTGACTGTTTGGTCGGCCCTCCGGGGCCGACCAAACCAGTCATGGGCACCAGGGCCAGTTCTAGGATTTGCGAGGCCCTGGGCTAAAAGGGAATGTGTGAGGCCCCTCTATTATCGATAGGTGGCCCCTTGCAAGGAGACCATTCACAGACACTGTGGGAGGCCTATTGTCCAGCATTTTGTCACCCCCCACAGTTTTAACTTTGAGCCCACAAGCATTTCTCACACCTTCAGTCCGATAGGTGTGAGAATTGCTTGTGGGCTAAAAGTTAAAACTATGGGTGCGCCAAAATGATGGACAATGGGTCTCCCACAGTGTCTGTGAATGGGTCTCCTTTCAATTGATGGGAGCGTCTCCCTCCCTTATGTATCCAGATACCATCCCTGAGAGGCCAAGGGAGGGGGGCTCCTCCATTTCAAAGAAAGGTGACACATTTCTTTGAAATGGATCGCCTGGGAACCGACAGGACACATCACCAGTGCTTGGCCCCATGCTGGTGGGCTGAGTGCGAGGCCCTGGGCAGCTGCCCACACTGCCCATGCCTAGCGCCGGCCCTGATGGGCACTGCACCCTACATGGAGAAAAGGGCCTCCCCATAGGCGGCTGTCTGGTCGGCGTACCGACCAATCAAATGCTGCCATTGCAGCCTTGTGATTGGCTTAGGGAAAGGAGGCTGCCTGCTTCCTGTTCCTGCCAGAGGCAGCAAAGCAGGAGAGCAGGTCAGGAGCTGAGACAACGAGAGACCTGGGAAGGTAAGTTTATTTATTTTTTTATTACACCCCGCCCCCCCCCGTGACGAACCCCCACGAGACCCCCCACCTGTGCATCATGCGGGCCACGACTGGATGTTACATGGAAATTAGGGGGGCCTCACATCTTCCCTTTCGCCCAAGGCCCCAGAAGTTCTAGGACCGGCCCTGGGCATGCCTCAGACTACTTTGACAGGCAAATACCGGCACCAACGTTTCCAGTACTGTTGTTTGGATACTGGCTTTCTCAGAGGTAGGGTGACCAACCGTTCGTATATTTCACGGACTGCCCGTAATTTGGGCCTCTTGTTCGTTGTCCGTGAGGGTTTCTTCCACGGACGCCTTTTGTCCGTAATTCCAGACATTCCAGCGAGCTGCCCCCAGCAAGCAGCCTGAGAGTTCTGTAACTCTCACTGCAGGGGCCATCTCGCACTCCTGCTGTGAAAAGGGGCCTGCAGCAGCCCCTCCCTGACCTGGCAGAGGCTGCTATCGGCCTATTATCATTCTGTATGTCGGCCTAATTATCACATGCAGAATGATAATGGGCCAGTGACAGCATTTGCTAGGCCCCCTCCTACCCTCACTGCTCTTTGCACGGATTGATCAAGTGTGCAGCAGTATTGCTCAGTGGGTGTCACCACTTGTATTTTAAGGGGGTCCATTAATGGCTTCTGTTAATCAGGAGCCAGGGAAGCTGTATATACTCCTGTTTATGGTGTACCTCCTACAGGCCCGTTTTAGTTAGTTCTTGAGGGGTGTAGTAGAACTACTGCTCAGCAGAAGATGGCAGAGCAGAGGTATGAATGAAAAGAAAAAGCATTATGGTGGACTTTGCCACAAAAGCGTTTTTAGACAACAGTGCATTCCTAATGCGGATAGATCTCAGATTGGCACACTATACCATGGGAAACAGGCTATTATCTACTGTGATAAGTATTCAAATCCACATAAAAAAGGAACTCTTTCAGGCTGATGAAGGGGTTTCCTGTTTATGTATTAAACGTCTTGCTTCGATATCCACTGTGTTGTTGGGCACTACTGCTTAGGGAACAGCTTTGAGCTGCAGAAACATGACTCCTGAGGCCACACACATTGACTTTTGCACACATTTGATACTAGATGTGTTAACAATATATAAAAGACAATGATAACTATCAGGTGCTTGTGATGGCAGATTTAACCCTGTCAGCTACTCTGTGTGAATGGATCTTTATCAATTGCAAGTGATTTTTATCACAGTTTTTCAATTTTCAGCACTCTCCTGGTAAGTCTTAACTAATGTATGCAGCTACTTGCTTGATAAGTTGCAACAACTCCATAATGCAGCCGCTCACATAATTCCTTCCAATTAGCCACAGCTATTATTTAAGGAACACACACAATTAAATCACTCTGTATCGTACACATTGCCATCTGGGTCAATTGTTTCCTTTTTTCCTACTTTTAAAATGAATAAACCTCAGAAAGCACTACTGACCGCGAAAAACATGTTGCCCTGCGTGTGAAGATTCAGACCAACTAGGCAGAGTGGATATACATTTTCATTTTCTGTGGCCTGGAATGGAATGCCTTTCTGCTGCCTATTAGGGATTTTAGAGTTCTGACTGTGTTGAAAGGTAGGCTAAAAACCCAGCTCTTTGAGCAATCATTTCACCTTACTTAATTCTTTTAATACACTGCACCTGTTTAATATCGCTGGTCAAGAAATCATGAGGTCAGTCTCTAAAGTAAGTGCCCTTTATGAGAATCCATGCAGTAACACATTGCGAAAAAGAATAAATAAAATCTAAAAAGATAGAAAAGATATTCCTGGCTCAGGTAATAATCTTCAAAGCTCATGCTGAAAACCAAGAAAATTTGAGACAGAACAAAGTGATACCGGCAACTAGATCAATAACATGACCCCAGCTACCCGCAAGTGCTTGTCATCTCACTACCATCTTATAAAAGTGGCACTTATGGATAGCAAGTTTTGAATTTGCTGTAGATGTAACCATTTCTGTGGTATTGTTAGAGTAAAATATTTAGAAAGGTAATTAGGTGTCAGACCATGCAGTATTTTCCCTACAGTGCACAGTACCATCATCTTCGTCTGGGACGTCGCTAATAGCAAAGACAAAGGCAGTGGCGGCTGGTGACATTTGAAAGTGGTAGCCTTAAATGAACAGGTTCAACATAATATAAGAAATGATGTAAGAAATGATGTAAGGTAGTCTATTCAGGGCTTGAGTCGGGGTACCATGCGGGTGGACGGCGTCCCCCACTTATTTTACCGGGGGGACGCCGTCCCCCTGCCAAACAGCTGGACTTCACTCTTTGGCCTCTCTGGGACGAGGAGCTTGGCACCTTTCGTGATGTCACTTCCTGTTGTGATGTCACTTCCGGTGACAGAGTTGTGAACAGAGAATTTTAAGGATAATGTGGATCAATTATGTCACTGTAGGAATGGTTCTGCAGGTTTGTCGGACAGTTCTCTGGATAGTTCTTTGCATGTACAAGAGTTAGTGTGCGTTTGTTGTGATCAGAGTATTTTAGAATGATCTGGAGAATTCACTTACTGTAATGTTCTGGATCTGAGTTTTGAGATTGCAGTAGGCTGGGGGTGCATTGAAGGAGAGAACACAGAGAGGTGGGATTGCAGGACTAAATCACTGGAGTCGAAGGATACCACAGGAGATTGATGGTCCAGAGAGAGAAAGAGCATTAGGAGGAGAGGGAGCATATGAGCAATGCAAAAGTTTCAAATGATACCACAGAAGACTTCTAGCACACAAACAATGTGCTGGAACCGAGGGAACACAGGCAGAACAAGGCGCTGACTGTCTGGAAACTAGGTGGAGATAAGGGAGAGCGCAAAAACAGTAGGACCTGGCAGGAGGGAACATAAAGGCTGGGGCTCGAGAGGAGCCAGAGCAGAGAGAGATGGACAGCCATGTCAGACAGCTATGTGGTTATACTAAATAAGCAGCTTCTTCTGTCATTATCATACGAAATCTCTTTATTGATGCAGTAACTACACTTTCACAATTGCTTTATTAACCTTCTTGCTTTCTCAAATATTCTTGAAAAGGCACCATTTGCCCACTCTTTTTTCAAACTTTTCTCGAGAGAGAAAAAGCACCTCTAATTACGTTCAGGTTCGCTCACTGCGCTCACCACTGGGCACTCATCACAAACTTTTACGCCATACCACTTTCAAATGTCACCAGCCGCCACTGCTCCTGCCAGAGCCCAGGGCATGACAAACTGTTTTTGTTCATGGGCTCCTGTCACCTCACCAGGGGCCAAGCTCTGGGGGGTGGAAGTTTCATTTTAGCTCATGTTACCCAGGTGCATCCAATATGCATACACCGGAATATAAGTTTCAATCCGGCATACAACAGATGCAGTGGAAGGTTCTCTCAATCTAATATAAACGTCTTTTGACTTGTACTTATGTAGGTTGTCTATTCACTTATGTAATATTACGCGACCTCCTCTGATGTGTCTGTAACATGTACCTTTTGTCCCAAATTTTTGTCCTGAATTCTGACCTTCGGTCCTGAATTTGTGTCCTGAATTTTGACCCTTTGTCCTGAATTTTTACACTCACTGTCCTGAATTTGCAACTGTTAGAAACGGGACCCTGGCCGGCCAAGACTCGCGTCAAGGTCAGTCAGGGATCGCCATTTCTAAGGGTCAGGGCAAGGGAGTCACACACCAAGATAACCCCTCTCTCGCCCTCTAGGTAACGTGGCGCGAGCAGTCAAGGCTAAACTTGGAGGCTATGTAGGTTAAGTGTTTGCGCGCGCACCCAGCAACAACACCCAAGGCCCACCACATCGGGGGGACTCAGAATCAAGGATTGCCCCCAAGAGCCTCGGGGCTCTCCACAACACTGCTCCTGTCGGTGGAGCGGCCCGCTGACAACCGGGACCGCTCTGCTTTCACTCGGGAGGCCCCCGCCCTCCTGCACTCACCGGCTCTCCTGTGGCGGGCGGGGCTCCTCTCTCCTCACGGGGAGCCTCCCAGCAGCAGCGCGGGGCTCCTCTCTCCTCACGGGGAGCCTCGGTGACGCTGCAAGCTGCTTCCTGCTCCTTCGGCTGCCTCGATGATGCGGGGGAAGGCTCGGCCGGCTGGGCCAATCCCAGCGCGGCCGGGCGATGACGTCAGCGGCTGCTTTCTCTCGGCTTCTCCTCAGCGAGGACAACACGGGGCAATGCCGGGTGGGCACCGGCTCGGTAAATTAGAAATAAAGCGAGGTGGCACTCGCTACGCGCCGCAAATCGGCAGATCAGGCGGCCAAATGCCGGGTGGGCACCGGCTGTGCACAACAGCGCTCCCCAGCGCTAGGACCAGCAATAAAGTGCTCTCAAGCGCTCCAGGTAAAGCGAAGCGCTTCCAGGCACTAGGGAAAGTCCAAAGCGCTCCCAGGCGCTGGGAACACAAGCACAGCGCTCCCAGCTGCCCTCAGCAGGGCAGAGTCCCAGCAAAGTCCTTTAGGTAGGCAGGGGGCAAGGCTGGGCCAGGGGCCAGCTCACTGGCCCTCCAGGCAGGGAGGCAGTCCAAGTGGCGGTTCCTCCTGGCCCCAGCAGCAGCAGCAGCAGCCCCCTCAAGATCCTAGAAGAGAACAATTCAGTGGGGACACAGCCCCATTTTTATACACGGAAATCCTTTGTCTGTAGGTGCAGGGTGGGGGAGAAACCAGTCGCAGCTGGTTCTGGAGCACTCTTGAGGGGCCAACCACCCATTTCATTCACTGGGGAGGCTAGGGTCGTTAGACACACCACAGGGGGGCGGAGCCAGCATTGTGTGGGGAAAACCCAGCCCATCCAGGACACAGGTACACTCCTCCCACACATCACTCATGCTAATCTCCCACTCACCACCGGGCAGACCCATCCAGACTTTCTGGAGCCTGGCATGCCAGCCAGCTCCAGCCAATCACGCTCCCGCACCCTCACTGCACACATATCTCAATGTCCAGAAGTAGCACTTCCCAACTAGACACACACATGCCGCAGACACCATCTTGCAGCATTCACTCTCACGAGTTTACACATACCAAACTCGAGCCTGCACTCCCCACGCATCAGGAACTACCAGGGACACACACATTCCCCATGCATTCCTATGGGAGGGCAGGCCAGCCATACTACACACCCGCACTTTCACTCTGGGACCCAGGGAAAAGTGCGCAGAGACCCAAAAATCATGAACACCAGGTCGCCATCAAAAGCAAAACGTTCAGGGGTGAACCAGCCATAAAGGCCCGGGTCCAACAGCAACCATGCCAGTTGGTCACCCTATGAAAGGTTAAAGCCGATAATGTATCCTCTGGATGCGGCCTTTCCTGCTGACATCGAGGCGGAGGTATTTATCCTGTTAAACTACTGCGGGGCTGTGGTTCTTGGAGCCCGGGCGAAACTGTAGGCTCTGCAAATTAGTAGCTCCTTGCTTTCAAGGGTCCTCGACGCGCCATTCCAAGAGAAGACAGGCTAATCAGTATGAGAGCCGCACTAGAGCACATGTCCTCGGCAGTTCTCTAATGGCTGCTGGATGATAACATTAAACGAACGCACAAGCCTCTCCAAAATACGGGGAAATGACTTTCAGTAAATGGGAAGCAGTTACCCGCCATGAACTGATGATGGCGTGCCGCAGATATGGTTAAACACGGACCCTCAATCATGGACATGTCACATGTTCATGGTATGAGTAAATAAAGGAAAACGCAACGGATTGTGTGAAATAAGGGTGCAAGGCATTTTTCAGCAGTGATGGCTAGTTTGTATATTGTGGTTTAAAGCCAGTCACAGGCTATCATAATACTTCTCCGAATCGGCCCTCATGATTTAGAACTCTCTCTTGGCAACATTATGGACCTCGCTATTGCTGTTCGAATAATAAAACAAAACACTCCTCTTCAACCAATACCTTGGAAAAGACGACACTTCACTACAGTTTGTGTGTTTTTACATAACTCTTGGCATGCCATAGACTTTTCACCTGGACCAATTTAATGAGCAGCGGACCTCCTCTCTCACCAGTACCAAAAGAACATTTCCACCCATTTGAGGCCTTTTGTTTTTTCCCCCAAAATTTCTTTCTTTTTCCCCCCCAGCATTTACTATATTTTAAACGTCAATAAAATCATTTTTTTTCTGTTCCCGCTTCTTTTTTGAGTTCTTGGGTTGGGTGTGTGCCAAGGCTCGCTTTCACGATTAACAGCAAAGAAAGAGAGAATTAAAGCAGGAAACTAAAATGACAAGAAAGCCAGAGCTAATGTGTGAGGGATAAAGAAAGAAAGAAAGAAAGAAAGAAAGAAAGAAAGAAAGAAAGAAAGAAAGAAAGAAAGAAAGAAAGGAAGAAAGAAAGAAAGAAAGAAAGTAAGAAAAAAAGAAAGAAAGAAAGAAAGAAAGAAAGAAAGAAAGAAAGGAAGGAAGGAAGGAAGGAAGGAAGAAAGAAAGAAAGAAAGAAAGAAAGAAAGAAAGAAAGAAAGAAAGAAAGAAAGAAAGAAAGAAAGAAAGAAAGAAAGAAAGAAAGAAAGATTGATTTTGAGCATTGCCTTCTAAAATTGTATGTAGTTCGACTGTGCGGTCCTTTTCCCTACTATTGGATATAACACTGTTTCTTCGCAGAGGTTCCTTCATATTGGCAACAAATGAAATAAAATCAAAGCAGCAGATTATTCATATTGAAAACCTTGGCATTGAAAATATTTACTGCCCCCTGACGGTCATCTTCGGCACTGCTTATAGCAGGAGAGAGCATGAGGGAATTATTCTGAACTGCTGCATTAGATGGGGTATCACGAGGACAAATCATCACTCTTCCCTGTGTGCAATAGCCAAATGTGATGACGGATTTTCTAGCATTTTGAAAAGAACATTATGATGTAATTAAAGACATGAAGGGGGTGCATTATCTGCGTTGCTCTTAGGTACAGACCTTTAAACAGAAGCAATAAAAAAAGAGTTAAAATAGAACCCCAAGACCGGTATATCACCATGGGACTTCTTTTCTTTACCTGCTCTGATCAAAGCAGAATGATAAACAATCCGAACTAATTCTTCTTTTCCCAAGTTTGGTCCAAATTCCAGACAATAAACAATCCAAACTATTTCTCCCATATGTAGCCTTAAATCGATCTTGCTTTGATGGCACTGAAGTACATCGCAATTTATGGTAACATTAGAAACAAACACTGGAAAAGAAAATAGGACAGGACTGTTTAAGGTGAATGTGCCTTTTGTTGTAATGACTATATGTGGGATGGGAGAAAGGTTTCTGCAAAAAGCAAGGTAGATTAAATGAGCGATCAGGCCATTGCAGCTATATGAAATGACCAAGAACGAAAAATAATTCCAAAATGCCTTTACTCACAAAGAGAAGCTTGAGATGGGATATGGATAGGGCAAGTCACAGTCTAATTGAGGGCATCTGGGTACTGCAGTTGGTGGGGGTAAATAGCAAGATGCAGGGACCTGCTGAGATTCGTCTGCCACACAAGTCTAACAAATCTATGAAAAACAGAACTGCTTGAGCATAGAGAGGGGGCAAAGAGGCAGTTGTTTGTAGATGTGGTGGACGCTTCACTGTTCATGCACTGCAATGGTGGTAGTGTGAACTCATATGCCTTTTGCACCAATGAAAAAATCCATATGCTCTGTCCAATCAAAACTCTTAGCATCATAACCAACCGTTCAATAATGAATACTAAATATGGACAGATAACATTTAAAATCTAATTTGGGCTAACCTTTTGCACACCATTCTCTGTTTAGGTTGCATTAACTCCAAGCTTGAGACAGCTAAAACATCCTCTAACCCAAATTTCAACTGAATTAGCTAGGCCCGAACATTTCCCAATAATTATAATATATGTAGATTTTTCAGAAAATTGCCCTCTCTGAAGTCACCCCACATTTTTTGACTTCCTCCTCCTATTTGATTGGCCTTTTTTGGTGGCCTTATGACCTGATCACTTTAGCACTGCTAACCAGTGCTAAAGTGTATGTGCTTTTCTCCTAAACATGGTTACATTGACTTATCCACAATTGACATATTTAACTTACTTGAAAGTCCCTAGTAGAGTGCACTACCAATGCTCAGGGCCTGTAAATGACATGCTACTAGTGGGCCTGCAGTACTGGATACCTATATAGTGGTTCAGCTCAAGGGGTTCTGCTAGGAAAAGAGGCTATTCATTAAGGGAAGTGCCAAGAAGGTAAAGCTTCAAACAGCCTTTACATCATGGGCAGCAGCCCAAAAGGCCTATCCAGACGATGAGGAGGAAGGGTCTGAGTCTGAGGAGGAGTTGGAGCACGGCCCATCTGGCGGACTTGTCATGAAGCCTGCTGAGGTGGGGTCGTGGTAACATCCTCCCAGGATGGGAAGTTCTCCCCACAGCTGGCAGCAGTGTGTCCGCAAGTAACCTGTCCCCAGAGGATCTGGAGGACAGGAGGGAGGAGAGGAAAATGAAACTAGAGCTTGCCAAGATTAATAAGAAGCAGCCCCCCTACCAAGCTATAGAAAGAGCAGGCCCTTGCTAAATTGAAGAAGCAATATCCAAAAGAGAAAAGGCTAGCCATGAAGGAGAAGAGGCTGGCCCATGAGCTCAGTCTGAGACAGCTGGACATCAGAGCCATGCAAGTGGAGTCCAGCAGTAGTGGTGGCAATGTGTCTACAGTGTCTGCTGAAGAAGGAAAGGTTTACATCCCAAAGAATGTGGTACCCAGTTTTGTTGTGGGCTATTACATAGACAAGTGGTTCTCTACCTATGAGGTGGCTCGTAGGACACACAAGATTCCTGAGTAGTCCTGAAGAGTAGTCTGTGGCGGTACATGCCCACAGTGGGTAGGGACACTCTCAATACAGTAGAGATAGAGGATAAGACACAGTACACCCCCATGAAGGCCATTTTCTTAAAACGTTTGGGCTGACCCCTGAGATGTAGAGGCATAAGTTCAGGGGCAGTCACAAGACATCCTCACAAACATGGCTAGATTTCCTTGACTATGCAAGCAAGGCATGAAGGGCTGGGTAAGGCACACCAAGGTCGATGATTTTTCAGGGCTGTATAATTTAAATTTGAAGGAGCACATGCTAGGTATTTGTTTTATAGAGCTGCACCAACACTTGGTTGATAGCAAGCTGACCGACCCTAGGAAGCTTGCCGAGGATGCAAACATCTGAGTCAGCACCATAGTGTCCAAAAAAGGTATGCAGGAGTGACACCAAGAAGGTTGGTACAGGTTCCCCACTGTCAGAGTGACGGAGAGGTCAAGGGAGACTCAGACAGGTCTCCATGTCCTTTCTGAAAAGGAGGGCAGTCTGGTGGGTGGTGGATCATGGTGTCCCATTTCTAATATCAGTGCTTTGATTGTTCCCAACTAGGACGCAAGCAGGTGGGATTCTGTCTGTCCAAAGAAACAACCATCTGGTGGGAACTCTACTGGAATGACCAGTGTGGCCTCAGGGGAAAGTAGTCCCCAGGGGCAAGTCATAGACCATGCCATGATCTCTCTCAGTTGGGAGAAAGACTCAGGGGGTGAACTGGTGACACCTAAGGGTGGGAGTCATCACTTCCACCAAGGGAAAGTGGAGCCCCAGTCACTGCTCAGAGGGAAACCAGGGCTAGCCAGAACATGGTCGTGGAAAGGCTAGTCTCTCCAGAGCAGCACAACAGTCAGGTGTGTATGGTGACTCAGTCCCTGGGGCAGGACTATTTCCACCCAATGACCCTGGTATCCCTAGAGTGGACTGGGAAGGTGACCCAGAGGAGGGTCATAGTTAGTCCCCAGATGCTATTTAAATGTATTCTACTGAATGATGTGCCCCCGGTGTCAGGAGAGCTAGGAGGGGCAGCCGTCACAGGATACTTGCCAGTTTAATTTTCTGGGGGTACCACTCCCAAATGGAAGGTATAGTAGTCCAGATTGAGGGGCAGGGAGAAGAAGGACTCACCCCTAAATCCTGTTCAGCCCAAGGGTACAGACACTGGGTTGAAGGACCAGTTTCAGGATATCACCCCTTAAATGGTGGGAGATTGAGTGAAAAAAGGGTGCAAGACACTTGGGGCTACTGCCTCCCGTGCTGAGAAACCACAGAAGACACATGCCCTTGGATGTCCTGGGGCCTGGATCCTGACACTGACAGATCTCAGTGCTTTACATTTGTTGTTGTCCTTGTGGACAGAGTTTTCCTTGGGTTGGGGACGGAAGTCAGACCAAAGGGGTGGAATGGGCCACATACGTTTGTTGGCCATGGTGGTACTGTTTACTTATTGGGATGCATCTGTGAGGTAGTTAAGGTTAGGTGCTGCACTGATGGATACCACGGGTAAAGAGAAGGATTCTCCATGGGTTACCTCAGTGACCCTCAAAGATTTTAGACAGACAGATCCAACTGGGTTCAGAGAGGCATATAACTGGTAAGTGCCCCTGGATCAGTGGCCCGTTGTCTGTGTTCTATCGCCCTAAGCAGGGAAGTCCATCAAGGTATTGATGGACTTCCCATCAATTCAAATCCGAAGCCACTGAAGTCATCTGTGGCGTACCACAAGGATCCTCACTCAGTCCCACTCTCTTCAACGTATACATGAGCCCCCTTGCGGCCATCGCTCGCCAACACAACCTCAACATCATCTCCTACGCGGATGACACTCAACTGATCCTTTCTCTCACCAATGACCCCAGCACCGCCAAAACAAACCTACACGAAGGAATGAAAGAAGTTGCCGAATGGATGAAACAAAGCCGTCTGAAACTGAACTCAGATAAAACAGAAGTCCTCATCCTAGGTACATCCCCCTCTGCATGGGACGACTCTTGGTGGCCGGAAGCCCTTGGAAAAGCACCCATCCCGACAGACCACGCACGGAACCTAGGCGTTATCCTGGACTCTTCACTCTCAATGAACAGACAAGTCAACGCCGTATCCTCATCCTGCTTCAACATTCTTCGTATGCTCAAAAAAACATTTCGCTGGATCCCCACCGAAACCAGAAAAACTGTCACCCATGCTCTGGTCACGAGCCGACTGGACTACGGAAACACCCTCTACGCAGGTACTACTACTAAACTCCAGAAGAAACTCCAACGAATCCAAAATGCCTCAGCCAGGATCATATTAGACATCCCACGTAACGAACACATCTCTGGCCACCTGAAAGACCTCCACTGGCTACCCGTCAATAAGAGGATCACTTTCCGACTGCTAACCCACGCACACAAATCACTCTACGACATCGGACCAGAATGCCTCAACTCACGACTGTCCTTCTACACCCCCTCCCGCCAACTACGTTCTTCCAGCCAAGCCCTCGCCACTGTTCCCCGCATCAACAAGACCACCATGGGAGGCAGATCCTACTCATACCTGGCAGCTAAAACATGGAACTCACTCCCCACCTACCTTCGCCTTACCCAGAACCACCTAGCTTTTAGAAAGCAACTTAAAACGTGGATATTTGACAAGTAAGCGTCCTCCCCTCCCTAAGCGCCTTGAGACCCTCCGGGTATGTAGTGCGCTATATAAATTCTCTGACTTGACTTGACTTGACTATTAGTCTACCCCGGCTTTAGGCTGGAGGCTTAGCACTCGGAGCACTTTACCACAGCTAACCAATGCTTTTCCCCTAAACATAGTAATATTGACTTATCCACAATTGGTATATTTAGTTTACCTCTAAGTCCCCAGTAGTAGGCAATACCTGTGCCCTGGGCCTGTAAATTAAATGCTACTGGTGGGACTGCAGCACTGACTGTGCAACCCACAAAAGTAGCTATTAAACCATGTTTCAGGCCTGCCTGTGTGTGCACTTTTACTGTTGTGGTGACTTGGCTTTTAAACCGCCATGTCAAGTCTCAAACTCCCCTTTCATTACATATAAGTTACCTCTAAGATAGGCCCTAGGTAGCCAACAGGGCAGGGTGCAGTATAATTAAAAGGTAGAACATATACTTGTATGTTTTACATGTCCTGATAGTAAAAAAGACCAAAAATTGTTTTTCACTTCTGTGAGGCCTACTCTTCTAATGGGTTAACATTGAGAATTCCTTATTACATTTTTACATTGTAATTACTGATTGAGAAAGAGTAGCTCTGTCATAATTTATACCATTAGAATGGTAATGATAAATCCTCTTTGCTGGCAAAGTTGGATTTAACATTACTGTTTTATAAACACTACTTTTAAAAATATGGTATTTCTCAGCTCTTACAGCACTGTGTGGCTGCAGCCCATCTCTAATATACGTCTGGCATGGGTGACAGCTTAATGTTGTGCATTCCCTCTATACAGTCACACACAAAGCAAAGGAAGGTTAGGTGCATATAAGTGGGCAACCCCTGATACTTCAAAACTGTCCATTGAAAATAATGGAGACAGGGACTTAAATTTAGAAGCCAATGGAAATAATGTAGTTTTAAATATAACAATTAAAACTGTTAAAAATAGGAATAATTCTAATTTAATGCTGAACAAATATATAAATACACATTTTTATTTAATGATTACATATTTTAATAATATGTTTGCATTTTAAAATGAATGTAACAATACATTTCATTAAAACATAATGAATTTACATTTAATTAATTCTATTCCTTCATTTTAATAATTCTTAGTACATAAATAAAAAAAACTTTAAAAAAAAATATTGTAGTTAGGAATCAATTATTTTTCTTCTAATTTAATATATTAGCATTAGTGAAACCTTATTAAATTAAGTTATACTTGCTACAGGATTTATAATTGCTGTGGTAATTCTACATTGTTTCTACACTTAAAATAAAGATATAACATAAATTTGCATTACTATTTAACATTTTCCAGGTAGAGTAAACTTTTTTACATCTCCCAATCTTTTACCTTGTGGAGATCTCTGCTCCAACAGTAGAGATCTCCCTGTGGTAAAGTGTAGACTACTTTTCCCTATACTTTACCAAATGGAGATTTCCACAACGAAAACTGAGCAGATTGCATACAATGAAGATGGCCTGTACTGATTGTCGACAAATGTTAGTTGGTACCAAAGAACTTTCCAAATCTGAAATAGCCTTAGCACCAATAGTGTTAAGAAACATACAGTATGAAACATCTTACAATTGAAATGGGCAAATCAGGGTGCTCATGATCTTCTGTTTTAATTGCTCAAAGGCTCACTCAGCTGCTCACTCAGTATCCTCATTCCAGTGGAATGTTACTCCCTTTTCAGTCATTTCTTAATAGTAACCAAAATCCGATCCATGAACTACCAATAAAAAGTAGCAAAACTGAGAAAACATTTTATCCCTTTCACACATAGTAAGCACTCCCATTTTTATATTGCTTTAGCTATTTAAAGGATCCCTTTGAATTCCAGATGGATACATTCTAAAACCTAAAAGTCAACTTTGGTGGTGTGGAAAACACATTTCTACAATTTTGCATGGAGGTGATTTTCTCACAAATTTTGGAGATTTGCTTGAGGATGACTAATGGGATCAGCTTTGGCATCTGAATAAATGAGTAAGTCATCAACGTACTGCTCTGCACATTTATCAATTAATATTTGAAACACTTCCTTGAGGAAATACTGTAATGCTGTGGGTGTATTGCATAGTCCGAAAGGCATGACGAGGTTCTCAAACAATCAGAACTTTGGGGTCGATTACGATCGCGGACGGACTTGCGTCCCTCCGCGACCCCAGAGCAGGAGGGAACCTCTGCATGGCATGCGGAGTTCCCTCCTGTGCAATTAGGATGTGACCGCCACCCTGGCGGTCACATCCTCTATTTTTAACATTGCCGCGGGTGCAGCTTCAAGCTGCACCCGCGGCAATGTTAAAAAGGCACGCATTGCATTTGCATGCAGAAAGAGGCAGGCACCGTGCGGTGCCTGCCGCTTTCTGCATGCAAATGCAGGGGGGTACCATAGTACCCCCCATGTGCACCCCCCACCCCCCCTTCACCTAGGGGGCCCGCAACGGGCCCCCGCAGTGAAGTTCCGTATGCTTTTCCGCGGCGGAAAACCCGCCGCGGAAAAGCATACTTTACTGCCGCGGTTGTAATCCGACCGCGGCGGAAAAGCTGCGGACGGAAACCAGGACCCACCAGCCATCCTAATCTGGCGGTGGGTCTTTGGTCAGTCCGCTGCGGATTTTCCGCATCCTCAGGGCCGGCGGTGGCGTCAGCCGGCCCCGAGGATGCGGAAAATCCGCTATCATAATGACCCCCTTAGTTTGGAAAGCTGTGCTCCACCCATCAACATCCTGCATCCACACCAGATGGTAGGCCCTGTGCAGATAAAAATTATACGAGATTGTCACACCTCTACACCTGATCAAGGGCAGTAAAAATTGGGGGAACCAGAGACCTATTCTAAATGAGAATCTTATACAATGCTCTATAGTCAATACAACCTATTAGCCCCACCCTCCCACCCGTCCTCTTTCTTGAGTACAAAGAACAATGGTGACAAAACTGGGGAACCAAGAGGGTCAGATGAAATCTCTCTCTAATAATTCACCCAGACACTGTCTTAAATATTGATCTGAGCATATATCCAACTGTAAGGAATTTGAACTCCAGATTGTAGATCTGTTCTACAGTGTAAATACCAATATAGAGGTAAACAACTAGTCTTGACTCTATCAAAAACATCTGCAACATCTATATAAGATTCAGTTACGGAGTTGTCACTTGAGTCTAAAGCACATTGGGTAGGAGCCCCTTCCAACAACATGTCTTACAATATGGTGAATGCAGTGTTACAGATCTTGCTGTCCAATCAATTGCCAGATTTTTTTCTTGTAACCAAGGAACCTATAAAATAATTGTGAATTGTGCTACATTCATTAAATCATATTGAATGTCATCTACATGGGACTCTTGAATGGCCATAGTCAAAAGTATAGTATGATAAGACACAGACCCTGAAGACAGCCTACTACCATCAACAGTGCAAACTTCTTCTGATCTTCTTTTACTGGCTACAGAGACTCATAAGATCTCAACATGTCCATGAAATTCCTGGTATCCCCAGAACTTAGTAAAATTTCAACAGAATTTACTTTACTGGTAGAACAAGAGAACATAGGTGAGATGCAAAAATGTTTATACAAGTTTTCTTGACTGATAATATGTAACATATATGGAAGTCCTCAGCAACATAACAGCTAGAAAATTGATCTTTTGAGCTACAGGGCCATTTTGTTTCCCAAGTCTCCTTTTGCTGTTGTCACTTCCTTAGTTTTATTATTAGACTTAAGGACCGATACTTATGCGGTTTGGAAAGCTTCCCGACCGAATGGGTTTGGGAATGGTTTCCAATCTAATCGCATTGGAAGAGTCCGACCGGCCGAGTATGATGCATCCGGATGTCTCCAGCTACAGTTTGGTTGGACTCCCATTGACTTCAATCGGAGCCTTTGTTCCAGCCGAATGCATAGCCTCCCATTGAAAAAAGGGGTGGCTGGGGAAAATCGGGCACCCTGTGGTGGGCACCCCCTGGTGCCTGCCACACTGTGCATGGTTGGTAAGGGGGGGCCATGGGTAACCCACGGATCCGATTGGGAAGGCTCTGGCTGCAGGGGGGCTCACTATGGGTCCCCAAAATCTGATTCCGACTGCCGATTCGAGTCAGACGGCACAATTCAGAAAGTCTGTCCAAATCCAGCATCATACTCAGTCATTCGGAAACGTCATTCCAAATGCCATCGGGTTTGGCTTGGGATATTCCAAACACCTAACTTGCATCATACTGAGTCGGTCGGAAAGACAGGTTGCCAATCCGATTTGGACAGAGCAAATTCCATTAGGAGGTCTTCCTAACCGCATCAGAATCAGGCCCTCAGTGGGGTAGTCTTTTAAAAAATTACTGCTCTTCCAACAATATAAGCATAACTTCTGATTTTGCCACCAAAGTCTCTCTATGGTGTAGTTCCCCATAAGGCCTCCGATTACATGGTTTGAAACTTATCTGAGGTTTTATTAAGGTTCAGGCTTCTTTTCATTATTAATTGCTACCTTGGAATCAGTCATATTTTGATCACTATGACGTTCAGCTACACAATGGTCTAGTTTAAATAATACATTTATCACAACTTCACAAGTTTCTGTAGGTGGGGGTCAACAATTTTGACGAAAAGGTCCTTTCATTCATATTTCAACCCATAATAGAAAAGAGAAGCTCTCTGTTCATCTTAACATGCTGATTCCAAAACCAAATATTTGAATTAGATTAAGTACTGAAGCAAATCTGTATTCCCCTGCTTAAGACTCAATAGGTCAATATTGAATGCCTGCATAAAAGTATGCCTTTCAAACTATAATTTATTTATGTTTTAAAGTTCAGGAGGATTATCACTGTTTACCAACAGAATTGACCATGAAGTAGCTATTCATCCTAAATAGAAAACAATAATGGCCACTTTTGACTGGTTCCCTGGAAAATATTAAGTTACAGCTCCTTTGTAACTTCAGGCTTGTTGGGAGCACGTATGCTGGACCTCTATGTGTGCTCCTAGTTCCTCTTCTTGTGTATTGTAGCTGGAAAATATGTCAGTTGAAAAATAAATGGCAACTAACATTGGTTTAGGAAAGCTGCAAATTGAGAACGTTCACCAAAAAAATGCTTTGGCTCTGCTAAAGGAAATGGTGATTTTATCACATGCAGCAGTGATCTAGAATTTGTACTAGCCCCTTGAGCATATTCAGGTACCTGGATACCTTCTTCTTAGACCTGGCACCATTGGCCTGGGTCTCCCTTTCATTTTTGCTTTTGCCTCATGTATGTTTGCTGGTGTTAGATGCTTTGGGCACTGTGCCACTGCTATCCAGTGCTACAGTGCAAGTGCTTCCTATTGTAAATTGATGTATTAATCAGTGGTTCCATGTTTGGCTATTTGGTTTACTCGTCAGACCCTAGTCTAGTGCACTGAGTGTGCCCAGGGGGGGTAAATCCAAATGCTGCTGGTGGGCCTGTAGCACTGGTTGTGCCACTCACAGAAGCAACCTTATAAAGTGTGTCTACGGTCTGCCATTGCAGAGCCTGCGTGCAGTCTGGTACTGTCATGCTGACTGGGCAAGTGCACCCACTTGCCAGTCCCTAAACCATCCCTTTTCTTCATTTCAGTCACCCCTTTGGTAGACCCAAGGGCAGGGTGCATTGTAAGTATAAGGTAGGACAAGCCCTGTTATGTGTGGCATATCTTAATAGTGAATTACAGCCATTTTCGTTTTTCACTATTGTAAGGCTACCTGTTTTCCATATGCCAGAATGGGCTGTTAGAGTAATTACATTTCATAATCCTAACTGTCCCAGAGAACATGGTAGAAATTCGAGTTTAGTATGCCTGAACTCAGAATGATAAAATACATCTTTTATGAAGTTGGGTTTAACATTCTGTGTTTGCAAATACCACTTTTAGAAAGTAGGTATTTGCTTGTCTAACCATTCAAGCCTGCCTCTGCTAGGTTGTGTATTCCTTTGTCTGGTTTTGTGAGTGACAGGGCTGGGGAATTGCAGGAGACAGCCTGAGTCACCCGGTGGTGATTCGAGAGATCTGCATCTAGATGGGAGGGAGGAGTTGTACCTGAACCATTGAATAGGGCTGTACCTGCCGTCCACAATGCTGGCTCCACCTCCTGTGGGGCGTCTGATGGTTCTGCCCTGCACTGTGAAAGGAGAGGAGAAGTCTGGTAAACAGAGTGCTTCAGAACTGGCTTGGACTGGGCAAGGGCACCTCTCCCCTCAGAGAACAAAGGATTTTAGGGCATAAATATTGGGACCCTGATCCCATGAAATTAGATCACTTTGGACTACAAGAAAAAACCTTTACTGAGGAGAGGAACCTGAAGAAACTGAGGAGAGACTACTCCCAAGCTGAAGTGCTGCTTGGGGGATTGGCCTGCAGGGGTTGCCTTACTGCCAAAGGAAGGAGAAAGGAACCTAGTGTACTTTGCTTTCAACTTGTGAAGGATCTCCAAGGGCTTGGAAAAAAGCTTGCCTACTGCTGAAGTCTCAGGGACAATAGACTTCAACCCACAGCTCCCCAGAGTTCTTTGGAAGTGCCGGCTACTGTTTTGGGCCTTCTGAGGAACTGGTGTCGCAAGGAGCTGGAAGCGCGACTCAACGAGAAGAAGCGTGCCGCCATCGCTGTGCCTGCCGTCGCAACTCCGAAGAATTGTGTTGCTGCTGTAGTTGTCGCACTGCACCGCATCAGGAGAAGAACCTCGCAACAAGTTGGGAGCGTGTTGCCGTCGCTGTGCCTGCCGTCGCAACTCCGAAGGAGGGTGTCGCCGCTGGAACTGTTGCACTGCACTGCATTGTCCAAGAGCACCTTGCATCCCCGAGAAGTGCGCCACCGTCGGAGCTGCTGCCGTCGCATCTTGGATGTCGCCGCTGTAGTTGTTGCATCGAGCGGAAGCTTCACGCATCGTGGGAGAAGAGTGTTGCCGCTGGAGCTGCTGTCCTCGCATCGCAAGGCTGTCGCCGCTGCAGTCCACGCATTGAACCGAGAACTTCTCGTATCCCCGAGAAGCGTGCCGCATCTGGAAGATCTTCACGTCTTTATTTCTTTGTATCTGAACTTTGCCGCAATTCCCATCGCTGCGACAGTGCTTGTCGTGGAAGCGCAACGCAACCAAAGGTACATTGACGCAGAGTGTTGCATCTATGAACTGAACTGAACTAAACTTAAATCTACCATCCTAAAATAATCATAGTGTGTATTTTGTCGTTTATGGTCTTGTGGTAACTCTATATAAAGCCTACTTATTTTTTATATAAAACCTGTGTGGTGTCTATTTGTAGTGTTGTCACTGGGTTATTGTATGTGGTCACAACTGCTTAACTTACAAAGCCTCTGAAATAAAGCCCTTCTGCTCGTGCCAAGCTACCAAGGGGGCGAGCAGGGGTTATTTTAGGAGTGTAATCCCCTTATCCTGACTAGAGGAGAGGGTCCCTATTAGTCACACGTACCTACCTATGCCAACTAGAGACCCCCAAATCTAACACTTCTGCTGAGAAAGTAGCTGGTCTATGAACTGGTCAAACTCTAGGTACCACCGGAGGCAGTAGACACCAAGCACGGCTAGTTGTAGTTTTAGGATGAGGTTGTGTATTGTGTAGTCTCTTGCTAGTATTACTGTTTCCCCTTGAGACTATCACGGCTTGGCGCAATTCCCAGGTATCATTGTATAACACGAGTAACATACTGGCTGTTAGTTAGGGTCACGTTTTGTGGGTCCATCTTGCTCACACAGGCTGTGGGTTTGTTATTATGTCAAAGCCAGTAAGCACTAATCTTCTGTGGTTGATCCTATGGGATTGAACTGGATCCACAAGTTGCTGTCTCTCATTTCCTTCACTAAACTATTCTACAATCTATCCGTCATCCATGCACCATACTGGCTTTTAGTTACATATAGTCCTGCAAGGGAAGGAGGAATAGAACTGGAAGAGAAATAAAACATAATTTGCTGATGGTCAGGAAGTATTTCAGCTTCTGCTTTAATCACCCATTGAGTTCCTTTGTCACTGGTGTAGGCTGGCTCTTAGCATGAGGCTTTCTTCAGCCCTGCTGGATTTGGGGGAAAAGAGAATGGATTAACATTTTATTCCTAAAATCGTCTTCTATGTTTTACCCTATTGCCCTAGTCCAAATATTACCTCTACATTACCTATTTCCATTAAAGGAAGTCTACCCCTTGGGAATGGTTCAGTTATGCTCTGAATTTAAACTAGAACACAAAAGTTAGTTATCTCAATGCAGAAGGTAATAGTTGTCTAAACACAATTCTTACTAAGGAAGAAAAACATAGTAAGTTTCTTGCCCTACATGTCCTATGGCATTAATATGAGTTTCAGCATTCCTGGAGTGGGCGGTATGCAACCACTCCGCTCCAGGACCACAGAAACTCACCACCACCCACCTGCCAGATTGCAAGTAATTTTGTGGTCTGGTCGGGGGGGGTGGCGGTCCCATGGGGGTTCTGTTTAAAGGATCATTGTAAGCCTTAAACAACACTGTTGAAGGACCATCAGTGCATGTTCCTGCACGGGGAGGAATGCAACATGTTGTGCTTTCCTTCCCGCGCAGGAACTGGGGGTGCATAACTACAAGGGGCACAACAGGTGCCCCCTGCATGCACCCTCGGCACAAGGGTGTCCTGTAGGGCTCCCTTTGTTGAATCACCACCACTCTTTACATAGCGGTGTAGAAATTAAATTACTAATTCATTTTCCCTCTTCGTCACCTGTTGAAATCCTCCCCCCACCTGGCCCTATTGCCCCACTGCTCTTACCTGCGCAGGCAGCTCACGACTGCCACCTTTGTCTGTTGCTAATGTTATTCCCAGTTTTTAATTGTCATGATCACCTGGAAAAAATGAATGCTGGTTTGTTTCATTAAATTCTATTTAGTTTCAAAATTGGGCATTGCTTCTATTTACTTTAGTATGTTATTTTGGATATTTAGGGCTTGATGTAGGATTTGACGTTTGGTACTCTGTCAGGGTCACAGGGGCTCAGTCAACAGAAAATATATGGTCCACCTGTTTCTACATGAAGCGGATGAATCAAGATTTTAATAGACAGGGTGCTCAAATTTGTGACTGAGTACCATGTCAACCAAACTCTAAATCAAACCTTTAATTTTGATACCAGAATTACAAGTAGGGATGGATGTACAAAGATGTGGTTGCAAAATTCAGTTTGTGACCAGTATTTTTGTGTCCACCACTAAAATATTTTGTGAACCAACGTGTGTACTAATAGGTCAGTTTGCAAAATAAGACTTCAGAGTGGATCACAATTCGACCTACCTCATCACTATTTATGAGGTAGGTTGCAAACTGCAACATTTTTCCTTACTTTTTACCATCACAGGGATGGTGACCTGCTTGGGTCATCAGATCACCACGTCTGCAATCGCTTTTTAATAATTTCTTAAATGGAGGCTGTTTCTGCTAGAGAAAATAGTTTGGTGTTATAGAAAAACTTTCTTTTAAAGTTTGTTTAAGAGTAGGAAGTGGTCCATATAGCATCCTGAATCACAGTTTGGAAGGGACACACTAAACATCCCTCTTCCAAATTGAGATTTCGAAACCCATTTTGCTATTCAGTAAGTACTTACTGATTCACAAAATGAAATAAATAGTTACTAAAAAGCCATTTAGTGTTTGCAAACCCTGTAACTTAAGAATCACATGGTTTGAAAGTGTTAAGATACTCTATTGGCATGGGTTGGGCTACATCCAGAGGTTCGTGAAAAATGTTCCTTTCAACTATTTAAGATTTTGGCTGTCTCTCATGCATTGGATGGAAGATGCTGTTCTAGTGAAGCATGTTCGGGTAGGTACGCGAATAATATAGGCCTAACCAAACCTTTACTTGCACACATCTGACCACAGTAGGCCATAGCATCACCACTGCATGGATATTTTCTTTGACAGGAGTGCAATGTTGCCAGTTAGGGTAAGAGCAAGAACCTTGATTAGAAGTTCAGATAAGTTATTCTGCCTGGTTACAGTGAAGGCAAATACATTTAGGGGGAGAATTACTGATAGGTCATGTAAGTAGCACTCTTGGGTGATAATCTGACCCCTGAAGGTCCTTGTGGAGACTTTGTGGATGCTTTTTTACGTGCAGGCAAGGTTGGCTCTAGGAGATGAGTAGCTGATGTCCTTCTTCCGGGGAGCAAGTGAAAACGGTAATTTAGGCAGCTATCCAATAGAGGTAGCATTCCCTGTTATCCATCAGGTACTGTCCTTCTCCGTAAGATCCACTCACACCCCTGTTAGTCAAAATTTGGTTCAGTTCTTCACATAACTACTAGACTGGTACCCTTGCCACATAACTACTAAGAAAATGCACGATCATTCTGTAACCAGGAATTATGAGGTGGTACTCACTCGGGAGTTTTGCTTGGCATCCAGTTCTGCAGCAGTGCTGAAAGCTGTAGGTGCAGGTGGGAGTTTCCTCCAATGTGTAACATTCATAGTAAGAGATGGGCGATTAAAAGATAGGACAGCGATGTACAGAAGTGTTGCAAGACCCTGGTGGTAAGGCGTGTCCTTGGTTTAGGCCGGTAATGTGGTAGTATGGATATTTTTTTATTTAGTACATTTGTTCTCTGTAATTAGTGTTGGCCGGCTGAAACCCCGCTAGCTACTGAAATAGATGTGCTTTTTCAAACGTCCTATGACTTTCACTTTGAAAGTAACTTAAAGTTACAAATGTAAAACCATTATAAAACTATAACTGACTGCCTGTTTGTGTATTTTTATGTTATTTTTTGTTGTTTTTTAGAAAGGAAATCCCTTGCTAAAGAGAAAAAGCGAGTAAATTTAACTTAATATGCACACTGACTTCTATGTTGAAAACATTTCTCTGATTATGTCGTCTCTGTCCAGGGGCGTAACACAGCCCCCCTACAGCCCCTGTGGTGCAGGGCAGGAGGGTAGCTCAACCCTCAGATGGGCCGCCATTCCGGCAAAAGCCAATGAACAAGGTAGGGAAGACACAGGGGCCCGCTTCACATTCTGCGAGTTGACATTCCCACACTTTCGCACTACATGCCTCAGTCTTTCATATCAAGGGCCATATTATCAAGACTGGCGATAACATTATTGCCACTTTAGGGGCAGTTTCCTGCCGCTAAAGCGGCGATAATGGGCTTGATAATACGCCCTTGTGAATTCCCATAGAAGCCCAGGTTCTGGTGTGAACCTGGGCTTCTATGGGAATTCGCATGGGCATATCATCAAGCCCATTATCGCCGCTTTAGCGGCAGTTTCCTGCCACTAAAGCGGCGATCATTTTAACGCCGTTCTTGATAATATGCCGCTATATTCTCCTCTAGTGACATGCTAATGCGAAACGCAGCATTTTAAAACAAAATGAGCGCTACCGCAGCGCCATTTCCAAGCGCAACGCCAGGCAGCGGGCTTGAAAGGCGACTAACGTGCCCGACTCTCATGGCTTTCCATACACCCCGTGGATGTGAAACCACAAACTTCGCTGACATCACACAGACCAAGGGGAGAGCGCTGCGGATCAAGGATACGCCATGGTCACTCTAATGAAGAGTGATTCTATAAATAAGTCGCCAGTACAACAGGATGCAGAGCCGCGGCCCATTACTTTAATGGAGACGAATTATGAGCCTAATAGACACACACTCACCCACACAGAGCAGATTATGTACAATTGCCACCCAGTAATCTAATAGTACGGGACAGAGAGAAAGCGTAATTAACACCAATTGCTGCCTTAATACAAGGGCCTTTGGGAGCTGGGAGGGTGGCTCGTAGGGCAGCCAGATTGCCTACTTCCCTCCTCCTCCTCCTCGTAGGAGAGACAGAGCACTCTAATGAAGGCTGCACATAGCTAACCACCGCGTTTGCTGCTTTCTGGCAAACCTACACCGCGAGCATTAAACATGTAATGTTATTTGAGAAGTGCGTCATTCCGAACTTTTCGATTTTCCCAGAAAGCAATGAGAACAAGATTGGTGGCATTCCAACTCTGTGCACAGGTTTTTGTAATGCAGGAAATGTATTGTGTTTTCCACTTGCCACAAATTTGGAAAAAACGTACAGTTCTGATGTTTTTGAAAGTTTGTACATATTTTCTCTCCACGCCCCGTGCGTCCAGAAAAAGTACCTACCGAAGATACATCAAGTGATGCAAGGGCAGAGTCAGGCTTGTAACACAACCATAACTCTCACCAACACAACACACTGCTTGTGATCTCACCCATTAAACCACAGATGACATTCCAAATGACACCATTGATGGTATCGCTTATGACATCACATAAGCTTCACCTAAGTCATCCTTCATGTCACCACCACGCACACAGTTCAACTCATATGGGTAGGTCAACAGAACACAATTGTGTATTAATTAAAGGTCATCACACCGCAATGTCCTATAAAGCACTTCTACACAGCTTGAGAAAAAGCTTTACCAGAAGGGGCCACACTGTAATCACATCAAGGCACTTTACACATTACTGACGTTTACTATTCTTGGTAACTTACTATTCATTAATCAAGCAGAAAGCGAAAACTTGACATTTTATTGGACACAATTCTGCATATGATTGAAGAATGGAGCTATTGCAAAGAATGTAGGGGCAGATGTATCAAAATACCTATTTGCGATTCTCAAATAGCGATTTTTTGAGAATCGCTATTTGAGAATTGCAAAATGGTATGTATCTAAAAAATCGCAATTTTTTAGCGATTTCTTAATATTCCTTTTTTGAGAATTGCGAATTCGCAATTGAGGAATATTTTCCTATTCATTTCTATGGGCCAGGAGGCACATAGGAATGAATGGGAAGTTATTCTCAATTTGCGATTCGCAATTTGAGAATTGCAAATTGAGAATAATTTCAAGGGTGCAAGGGTGTCATAAGGACACCCTGATGCACACCTAAAATTTACATGTGCGCGCATATGGCTCACATACATGCCCCATATGCACCTTCACAAATGCCAAAAAGTGCATTTGTGAAAGAATTTGCAAATTACCACCAACTTGAAGTTGGTGGTAATTTGCGATTTCTTAAGGAAAAATCGCAAAATTGAAATGCTTGATGCATAGCATTTAAGGAATCGCAATTTGCGATTCCTTAAATGCTTATGCAAAATTAAGGAATCGCAAATTTTGCGTTTCCTTAATTTTGCTATACATTTTTCTTCATACATTCCATTTAGCAAATTTTTTTCAAAGCGCAGCGTTTGCGACTAAAAATTGCTTTGTAGCAAGTCATTACCACTTTCCAGTCGAATTGTTTGCTGGCATATATGTTTAGTTCCAGCCCATAGGGCTGCGTTCTTCAGCAGGAAACATTTGTTTTGCAACTACTCTGTCTCTCATGGACTTACTTTGACAGGTTATTCATGCAACCGATCGCTCACTTGCTCAATTACACGAAAGTACACATAAATGTTACATGGCATATTAATCCTCTGGCTCATGGTATCATGAGAAGAAATCATTGTTTATTACAAATGGCGCATGTCTGGTGTTTTATTCTGGACGTAGAGAATGCTGTAACATACTGGAGTGAAAGAGGCTCTTTGGTTTCAATAAATATTGATAGGACAAATTGCAATACTGCCACTCAGTTTGGAAACGAATTTCTACTTTCATATTTGCCACTTTCTCCTGAAAAGAAACTAATTGGGACGGTCAGTGGGGGCGGGGACCGGGGCCGGGATAGAGAGCAAGGGAATGTAGATTAATAATGTAGGCCACAGCAAACAGCCGAAGTTTCACGTGAACCATTCCTAGTTTGTGATATGGGAGAATAAGACCCCTTTGCTTAAAGCTTTTCAGTATCCTTTATGTTGTGGTATTTACAGTAATATAATCTAGAATTAGAGATGCCATATCTCTGAACATCAATTATTCTTTCTATTATGCCATTGGCGGTGCTATATGTGATCAAATAATTGAAGCTATCAATGTTGTCATTTAAAATGCCACCTGTGATGTCACTGTTATCATTTGAAATGTAATCATTAATGTCACGTCTGAAGTTATAATCAATGCCTCCTGTGGGTATGAGTTATGGGTTGTGCGGTTTACCATAGCCAGTGAATTTCAGTAGCTTTCGGTTTGACTTTCACATCAATGCCATCACTTCAAGGGGATTTCGGAGTTTTTTTTAATTGCCAAACTGTCTGTTATGAGCACAGATAATCATAAGTTACCTTTTGCAATTTGTTTTTCAGTTAATTTATTTTGTACTTGCTGTACCGTAGGTATACAATGGGAATTGCCTAGCAAGATTAGAGTATAGAGCTTGGCCTTAGGTTCACCGTGTCTGCAGAGCCACTGTGGGAATAGGTGCAGGGTGTGGAATCTGGCCATTGATAAATCCACTCAGTTGCCCATAGTGTGTGGCTTGTGCAGTTGGGGCACGTTTTTGTAGGTTTTACATTGCCCTTGCACCACGCAAAGGGGCACAGGTGTGATGCAAAACGTAAGAAAGATTTATCACACCACGCAAGACCACCTTGCGTTGCCTTCAGTGGCTTCATAAATTCAGAAGAGCGTAACGCAACGCAATGCAAATCACTGCGTTGTGTAACTCTCCACCAGGGAAGTGTTCCATGGGTGGAGCGTGGTTGTTCTCATGCATTCACCCTTGGATTTTGCACATTCCCAGATTTACCATTACTCGTAGACCTGGGAATGCGTCAAAAAGCTTTGCCTACCCAGGTGAGGCGCAACAGGGAAAAATTGATTTATGACTTTCTCTTTCTATGTGTTCTGCATTCTGCAGCACACATAGAACGAGAAACATGCCTCAGAGAATTGTTTTTGTACAGGAACGTGTTCCTTTGCGCACAAAAATAATCCTGTTTATTATGCAGACATCCTTAAACCATGGTTCAAGGGTGCTTGGGTTAGCAAGAGGAAGCACATTGTGAGCCAGCACTGGGAAATGACATGAATGTGCCATTTATTGCTAAGTACGGCACATTCCTGCCTTTTCCCTATCACGCAGCGCAGCAAAGTGACTTGCAGCACTTTGCTGCATGATACCTTAATAAATATGCTCCTTGGTCTGTAAGGTAAAAAGAGCAACGCAGCTTTGTGAGACTTTGGTCTTGTGCTGCTGCCCAGATTTGTTAATCCAAACCCCAAAAATTAAGTTCACAGTGTTCATGATGTCTTACATAGCCTTTCCAACAAACTTTATTTCGGTCTGAAAGACCTTAAAACGTGAACTAAACAAACAATAATAGATAAAGTACGCGGAAAAGCCAATATATAAGCATAAAATGAGAACAAGCTCAGTTAAAAAATCCAGTAGAATTCATCATGACAGAAGGAGATTAATACCATTCAGATACTAGTAATGGACCACAGATTGCCCCTTATCAAGTTGGTAGCTTCAAGTTTCCATTGTGCAAAAATGTTGATGTTTGGAATATAACATATTAGGAGCTGGTTAAAAGTAAATTGAGATTAAAATAACTATAAAGAATAAAAAAAAAAAATAGGAACTATAAAAAAGATATTTGAGACTTACAAATCTAAGTTTATCAATGACCTCCGATTGTGCCACATAGAATTCAAGAAGCGAGAAACAGGAAAACTATAGGTGGGTGGGATTCCATTCGCAATAATCTGTATGCCTCCGCAAACTGCCTGCACATCAGGGTCCTGCAAAGTGGGACTAGCCATCGTCGTCTAGCAATTTTGCACCCAGGACAAAAAAAGAAAATATGAATGTCAGTCTCATTGGTGAAGTTACTTGCAGGGCACCCCAAGGTGGAGGCTTTTGAACATTTGTTTGTGAAGGCATGAAGCGGCAAAGTCCCTATTCTAAACTGGAAATAAAGTTTCCTTGCCAAGAAAGGTTGGATGGCATCCAAAAAGTGCTCAATGTGATACTCATCCTTGATAGTTAAAAAGTCTGCTGTTAGTCGACCAAGTTGAGCATACCCCAGAATATCAGCTAGTTTGAGCGATCTGTATGCTCTGACTAGTGCCAGACGCGAAATGGCCTGTCAAGCTACTTCCGGATTGCTCCATAGGGTTGGAAGGACTGGCTTATAGCATGTGCCCCTTATGTATCAAAGCCATGGCAGATTGCCCGCACCCGGAAGGCCCAGAATCTCCTTGAGTTCTAACTGATAACCTGCAAGTTCCATGGTTACCCACAGTCTGCGCCAGAATGTTAATGGGTGGAGACCAATCTCCTCTGCAAAGGGTCTAATACCAAGATCCATACGTAAAGGAATAAGAGTGATACATGGTGGAAGACCCAACAACTGCCTCAAGAAGCTATTCTCAGTTTTAGACAGTCCATCGGGGGACAATGCCCACCAAAGCTCAGACTCATGTATTACAGTGCTCCTAATTTGCACTTTATAAACCTCAGCCACCATGCCAGCCAGTTTGTAGGAGGAGCTCCTATACGTTTTTAGTATCCCCTCCTACCATCTGGGCATGTTTGAGGCTAGCTTTAGCAAGTTGTGGTCCCCAGCCAAACTTTTCAGACAATGTGACACTAAGATAGTCAAAAACTGTCACCCGCTCTAGCAAGGTACCATTTAAAGAAGCGTTAGGGCGGGATGTTTTAACTGGTTTAAAAACGATACATTTGGCTTTAAGAGTATTATTCTCCAGCCCCCTACTTGCACAGACTGTTACAAAGCTACCAAGAACCCTCTGGATGCCCATGGGTGACTTAGAGAGGAGGAGGGTATCATCCGCAAGAATCATTGTGGGCACCATGCTATGCATCATCTTAGGGGCATCGTTGTCCACTACCTCATTAAGATGGGCAACCAGAGCGTTAATGAAAATACAAAAGGGGGTTGGAGCAAGCACATACCTCTGCCTTACTCCTCTATTGACTTGAAAATGAGGGGTTTGTCCCCCAAATTTCCCGTACCTTACTTACATAGAAAACTGGGGACTGAGTGCAGAGTACAGGAAACACCAGTCCCTCACAAACCAGCTTCAATTGGCCTTAGTCACTGATTAGTTGGTTTAAGAGGTAATCATTCTGGGACAATTATGTATGGCCAAAGGCTTTGCTTAGCTGCCCATAGCACACTGAGAATAACCTGTGACCATGTACAAAGAACAGGGCAAAACTGAGGCCTATCACTCCACACAGAACCCATCCATTGCACAAATGAGTTGGGCAGCTGGTTTGAGAGGTAAAAATTCCAAGACAGCTGCTCACAGACGCGAGCTATGCACAGCTGAAGATTGTTTTTCAATTACCCTAGAATTGCGATTCAGTGGATCCCATTGAGCGTGGTCCAACACAGTGTACAGTGGAAACTAGGTGCAGGATGTTTCCTTCAGGCATACCCTTAGCTGAGCCCCAGTATGTTCCAAACCAGCTAAGGATGGTCTTTAGCCAAGTTTGTGGAGTCATTTGAAAAGCCACATTCACTGCTGAAAGACTAAAGATCTTGAGGTAGGATGTAAAATAGGTCATACTTATAATATGGTATGATGTGTCTTGGGATGTGCGCATGGTAAAACTGATGCAGACAAATGTAAAAGTTGGCGGAGAACTGGAGAAGGCCCGTACCATTTGAGGAGTCCATTGCACGTTAAGCTGAAAGGGGAGGTCAGAAAAACACATTTTCAGTGAGCAACAGCCCTAGAAATAAATATTTCTTAACGATCTTAATTTTGTATCTTTGAGGACCCATTATCGATGTTGTATGTGCCTTCCGAGGCCAAACACCATTTTTTAGTTTCCTAAAGAATCATTTTTAATTTATGGATTTAGCCATAACTATGCACGATGGCAAGTTGATTTTATAGACCAATAGATGTATGCAATATCGACAGCACATGTAATGAATGGCAACCGATGACCCCCGCAACTGTGGAGAAAGGAGAAAGCAACAAAACTCAAGTATGGAATTGTAGAGGCAAGCAAAATATGGAAAAACCAACATGGGTGCTTAAGAAAATTATCAAAGGAAGTCATGAATGTAAATTTGCTTTTGGGACCTATTAATAGCCTGACTCATATGCTAGAAGACCAATGAGTATATAATGAAGATCCACAGACATCAACTTAGACCAGAGAGCAGGGTGATGCAACCTATTAAAGGCTCTAGAAAATTGTATATCGGCAGCATTGACTCTACACGTTTACAAGACATAACTTTCAGCACTTATTTCTGAAGCCTCCTTGTTGAAAGAAAATTAACTTTCCTTCCTTATCCCTGTCCAATGGGGTTTGAAGAATTATTTTTGCAAATAACTTGCCTAAAGCTTCCAGTAAGAAAGGAAGACAATAGCTTTCTGCCTCATACCTCGAGCCTTTCTTATAACTCAGGTGTTTTAAACCTCCCTGATTCTCGAATGCCTGGAGTAGCTAGACTTACTTGTATTACATGCAACTTGTGAGATCTTTTCCCATAATGCTGGGGTATTTTGGAGCACTGTTACTGGCATGCCATCTGTTGGTCTCGCGCTCAATAGCAATTAGCATTGTTATTTCATTGGTCAATAGCAGGTTCTGAGGAGATATTTAGAGAGTCTTCAATGCATATGAAGATAAATCAGGAAGAGTATAACTGAAATTGAAGCAAATAGGAAAATCCCTGGAGAAAAATCTTACATGCTTTCACACAATCCTTTCAGTTTTTCTCCTCAGTGGCTTCACCATACATCTAATTTACACCCCTGCACCAAAAGTGCAGGATCAAATCCCAAATATACTCTCAAACTAAAATGTAATGCTTACACTTTTTTATTAATATAAATTCTCTTTTTTTCTGAATTGTTATCTCGGAGATATTCCGAAAGTATACATATAATCAATTTTTCACAATTTGTACATTCCACTGTCTTTGGACCAAATCTTAAAATCCGAGACGATAATAAAAAAACCAAAATGAAACCCCGGTTAAATAGCGGTCATAAATGTCTGAACATCAATCTGATCCAATAGCCATACGTGATCTGTGCGGAACCATTTGTACAAAGATTTCCTTTATAGCTAAATGTCCCTCTGCTTTTTTGGAATCCTTAGCATTCACAGGAGTCAATGCATTTCGGTGGTTTGAAAACAATATAAACAGAACCACCTTCTTCAGGCCAAAATTCTATATGGGGTCACTCTTCTCCTCATTATACAGTTTGGGTATACACCTGTTACAACGCAACTTTTACAACTACCTACCATTACAACGCAACTTTTACAACGCATACCATTACAACGCATTGCGCTGGGGGGCGCTCTAGGATAGGGAATAAGTTTAATTTACTAACCAACACCTTCCCTAGTGTCCACGGGGACTGGAGTTGGAATAGTAAATTATACTTACCACTATCCAGCACCTCTAAGCGCTATGCGTTGTAATGGTATGCGTTGTAATGGTCGCGTTGTAATGGTAGGTAGTTGTAATGGTATGCGTTGTAACATCATATATCCTACAGTTTGTATCTATATATAAAAAAAGAGAGAAATCAGCTATAGTCTAGACTGTACATAATTACATCTTTCAAAAAGCATTCCATTTTCTAATCATTGACTTTAAACTACCAAAGGTAACATCTAATCTGGGGCAATGGTTAACCGCATGCGCGCTAGCGGGTTTTCCCGCTGCGCGCTGAAATTTGAAAATCGCGGGTTACGTGACAAAGCCATGTCGTCATGCGTGCAGCGCAGGTCACGCCCATGACGAGCTGGCTTTGTCACCAGCATCAAAGGGGTTAAAGAACATTTCTTCTACTCATCTGTAGCTTTATTCTACTATTCACAACATCCGAATTTACAACATAAGTATTTTTAAAAAGAGGGAATAGAGAAATGCATTACATTTCATAATGAGGTTAAGTGAGTATCCTATTCTTTATCTGTCATATTTCTTAGGCAGATCTCAATTGTTCCATCCACACTCACATTCATCTTCCAATCATACCACATTCATGCTCTTCCATGGCTTATACTGACCGTTGGCGATGTCAGTTATGCTCCGGAATAGGGCCCGATGTAGTCTTATCCTTGGCCCTTGTTTAAATGTGGATTATCTTTCTGATGACAAAAGGATAAGTATATGTACTTTTCCTTTTGTACTACTACTACTTTATGTACAACATTCATGCTCTTCCATGGCTTATACTGACCATTGGAGATGTTAGTTATGCTGCGGAATAGGGCCCTATGTAGTCCTATCCTTGGTCCTTGCTTAAATGTGGATTCTCTTTCTGATGACAAAAGGATAAGTATATGTACGTGAGAATTTACCCTCACTCACTTTGCTCTGTATAGATCTTTTTATTCTATTTATTTACCCTAAAATTCCTGATATGGATTTTGTTAGTTCTTCACTTCTTCCTTATAGGTCAGATGTGGCCTTTTCTAAAGGGATCGTCACTTGATCTTATATTTAAAGAAAATGTGTATCTGTTGCGTAAATATAATCAGAAGGGCAAACAATCCCATGAATCACTTTCCTGTTTACTGCCTTTGTCATTTAGTTAATTCACTCAATAATTAAGTTTAAATTGACTGGTTATTTATCGCTTACCTTTGGCTTAAAAGTGGATCTAAAATCATGCCCACAGGGTTTGCTTCGGGAGACGTTATTCGACCCGCATAGTTCCCTCTTCATAGTAGACTCTTGATATGTCTATCCAAGGATATCCAGAAACGTCTGAATCTGTAAAAAATATAGGAAAACAGGGGCAATCATATATTTCCTAATGTAATTCTAAGTTTCCCTTCCTTTCCTTCTATTTCGCCGCTTTGAATATCCTTCTCTCACTAATTGCAGGCATTTATCAGGACTCGTCAATAAATTACTGTAGTCCCTTAACTACTGGCTACTATTCCCCTTCACAGGGTAACTCATTATATGCCTGTATTCGACTCCCTGGGCTTCAAGTGGTATTAATAACCCTTTCCCGTCTCCCTGCGGTCCCAACTGTTATTTAATTTAATTTAACAGACCGCCAAATTTATCTCTTTTTGGTCGGATCGGCTCACCCATCCAAATTAAAAAGTTTTCTTAACTCTACCTTGCTTTAAAAAATATTCTATGCCTACACACTGTTTTTTAAGATAACAGACCACTCCATATCTCTCTTGTGTAACCCGTTCAAAGTAAACGGTTTTCTTAAATCGACCTCGCATTAAAAGGTATTCTATGCCTACAGTTTACACCGAAAGCTCCGGGAATTGGCCATGCTTCGCGCCCTTCTCCACGTGGGCTTTAACTATTTTTTAAGATAACGGACCACTCAATATCTCTCTTAGTTGAGATCTTATTTAAATTGGCCTCAAGGGTCCCGCCTCCCCTGGCTTCCCTCCATTTACTTACTGCTAAAAGGCTCCTTACGATCCCTTACTCTCAATGGCGGGTTCTACACGTGGTCCCCTTAGTCCATTTTTCTTACCTTAGCGTAGTGGTGTACGTGGTTCCCTTTCCTTTATCGTAGTTGCAAGACATGTTATCTCCTAGCTCCCATTTTATATGGGATTAGATCATCCAAATTCTTGTCGCATAAACTCGTGAGAGAAGGTATAATATTCAGAACAGAATGTTGGTATGCCCGTGCGTTGTCTGGCGGCCATCATAGGGCAGGCTAATATCTATCTGCATGCTATATATTTATGAGTCCTAAGATAATGTCTATTAAGTGGCCATATTAGAACATATAGATAGTTGTCTGTTTCCATGATTTTAAGCCTTACTCTCCTGTTCCTTTAATTTATCGACGAATTTCATTATACCTAATTTTATTTACATGACATCTGACCTATAAGGAAGAAGTGAAGAACTAACAAAATCCATATCAGGAATTTTAAGGTTAATAAATAGAATAATAAGATGTATACAGAGCAACGTGAGTGAAGGTAAATCCTCACTTACATCTATTTATCCTTTTGTCATCAGAAAGAGAATCCACATTTAAACAAGGACCAAAGGTAGGACTACATCGGGCCCTATTCCGCAGCATAACTGACATCTCCAACCATCAGTATAAGCCTTGGAAGAGCATGAATGTAGTACATAAAGTAGTAGTAGTACAAAAGGATAAGTACATAGACTTATCCTTTTGTCATGAGAAAGAGAATCCACATTTAAACAACGACCAGGGATAGGACTACATCGGGCCCTATTCCGCAGCATAACTGACATCGCCAACGGTCAGTATAAGCAATGGAAGAGCATGAATGTAGTACGAATGGAAGATGAATGTGAGTGTGGATGGAACAATTGAGATCTGCCTAAGAAATATGGCAGATAAAGAATAGGATACTCACTTAACCTCATTGCGAAATGTAATGCATTTCTCTTTTTCCTCTTTTTAAAAATACTTATGTTGTACATTCGGATGGTATGAATAGTAGAATAAAGCTACAGATGGGTAGAAGAAATGTTCTTTAACCATTTCCCCAGATTAGATGTTACCTATGATAGTTTAAAGTCAATGATTAAAAAATGGAATGCTCTTTGATAAATGTAATTATGTACAGTCTAGACTATAGCTGATTTCTCTCTTTTTTTATATATAGATATAAACTGTATAATGAGGAGAAGAGTGACCCCATATTGAATTTGGTCCTGAAGAAAGTGGTTCTGTTTAAATTGTTTTTAAACCACCGAAACGAGTCGACGCCTGTGTATGCTAAGGAATCCAAAAAAGCAGAGGGGCATTAAGCTATAAAGGAAATCTATGTACAAATGGTTCCACACAGATCACGTATGGCTATTGGATCAGATTGATGTTAAAACAGACATTTATGACTGTTTTTTGACCGGGGTTTCATTTAAAAAAATGATTTATGATCGTCTCGCATTTTAAGATTTGGTCTAAAGACAGTGGAATGTATAAATGTGAAAAATGTTTTATGGATTGATTATATGTATATTTTCGGAATATCTCCGAGATTTTAATTCGGAAAAAAAGGGAATTTATATTCATAATAAAGTGTAAGCATTACATTTCAGTTTGAGAGTATATTTGGGATTTGATCCTGCACTTTTGGTGCAGGGGTGTAAATTAGATGCATGGTGAAGCCACTGAGGAGAATAACTAAAAGGATTGTCTGAAAGCATGTAAGATTTTTCTCCAGGGATTTTCTTATTTGCTTAAGTTGTCTAAAGAACCCTGTTCCCTGGAACGAGTTAGGTCATCTCTCTCTTTTTTACTGCTATAACTGAAATTTAACCTTTGTGGGGTAAAATCATACTCTGGCAATTTATTCAATAAGGACTATGCCACTTATGAGAGGGAATCTGTTGTAATTTCTCTTTTAAGTTCTTCATTCCTTGCCAGAATGTGAATGACATCAGCAGCAGAATGGGTGAGCCGCAGTGAGCCGATGTCAGTTGCAGTGTCCGCTGTTGTAGCTGTCAGTCCGGTGGGTGTTATGATAAATTCTTTGAAATTATTATGGACTATCATTTCATTAATGGCGACGAGTTGTGAACACCCACCGAGGAACCAAGCGCGCCACGAAGAGAACTGACGTGAGGTACAGGAAGAAGGTCGGTTCATCCTATTTATTTGCAGCGCGTTTAAAGAAGTGTTTGACGAGCAGTGCGGAAGCTCAACAACATTCAAAACAGTTGTGCAACTTCACGTAGGAGTGAAAAACTGTATCCATTTAAAAGAAGGGAATTTATGAAGATTACGGGGCCACCGTTATGCCAAGCAGATGCGCATTTTTCAAGTGAGGAGAGTGTGACACGCGCATAGGTTCAGCGCGTGAGAACAATTGAGAATTAGCATTGTAGAGTGCAAGGAGGGTGTGACATGCACATTGGCTCAATGTGTGAGCACATATGCGCATTGTTGAAGAAGAGTGCAAGGAATGTTGGAACAGGCACAGATTCATCGTGCAAATGAAAAAAACAGCTGGCACATAAATCAACAAAGGAGTGTGAATGGCGGGAATGTGTACTCTGACGTGTGTAGTCAGAGTGTGCGTGCATTAGAGATACAAGTTGGAAGCATTAAAGCGATGCGCTGGTATATGCTTGCAAAGAACATTGCATTACCATCTGTTTATAGAACAGCTAATAGACTCAATTTTGCCTAGCTTTGATAGAGGCATTTCAAGGAACATGGCAATGTTTATCAAAAGCAAGTTATTTGTTTTAACTTGCAATGTTAATTTTAATCATCAGTTTATCTATATTTAACTATTAAAGCAGCATCAACACGAATTTGTATGGTGCATTTGGAATAGTTTAAGAAGCAAAACAGATGGGGTATTAATTTAACATCAAGTTTGGTTAGCTTGTTATTTTATTTCTTTATATTAGATTGTTATTTTATATTATTGTATTAGTTTATTTTGTTAGTTTGTTAAATTGACTTCCTTTTCAGCATGTTGGCATGAAGTGGTATGAGCCAACCACCACAATGTTTAAGTGAGCTAGGTGAGCCTCTCCTTCCTTGGAAGAAATGGAAACCGCTTTTCGATTCCTATCTCTTAGCCATTGGTGGTGAGAAGTTTTCTGCCACAAGGAAATAAGCTGTTTTACTCCATAATCTTGGCATTGAAGGCAGAAACATTTACGACAGTTTAGATTTCATACCAATAGGCAGAGGTTCAGGAGAACCAAGTGATGTTTATGAGATTAGTATACTAATGATGCAAACACATTTTGGACCTCGCCTAAATGTAGTCATGGAAAGACACAAGTTTTTTATGCCTGTGCAAGCAAAAGGAGAGAGAGTTGGCAACTATGTAGCAGCTTTAAAGTCTTTCGCGCAAACCTGTGAGTTTGAGCAGTTGATTGATTCTCTCATCCGTGACCAACTGGTGCGATGCACAAATGACTCTAAAATTCAAGAAAAGTTATTATCCAAAAATTCAAATCTTAAAGAGGCCATAATCATTGTCGAGAGTATTGAATACACTGCCAACTGGGTCAAAGAGATGTGCAGTAGCTCAACTTCTAGTGATCCTGCTGCAAACACTAGCAAAGTGGATCATGAATATGTTCCAGATGACGCACCAGTTGCAGCTGTTAGTAAAACGAATATTAAACAAGAAAGGAATCCTACTAAGTTTGGCAAGCAAACATTTATTTTTAATTCAAACAGGGATGGTAAGTTAAAATGTTCAAAGTGTGGAAGCCAAAACCACAGACCGAATTTTCCAAATTGCTTTGCAAAAACTACCAATTGCAGAAATTGTGGAAAAAGAGGACATTATGCCCGGATGTGTAGGAACTCAAAGTTGAACGTAATAGAGGATTGTTAGATTTGGGGGCATCTAGTTGGCACAGGTAGGTACTTGTGACAAATAGAGACCCTTGCCTCTAGTAAGGGTAAGGGTGTACAGTCCTAAAACAACCCCTGCTCACTCCCTTGGTAGCTTGGCATGAGCTTACATGCTATCTCAGAGACGGTGTGTAAAGCATTTGTGAACACATACAGTAATCAAGTAACAACACTACAGATGGACACCACACCAGTTGTACATTAAAAATAAGTAGTAGTAATAGCTTTATTCGATAAAACCATATCATAAAAGCATTTACACATCTTTAAAACACATTTTTGACAACAATTATCACACATAAAAACATTTCATATACAAAACAGCATATTGGGTGAGTAGGATCGTTCACTGAATTAACATTTTCCTTGCAGTTCTTAGGCACCATGCCCAACCCAAAAATTTTGCCATACAAGTTGAAAAGAAGGGTCTAGGATCTGTACGTAAAATACGCAGAGCTTCCAAATGAGAGCGAGTTCCCAGGCTTCTACAAATAGGCTTCAACCACCTACGTCTTGGGGCTACATAGACGCTACATTCAAACAACACATGGGACACAGATTCTACCCTTAGATCACAAAAGGGGCAAAAGGGTACAGTTTGAGCGGGCGGTTTCCAAGTTGACATGAACTCACATAATGGAAGTACCCCCAACCTGAACTTGATGTATAATGCTCTGTCCCTTGGGTTCTGAATGGCGTCTAGATAGGATTCCCTTAAAGGCAACTCCTTGACTGACAGAAACAGGGCCACAGATTTACAATGATTTGTGCTTCGGGCCCTCTCGCTGTCCACCCATGCCCAATAAACCTTCTTTAGATGTTGTTTCGAGGGTGCAGATTTGTTGGTCCAAGCCTCGCCTAGGCCCAAATTGTATAACAGTTTTTTAACTTCCTTGAGCCAGGTGATCTTATGAGAACCCGATATTGACAAAATGTCATTTAAGGCGTCTGCGTAACTACTTAATTCCTTATATAGATTTAACACAAGACCACAAACGACAAAAATCCACAATACTATACTTAAAATGGTAGTTTTTGCTTAGTTCTCTTTAGTTATTCAAAAGCAACACTTTGAGTCAATCTACCTTAAGATGCAACACGCAGGGAAATAAAAGTGTTGCAAGATGGAAATGCAGCAAAGATCAGGTGCAAAGAAAAAAAGACGTCAAGTTCTTCCTGATGCGGCACGCTTCTCAGTTGTTGCGAGAAGTCTCGGCTCGATGCATCAGCTGCATCAGCGACACCCTTGTGCAGTAATGCGACTACAGCGGCTTTGGCAGAGACACTCTTTTCCGACGATGCGAGACGCTTCCCCTCGATGTGACAACAGCAGCGGCGATGCCCTTGTTCAGTGATGCAATACTTATAACCCAAAATCCTTTGTCCTCTGAGGGCAGAGGGGCCTTTGCCTAGTCCAAAACAGTTCTGGTTAGTCCTGGAGAATTCTGTTTACATGACTCCTTCTTTCCTTTCACAGGGCAGAACCATCGACGCCACGCAGGAGGTGGAGCCAGCATTGTGGAGGGAAAGCACAGCCCTGGAACTCTCTGTTGACATGACTCCTTCTCTCCTTTCACAGTGCAGGGCAGAGATGCCAGATGCACTACAGGGGGTGGAGCCGCCATTGTGGAAGGCAGGCACAGCCCTATTCAGGCCCCAGGTGCAGCTCCTCCCATCCATCTACATGCAGATCTCTCTATTCAGCCCTGTGCTGATTCACCATGTCTCCTGGAATCCCCCAGCCCTGTCACTCAAACTCCAGACAAGGAATACTCAACCTAGCAGAGTCAGGCTTGGATAGTTAGACAAGAAAATACCTACTTTTTAAAAGTGGTATTTTCAAACACAGAATGTTAAAACCTACTTCACTAAAAGATGTATTTTATCATTCTGAGTTCAGGCATACTAAACTCAAATGTCTACCATGTTCCCTGAGTCAGTTAGGATTATAAGATGTAATAATCTAACTGCCCATTCTGGCCTTTGGGGAATAGGTAGCCTTGCAATAGTGAAAAACAAAAATGGCTGTAATTCACTATTAGGACATGCCACACTCATCAGGGCTTGTCCTACCTTATACTTACAATGCACCCTGCCCTTGGGCCTACCATAGGGTTTCTGATATGAAGAAAAGGGAAGGTTTAGGGACTGGCAAGTGGGTGCACTTGCCCAGTCAGCATGGCAGTACCAGACTGCACACAGGCTCTGCAATGGCAGGCCTTAGACACACTTGTACTGGCTGCTTCTGTGGGTGGCACAACCAGTTCTGCAAGCCCACCAGCAGCATTTGGTTTGCAAGCCCTGGGCACACCCAGTGCACTGTACTAGGGTCTGACCAGTAAAACAAATCAGCCAATCACGAAATCACTAATCCATACATCAGTTTACAATAGGGGTAGCATATGCACTTTAGCACTGATCAGAAATGGAAAAGTGCCCAGAGTCATAAAACCAACAAAAACAGGTCAGACAAAATGCAGGAGGAATTCTCTCAACTAGCAATTAATTGCAACACTGATAAAAAAATGAGCCTGTGAATGATGTAAAACTGGTAAATACTGGTGATGTAATCATGCCCAAATGTGATGTATACATTGAAGAAAAATGTGTTCCAGTTTTGGCTGATTCAGGTTCGCTGTATACGCTTTTGAGCGACAAATTTGGGTATTCCACCATTGGGTCCAGCAATATCAAACGTCTATCACCTGACCTCTACCCTGTGGGATACGGAGGTCAAAGCATTGATTTAATAGGTTACTCCATACAACCTATTGTGTTCAAAGGAGGAGAAATAATTGGAAAAATCTGTGTTACAAAACGAGGGGATAATCTTCTAGGTTGGCGTCACCAACAAGACTTTGGCATTATTTGGAACCCGAATGCGCCTGACCAAGTAATGCTTGTTTCACAACAGGGTGATGTTCAAGACATCATAGGAAAGTATACAGGAGTTTTCAGTGGTAAGCTAGGTCACCTTAATGGTTTCAGTCATAACAAAATTTTAAAGGAAAAAGCAAAACCAGTGGTGCACAGAGTAAGAAAAGTGCCCAATCTTATGATGAAGCCTCTACAAGAGGAAATCAAAAGACTGCTTGACTTGGGAGTAATAAAAGAAATTGAGTATTCTGGATAGTTGGCTCCCATTATTTTAGACCCTAAAGATAAAGGAAACAAAATCAGGATGTGTGTAGACTTGAGAAGCTTAAATAACTGTATCTGAGTTGACAGCCAGCCGTTACCTAATATCAATGAAGCTTTGACAAAGCTTGGTGGTGCCTGTCAGTGTGATGGATTCATCTGTGGCATATCAACAGATTCTACTTCATGAGGATTCAAAACCACTAACTTCTTTTGTAACTCCTTTAGGTGCTTACAGGTTTACTCAAAAGCCATTTGGTTTGGCAAGCGCTGCAGCATGCTTCCAGAGAGTGATGAAAAATGTTTTGAGTGGAATTGACTCTGTTCTATTCTTTCAAGATGATATACTTGTCTACGGGCAAGATAGATATAAGCATGATGAGGTTTTGTTTCGTGTTATGTCAAGATTGGAAGAATGTGTATTTACTTTGAAGAGTGAAAAGTGTAAATTCAGGGTTATTTCAGTTTCTTATTTGGGGCACTCGATTTCGAGTGAGGGATCAGCCTCAAAATTGACCTTGCTGAGGCAATATTACAGGCACCAGCTCCCACAAACATAGACCAAGTGAAGTCTTTTTTAGGCTTATCCAAGTATTACTCGAAGTTTGTATACAATTTTGCAAGCGTAGTGCAACCCATAAGATTGCTATTGAAAAAAGTTGCTGATTTTAAATGGACTGATGACTGTAGAAATGCTTTTAATAAAGTAAAAAATGAAATTGCGTGTATGCCAACCTTGGGTCACTTTGATGTACATAATTAAAAAGACTATTTTGACCACAGATGCCAGTGTGCGGGGTAGGGTGCAGTCCTATCGCAAGTGGTTGATGGAAGTGAGAGAGTTATTCGTTTTGCTTCTCGCTGTCTGAAGAGTGCGGAAGAGCGTTACTCGGTGATAGAGCTTAAAGCTTTAGCCTGTTTTAGGGCCATCAATCCTTTTAGATTTTACTTGAGGGGTTTAACATTCATAGTTAGGACTGACCACACACCCCTTATGCACATGTTTTCCAGCAGAAATGTCGTGAGCACCACACCTAGGCCCTTATTTATGAGGCCTTGCTTCAGTTTTGCGCCGCCGGTGCGTCACTTTTTGTGACGCACCAGCGGCGTACAAAATGCGCCTTGTTGCCCCATATTTAAAAAGTGACGCATCTAGGTAGATGCGTCACTTTTTAAACCCCTGCGCCACATTATACCTGCGTCAGGTATAATGTATGCAGAGGGGGCGTTCCCCCGCAAAAAGCCTCGTAAGAGTGACGCAGTGAAATCTATGAGATTTTACTGCGTCACTTTAGGGTGCTGTTGCATCAAAATCTTGCGCCTGCCTCACAGCAGGCGTAAGACTGACGCAAGCCCTTTCACATGGGGCTTTCCCCATGTGAAAGGACGCATTGCTGGAGTTGCGTCACTTTTGTGACACACTCCAGCAATGCGTCACTTTTGCGCTTACAGATGCGTCAGAAATACTGACGTATCTGTAAGTCCTTGCGACATGATGCGTCATACATTAAATATGACGCATCATTGGTGTCGCAAGGAGTGCGCACTGAAAAGTGACGCATCGCTGTTTTCACGCAGCGATGCGTCACTTTTCATAAATGAGGCCCCTAGAATCAAAAGGTGGGCTGAGGGACTATGGGAATACAGTTTTTCAGTAGAATATTTGCCTGGTCTAAAAAATGTTCCAGCAGATTTTCTTTCTAGAATAACTTTAGAGAAGAATGTCACCTGCAGACTGATTGTCTTGTCCTGGGTGAAGAAGACAGCTCTCAACAAAGAAAAATGGGAAGCCTGTTATGAGAGTGACGAGGCACGAGGTCCAATCATGGATTTTATTGTTAATGGATGGCCTTGTTTGAATGATGTTTCCAAATCTGCGAAAGGTTATTAGAATGTTTATTATGAATTGAACATCTTGCAGGGAGAGCTTTTCCGGGGAGAGAGATTAATACCTCCCTCTATGATGAGAGACAAAATTATTAACCTTGCACATGAGGGGCATCTTGGTCGTAGTTTGACAAAAGAGAGAGTCAGAGAATCTTACTGGTGGCAGGAAGAAGAGGTTGTTAGGGATTGTATGATTTGTGCTGGCAATGACAAATCGAGAAAAGTTAGGACTACCACTCTCTCACCGGTTGCCATACCTGAATGTCCATGGTCCAAGCTTGCTGTGGACATTATGGGCCCATTTGATACCTTGTCTCCTTCGGAGAGGTTTGTTGTTGTCCTTGTTGACTATACCTCAAGGTGGATTTCTGCCTCCTGCATGAGTTCTGTAGTGACAAAGAATATTATAGAGTTTTTTAAAGATGCTTTCACGGGTGAGGGTGTACTCGATATTCTTGTCCTCAGATAATGGGGTGCAGTTTACTTTCCAGGAAATGTCAGATATTCTAAATGATCTCATCACACATCACAGAACAGCTTTCTATGCACCCCAAGCAAATGATTTAGTCGAGAGCATGAATAGACAAATTAGAGCTTCTGCTCAGACTGCCTTAGGGATGTGAGTTCACCTCAGGCCTAGTCTTAGAGAAAAATTATGGGCACAAGGAAATACTTCCAACAATGTGACAGGATGTTCTCCATTTAAAAAACTCAAAGGTAGAACAGCTGGTTCTAAATTAAACCCTCTTTGGGTGAGTGTAAAAGATAGAGGTTGTGTAGTAAGGAATTGGAGAGTAAAGAAATATCAAAAGGGTTACCAAGGTAGATTTGATACAAAAACAGGAGCACAAAAGTCTACTTGGAAAGTAGGTGAGCTTGTGTTTGTAAAGAAGACAGGGGCATATTATCAAGGGGGTTTATCTCCGCTTTTTTGGCTTTAAAAGCCAAGAAAGTGGAGATAAAATTATCTCCCTATTACCTAGCTGTCGCTAACACCAGTTAGCGACAGCTAGTAGGAGATAGCGACCATCTTGGGCCCCACTTTGCATGACAGTGATATTTATCACTAATGACATGCAAAGTGGGCGTGCCAAGATGTTAGCGACTGGAAACAGTCGCTAACATCGCTATCTCCTATTACCAACTTTTAGAGATATTCGCGCTAAGCGCGAATATCTCCAAAAGCTAGCACCTGCCCTGAGCAGTTCTTAGCCATGTTATCCAATGGGAGGTGGATAACATGGCTAAGAGCATTAGCTCGCTAATGCATGAATATCGCTGACTTTTCAGCGATATTCATGCATTGCGGCTGATTTTGATCGCATTTGCGATAAACAAGGTTTATCTGCAATAAAAATCGCCACAGCTCGGCGATAATTTTTTCACGTTAACCAAGCAATAACGATAAATATTGCTATTGCTTGGTAATATGCCCCACAGTTTGGTCCCCTAAAGGAGAGGCCAAATATTTTGCTCCAAGGTGCATCACTAAAGTGATGAGGAATGTTGTAATACTTGATGGTGGTGATGTTTGGAGCATGTCTCGTCTGTCAAAATGTGCAACGGAGGGTGTTAGTATGAGGTTTCAGCTTCAGGCCATTCATTCCAAGTGTAATGACAGTAGAGTTCACACTGACCTGTCTACTCGCACTCCGAGGGACAGGAGACCACCATTGTATTTACAAGATTATCGTGTATAAGTAAAGTTAGTATTGTTTTACAAGATTATGGCCTTGTTATATGTAGTTGCATAAGTTGCATTTTATTTCTCTTCTTATGCCTTACTTTTTAATAGTTCTTTTTATTTCTTGTTCTAACCAATGTTTTACTGTGCATTTTCTCTTCCTGTGTATTCTTCTTCTTTCCTCTCTCACTCAACATTATTATAAAGGGAAGATGTGTTGTAACTTCTCCTTTAAGTTCCTCATTCTTTGCCAGAATGTGATTGACATCTGCCGCAGAATGTGTGAGCATTAGTGAGCCGGTGTAAGTTGCATTGTCAGCTGCTGTAGCTGTCTGTCCGGTGGGTGTTATAATAAACTCCTTGAAATGATTATGGACTATCGTTTCATTAGAATATCAGACAACACACAATGTGTTAAAACCTTATTGCCTTTACATCCATAATCGGTAAGGTTATTAGTAGTGGTGGTAAACTTTTTTTTCCCTCCTGTCGCAAAGTTTGTGTGAATATCTAGGGGAAATAAACCATTTACTGCTAGAATCCATGCTTATACCAGAAAGCCTTGATAGCCCAGTAGACTTTGGCCAGAATCCACGGCCCATGTCCCTCATCTAGTGTCCGGTTTGCAGGTCTGAAATACAAAACATACAAAAGTTGATGAGAGGATGCTTGCAATAAGTCTAACCAAAGGCAAATGTTGGGAGTAGCATTCCAACCTATCATTTTTTTGCCCACTATGCCACTTCAGTTTGGACTCAGCCTTATGCAAATCAGTCTTGACCCTGCTCAAACAGGAATAGTTTAGCCCACACTGCCAGTCCAGGTCCTCCTTGAACCGGAACACAATCAACCCAAGACTAGTTTCGGCCTGATTTGGGCTTTTCAGTCAGGTGTACCTTGATTCCAGAGGTACAGTGACCACAAGACTCACGTCTAGGCATACTATTGACCAGTTAGAGTGTTACATGTAACACAAAATGCAGTTTCTCAAAATGAGGCCCCAGGTGTTTATCTAACATTCTAGTTAATTATAATTTAAAATGTAATTATTTTTAACATATCAAATTAAATTGAAATAAGTTTCTGAAGTTTAAATAAAATAAGCCCACTCTAAGTAAAATAAAATATTTTTTTATGTATTGGAATTATTAAAAGTTATGTCTAGTATTGAGCAAGAGTAATGTAATTAAATTGTATTGAAAATAATGATACATTAATTTGTACAGTTTAAGAAAGGTTATTACATTATTTTATAATAAAATAATAAATATATCAGATTTTTAGACAATTATTTACCTTTAATTAATGTATTTTGTTAACCAGTTTAACTAATTTAATTTTACAATATTTCCTATAGGTTTTGTTTTAAGTGTCTACCTCCATTATTTTCTATTAAAGGATATTGCTGTACCAGTGATTGACCATGTGTGTTGCTGGAGTTATTCTGCCTCTTAGCAAAAGTACATTTGCTACTGTTTTTGAGTAGCCTCATAACATCATTCATTAAATTGATAACACCAGTAAAGCTTCTGTGGGGCTAAACTATTCAGGATTAAAGTTCAGAATCTGACTGAGTGACTCGCCTGCACTGAGAACCTATGGGCATGCTCTTCCTTTCCAGGTAGGGGTTTTGAGTGCAGGATTTGCTCTCAAATGTCTGCAGCTGAGGCACTCATGTTTCAAATGCAAGGCCTGTCCAGAGTCTTTGCCTTGGCAAACACCATATCCATTCACCTTTTTGGGTACAAGTGTAGAGTAGTAGCTGAAAGCCCTGCCTCTGAAACGATTTGTGAGATTTCCCCTTTAGTAGCCGCCTGCCGGGTTCTGATAGCTAATATACGACCTATCTGTTCGCTGAACTCATATTGGTCCTGCTTTCATGCCATATACTTTCCTGCTGCTTTAACTGCGAGTGCCTCGCCTACAACTGCCTTTGCTATACCCAGTTTTTGTAGTATCACTGCTACATCATTCTTAGCCCTGATTGCTTCCATTAATTCTTCTTCGATGACAGCAATTGTTTTTAGCTTTCTCTCTGTTTCCTCCTTCTCTGTCTTATTTCTTTTTATCGAGAAGCTGATAGTTTCCCCCCTTATGCCAGCCTTCATAGTATCCCAGACTATTGCGGGAGAAGTAGAGCCTCTGTTTATTCTTAAAAATTCTTTTAGCCAGCAGCCCATCTGGGTCACATACTTGGGATCGTGCATCAAGGCTCTCTCGAAGGTCCAATTAAATGTTTCTTTTTGATAATTTGTAATAAAGATATCTAGGACCAATGGATTATGATCCAACATCACCCGCGGTAACTTTCTAACTTTAGTAATAGGTATCAATGCAGGTGAAATTAGAAACTAATCCAATCTAGCTAAGGATTTATGTGGCATTGAGTAATATGTGCTCCCCTCTCCACCAGTATTTTGCTGCTCCCATACATCAATAAGTCCATTGTCCCGCATCATTTGTATTAAAGCCCTATGACTTCTCTTTTTTCAGCCCAGAAACCTAGTCGGATCATTTTTCCACAGACCATGAAGCCTGTTAATATTCACATCACCACAAACTATGATGGGCATAGGCCAATTTGTCATTTCCGCATTGACGTGGTCTAGGGTCTCTGGGTCGTCTACTGTGGGAGCATAAATAGAGCAGAGAGTGAAGCTAAATCCATATGCCTTACATTCGATCAAAGCCCATCGACCATATGGGTCTGCCTTTTGTTTTTTTTGCTATCACCATCCTGCCCCGTGCCAATATTGCCACTCCCCGCGTCCTAGACCCTTGTGTTGTACATGATAATAGCTGATACCCAAGCTGTTCTAACAAAAATTTACGAGATATCTCGATGTGGGTTTCTTGTATGCATACTATATCTGCATATGTTGTCCTTAGATATTCCTTCAACTCTCTTCGTTTTTAGCATCATTCAATCCGCATATATTAATTGTGACTATCTGCATAAGAAAGCAATTTTCCCCCCATTTTCCTTTTTCCCTTCCCCTTCCCCCTTCTTCTGTATGACTTCTTGATGATGATTTTTTCCCCCGTTTTTCTCCCTTTGGTCCCCCCCTTCCCACCCTTCCTGCCCCCCTACCGTCCCCTCCCCTCCCCCCCCCGCCTGCTGAGGCAAGCAGACCTAAAGTCTCTGTGATGATGTCTGACTATCAGCCTCCCTCTGCCTTACATCCTTTTCCATGTGTTTCTGGTGTGTAATACTACTGTGCTATCAATTATTCACCTTTTCCCCCACCGTACCTTGTATCTCACAAATGCACGCATGAGTGACCCTGTCTATATGCATCCATTTTATTTTCAGTCTTCCGGCCCCAGAAAGGGTCATGTTGTGGTATTTGCTGGGCCGCTTACTTTTAGTGTATCAATATACGCCTTTGCTTGTACTTCGGAAGTGAAAACTCTGACCGTGGGTTTATATATGATCTTCAGCCTAGCCTGGTTCATAAGATATGCCTGCAGTCCCATTTGATGGCATGGTTCCAAGAGTTCTCTCAATCTCCATCGCCTTTCTACTGTCGTATGACAGTAGTCCGGAGTTGTAAAAAAGGTTTGATTGTCAAATGATCGTTTTGCGTTTGGTCTAGCTTTGGCGTAGATTTCCTCCCTCAATAGAAAGTTCCCAAAGAATATCAATATAGCTCGTGGCCTCTGTGGTTTCTGGGTTCCACCCTGGGCTAGGGTTCCATTTTTCTTCATAGTCATTGGAAATCTATGCACTCGTTGGACTTCCTTATCCCACTCCCAGTGACTCAGCTCTGGGAATGCCCCCTTCAATAGCTTCAATACATAAGCTCTCACGTCGGCCCCTTCTTTCCCTTCCTCTATGCCTAAGATCCTGAGATTATTTCGCCGCTGGTGATTCTCTAAATCTTCCAATTTCCATTGGATGTCGGCTAGTTGCTGCTCATGGCCTTTTACTTTGGCCGCGTCCTTTACTTGTTGATCTTCCAGGGTGCTTGTGCGGTCCTCAAGATGGGATACCTTTGTTTTTGTGTCTGCACAAATCTTAGCAATCTTTTTAACTGAGCATTGCAGATTCTTAGTTGCCAGTCGGCTTTTCTTCCCCTCAATCTTTGTTGCTTCTTGCAATTGCTTTATTGAGTCTAGTATCTGCTGTAGTGGGGGGGTTTGGACTTCTGGCCCTGCCGTGCCTCCTTGCAGCGTGTGTTCTGGATAAGTGCCCCGGGTAGCAGAGTAATCCCACTTTAAGGTAGTTGCGTTATTACCTCCACTGATGCGACGTTGCCCACTAGATGTTTTTTCTTGTGACTGTGTGTCTCTTTGTCGCCTTGATAGCCTTTTTCTCCTGGTGGCTGTATCCCTCTCGTTGGGGGAGGCTCTACTGTTTCCTCCTGAGCTGGAGCCAAGACTGACGTCTGTTATGTTCTCCCCCTCGCTTGGCCTGGATGGGGTATCCTCAGATCCATCAGTGACTGAATAAAAATTGTCAGGTACGTCTAGATTGTCCTCCGTACCACTTGGGCCGCTGCTTGCTGTCATCTCCTGTACCAAAATTTCGGTTATCAATGCCCCTGCATCACTTGCAGCCAGCAGGTTTATTACTTCAGTCTCCACCGCTCCCACTCCTGAAAAGTTCTCTTGACATTGCGTTGGGTCTGCCAGTTCTATCGATTCTGGCTCTCTACTTTCTTTGTCAAGTTCCTGGGCCTCCATCATCTCCCCCCACTGTGTCTCAAGATTAGCTTCCTGTGCATTACTTGCTATCCGAGGGCTTTCCTGCATGCTTGCCTTTCCCTTGCGTGTTACCGCAATTTTCTCCTTTTTTTTTCCAAGGTTAGTGCAGTTTTCTCGGTTATATGAGCTACATTGGCTGTATTGGTTGTGGTAATTGAAATATTCTGAGACACCGGAGAAAAGTATCCTGTGATAGTTTTTGAGTGCACTACATTCACCCTCGCATTAGCAACATTAGCAACATTATCCTCACTGATTATGCTTGTTGAGATCCCAGGATTTAGCGCCCCGCCTTTCTTCCCCCTGGTGTTACTCCGTCCCCCGGCATCATTTGTTACACCCCCGCTCTCACCTGGGGTGTCTTCAGTGTCCTTGTCCTTGTCCTTGCTTTTTCCGAGGTCCTTCTGGGGTGCTATCTGCTTGGGAGCCCCTTGTTCCGCGTCCAGAGCTTTTCCTTTTCCCTCTCGTGTGTTTTTCGGCGCCATGTCACCAATTGCCAAACAATTAGAGGGTCTCGAGCTGCACAGGCCACTCACCAGCCCTCCTCCGCCTCCGCAAAATCTGCTGGCGGGTGCTCTCCCCAAGCCGCCCTCCTGCCGACACTTTGCAGAGACCTCAGAGTAGTCGGTCTCCCTGACCGCAGTGTCAGCGGCAGACCTCACCCTGCTCCGCCAGCTTTACTGACTCCGCCCAAGATCCTCCCGACTCGCCGATCTCGTAGCTCTGTGAGCACCGCCGCTGCCGTCGCCAGGAGCCCAAAGACCAAACCCTCGGCTGAAATCCAGAAATCTCCGTCCTTGAAAGCTGCTTCCATGGGGGTATGTGATATTAAAACACCATTTCGCAGGTTATTTTAGAATTAGGCATTAGGAGCGATCTCGGGTGCCGCTAGTCAGACGCCATCTTGCCTCCTATGTGATAGGTCGTATATTAGCTATCAGAACCCGGCAGGCGGCTACTAAAGGGGAAATCTCACAAATCGTTTCAGAGGCAGGGCTTTCAGCTACAACACCAAGGGGGATTTGCTCAATCTTCCAAGATTTTTATCAGAATTTATATAATCCTGACAACAATGCTTATAGCGGCGAAATCGAAAGCTATTTTGAAAGTGCACAAGTAGAGAAGTTTACAGTAGCGGATAATGCAGGGCTGGAAATGGATTTCACGATAGAAGAAATACAAACAGCAATCAAAGATCTACCTGCTGGAAAAGCTGTGGGCCCCGATCTCATCCTGCTGGAATTTTATAAAAATGTTCTACCCAGTTTAGCAGAGGACATCTACCAGCTTATGGTGTCCACACATAAAGGAGCGGCACCTCCAGAGTCTTGGGGGGAGGCCACTATGGTGGTATTCCTGAAAAAGAATAAACCTTCAACTGATCCTGGGGCTTATAGGCCTATAAGTCTGATGAACAGTGATACGAAGATTTATTCTAAGATTTTAGCCAATAGATTAAGCTCAGTCATAGGTAAAATTATATCCCCCAGACAACATGGGTTCATCCCGGGCAGGGGAACTGCAGACCACATCAGAAGGGTGTGCACGCTGTTTGATCGGACGGCAGCCTCACGAGACCCTATGACTCTAATATTACTAGATGCTGAAAAAGCATTTGATAGGGTCTCGTGGGGTTTTCTTTGGGCGGCATTAGCAAAGGCAAATATAGGCGATGTCTGCATCAAGGCTCTAAGTGCCTTATATAAGAACCCGACGATAACACTTAGGATAATGGGAGAGCAGAGCGGGACTATAAACATTGAACAGGGAACTAGGCAAGGGTGCCCCTGCTCCCCGCTGCTCTTTGCTTTTTACATAGATGCCTTTATTAGAAAGATAGAGCTAAATGAGAACATTGTACCAATCGTGCTGAATAGATTCGAAAAAAAAATCTTAGGCTATGCCGACGATCTAGCTGTAACATCTGCTGATCCGGCTGCTACATTATCGGAAATAGAAAGAGAAGCAAACTTATACGGGGCGCTCTCGGGCTATAAATTAAATCAAAGCAAAACTCAAATTGTAATTAATAAAAAGATAACGATGGTAGATCAAAGAATAACAGACTCCGCAGTTTATCTAGGGATAACGATAACTTCAGATCTCTCTAAGGTAGTCGAATTGAACCTGGGACCGATGATTAAAAAAGCCAAAAGGGACCTAAACAGATTAAACAATTTGCACTTAACAATAATTGGTCGTTGTAACTTAATAAAATTGACATTTCTGCCTAAAATACTATATTTGTTTCGAACCATTCCGCTGAAATTTAATAATAATTGGTTTAGTGAAATAGTGGGAGTCACAAATTGTTTTATCTGGGCCAAGGGTAGAACACAGCGAGCATTAAAATTCCTGTCACTACCAAGGGAACGAGGAGGCCTTGCGGTTCCCGACTTCAAGGCCTACTATTGGGCGACTGTCGTGCAGTATATTAGAGGGCTAGTGGGCGGGAGTATGGAGGACCATTGGAGAGGGGGGGAAAGTGTCTCTGACATATATGAGTTATTAATCAAGGGTTCTAACAAGTGGCTCCTCACATTTAAAGAAGCTAGTTACTATAAAAAAGTTAAGTTCAAGACCCTCGGACCAGCAATATCAATTTGGTCCACTCTCAGGAAGAAAATAAAAATGGGGAGGATGAATTATTATACGCCTTTATTTAAGAATCAACTCCTACCGGCGATATTTCATGACCAAATAATGAAGAGATGGGATGCACTGGGAGTAAAAACTATTGGGGACCTCATAGATATGACAGGCCTTATGACATTCGACCATCTACAGCAGCTATATAACTTAGATCGTAGAGACTTTTTTAAGTATCTACAAATAAGATCAGCATTGGTAAAAAAACAGGGAGGGGACATCAACTATAAGAGAGAGGAAATTATGGAATTTTTAAGAGATAAGAAGGGTTGTTCGATATCCCAGATCTATGGGGAACTGAGTCAGTTTAAGGAGGATGATTGAGGAAGGGCCGCACTAAAATGGAATACCAAGTTAAACTTATCTGGTAATGAGGTTGAAAAATCGTTCCAGCTGTTAAATACAGTGTTAAGAGTAGCCAATCTACAAGCTCAGCAATATAAGACCCTGTTTGAGCTTTATTATACACCACACAGAATTGCTCAATGGGGCGGAATAACGGGGGTTGTCTGCCCTAGATGCCAAGCAACGCAGGCAGACATATTACATATGTTTGTGGCATGTCCAGCCCTGGACTCATTTAAAAATTCAATAGAGAAATGTTTTGATCGAGAATTAGGGATTAAAATTAGCATAACAAATGAAGTTATGGTTCTAGGGGTAACCAGGGACGGCGTAGAAATACCTCAATATGAATTTGTATACTTAGCAATGACTCTAAGTCGGTTATGTATTGCAACAATGTGGAAAGATCGAAATCCGCCAACATTCCAACAATGGTTATCACGGTTACTAGCGGTATATGTATTAGAAAAAGCGATGTATGATAAAAAAGGGTCGGAAGATAAAGCAATTGGGGAAACGGATATGGGCTCCTGCAACTGATTGGAAACAAAGGCTCGAAAATGGTTAGAAGACTATATTCCTCCCTTGCTCTTCCTCTCTCTTATCTCTCTCTCACTCACTTCTCTCTCTCTTCTTTCCTGTAGCCTAATTGCGAATAGATAATTTGCTTAGTTATCAAAGTATGTTGTTTTATCATGTAGAGATATATTGTATAATTTCCTCTTATGTATTTTTTTCTACTTATACAAGATTGTGATCTATAAATTGGTGGAAACAATTGAATAATGAAATGTCTTATGTTTGATGATGATGAATTAAAATTTAATAAAAAAAAAAAAGTGTAGAGTAGTGGGTTTGGGGCCTCCACCTTTAGCAGTCTAGACACCATGTAATGGAGTCACGGCTCAGCAACCTTTAACATTTTTTTATTTCCCTAACAAATAGTGCTGACATTGGTTGTGGCACTATGTACATATATATAACTACTTATTAACTAGATTGATACATAGACCCATAGTCCAAAACAGATGTTTATTAAAGATAAGGTAGAAGAAAAATCGTCAGAAACTGTGGTCACTTGGAGGTGCCCACACACAGTACAATTCACGGAATGACAATTAATATGTCTTCAATAAGATCATATCGAGATTAAATGCTACATTATCAAACATTAGTCTTGTATTTAGAAGTGTTGTTGTAACATGGAAATTTCTTGGCTCTCCCACAGTTGCTTCAGATAGAAAAGCACTGCCAGAGTTCTATCGACCATTATTAGTTGTCAACACAAAAATTTGACATAGAAATCCAAAGACTTAGTTTCACCATCTTTTACTTAGAAAGCATGCCGTTGTGTTAAATACAGATGCATGGTCACAATATCAATGACAGTTGCTGGATTGCTTCCAGCTCAATGATAATAAGTAATGAAAAGCCATTGAATGATCTGAATTGCTTCTTACGTGGCAAAATGCTGTCTTATTCCCTTAGAGTGTCTTAAATAGTCACATAGAGTCATACACATAAGTGGTGCTGAAAAAATCATTAATAATGGCACAATTCATTAATATCCTGCTTACATGAATCATAAATGTATTATTATGTACCAAGGATGTGCCATCCTATTTTAATCCTCTGATCACTCTCCTCATCATGAGAACAGTCCCTAGATGCACTAGCAAATGATGATAACATTGTAACCAAAATCATCAAAGTTAACTTCAAAAGTACACGAATTTAAAAATTGAATGAATTTAATGTTTTCAGGTTTTGTCATGAAATTCTTCTCATCCCCAATTTTCCACACATTTCATAATCATAATGCAACTCTTTTCTCATGGTGATTGATTGTTGTGACTGTCAATTTTAATTGTTGCATTAGTGTTGAAAACAACCCAATGCATTTGGACCTCCCTGGACCTTCATCTAGGGGATATTAACAATCGACATCAGAAACAAAAACCTAAAGCAAAAAATGTTCATTTCTTCTAATACATTAATCAGAAAACGCATTTTCACCAGGTATGCTATTCCAACTTGAAACCAAGCATTTGATCACTGCATCATATATGGATGAAAAACCATGATACTTCAACCAAGCTGATTGCTGCGTGAGGGTATCTAAACCGCTCTTTAATAAATTGCGGAAAGACGCTTTGTACAATTGATCTCCCACTGGAGTACTCTCTTTGTCAAGTCAAAGTTTTCTGTGCACTCAACATTCAAAATCTGAAATTGCCATATTATGTTTGAATTCTTTAAAATGCACAGCCACACTGGACTTTTCATTTCAAGTTTTGATGTTACTCTTGTGTTCTGAGAATCTTAGTTTTATTTTACTTTCCGGTTTACCTACATAGAGTAATCCACATGGACACTTGCCCAATCACATGAGATTTAACTTTGAAAATGGTTCAAAATGTATTTGTGAATTAAAAAAAGTCCAAATATACAAGGGATTGACCCTCACATGACAACTTTCTGTAACATAAATATTACAGAGAATACAGATTTGCACCAAAAGGAAACTATTCTGAGTAAACGTGTAGCTCCATTGCATGTTTACTATAATTTAGCAGTTTTTGACCCAGCAGACAGCAAAGACTAATAACACAATAAAAATAGTACATTTTGTTTATGAATCAGCACTAATATCTTTACCCTTAACCGTTCTGTACAAAATGTAAAACAAATAACCTTAACATGTTGTGCACAGTAGACAATTAGAGCATACAGCTTCATTTTTAAGTAGATCTGTCAAGAGAGCTCAGAGTCGCAAGAAGTATCATTAAAATATGTTTTATGAATTTAAATCATTAGGAATGTTTGCTTTCCATTAAAGTAAAAATATTAAATATACTTACACCCAATTGAAGTAAAGATCTTAGAACCTTTACTCACATAGTACTTGTTATGGCCTGGTGTTAATCCATCGTGAAGGTTTTGAGATAATTGTGTCAGAAAATTGTATTCGACTGTTTTTGAAGGATTAATTGTAAGAATATCTCAACGGTTGGAGTTGAGACTGGTTTGAGAATTTAAATTTGAAATACAAATCTAATTGACTAAGAATTCCTGTTTTTCAAGTCATGCTCCAAATTTTCAAAAGTTCAAATGTGATTCGAGAACTGCTGTTGCTTGATTGGCTGACAAACATACACGATGGTAGCGGTTAAAACTCCTTTTCAAACTTGTGTTGTCTGAATTAATTGGGGGGGGGGGGCAAATATAGAAATGGGACACATTTCAGTGCAAGTGCAGGGAGGCATTAGTGTACATCCAAGAAGGGCAGAAAATGGCTTTTATTTGACAGGAAGTTATGTAAATTAGCAGCTTACATTTGAGGGCTCCAAATCATTCTCGAAGGTGTTCAAGACCATTTCGAATATCACATAAAAGTAAAAATGGATTTACAGCAACACACAGGAATATTTAATTTAAAGTACACACCATTAATATCTGTGCCTATGGAGGCTCTACAAGGCCGAAAGGAGTTGTTGAAGGATCTGACCAGAGCCTTCTGCACATGGACAAAGGCAATGCGCAGTAGGCTGTGCGGGTGCCAGGACGTGGCAGAGTGCATTGATGAAAGCCATGGCCTTCACCCAAACCACTATGCATGAATGAAGATCTTGCATACTGTACACTGCATTGAACATACTGTTGAATGCTCATATAAGTAGGCCCAGGAACTACATGAACTGAGAGCAGGTCATGGTTGAAGGACAAGGTCTATGACCACCAGAGGTTGCCAGAGCCTGGGGTTCATGGCCAAAGGTAAAGTGAAGTAGGTTGAGGGGACATGGACTGAATTCAGGCTTGGGCCTCATTATCAGAACCTACTACTCATGACTGAAGATGGTGTAGTGCAGGTGTGCAACGCCCATTGGACTCACAGGGCTTCAGCCCCCTCATTGTGTGTGGCAGCCCGGAATGAGACTGCTTCCCGGGCACAGCCGCACCTGAGTACTTCACGGGTCTTTTAAAGACCTTTTGCTTGTTAATGAGGCTTTGATGGTGTTCACCCCTTCTTAGGGCCCATGCAGCTCCACTCTGTCTTTTGCTTGAAGAATCAGCCCCCCTGAAACTTTTTCTTAGACCTCCCCCGCCCCCCCTGTGTAGATAGCAGTTTGTGTAGTCTCAAGTGATATATGACGATTAAAACGAATAAGTGATATGATGATATAATTGATAAAAACGAATTTCGTTGTGCGCCCTGCATCGCAAAATGCGATGCAGGGCGCGCTACGAAATTCATTTTATTAATTTTAATTGTTTACTTACCTGCAATCATCCAAATTCCGTTGTTTACCAACCCCCAACCTGCCCCCCCCGCCCTGCCTGCCTGCCCTACGGAACTCCCTCCACGTCTAGTAAGATAAAAGTGAAAATTTTTCTATATACACCCGCTCTCTGTTTTTATTTGCTCTGTATACTTCTACATTGATGATTTAGATCATATATGATAAATGTTGCTATTTTGTGATTATTGATCACCATTAGCCTAAGGTATCAAATAGCTGGAATTAACCACCACCTAAGGTAATCATTTATTTGAGCTTACAAACTAAGTAAATCAATAATTCAAGCTAGAATATGTGAATAGATCCCTTGAAGGCACCGGTACCCTATCACGTAAATAGGAGGCAGCGCCAAAATTACGACCAGGGAATACCAGGTCTTAAACAGGTTAAACAAGTAGAAATGATTTATTTCCATGTGTGCTGCGTTGTGCAGCACACATACAAATAGCAAATTGCCAATGATTGTTTATGTGCAGGAAGGGAGACCTTCCTGCACATAAACAATCTTCCACTCGATGCAGACACCCTTGCACTATGGTGCAAGGGTGTCTGCGTTGGTGCTAGGCTGGTAAGTTTAGCTCCAGTGTCGGGGGAAACGCAGAGCTGCACCATATTGTTGTAAATATGGCGTAGCCCTGCATTTCTGAAGTGGCGGAGTGCAGCGTTAAGCCAGGAAGGCTAGCGCAGCACTCCGTCACTTCATTGTAAATATGCACCAACATTTTTAAAATTAGGTTATCACTCTGTCTTCATCATGAAAGAACTCCACAATTTCTTCAGAAGGAAGCATATCTTTATTTCTGTTTTGTGCACTGCTTTCATGAGATACATTCACTTCAAAAAACCTAATCAGACCCTCCAGGATATCGCGATTTCGCGATTTGCCACGAAATCGGCACTTTTGTAAAAATGCTGCGATTTTTACAAAAGTGCCTGCGAAGCCGGCACTTTTGTAGAAATTGCGGCATTTTTACAAAAGCCGCTATATCCTGGGGGTCTAATGGATGTAATCCTGTGAGGGAATAACTCCGAGGTTCCACTAGGGGGAGCTGCAGTCTCGCTACATTTCTGGAGTCTAGATTGCCTTACTCTGCGCCTTGCATGGAGCTGAAATGCAAAGCGCCAACCGGTTTCAAAAATAGTGACTGGAGAACAACTCTTATGTCGGCCCACGAAGCTGCAAACATGCAGCAAAATGCCCAGAGCCCTGTCTTTGATAACAAGCCCCTCTTTGCAATAGCGACAGCCTCTGTGCCTCTGTGTCTTCTCTTTGGCACTCTAGAGGTATTCTATTCACATTACTGCCATAAACCTCCTTTCTGCTTACACCCTTAGCTCCAGGGCACAACCTATAATCAGAGTCGGCTCGATTGAAACAAAGGATGTGGGCATTTATTTCCGTGATCAGAGGGGAAAGGGTGTATCATATGAAAAAATAGCATTCCTAGTCACATTGATTTTGGATTTTTAAGGTATAAGCAATCTGGCAACGTAAATATGCTAAAACTTTGTTGACACGACGCAGTGTCTTCACCACAAATCATGAGAAACGCTAGAATGGCACTTAAACCTGTTTCCTGTGCTTGCTTGGGAAAATATGGGGGCTAGTATGAAACTGTTTTTCCCTTCTGCCTTTGGTTCCTAATCAACCTTGTCTCAGATTTTTTTTTTTACTTGATGATTCCAACTTCAGATGACTTACAAGAGCCACCAGTAAATATAAAGAGGAACATTTTGAGAAAAGACGGTAGAACAGAAAATGCACATTTATTTGAAGCAATTGCATCACATAAGCGCAATAGTATTCTTGTAGGCTAAGTCTTGTTTTATACGAGGATGCTTTTTTACCAAACATTCACAGTGGCTGTGTTACTTCATAAAACTGTCTTTCACTTTCAGAGTTTAAAGCCTTGGTAATGTTTTGGTGAAATTAATGATATTTGTCCTACTCGGGCATTACGCATCTGTTATGTGACGAGGGAAGGGGTTTATCATCGTTCTTCGTTATAGAAGGTGAGGCAGTATGTCAACCTACAGTAAATCACATTAAGCATGGAGTAAGGAATACGATGCAAGCCTGTACATCAACCTGCACACTTGTCTGCAATATCTATTACTGCAATAAATACCACATTTGCATATATGAGTTGGGAAGTAGAGTCCAGTGATAGCAGATGCTTCCACGGGTGCTAAAGGCGTGCTACCCTCAACCACCCTCAATTGACATCCACAAAGTTACCTTACGCACCCAAAGCTACCTCTGTGAGTGTAGGTATCACCACCTCTCCAAGCAGGGCAGACTTGCATCCTGAAGATGCAATGATGAAACGCTCTAATCAGCACACCCATGTACTGGATCCAGTGTTATAATCTCTGTCTTGTTACAGTGGTGCTGGAAGCTGGAGTTCCTTGAGCACACTTTGCAACTAAAAGCTTGCAAAATGTGATCTCATAAAATGTGGGAAAAACTGCCAACAGTTGAAGAAGAAACACCAATTTCTGCATTAAACACCCCTTTCAAAGGTAAAAGGTATTCATATGGTAACTTTGCATAGCGGATTTATGACACCAAACATTTTTTGTAATTCCAGGAGCTGGATACGAAGCTGTTTCTCCGTTTTCTAGTAGGGTCCTGATGTCATCTGTGGCGGCGATGAGGGCAGTTTCAGTGCTGTGGTTGCTGCGGAACCCAGACTGGGAAGGGTCCCGGATGCTGTTCTCCTCGAGGTAGCAGGTCAGTTGTTTGTTGACGATCATCTTGATGACCTTTACCGGGAACGGGAGCAGGGAGATGGGCCGGAAGTTCTTGAGGTCCTTGGGTTTCTTGAGTAAGGCGTTGATCTCTGCGTGCTTCCAGCTCTCCAGGAAGGTTGCTGTCTTGAAGGAGATGTTGATGACTTTCCGGAGATGGGGTGTGATGGCTGTGCTGGCTTTCTTGAAGATGTGGTGTGGGCATGGGTCTGACGGAGATCCGGAGTGGATGGTGTTCATGATCGTGATGGTGTCGTCGTCGTTGATGTTGGTCCAGGAGAGTATGCAGTTGGTGCTGGTGGTGGTCGTGGGGGCATAGGTCTCAGTGTTTGTTGGGGCGGCCGTGACGTTGAAGCTGTTGTGGATGTCTGCGATGTTTGCTTTTCGAGGGAAACAAAGTGTCTACATTGTAAATAAACCAAATATACATAGCTTCATGTTGTTAAATAACTAAAAAAAACTAAGATATCTGTGTTTGTTGTAGGAAAAATGGCCAAATAAAATGCCGCAAAATTGCCGCTAAATTTCCATATTTGTGCCGCTAAATTTCCATTTTTGTGCCGCTAAATTTGCTAATCCATGCCGCTATATCCTGGGGGGTCTGACTAATACTGTCATGCTGAAATTGCTGTAGGGCTTAGGACATATTCTACAGTTTTAGAAGGCAAAGCTCACACCTGCCCACTACAGGAATAAAAGCAGGAGTACTTTTCAAGTTCTACGGTATTCCTAAACAGCAGGCAGAATACATAAATGCATACAAGCCATCATTAGGTTAACACTTGTGTTCTACCTAAAAAAAAAAAAAAGAACAACTTCAATGCATGGGTTTCTGTCCCATGAATATTGGTATTTTCTGACCACGGCTGCCTTCTGTGTTTGTTCCCCTTCGTTTCACACAAAAGAGCAGCGAATGAAAAGTCCATTCAGAATTATGCGCATTCATCTGTTTGCACAGGAGCAGTGTACGATTTGTGTTTTATGCTCTGTCACTTCACCTCCCGTCCCCCGGCACCTCTGTCTGCCAGGGGCGCGCTTCCGAGCACTGCGCCTGGAGGCTGCACTTTCATGTAACAAATGGTAGGTTTTGACATCCTAGGTGAGTCTAATGGGGCTTCCAGGCCCTGACAGCAAGGCTGACTGATTTCTGGTTGGCAGCCGTGAGGGGCTCCGGAGCCCTCGCCTCTCAGTCTGACCGCTCGGGCCTTCAGGTTCAGCGAGTGAATATTCAGCGCGTGAAGAGAGGCGCGTGGTAACCGATAATGTGGCAGCGCAGGAACAAAAATGGGCAACTCACAGGGAAGACATTTCAACATTATGCAGGAGTGATGCCAACATTAAAAGCGCCAGCTTTGCATGATTCAAAGGTGTTTGTTAAGCTGTCAGTGACAGCGAACTAAAGTGAGCTAGTGTAATGTTATTCTAACAGGAATCTGTTGCCGTGCTCTGTTCTGTGGTTTTGATTTGCAGCAGCTAGATTCTGGGGGGCTGCGCTGAGATCCGTGTATTTTCTGTGAGGTGTCTTGCGTTCTATATTACATTGACACTAAATATTTCTAAAACTTGTTTTTCGGCATATCAGGTTCAGTAAAAGTCGTAGCTTGAGTTTACCTATATTTACCTTGCAGAAAAATAGAGCCAATGGTTTCCCAAATTTCCGTTTTCTATTCGACTTTTTGCTGTCCTAAATTATTAGCACGATTCACAAAAAGAATGAAGTGTATTTCCACTGACTTCCTCCTAAATGTTTCGAATGCTTGGAGTTTACCTAGGTTTCATTTGTGAAATCCTGTTTACAAAGATTACAAGCATCTACTCATGACTAAATGCATAGTGGCCTATTCACAAAGGGAAATATATATACATGTGTATATTTACTTACTTGCATTTACTAATGCACCAATGTGCAACTCTACACGTTTTTTTCGATATACCTTTTTCGCATGTAGATTTACACCTAGATGTAGACTTACACGTCTCCTCAAATCAGGAAGTGGAGACTCACAGAACATAATTTACAAGTGTAAAATTACTACGAGTAACTGTGCACAGGTAGCTGGAGCTCTATGTCACCATGGCATAGATCTACTAAGGCAAAGTATAAAGAAAATTATGAAAAATGAATGGGGCATATTACCAAGCAATAGCGATAATTATCGCTATTGCTTGGTTAACGAGAAAAAATTATCGCTGAGTTGCAGCGATTTTTATCGCAGATAAACCTTTATCGCAAATGCGATAAAAATCGGCAATAATGCTTGAATATCGCTGAAAAGTCAGCGATATTCAGGCATTACTAAGCTAATGCTCTTAGCCATGTTATCCACCTCCAATTGGATAACATGGCTAAGAACTGCTCAGGGCAGGTGTTAGCTTTTGGGGATATTCGCGCTTAGCGCGAATATCTCCAAAAGTTGGTAATAGGAGATAGCGATGTTAGCGACTGTTTCCAGTCGCTAACATTTTGGCACACCCACTTTGCATGTCATTAGTGATAAATATCACTGACATGCAAAGCGGGGCCCAAGATAGTCGCTATCTCCTACTAGCTGTCGCTAACTAGTGTTAGCGACAGCTAGGTAATAGGGAGATCATTTTATCTCCGCTTTCTTGGCTTTTAAAGCCAAAAAAGCGGAGATAAACTCCCTTGATAATATGCCCCCAGAGTCTTAAAAAAATAAAAACATTTCAGTAAACATCAATGTAAATTAATTTTAAATATTTAGTCCCGAATTACTCACATGTCACATAATATAGCACATAAAGTGAAGTCGTTGCACTGCATGAAAGTCAGAGAGCAGAACTGCACCATGTTTTCAAAGAAATAGCACAGTCTACACTCTCCATGCGCTGGCTGCACTTGCAACTGCTTACCACCAACATAGACACCCTTGCATCACAGTTCAAGGGTGGGTGCCTGCATTATGGTCAGGATAGTTTCTGTGCTTTCCTTCTTAAAAACTATCCTTTGAGTCTATTTCCTGCAGAAACACATGCAAATAGGAAATAACAAGGAAAAATAAAGATATTACTCCTTGTTGTGCCGGCCTCAGGAAGGCACACCATTTTTTCACAAACTTGCCTATATTTCTTTGTAAATACGAGGTTGCATCAAAATCCATGGGTGGATACATGGGCAAAATCCTTGGGTGTATGCACGGGCACACCCAAACACCACCGTTGGAACACCTATCTGAGGCAAAGTAATGCAAGGCTGCACAATGTGCTGCCTTGCGTTACTTTTCCTTACAAAGCCATGCACATTGACGTTTGCTTGGCTTTGTAAATACCAAAAAGGATTTTGTGTTACAGTTGATTAAAAAAAATTAACCTAGAAGTAATAACATTAACTAATAAAGAACATTAACTCATCAAATTAAATGTTTAATAACCAATTAATTGCTTTCAATAATAATCAATAAACAATCATTTAAAACATTGACACCCTTATTAGCAATCAGTTTTTTTATTTGAGTAGTACATTTTTCAAAAACATGATGTGGCCTATTCACTAGCTGCATATAGTAGTACATTTGGCAGTACTACAAAATAGTGGTCAGTATACTCCTTTTTTGTGTGGGGATTTCCTTGCTTATTAGTAAATGACAGGGGGTTTAAGGAAGAGTAATGAGGAGTTTGGGGACAGCTAGGAAGGAGTATAGGTGGGGCACAGTAGCGGTTCCTGGAGGGAGTGCTGCAGGGCTTTGGGGCGGGGGAGGGGCAGGGTGGGGGGTAGTAAACTCCGGCTCATGGCCGACCAGAGTAATGTAAATAATAGCAAAGTTTCTAGTGACCTCTGAGCTAGCTGGCACTCACAATTAAGTTTAATGTATTCGATAGAAACCTAGTCGACCTAAGTCCTACGTCACATCTATAGAATATATTATTCCAATGCTCAGAGCCTATTGGGAATATAGTAACTACACTACATGGTGCCCAACTTTTGGTAAGGCACTAATTTAACGCTAGATACTAGAGTAACTCAGTCGTGCTTTTCACAGAGATCCCTTTATCCCGTAAAAACTCCAATAGACGTTTGAAGTGGGTTAAAGGATAAAATATCCGCCATAAACTGAGTAGGACGAAAAAACCTATGTATTAGATTTGGTTTTGTTCAACGTTGAAGGATACAGTGTTCCAAAATATTGTGCACCTTATCTTTATTTCCTTGAAACTTGCTCTGCAAACTTTCATTAAACAATGTCGACTAACCACAGCACAGAAGCCGGTGGATCTGGAAATTCTCGACCAGGTTTTGACACCACAGGGTTTAATGAAGACGACGTGGCTGCTATAATCATCCCGGAAAACATAAGGAAAACCATAGCTATAAAGCTTATTGAAAATGGCCTATCAGCAAGAGGTGGTAGAGTCATATTTGTCATAGAGGCACATGAATATCAACAGACAGAGGTATTCTACTCATGGATTATCTTTCCACAAGCAACTCCAACAACACATGTGTTCCACTTCTATAAGATAGAGGAACATCCAGCGGAATACGTTCCTTTCGAGGACATTGAAATTCCACTAACTTACCAAGAGCATCAGTTCTGGTTTAAAAGCGCCCTACAACATCAAAATGACATTACCAGGCTCAGTCCACTAGGTAGACCAGGAGCAACATGGCCGGTACTAGCTAGCTATACATCACATCCTGCCATTGAACAAATGACAGGTCCAGAACTATTAGCTCAGCTAAAACAATTAATTAAAATCCATAGACAATTAGTACAATATGTCATGCGGACGTTAACAGTCCAACCTGCTATAAGGATTCCACAGCACACCCCTCATCAGGGGAACACAAACACAATTACACCACAGACTATACAATCAGTCATTGGTAAATTGCCCGCAAAAAGGGAACAAATTCCATTTTGGTTAGCTCAAAAACATACTCAAATAGTGGCAGTATTTCCGGATAGTACACCTCATGAGAAACACAGGATTTTAACAATCTGTTTACCAATGGGGATCGCACCACACGTGGAGGACTATAACACTTGGGGTACAGTCTTTGCTTCAATCTACACAAAAGCACATGGTGTTCCGTCTATGGTGGTAATACCTGACGTCCTGAAACAGATTCAAAATGAATACGGACCAGAACCTGCCTTGAATCTTGGTATGAAATGACTAAAAGATTACAAACATGTCTCGGCTATCTTATTAGCTACATTAAAGGTGAAGCAGCATCCGTGGCAATCCGCCAAAAAATAAAAGAACTTGATATTACTGAGCGACCGAATGTACTTGCTAGAATTATTGAAAAATCCTAGGAAGAACTAGGAAAAGATAGTTTGGGTGGGAAACCATTAAAACCTGAACTGACAGAAAATCCTGATTTTTTTATCAAAAACAATCTCACTACACCTAAAAAGAAGTGGGAAAATAGTAGACAGTCACTTTCTAAAGAGAAGCCTTCTCAATGCAGAGGTAGAGCTCCTCAAAAGGAGCACTCTGAAAAGAGGTATAACCTTAGAAATAGGGATAATTTAAAAAAACCTGATAGATATCAGGATTCCATTACACGCTCCTCTCATAGCTTTCAGACTTCCTCGCAGAAATCCAAAAGAAGAGGACCATCAGAACACAAAGAAGAAAGCGTGAAGTCCAAAGATGACCAACACGTTCCAAAAAATAAGAAAACTCAATTCACCAAAAAAAAGGTAGCAAGTGTTAAAATCAGACATGCCAAGGATCTTGAGGACACAACTCAAGAACGGGGAGTGGGCTTAGACAATGCTGGACAGTGCAGCAGAAGTCACCATAGCTCACAGGATCCTGAAGGATCATTTGGAAACAGTGGATCTGAATGAATGCATTTAAGTTGAAACTGCAGATACCAGGGTTAGTGTACCACACAAGTTATATGAAGTCACACTCCGAATAGAGGGGGACATAACTAGGAAAATAAAAGCACTCTTTTGGGAAAAACTATCAAAGGGTTATGACATTCTTCTGGCTGAAAAAGACTGACCACCTGAATTTGTCAGGGAGTGCCCACATGACAAAGAGATCATTATGCCAGCCTTCTCAAATCATATTCCTATTCCTAAAAAATACGTCTATGCCAGAAAATGGGCTGTGGCCCAGGCTCTGGCATTATATAAAAATCATGTGGGATGGGATGAGGATTCTCCTCACCACAAAATCTAGTTAAAGAATCAACCAACTACTCAAAGGCAGTATCCAGTTAAGCAAGAAGCTAAAAAACAGGTCAGGGAGATCTTAGATCAACTTGAATACCAAGGGGTGATTCAAACATGCACCCCTTGGTGTTCACCTCCTTTGTTTCCCTTGGTATTCACCTCCTTTGTTTCCTGTCTCCAAACCAGACAATATATGTCATATAGTCTTGGATTACAGACATTTAAACTCCTGCTACAAAACGTTTGCGGTACAAAATTCACCAAGTGCAGCACTGAAGAATAACATCTTTCGCAAAAAATACAAAACAACATTAGATATTTCAAACGGTTTATTTTGTCAAAACATTGCACCTGAAAGCAGGTACTTGACCACTTTCTCAATAATGGGGACACATCGACACTTTTGTCGTCTCCCCCAGGGATTCAAGAACAGTCCCGGATTATTTTCATACAGAGTAACAGAGTTACTACAAACATATGATGATGAAGCATTATCTTATGTCGATGACATCTATCTTACAGATGATGATTTGGACAGGCACTTGACCAGGGTGAACACCATAATGCTTGGATTCGCCTCTGAAGGGTATACATTCAACTTTAAAAAATCAAGAATTGCCCACCTCAATGTCCTATTTTTAGGATGCAAACTTTCAAGTGAAGGCAAGAGCTTGGCAGCAAACCTTTTAGAAACATGTGCGCTGCTTCAACCTCTAAAAACGCTGAAAAACTTACAGTCAGTTCTAGGATTCCTGTATTTTGGAAGAACTTACATTCTAAACTACGCAGAGAGGGTTAAACCTCTCTACGAATTAATCAAACCTGATTTCAAACAAACTAATTGGACTCAAAAACACACAGAAATTTTGTGTTCGGTTCAAACAGACATGTTAGCAGCAACACATTTACAGACACGCGTAAATGAATGCAACCTTGTAATCCGAATCATCCCAGGAAGATGCAGATTCACATTCTTTACCTTTAATGAAGATGAAAAAGGTACCAATAGCTTGCAAGTCACACTTGTATACACAAGCTGAAATGAAATTCACTTCAACAGAAAAAATTCTGACAGCGGTTCAGACTGCAGTGGCAAGAGAAAGAGCACTCGCGCAGGGTAAACGCATAAAAATCATTACTCCTGTACCTGCCTTAGAGGCAGTGACAAAGGCAAGCATTCCAAATACAAAAGCTTTACATCCAAGATGGATACAATGGGTTAATTATCTTGCTGCGACAGACGTGGAATATGTTTTCGATCCTTACTTGAAGACACAAGAATTTCTCCAATACGAACAAGAATGTCCTCTGCCCACTGAAATTCTGCCTCTAGAACATTACAACTGTATAGTATATACAGACGGATCTGCACAGCCCGCAATTGGGGGAAAACAAGCTTATAGTGCAGCGAGCGCGATTGTTAAAGGTCGCTGGCGTGATGGTAAATTCAGACCTATGGTCACAAAAACTCAACCTCTCGGAGACTGTACAGCTCAGCGAGCTGAACTCCAAGCTTTCAAGATGGTGCTGGAAAATACCGATTGCGAATTCCCCACACTCATTTTTTTTTTATTTAAATTTGTTTTTATTGTTGCAGTAAAGTATTTCAGCACAGAATAATCAGACCGCCGGCGTGGCTTCAACATTCGGCCACGAACAGCTATGTGTGCAACGTTTTCTTGCTATATAGAACTGGTATACATATACATGACTTCGGTGAATCAGTGCATTACAATCATGTAGAGGCTCCCGTAGGCTGAAAGGTGACGGGGCGGTATCGCCATAGGGGCGATGAATAAGATCAGATGGGTACTTTCATGCCGTTACGGCGCCGGGTCCAGATTTGTATTGTGCACACAGCAGTGTTACCAGTGAACAGGGGGGTAACGAAACTGTGGGAGGGAAGCATGTAGGCGCTAGCAGGGTCTAAGTCGGGAGATAATGGCGGCGGGTGTCGAGGGGGGGGGGGGTTTGGGGGGGGAGAAACCCATGGATGGTCGGACCTGCGAGAGGTCCGCCTAGGATATAGGGGGTTTTTCGGGGTCCGATTCTGGGGTGGCTCACTGCAGGTAAAGGCTACCGGTCTTCTCGGGTGGGGGGAGGGGAAGGGTCAGGCGGGTCTCCAGCCTGTGTGGACTGGCGGAAGCTGTGGAGGAGCATGGCCCATTCCATGGAGATGGGAAGCTTGCGCGCGCCTTTGGCTTCTTCTTCCCTTAAAGCGTCTTCCTCCGCTGCCGCCCATTTGTTAACCGCCCCCTGCCAGTGTGCTATGGGGGGACCCTCTGGGGATCGCCAGCGCATGGTTATACATCTATTGGCTAGTAGGAGCGCTAAGGACACAAAGCGCCTATGCACCGGCTCACGTTTAGAGATGTGGAGGATGCCTAATGTACTGGATTCCCAGGTGGCTAGCGTAGTGAGACCCGTGAGTTCCAGTAGTGTGTTGTGCACCCCCTGCCAGAAAGGTTGGAGATTGGGGCAGTCCCAAAGCATGTGACGGAAGTTCGCAACTGGGGAACAGCATCTGGGGCACAGGAATGGCGTGGAGGGGTAGTACTTTTGTAATCGCGCTGGGGTGAGATATGCCCTGTGTAATAAATAATATTGAATATTTTTGAAGCGGGCATTTCTAGAAACGCGCTTAGGGGCCTCAAGAGCTTTAGTCCACTCCGAGTCGTGTAGCGCACGGCCTATGTCCTCCTCCCAAGTGGCTCGTAGGGTCGTCAGGGGGGTGTGTGAGAGTTCCCGGATGGATTTGTATAGCCATGTGACCAGGTGGCGACCCACCCCCATATGTAGGATAGTATGTATTACTGGATGCGTGTCTGGCTCGCCATTTTGGAGATTGAAATGGGGTCGGTATCCGTCGAGCAGTTGCCTGTACCTGAGGAATTGGCCTGGGGGAAGCCCGTATTCTGCGACCAGGCGGTCCAGCGGTTTCAGCTGACCCTCCTCGAAGAGTGATTCTAGATCTGTGATGCCACAGCGGGACCAGTCGGCGAGTAGTGGGGCCGCAAAGTAGGAATCCTGCTTGGGGCCGCCTATTAGTGGCAGCAGCGGGGAGTATGGGGGTCTAGCAGGAGACAGCCGGTGAATCCGTAGCATGCAACGGCGCGCTATCGTCACCTGGAGGGGGTAAGTGCGCCGCGGCTTGGTGCCCGGGAGGAGCAGGCGGGTGAGTTCCGGAGTCACGATTCTACCGGTAGGGGTAACCGTCTCCTGAGGGTAACGGTCCGCCGTCCAGTAGGACAGCCACTGGAGCTGTGCTGCGAGGAAATATGCCTCGAAGGATGGAGCTCCGAGTCCCCCCTGTGTTGTGGGGAGTTGAAGAGTTTTCAGGGCGATTCTGTGGCGGCCTGCTCCCCAGATGAGAGTTCCTAAGAGGGAATCAACGTCGCGGAAGAAGGATCTGGGTGGTATCACCGGCAGGTTTGTGAAATGGTAGAGGAGCCGGGGGAGCATCACCATTTTAGCAAGGGCTATCCGTCCTATTGGGGCCAGCGGCAGCTTATTCCAGAAGGCGACCGTCGGGCGCAGACTCTCGAGTACCTTGCGGTGATTGCCCTCAAAGATGTCTGCCGGAGAATGGTATAAGCGAACGCCGAGGTATCGGGGAGCCTCCGTGGACCATGAAAGCCTATGCGGTCCAAGGTCTATGTCTCGGGGGGGTAGGTCCGGGTGTAGGGGGTAAACCGTAGACTTGTCCCAGTTGACTTGTAGACCCGAGGCAGTCGCAAAGTCCGTCAACGTGACCCCTATGGGGGTTAGGTCCATTTCAATGTCTCGGACATATATGAGGAGATCATCCGCGTACATGGACACACAGTGGGTCCCGTCTGCAAGCGGCACTCCCCAGTCCATCCCCTCCTGACGCAGTCGAACCGCCAGCGGCTCGACCGCTAGCGCGAACAGGAGGGGCGATAGGGGGCAACCTTGTCTTGTGCCTCGTCGGACTGCAAACGCCGGTGAGATACGTTTCCCGATACGAACTCGAGTAGTGAGGTCGGTGTATAGGAGGCGGGTGTATGCCAGGAGCGTCGGGCCGAGATTAAGACGCCGCAGGACCGAAAATAGGTAGGGCCAGGTGAGGGTGTCAAACGCCTTCTCTAGGTCCATAATGAGGCAGGCAGCGCGGGGAAATCTGTCGCGTACTTGATCTTGGATATGGAAGACTCGGCGGAGGTTCTGGGAGGTATTCCTCCCGGGAACGAAGCCGCATTGGTCGGGGTGGACCAGCGGGCGTATGACCTGCGCATAACGATCAGCTAGGATCTTCCCCAGAATCTTACAATCAGCCGACAGGAGTGTGATAGGTCGGTATGACCCCATATGCAGCGGATCTCTGTGGGGCTTAAGAAAGGTGACAATCACGGATTCCCGTAGTGATTGGGGTAGTTTCCCCAAGTGGAGTGACGCCCCGAACACCCGTGATAGACGGGGAACTACCAGGGGAGAGAATGTTGCGTAGTATTCTAGTGGGAAGCCGTCCAGTCCCGGTGCTTTATTTCGGGACATGGCGCTTATCGCTTGGGTAATGTCCGAGGGGATTATCTTGGCGTCTAGTGTGCGCTTATCGGAGTCCGAGACCGTGGGCAGCGTCAGAGGGTCCAGAAACTGATCTACGGTAAACGCGGTACAGCATGTCGGGGCTTCGTACACTCGTGCATAATGGCGTTGGAATGCTAGGAGGATCTCCGCTTGCGATTGCACCAGTACACCCTCTGGGTTGAGAATGTCCGTGATCGGCTTGATTTCGGTGTCTTGCTTCGCCATCCAAGCCAAAAGAGCCCCGGTTTTGTCTCTATCTTTGTGCACCCGCGAGGCATATGCCCTGAAGTTATACTTACGGAGGTCAGCGCAGGCAGTTTGGTATTCCGTTTTGGCCTCTGCCGTGAGCACGGCATGTTCCTCCGAGTCGTCGGGCCGTTTAGTGAGAGCAGCTAGAGTTTGTTCCGTCTGTAAGAGCGACCGTTCCAAGGTGCGGCGGACCCCCACTATCTGTTTGATGCATTCTCCCCTCGCTACCACTTTGTACGCGTCCCACTCCACTAGTACCGATGACGCTGTGTTCTCGTTGTGCATAAAGTAGTCGCTTATGCTGGTTTTGTGCGCGTCCCTGAAGACCGGGTCCGTTAAACAGTCTCTGGGGAGGCGCCAAGTGGGAACCGGTGGATGCGGGGGGCGCCAGGTAAGCCGCAGTATGTGGGCATCATGATCTGAGAGGATCCGTCCCAGATAATCTGTAGATGTAACCTTAGGGAGGATCGGAGCAGAGCAGAGGAAACGGTCTAGGCGGACCCGAAGATTGTGCGGAATCGAGTGGAAGGAGTAAATGCGAGCCAGTGGGTGTAGGTGTCGCCATGCATCAGTGAGCGCCCAGTGTGTGGTCCAAGCCCTGAAGAAGGCCGCCTGCCGAGGGGCCGGGGAGTGCGCGGGGGGAAGATGTGACCGGTCCAGTGAGGGGTCTAGTGTGCAGTTAAAGTCGCCTCCCAGCACCCACGGGACAGTGGTGAACTGGGCCAGGACGCCCGTAAGGTGATCCCAGAACCGGTCCTGATCTGTATTGGGGGCGTATATGCTGCCTAGTAGTACCCCTTGCCCATCAAGAATTCCCTCCAGAAACGCGTATCTGCCCTCCCTATCTACTACTCGTCGGAGCGCCCGGAAGGGAGTACCAGGCCTCACCCAGATTAATGCGCCGCGTGCGAACGCTGAATATTGCGTGGCGCAAATGGTCCCTCGCCATTTGGCTTGTAGGCGAGCGAGTTCAGTAACGTTGATGTGCGTCTCTTGTAAGAACGCTATGTTGGCCGACATGCGTCGTATGTAGGAGTATACAGAATAGCGCTTGCTGGGTGTGTGCAGACCCCGTACATTTAGTGTAAGGATACTAATGTCAGAGTGGGGGACAGCCATTGCTAGGGTAACGTGGTTGGGGGAGGGGCCCCTCTACAATTCCCGCGTGTCGCCTACGTGTGTGTGTCGTGTATGCTCCTGCGCGCCAAGCTTCCTTAAACGTGGGGGGGGAACCGGGGAGGTGAACAAGAACTAGAACTTCGGGTGGGTAACTGTCCCAATACTGAGGATATGTCACTGGGGGTGGCATATCCAAACTAGTGTCCCACTAGGGGAGAAGGTCAACAGTAATTTGCGGGGGTGGCAGCATGTGTCTTCGCTGGGCCTGTGCGCGGGTCGGGCTCTAGTAGGAGAAATATCTATCGCTCGCTGGCGCTTACACTTATCTAGCGGGTCAGTCTAGGCTTCTAGACGTCGCGCGTCATCACAGGCAATCAAGAAAAGGATATGTCATGTGACAGTTCAATTGTTCACGAGGAAGTGACAGGGTGGTTGGTGAGGGCAGCGTCCAGAGTTCGTGCCACAGCAAGGGGAGAGGAGATCGGGCCGAATCCCGACATGGTTCCATCGCTGTCTCGATCTTTCTCCGGGGTGAATAGGTGTGGCTGACCTTCCAAGTCCGAGGCAGGGGGTGATGAATGTAATTCAGTGACCGCCCGCAGGGCGTCTCGTCGTTCCTGCATGATTTGGGTGAGATCGGGCGAGCCCGCCGGGGAGGACCTCTGGCTCTTGGGGTGGCCAGATCGCTCATGGTTAGCGCCACGTCTCCTGGATCGTCTGGAGTCATTATTGCGTGCCTTCCGGGGTCCGGGCTCAGGGAGCAGCGGGCAGTGAAATTCGGTCCAGTCCTGTGCGTCCGCTGCCGTGTCGAAGAAGAGGGCTTTCCCCTTGTGGATCACCTTGAGGCGGGCAGGGAACAGCAGGGAATATTGAAGTTCGTTTGCGCGGAGGCGCCTCTTGACTTCTAGAAACGTGGATCGACGTTGTTGGATCTCTCTGGCATAGTCTGGGAACACCATAACGTGTTGGTCCTCCACTTGTAGGGGGCCCGCCGTCCGGGCCGCACGAAGCACCGCATCTCGGTCCCGGAAGTGCAGAAACTTGGCCAGCATAGGCCGCGGGGGAAGACCAGGTTTGGGTGCCCGGGCCGGGACCCTGTGTGCCCTCTCGATGGAGAAGTAAGGTGACCGGTCACAGTCCGGGGTGAATGATTTAGTCCAGGATTCCATGTAGGTCAGAGGGTCTGAGTTTTCTATCCCCTCCGGCAGGCCCAGGACGCGAATGTTGCAGCGTCTCGAGCGTCCTTCCAAGTCCACTGTGCGTTCCTCCAGGGTCGCCACGCGGCGTAGGATCTCCTGCACATCTGCTGCCTGCGATTGCACCGTTGGTTGTAATTCAGTCACGATCCGCTCGCCCTCCTTCACTCTATCCGCCAGTTTACGGTGCTCATCCCGGATCAGGCTAATGTCTGTTGCCAGGGTGCCTAATCTCTCCTCCATCGATAGGCGAGACAGTTCTATTGCCGCCAGCACCTGGTCCAGCTTCGTTGATAGCGTAGGGTCGGCTTGCGACGCATTGGATTGTGCCCACGCCCTCGTCTGGGGCATCTTCTCGACAGCCGTTTCTGGGACTGCCGTCCCCTGGGTGTTCCTCGGCTTCCCCATGGGTGCTGCCGAGGGGAGGAGGGGGGGGGTTTTCCCCCCTCGGTCGTCTTGTGTCCTGCGGGTGGTAGGTCGATGTCACGTGGTATCGGCGGGTGAGTGGGTCACCACTCCGGTTCCTCCGGGTCCAAGGCGAGGTTCGTTTCACCCTGGTGGGGCCACCACCAAGGGCGTCAAGGGTGGTATGCAGTTACCGGGCCGGTGGATTCGGCCGTGTGGGGGTCTCTGCACCTCACCGGGCGGGGTCCAGTGCTCACGCTGACCGGCAGGGCAAGGTCGGGTGGCGTGAGCCGGGGGAGGCGCCGACAGTGTCTCCAGTGCAAGTGGGATGCTCTCGTCCCCAAGGCGGGACTCGTGGCTGTTCCTGGTGGCAGGTCTGCACAGACTTGGGTGCTCTGGTTGGGAGGCAGCGTGCTCTGCGGCTGTCCTCGTGGGTGGGTGTGAAGAGGGGGTCACCGGGGTGCCAACCGGAGATCCTCAGGGAACAGGAGGGGAACTGGCAGGACAGCACTCACCGATGGCAGCGGTGGGGTCTCCAGAGCGCCCCTGTAGTCCGCGGCGGCAAACAGTCCGGGCTTGTGGGCCGGTCAGGCTTCCGGTAGGGACACAGTCTCGGGGCGTCGGGGCTCCGGGGTGGCGGCCGCCATCTTGGGAGTAAGGGCTCCGGGGCGAAAGAGGGCTCCGTTCGGTGGTCCAGCCCTCACCTCGCTGCGCGCCCGGGTAAGTGGTATTCCACTGTTGGTGGGTCTCTCCAGGTCCACCTGGGCTTCAAGTGGGGCTCCCCACCGGCCGGGGGTGTCAGAGGTGGCTCATCAGGGCTGGCAGCGCCCGGCGCCAGGGGGTCGTGGGAGCGCCCTCTCCCTCGCTGATGTAGAGTGCAGAGTTAGTGACCGGCCGGCTGGGGTCGGTAGTATCGGCCCAGGGGGGGGGGCGAGGTCCGTGCTGTTCCCGGCGCCTAGGTCTCCGTGGGCGCCATGTTAGGGTCAGGCACTCAGGCTCTCCACCCAACTCCCAGCGCAAAGTTCTCCGGATCTCTCTGTCCGGCGGTTGTGTGGGCTGCGCACCCCTGCAGGGCCTCGTATTGGTGGGGAGGGCCCCCGCCAGGCATCGGCGTCGGGGCTCCGGGGGGGGGGGGGGAGCGAGTAGCACTCACCGCCCTCGAGGAGTGTCACGGGTCCCCGGAGGAACAGCCCCGCTCTGTCGGCGCCGCCGCCGGTCCCTCGTGGTCCGCTGTGGCGGGTCGGTCGGTGTCACGGCCTGATCAGTGGAAGCGCCGGGGTTGCGGAGCCTTGGTGCAGGCGGCCGCCATCTTGCGCACCGGGGGTGTAGAGGTGGGACTGAGCGCCGTCCAAGGCGGACCCTCGAGGGCCGGATCCACAGTTTCTCCGGGATTCCCCACCGCCGCCAGCCGGCAGTGCCGTCCGTGGCCGTCGCTGAAGGTGTCGGCTGTCAGCGGGTTCCGTGTCCGAGAGACGGGGTTGCGCCCGCCATTTTCACAGCGGCGCACGACATCGGTAGAAGACTCCCCAGGGCGCGCTGTCCGCCTGCTGCTTCTGCTGGTCACTTGGGGGATGTTCCAGGTCAGCACAGGTGATATGCGTGGAGGCTGAGGCTCCCGGCGATCACAGGTAATGGGCAGGATGCTAGCCCGATCGCGGAGCCTCAGCAAGACACAGCCACCATCGTGGCTTGCTTAGCCATGCCCCCGAATTCCCCACACTCATAGTGTGCAATTCGTATTACTGCATCCAGTCTTACAATGAATATCTGCAGAACTGGGTTCAAAATGGTTTTAAAGACGCAAAAGGTGGCACTATCAAGCATAAAATGCTTTGGGAGCAAGTAGTGCTTTTACAGAAAGAACTACAAAAGACTCAAGTGATCCATACACTGAGTCATCAGCGTGATGAGGTTCACGTTGAAGGGAATTCATTGGCTAATGAAGCCACGAAGGCAGCTGTGCAAACGGCTTCCGTAGCTGCAATCACTCGTTCAAAAACAAAAATAGACAGTGAAATAATGCAAGCTGTCACTGCTTCAATAAAAGACAGTGATAAAACATTACCAAAAGGCTTTCCACTCAAGTACTCATATATAACTGATGTGAATAATGTTCCGTTTGCTCGAATCCTTGGAGTGGGGGATAGAGTAATCCCAAACATGGAACACAGGTTAGGGCTAATCTTAGCAGCACATGAAGGGCTTGCCTCTGCACACGCAGGTGTTTCTGCCACAGTTTCATTATTAAAACAGCGATACTGGTGGCCGCGCATGAGAAAACAGATAGGAAACTATGTTTGGGAATGTGATATCTGCCAGAAAATGAAAGTTTCAACAGTGAAACGCCCGGCGCAGACGCCCCTTCTAATTTCAGATAAACCATTAGCATGTGTTTACCTGGACCACTGCAGTCCCCTTCAGAGGGACGGTAACTATAAATACATCATGGTCGCAGTGGATTCTTGCACAAGATTCATTTGGATGTGGCCTCAGCACTCGGCTGACGCCCAAACTGTTATAAAAGATTTGCAAGTCCTTATTGGCACATACGCAATCGGCACGCGACATTCTGACCAGGGTCCTGCGTTTAGCTCTAGGGCTTACAAGGAGGCCATGGCCAGCATTGGCATTGCATTGCGGTTTTCAAGTCCATTCAATCCTGAGGGGAATTCGGTTGTGGAGAAAAAAAATTTGACATAAAGCAATCTATAACAGCTAGGGTATTAAGTTCGGGTGACGGGTGGGTCAAACATCTAGTAAGTGTCCAACGTAGTCTTAATAACCTGCCAAGAAATTCTCTGGGTGGAATCACTCCATATGAAATCCTTTTTGGTACTAGAATGATGGTTGAAGACCTCGATCGTCATACTTCAGTGGTGGAACAAAAACCCATTGATATCAAAGATCGTTTGGCTGTTTTACAGGACTTAAACTAAACAAGAAGAAGTCTGAGCAACACCAGCGAAAAGCCAATGACCATTGAAGAAAACCCACCTGTCCCAGCAAGACCTTTCTGGATTCCAAAGATTGGGGATCTGGTCAGAGAAAAAATAGCGGGCAAGAAGGAATTTCGGCCTTCTTACAGAAAACCAGTACCTGTACTAGCAGTCCACGGATCAAGAACAGTGTTACTGCTGCCCCTTGCTGGAAGAAAGGAGAACCGGTCTGTATCAATTGACCTGGTAAAACCACATCATGTGGCCGATAATAAGTAGTAGGCCCAGTGGACTCCCAAGATGTAGCAGATGACCAAATCTTGCTACTATCCAAGAGGATCAAACTGAAAGACTTATCACCTTTGAAGATTCTGCAGTGAGAAAAGAAGGACTATGCAATAAAGCCATGGAACTTGTGCCTCTTGAAACCCAAATTACAGTTCGTCAAGAAACTCCCATCTACAATGAAGTTGCATCTTACTATACAAACATGTCAAGGGAACAAGCAGCTCCAGCGATTTCAAATAATCCGGATGCAATACCAACAATTGACAGAACTGCCTCTGACTATTTCATCAACCTCGATACCTTTTATGAGGAAACCAGTGAACATGAAACAGCACAGACAAACAAAACTTTCAAGGAACAATTAACGGAACTTGGTCAAGAGCTTGCAAAAACATATCTGGTTTCACCATGGGTTGAATTTTGGATTGGGTTAGGTGTATTTTATCTTCTGCTATGGCTCATTCTTGTTTTTAAGTTTGGGAAAGCTGATAGATGGTAAACACATTAAAATGGACACAGCAAGTAAGAACATCAACTTGCTCCTGAAACCACACAAATCATCTCCTCATGAACAATGAGACCTGTCATCAGCAGGGGAGAATAAGGAGGAGAGGCAAGATGGCGGCCTAGACGTTAGGCCGATTGCAGCACTCTACTGAGCTCCGATGGAGTGAACAACCGGACTGAGTTTCTTGGCGGATTCTACTTTTGAAAGTTAAATTTGCAGACTACGTCCTTGGTGCTGTGAAATGCAGGGCACAGAGAGCTCATGAAACACGAAGAGTGACGGAGAGAGCCCTTTGATTGTTTGGCCGGGAGCGGAGAGACACGCTGACATCCCGCGGCGCCAGGAAGCACTGAATGCGAGTGATTACGACTACGCGGCTTTCCTCTGTAATTGACATTTCTTTCCCGGTATGAGATACAGTGGCAGACCCCTCAGCAGACCCCTTGGCTGAGATAATGCGATACTGCTACAATCTTTCAAAAATCCTTCGACGCTTGGATACACTTACGCTTTGGTGGAATACGGGTTCCTTACACGGCGTTTCCAAGGAAACAGGATCAACACAATCAGCAGCGCTACTGGGGGTGTGTCAATCACGCAAAAACAGCGGGGCAAAACGCCGGCTCCTCGGTCTGTGGGTTTGTTTGGCGAGCAGAGCAGCTTCTGAGAAGGGAAGCGCCGAGGGGAGAAAACAGAACAGCAATGCCACCAAAGAGTGCCTCAGCTGCTGCAACTAGAGCCAGGATTGCGAAGGCAGCAAGGGTGCTTCGCAAGGAAGCAGAGAGACAACAACGTGAAGGTTTAATGGACGGTGAAGATCAACTACAGGTAAAAGCAGCATCAGCAAGAGCTAAGAAGCAAGTAACTGCAACTGCGTCCCCCATTGGCACCTCAAGGCAGGAAATTTTAGCATCTCGCAGAAGGCTAAGCAGTGCAGGGGGGAGGACTGTGCTTGATTTATTGCTTAAAAAACCCCCAAATCCAAATAATCTACAGTCTGAGCCCGTATCTACCCCATTAACGAATGGTGAGCAGAATAATTTAACTGTGGAACAATTAAATAAAACTTTAGACTTAGAGGAAGGGGTGTCTGATCCCCTTATTGCCCCTGATAACTCAACGATTGCAGCTGAAGCCCAAAGTATGAGAACTTCCGATATTAATAGCACTACAACTGTTGAGGTCTCTAAAATCGGATTAACTGATGTGCCAACAGAGAGAGCGGGGAATGAGGAGAAGCAATTTGAGGAGGGCCGGGCAATGTCTATCTCGGGCCCTGGGGGCAATATATTGGGTGTACAAAATGATCAGACTAATCCTATATCTGAAGCAACACCGATCACGTTAGTCACCAATCAGAATGAGCCTAGAACACCTGCACTAACCCCAGGTTTAGTAGACTCAACAGCCTCGGAGGAGGCACCACGGATACCAGGGACATCCCTACATCTAATTCCTAAGCAAATTACAACAAGTGAGGGGGCTAATGACCTGCTACCAAGTACTGCCCCACAACAAACTGAACAAACTGGACAACAACTAGAGGGGGAAAAAGACGTCACTGAAAAAGAACTCACTGAGTTTTACTCCTTTTCTGATGAAACCGGAGAGGTTGGAGTAGATGTATTAGGGGAGTGGTCTGAGAGTTTTGAATCTACGGAGTGTGAGGATGAGGATGAGGAATCAGAAACACATATATATTCCTCAGAAGACAGCTATGGTGAGGGGAGACAGAAGCCTAATACTGTAAAGACTAAGCCTAAAAGTAGTGCTAGAACCGCACAGAAGAAAATAGCTAAAGGTCATCTTGAATATACTCAAGGCACTACCTCAGACATGCCAGATAACTCAGAGCTAACCCCCACCGCAGTGGAGGCTATTCTACAAGCTATAGCAGCCCACAGGGAAGAGACTGCCCAGGATAGCAGAAGATCTTGCGCAGCTTTGCGTAAAATGCAGGGGGTTGTCAAAAAACTGTCTAAGACATGTACACATATTGGTGAACGAGTAACTGAAATGGAACTGAGGGTGATGGCAGCAGAGAAAGACTCTTCCGAAAATCATGAGAAAATTAAGCTTCAGGAAACAGAATTGATGGATATAAAATGGAAGCTTGAAGATTTTGAAGATAGGCAGCGCCGCAATAATCTTCGCATCCTGGGGGTACCGGAGAAAGTTGAGGGAGAGAATATGCGAGCTTTCATTATTAAACTTTTCAGGGAAGCTATGCCTGAAATACAGAACTGGAACTGGGAAGTTGAAATCCAACGGGCTCATCGAGTCCCCTTTAATCCACCACCAAAACCAGGGATATATCCACGTGCTGTCTTAGTATATTTTGGTAATTTTTTACTTAGACAAGCGGTGGCAGAGAAAGCGAGACCAGATCGTAAAATAACTTGCAATGGATTTTCCTTCTTCTCAAGACCTGACTTTTGTCACGCAACCGTTGAAAGACGATGGAGGTTGCGAATGATGATTAAATCTTTTCAAGAGAAGGGTGCTTTGGCCTTTTTGAATAACCCTGCTAGCCTTAAGGTTGTCCATCGCGGTCAGACAAAGTTTTTTCAGTCGGAGATAAAAGCAAAGGCATATTTGGATGAAATATCTTAGATAAAATCTCCTTCATTTGGGACATAAGTCTTGATGACCGCAAATAATAACTTACACATTACAAGAACTATGAGGGCGTAGGGGAGGGATAGAATGAGATATGTTTTTATTCCTCACCACTTCTCTTGAAGCTTTAAGAATGTGCTTTGTTCGATTTAACTGAAGACTGATTAGCATGCCTAGGCATAGATTAGAGATGAACGATAGGATGAATATAATTATGACATATGTTATGATATGATATGTGATGTAGAATCCTTTCCTTTTCTTTCTTTTTCTTTTTCTGTGATTCTCTTTCTTTATTTTTTGGCTAGGTAGCTCAGTAGAAGTGCAGCAACTTCATCACACAGACTCTGGTTGAGTCTGAATGCCTCTGCAAGGGGGGGGGAGGAAGAAGGGGGGGGAAAGTGGGTGGGTCAGAGGGAGGGACAACGAAGAGGGAGGGGGGGCAGGAAGAAGGGGGGAAAACAGAAAATGAAAAAAAAACAGGTGTAATAGCAGGAACAAAATTAATTGTGGAAAAGATACAGCAGGACATGCATATGGAGCATTATTTGAGCAATGTTAATAGACAAAGTTACTACATTAACAATGGGTAAGCTTAGGATACAAACCTGGAATATAGGAGGTTTATTGGCTAGAGATAAACGGTCACGACTGGAGGAATTACTTAAACTGTACCCTGTAGACATTTTGTGCCTGCATGAGACCCATATCCCCTGGAGTAAAGGAGCGCTATTAAGACTGAAAGGATATAATCTAATAGTAGCATCATCTCAAACAACAAATATAAGGGGGGTTGCAATATTGGTTAAGAATTGTCATGGGCAAGGAATACGCTTTTTATCTGATCCGCATGGAAGGTGGGCGATCGCTAAATTAGCAAATGGAATTACGATATGCACTGTTTATGGATCAAATCAGGACGACCCCATAATTTTTGAAACTTTGGAAACAGAATTAGCCATGTGGCAAGGTCCGGTAATTTTCTGTGGCGATTTTAACATCTCCTTAATGCCACCCTTGTCACCATATACAACTAAACTTAAGTATATAGGTCGGAAACCGAAGGTTTATCGCGCTATTAATAGCCTAATATGTAGCCTTGGGTTAACTGATATTTGGGTGCAGAATAATCTAATAGACCCTGGCTATACGTACTACTCGCATCCCCACCAAAAATATGTACGAATAGATTACATTTTTACTTCCAAAGATTTAACACCTTCTTCGCATATAAACAAACTTCCAAAAACAATATCAGATCATAATTCCTTAATACTATTAATTGATTATGATACTAATTATATTCAAAAAACAACATGGTCCTTTGATAGGAAACTGCTATGCAATAAACATTATATTGATCATATTAAAGTCTGGACTGAGGAGTTTTTTAACATAAATCGATTCAGTGCATCAAGAAACATCGTTTGGGTTACTTACAAAGCTGCTTTAAGGGGGGAAACTATTAACTACCAATCTAAAATTAGGAATAGGGAAAAAAAAGAATATGAAATAAGAATAGCAGCTTTAGCTAAAGCCGAGGAAGAGCATATCTTCAAAATTAGGCAAAGACAAGATACTAGTCATGTGATGATGCAGGTAGCAATACCGAAATCAGAATTGAATTCTAAACTCAGCCAGAAAGCTGCCCAGACATATCAGTCACATAGAAAACAAGTATATGAAAGTGGAGAGAAAGTGGGCAGACAACTGGCACTTAGTACACGGCAAAAAACTGCAAGGAGAGATATCGTTACTATAGTAGAAAACGGGCAGACCTTTACTCATGCAACCGAAATCAATTCTCAGTTTCAGAGGTATTATCAGAAGTTGTATACTGAGGATACTATAAGTTCTGAGGAGGATACAAAAGTCTATTTAAATAACTTTCTCAGTAATCCTGAGGCCACGAAATTACTAGATGACGATACAAGGGAGGATCTTGAAAAAGAAATCACACTTACGGAAGTCAGTGCCGCATTATCATTACTAGCATCTGGCAAAGCAGCAGGTCCCGATAAGATACCGATTGAGTTATTCAAGCTACTTAGTTATCAATTAATACCTATTTTACATGATTTGTTTCTTGGGATACAATTTAATGGTATACCTCCAATTTCTTGGGAGGAAGCTAATATAATCGTCTTTCCGAAAAAGGGAAAATCTCCTGAACAACTTACCTCGTATCGCCCCATATCTCTTATTAATTCGGACTCTAAATTATATGCAAAAATTCTAGCGCTCAGACTCAGTGGGGTCATTGAACAGCTCGCTTCCCCTTGGCAGCATGGCTTCATTCCTGGGAAGGGAAATACAGATCATATCCGCAGGGCAATTGCCTTATTTAATGCCATGACTGCCAGGGGGGAGCGAATGTCGATGATCCTACTTGATGCTGAGAAAGCTTTTGATTGTGTTACCTGGAATTTTCTCTGGGAAGTTATGATGCGTAATAATTTTGGCCCCAAATTTATTAACTCAATTAAATCAATGTATCACCGCCCCAAAGCAAAAGTTTTGGCGGCTGGACTTTTTTCTGGATATATCAACATAACAAGAGGTACTAGACAAGGCTGCCCATGCTCGCCTCTACTATTTGCATTATACATCAATCCTCTCATTCTGAAACTACTGGAAAGCACTAATATTAAACCTGTTGTTAGCCATCATTTTGAAACAAAAATATTGGCTTACGCTGATGACATTGCGAATATTACATCTGAACCGACAGAGGCTATCCGTGAAATAGAGGAAATTACTTCTGAATTTGGGCCTTATTCCGGATATTCTCTCAATAAGGGAAAGACGATTATAATAAGTACAGTTAACACAGTTTGTATGGACCCACGAAGAACTGAAAAAGCTACATATCTGGGCATTGAACTTTGTGCAAATACTAAGCTAATCCCACAAATCAACTTTGATCCATTAGTGAAAAAAATTAAGAATGATTTTGAAAGGGTTAATAGCCTTCATCTATCCATTATAGGAAGAGTCAATTATGTTAAAATGAATACACTACCTAGATGCCTCTACCTGTTTCGAGCAATACCATTAGCTATTAAACAAGAAACATTAATGCTGATCAATTCACTCATATCTAAGTTTGTGTGGCAGAATGGGAAGATTAGGAGATCTCTTGAGTTATTATCTCTTCCTGTTGATAAAGGTGGCCTTACCATACCTAATAAGATATTATATTACTGGGCAGCACAGTTAAAACAACTCACGCCTATGATTAAAGGATATAGTGAAGAGAATTTAGAGGACTCTGCTGAAATGCCTTCAATATATGAACTTTTGGTTGGTCAGGAGGCAAAAGGTTTACTACTGCGAAAGACCGAGACAAGAAATTATAAAGATTTTAAAGGAGAAATTATGATTAATGCCTGGAAAACTTGGAATAAAATTGCTAAATATACCCAAATTGAGAAAATTAATCGATATACACCACTTTTATACTCTAATGCTATTCAGGGACAGGATCTAGTTGGCTTTTTAAAACAATGGGCCAAGCTAGGAATTAGGACTATAGGCGACCTTCTAATAAATGACTATGATACAACCTTCCTAGTCTTAAAAGCCAAATATAAATTACCTAACGGAGATTTTCTGAAGTTTGCACAGATATTTGCTACACTAAAAGCCAAAGAATCGCTAATTTGTTTATATAAACATGAAATTATGGATGCAATATCTAGATCAAACACTAGAATTGGAACCTTATATAATATTCTTTTAAGTATGAAGAATGATGATCTTGACAAAACAGAAAGAAAGTGGGCACTAAAATTGAACAATCCGAATGTAGATCTTAACCATTAAACATGAGTCAAAAGCTACTGATCGCGAGTAATCTTAAAGCACAACTATATAAAACTGTTTTTGACCTATATTTCACCCCTGCTAAATTATTTGCATGGGGTAAACGTGAGAATGACCTATGTCCAAGATGCACTCAAGGGCCGGCAACTCTCACCCACATGTTCTACACTTGTCCTGATCTGACCTTAGTTAAAAGTATGATAAACTCCTTTTGGGAAGAAATTTTCAGGCACAAAATACCAGAATCGGAAACTTTATTCTTACTTGGCCATGACCATACCTTAAATTTGAAGAAATCTGAAGAAAGATTAGTTTTTATTGGCATGGCTGTATTTAGGATACTTCTATCCGCAAGATGGAAAGACGTAGATCCTCCAAGCTTCCAGATGTGGCTAGCACGCTTTTTGGCAGTTTATAGATATGAAATTGCAATATTTGAAACAAGAGGGATACAATCTAAGCTACGCGGAGATACACTTTGGCGACCAATAACTGAATGGAAAAATTGTATTATCCCCAGCGGTATTGGTTGATTGTTGAAAATACCTACAAACGATCTTTGGGTTTATTTGTACTGCGCTATAACTCTATTTCCTGATGTTATCCTCTTTGTTTTTTGGAACCATTCTTTGAATCTCAAAAACCTGCGATTTATTAGTACTGCTGTATTATTTGATTTGTTTTATATTTTTGTAACATTATTGTATTTTTGTAAATGTATCCTGTTTTTTTTTTACGCCTGGTTTATTAAAAATTAAAAAAAAAAAAAAAGAGACCTGTCATCAGTAAACATCACAGCGGTTCCTCTACCTGGTGGAATAGCATGGGATAGAACTGATTATGACATTTATGGCCCTGTCGAGTTGCTTAAAATTCCACATCAAGTTCAAGTTCAAAAGATACTTTATTCGGTTTAAATCACAAAAACTATAAAAGTACACAAACATAAAAAAGGTCCACAAGTCACCAGGCTGCATAATATAGGACAAAATACAACATGAATAAAAAACAGGGAGTACCCGATAAAATATGCAATACATGGTGGCAAAAGTTTAAAAACAACAGCATAAACATTGATCAAGTAATTGAAGAATTCATACAATGGTTAACATTTATGGAAAATCAACTAGGACCAAGCGATCTTTTTGCTAAGTCTCACCGCTATGGTTAAAAATTTAGCCACGTTGTAGATTTCCCATATTTCCGTCAAGAGTTGAAGGTACAACAAAGCTGGCTTCACTTGCCTAAAGCCTTTTCCTTTTAACAATGGTATAATAAATTTTAATCTAATGCCCTTAAAATAATCACAAAAAAACATAAAGGGAGCAGTGTCCATAATTGAGCAGCCATCGCATTTGCATAGATCTAAATCCGTGCCCCTGGTCCAGCCAGGGCGGCCAGAAATTAAAAGGTGGATTTTGTTCAATCGGAACTTCATTAGCAGGTACCTATGATTGGCATCGTTGACAACTTTAAGGTAAAGTTCCGGTTCAGGGCCAGAGGAAACGATCAGTTGATGGGTCCTGACAGAGGGCTTTAGCAGCTCCCTGCCCTCTCTGTCCATTCCTCTGTTCAGCAAAAAAGTGTTTTTAGCCCATTTCAAATCACCTTTCACCAGACTAGAGGGTTTATCGAACAATTCGGGCCGGCCCAGCTTTTCACACATTTGTTGCACATATTTCAACCAAGGGATCTTTTCCCAATGATCTAGCAATAAACAATCTTTTAGGATTTCATGGTTCACTTCGAGCTCTGGATTTAGCCAAACTGCTAACCATTTTAGTAGGGGGGCCATGGCAATTTTATCCTCCAAGTAGCCCACGCCGCATTCCTGATGGACTATGAAGCTTGCGGTGGATCTTGGGAGGGAAAGAAGCGTTTTTAAGAAATTATCCTCTGTGACCTGAAGCGATGTGACTGGTCTAAAGCCCCACAAATCGGCCCAATACATGGCGATGGCAGTACATTTGGCAGCGTATACTTTTAGTACTGCCTCAATGGGCTTCACCCCTAGTTTACGGGAGAAGCTCAACACCGCAGAGATCGAGCGTGCCAGAGCTGTTTGTTTCTCTACCATTTGAGGATGCCACGTGGAACCTTCATCAAAGATGACCCCCAAGTAGGGAAATCTGGGGACTCGTGACAGCTTATGTCCATTACAAAATAATGACATTACATTTTTTTTGGTCTTCGCTTTGTGGCCCACTACCATAACATGGGATTTACCAAAGTTAACACTTAAATCAAGATTATTCATAAAAACATAAAAAGAGTTCAACAGGCATTGAAGTCCTACTGCTGTTCTAGCTAGGAGGGCAGCGTCATCCGCATACAGTAAGGCCGGCAGTAAATATTTCCCTGCCCTCGGGATGTCCTTGCAAGCTGCACCCAAAACTCTACCTAGGTCATTGATGTATAGTGTAAAGAGTAGGGGCGCAAGAATGCAACCCTGCCTCACACCATTGATAATGCTGATTTTTTCTGTGCAGTTCCCCTTTCTATCGTAACGGACCGTTGCTGTGAGGTCCCTATGGAGGTCTGCTAGGAAATGCACTATGTTAGGATCTATTCCGATGTTGAGGAGCTGACCCCACAATTTGGATCTGTTTACTCGGTCAAATGCCGAGGACAGATCCATAAAAGCAATAAACAAAGACCCTTGCTTAGCTAGGGTGTACTTCCCGATAAGCAATTGTAGGTTTAGGCTTTGGTCAATAGTACTGCGCCCCTTTCGAAAACCGTACTGTAGTGGGGAAAGTGTATCGGTCTCCTCTAACCAATTGGTCAATTTACCTAAAATCACTCTCCCTAAAACCTTAACTGCGGAATCAATAAGGGATATAGGTCGGTAATTTCCAGGTTCTCCCCGGTCCCCTTTTTTATAGATGGGTACAATAACCGACTGTGTCCATGACTCAGGAATGCCTGTCTTAGAAACTCTGTTAAAAACATTGGCTAAAACTTTGGACCAAAATAAAATATCGACTTTAAAAAGATCAGAGGGAGCGCCATCTGGTCCAGGAGCTTTATTACTGGTCATCATACCGATGGCCACTGCCACCTCCTCCTCATTTACAATTAAGGTATAAGGCAGTTGAGGGAAGTAAATCATGTCTTCTGCCTCCATGGTCTCTTGTTCGTAGACGGACCTAAAGTGCGAGTGCCATCTGTCTTCTTGGATTCCACAGTCCAATTCATTATTACTGGAATCCGAGATTCCACATCAATTTAAGGTTTCCTTGAGTGATTTTGTTTCACCTAGTACATTTTCTGATGATTGGGACTTTGAAACTGTTAATAACATGATGGCAGATTTAGAAATGTCAGCTAAATTTGCAAAACATGAATACTTAGAAGGTTCATCAAATTATGAAGAAATGTATTGTTTTAATCATTTTGGAAATCATTATTTGCATAAATCTGCAAACCCTAGATTTTTTTTTAACTTATAATCAATGGGAACATTGTCCAACTCCTCCAAAAGGTAGCTCTAAAACATTCTATAGAAATTTTCCATATTTTACAGGTGTTAATGTCACAAATCCAGAAGGTTTTTACTTAAAAAATGTTAATAAGACAGGCATAAAAAGTATGTTGACAAATACTAAACAGATTTATTCTGCGGGCTTTTATGCCCAATTATCCACATTAGGCTTTAACTTTTGGAAAGACAACATTGAGACAAAAACTGTTTGGGGCACAAAAGACTGGCAGGTACAAGGTTTAGAAGCATTATTCAGAGCCTGCATCATCCAAGAGCAGATAATGTTCTTAAATGAAACTGTTCAACAGACATCTTGTCTTGGCCTGGCTAAGATAAAAGATTTAACACCTTGGCTGCTAGGCGTTTCCCCCCCCCTGTGCTGAAAAATGCCATTTTGCTGGTGTCATGACGAGCTCAGCTCGTCATCAGCACAGCTCAACTGTGCATCATGACGAGCTGAGCTCGTCATGAGCATCAAAAGGGTTAAACAAACCGTCCATACCTAAGCCCACACCTGACAGTAATTTAACCTCAGGTGAGGAGGTAGACTTAAATTATATTCTTCTACAAAATAGAACAAATTCTGAATGGAAAATGGTTAATCTGGCCCACCGACACAAATATCTGTCAAGATAGATTCCTGAACAAGACACAAGGGTTTACAGTAACAGGGCCATATCCAAGATATATCCATAGACAACATCCAGGAATAATAACAACTTACAGTGTAGGAAAACTGTGCCTTGAATGGTTACAAAAATTCACACTTCTGGAGATAAAAAAACATTTAACTTTACTTAAAGATGGCGTTGATTTACGAGAATTCTTACTTGGTCCTCGCAAGCCACTTCATAAACGTTTCATATACGCTGGTATATACGCTGCTTACAATGAAGCATGGAAAGTCATGCAAATGGAAACAGCTGAAAGAATACGAAAAATTGATTGTATTTATTTAGAGATAGCACTCTCTGTAGTTGACAATGGGTTAACAACTCTGTCGTCCAGAATGTATTCTTTGGACAGCATTGTATCCTCTGCCATAGACATAATGGAACAGGACTTGCTAATGGAACAGGACTTGCTAATATTACACCATGGCCAGTCTCAATTACGTTCTATAATGCTGTTAGGCTGGACGTTACAAAACCTTCGATCTAGCCATGTGCCTTGGCGTCTAATCAACACTACGTCATTGTTTACTGTATTTAACTTTACAGATAAACTAATCCCTTTGGCACAGAGGAGAGCAGACTATACGGTGCTGAGCATAGAAAAACTGGAGAGATTACCATTGACCGTTTCTGAGAAACCATCAGTTGAATGGCTAATACATGGCACCATCACGATACCACTGGCGATTTTCCAGTTTCAATTTTGCTTAAAACATATACCAGCAGGCCAGTATGAAAGGTTGGGTAAAGAATACATAAAGTCGACCTGGGATTTACCATACACACACAAATGTTGGAGTGGGGAAAAGGAGGTATTTCTTAGTGGAAACAACTGTAAAACCACACTAAGCGGTAAACTTCTGTGTCAAGGCATTCATTTACATGCAGCCTGTGAGGGTTCATCAAGCAATTTATCATGCCACCGATAGGGTTCCCTGGCAGCGGTGATGGATCCAATTTTTAGGCAGCATTCCTATGGAAGCTAGAGAATGCTGAATGATCACTGCTGTTGTGGAATGATGCCAGGGACAGCATATCTGGTTAGTGTGTCAGCCAGGGTCACTTGTTGTATGCAAGTATTGTTTCCGAAAACTACGACAGACGTGGAGTCGCCACTATGGCCTTCACTAAACATCTCTTCTATACAAATTGATACTTTAAGCAGAATGAAAGCCATTCTTTTACAAAAAACTGTGCCACTGATCTCATCCAGAGAGACGTATGATCTGCAAGTTGCAAGGTCCTCTGCAGAGATACATGCATTATTAACAACAAACTGCCCAATACATTTCTCAGAAATGTTAGGTCGTATCTTAAACATGTCTGATACCAGCGGTATTGTACATGTATTTAAGACGATTTTTTCAGGACTGTTAGCACCCTTTGAAGCAGTCCTGGGCATTTTTCCTAACTTCATGCACTCTGTGTTCGGCGGCCTGCCTCTCATCTTGGGAATCGTAGCAGGGATCCTATTTTTATTCTTCCTGCTCCCTTATGGCAAATCCGGCCACCAGCGGTGCCCAAATTACCATGGAGAATGCTCTCCTGGCCATGCAGTATCAGGACAGAATAACACAGATCCTTGGCTTGGCTCGTTTGAGAGATCTGAATACCACATGGTTCCTGTAATTTAGACCAATCTGGCAAGATTGCATCTTACCTGTTCTAACATGACTGCTTTGTGGAGAGGAATGCGTGTTAGATGTCTGTCTAACACTTCCATCAGCAATGCCAATGGATGTTGACGCTTTACTGAGTCCAGTGACGGCTCATGTACTGTTGGCCCCAACGGCTACCAATCCTGATGACAGCATTCATTGAGATCTCACCGGTAATTCCAACTGAAAGTGAGATGCGCGGACCAACAGGCACACAGGTACCATCTGCTGCGAACATTGCTAATGCGACTGACTCTGACGGCGATGTTTCACATCTGTGTACAATCGACCTTCTTAATGAAGTTGTTCAACTTTCATCTACTGTGGTAGACGATTTCTTTGCCAGCCTTGATGACTTAATGTTTTCTCCTGACACCCAGAACAACTTTTGAAGTTAGCACACAGTGTTCTTTCAAATCTGAAATTCGCCCTTCACTTTTTTCAAAACAAAACTTCTAATTTTGGAACTGTATTTTTCTACGATTTGATTTGACTTTTTCCAAACACAATGAACTTTGGCACAGAGCAATCTGATTAAAGTAGAACTATTCTTAGAGAACAAGAATTATTTGAATACTTCCTAGAAACAATATTGACCTAATCCACAGACCAAAATAGCTTGTATATTCTGCAATGGGATGGTCTTGATTTTTTTTTTTTTCTCTATAACTAAGAGCCATTTTATAAATGTAATTTTCGTGACTCATTCGGTTAGCATTACTATTATGATATCATATGCTTACAAATGAGATCATTGCTTTTAAATGCATACTGTACAAAATGCTTATTTTTTTTCTCTCGTGTGCAACCATTTCAAATGCATTTTATATGTGTTTCTGGGTGGGAATGTATACACATGCTTTAGAATATGTCTTAGTACCTGAAATTAGATGAACATGATAACGTGGAGTGGGGGTTGTGTAACATTTTAGGACCCTATTGTAATTTTCCCGATTCATACCCTTTTATAGGTATAAATTAGGCATGGGCGGATTTTGCGGATTCGCAATCCGCAAATTTGCGGATTTGCGAATTTGCGGATTGCGAAAATCCGTGAATCCTCGCTGGATTTTGCGGATGTTTTTTTCTTTTGTGCTCGCACGGGTTTCTGCAAGTTCGCGAGGGTTTTGTACAATTTCGCAAATTGCGAACTTACTTGTCAGGTCGCCAGTTTTGCGAACTTGTTGTTTCTACGTGCCCAGCCTGTTTGCAAGCCTTTCTTCATCACTGCTACCCTCTGTCACCACTGGCACTCTCTTTGTTCACCCATGCCACCCTCTGGCTCACCCATGTCACCCTCTGTGTCATCACAGCACCCTCTGGTTCACCAGTGTACATTATTGGGGCAAAGCAAAGCACTGCCATCCTCTGTCAACACTGGCACTCTGGTTCACCCATGCCACCCTCTGTCTGGCACACCCATGCCACCCTCGGTGTCATCACAGCACCCTCTGGTTGACCAGTGAGTGTACATTATTGTGGCAAAGCAAAGCACACCTGCTAAGTGCTTTAAGTTTTGCAAAATTAAATTACAACAACACCTGCCCTGCCCCAACTGACATTAATGAAGGCTGGCACCTGCTTGTCTGCTCCCTTTCCTTTCCTTTTCCTTTTTGTTGCAATGTAAATTTTTTTTAACAGGAACCTAACCGAATTCTGGAGGGCCCCTTCAGGAAGCACAACAGGGAATGGTTACAAATGATGAGGTTGAACTTTTGCACCTGCTCATTGCTTTTGCAAAAATCGTTTTTCTTTAATTTCGCGCTATTCGCGAGGCGCGGCGTTGTGCGAAATCGACCGTGGAAGCCGCAAACTCGTGCGAATTACCCCAAGGTCGAGTATGGGCGCCGCCATTTTGTTTGCGTGACGTATTTCGTTTCCGCCCGCTATGTGTAATCTCGCGGAATGAGCGCCTTGCGAATACAAGTTCGCACGAGTTCGCGAGAGACATCGCGTGCGAACTTACTTACGCGCACGTGATCGGGCCACCATCTTGTTTTTCATTCATTCCTATGTGTCTGGGCATGGTGTTTCTAATCCTCTCTATATCTCTGCCATCCTTTGCTTGTTTTAATATTTTTTGAATCTATTTAAATTATTATCTATCCCTCTAGTTTTCTAGCTTTATATTTTTGTGTTTTAGGCTACTTTTGTTTACTTTTCAACTACTTTTTTAAACTTTTATTTTCTTCTTCCCTAGTCTTATTCTTTTTCATTTTTTCTCCTTTTTGCTACCACCTGCCCAGACCATGGTGAAGCCAGCAGTGAAGCTGCCCAAGACGGGCCCCGCAGCCCGTGCCCGGCTCCCGTGTGGCCGTTTAAGGGCAGAAATGGTGGTGCCCAGGGAGATCTTCAGCCCTGAGGAGGTGGGGGCACTTGTTTTCTATGTACAGCGCCGCCTCCCCAGGACCATCGCGGCAGGCGGCAGGATCGCTGCTGGCTACACCAACCGCCAGGAGCGACGGAAGCGGTGGGAGCAGGTGTGCCGGGCCCTGTTTGACATCTCGGGGGTCCAGCGCACCTACAACCAGGTGACCCACCGCTGGAAGGATATCCTGGACAGGGAGCGCGACCTGCTCGACCTGCTGGGAGTGGAGGTCCCCGGGCTTGGTGAGTAGTAGTAGCAATTATTTCATCACTCACTACTCTGTTTTTTCCCCTGCTCTGTGTGTTATATTGCAAATGTTTGTTTTAACTTTTTTACAAAGAGCAATAATGCTGCCGATTACATTGATAGTAGAGGTAAATTAATATTTCAAAATCTTCTGTGCATTTCAGGTGCACTGCTCTCCTTCTCTGTGGCGGTGCCACTGCTTATTTGTTTTCTATTTTGGGTTCATTTAATTGGGCTGAGTAATGTATGAGTGTACTTTACAGAACTGCGTAATGCTAGACACAAAGGGGCAGATTTACAAGCCCCTTGCGCCACGTTTACGCTGCCTTACCTGACGCAACAGCGACGTAAACGTGGCGCATCCCTGCGAGTCATGTACAACGTGATGCATCTAGGGAGATGTGCCACGTTAAGGCCTGGGCCTGCGCCACAATGGGTGCGTTCCCACGCAGGGGGGGGGGGAGAGGGGCGGTCAGGCAGCTTTGCGCCTCGCAAAAGTGCCTGCGTGAAATCTACAAGATTTAACGCAGGCACTTCCGCGACGCTGCTACGTCAATTCTTTATGCCTGCTTGCTTGAAGCAGGCGTAAGGACTGATGCGGTATGTTGAGTATTGGGCAGCCCTGAGCATTGCTAGAGTTGCATCGCGCCTGCGACGCGACTCTAGAGATGCGCCCCTCTTTCGTCACGAGATGCGTCACGCATCTGCCTACCCTTGCGCCAGGGTGTGCCGCATTGTAATTGCGATTTACAAAAAGGGGGTGGTGATGAACAGAGTGTCTGAGTTAAACAGACCACTCTTACCCAGTCCAAAGATCAGGGCTTGATCCATCACCGTTATTTATCTCACTGCCCCATCCCAGCTCAGAACCTGGCTATATGCAAATCAGTCTGTCCCTGGCCCAGTGCATCATGGGAACAGGGCAGACTAAACTACCAAGCCAATTCTTCACCAGAAAGGAGACAAGCTACCGGGGACCGGTTTCTGGCATTTCAGCCTTCTTCGGCCCGGCTTGCTTGAATCCTGATGGAGCAGTGAGGAAGGGACTCATGTCTGAGTATACCCTGCCACACCTATAGTGGCCAAAAACGATTTACAAAAAGGGGGTGGTGATGAACAGAGTGTCTGAGTTAAACAGACCACTCTTACCCAGTCCAAAGATCAGGGCTTGATCCATCACCGTTATTTATCTCACTGCCCCATCCCAGCTCAGAACCTGGCTATATGCAAATCAGTCTGTCCCTGGCCCAGTGCATCATGGGAACAGGGCAGACTAAACTACCAAGCCAATTCTTCACCAGAAAGGAGACAAGCTACCGGGGACCGGTTTCTGGCATTTCAGCCTTCTTCGGCCCGGCTTGCTTGAATCCTGATGGAGCAGTGAGAAAGGGACTCATGTCTGAGTATACCCTGCCACACCTATAGTGGCCAAAAACGATTTACAAAAAGGGGGTGGTGATGAACAGAGTGTCTGAGTTAAACAGACCACTCTTACCCAGTCCAAAGATCAGGGCTTGATCCATCACCGTTATTTATCTCACTGCCCCATCCCAGCTCAGAACCTGGCTATATGCAAATCAGTCTGTCCCTGGCCCAGTGCATCATGGGAACAGGGCAGACTAAACTACCAAGCCAATTCTTCACCAGAAAGGAGACAAGCTACCGGGGACCGGTTTCTGGCATTTCAGCCTTCTTCGGCCCGGCTTGCTTGAATCCTGATGGAGCAGTGAGAAAGGGACTCATGTCTGAGTATACCCTGCCACACCTATAGTGGCCAAAAACGATTTACAAAAAGGGGGTGGTGATGAACAGAGTGTCTGAGTTAAACAGACCACTCTTACCCAGTCCAAAGATCAGGGCTTGATCCATCACCGTTATTTATCTCACTGCCCCATCCCAGCTCAGAACCTGGCTATATGCAAATCAGTCTGTCCCTGGCCCAGTGCATCATGGGAACAGGGCAGACTAAACTACCAAGCCAATTCTTCACCAGAAAGGAGACAAGCTACCGGGGACCGGTTTCTGGCATTTCAGCCTTCTTCGGCCCGGCTTGCTTGAATCCTGATGGAGCAGTGAGAAAGGGACTCATGTCTGAGTATACCCTGCCACACCTATAGTGGCCAAAAACGATTTACAAAAAGGGGGTGGTGATGAACAGAGTGTCTGAGTTAAACAGACCACTCTTACCCAGTCCAAAGATCAGGGCTTGATCCATCACCGTTATTTATCTCACTGCCCCATCCCAGCTCAGAACCTGGCTATATGCAAATCAGTCTGTCCCTGGCCCAGTGCATCATGGGAACAGGGCAGACTAAACTACCAAGCCAATTCTTCACCAGAAAGGAGACAAGCTACCGGGGACCGGTTTCTGGCATTTCAGCCTTCTTCGGCCCGGCTTGCTTGAATCCTGATGGAGCAGTGAGAAAGGGACTCATGTCTGAGTATACCCTGCCACACCTATAGTGGCCAAAAACGATTTACAAAAAGGGGGTGGTGATGAACAGAGTGTCTGAGTTAAACAGACCACTCTTACCCAGTCCAAAGATCAGGGCTTGATCCATCACCGGTCCCCGGGAGCTTGTTTCCTTCCCAGTGTAAGAATTGGCTTTTGTAGTTTGGTTTGCCCTGTTCCCATCATGCACTGGGACAGGAACAGACTAATTTGCATACAGCCAGGTTCTGAAACTGGGATGGTGCAGTGAGCTAAAAAACGGTGTTGGATCTAGCCCTGATCTCTTGACTGGGTGAGAGTTTTCTGCTTAATTCAGAGACTCTGTCCCTCACCACCCCTTGTTGTAAATATTTTTGTCCACCCTAAGCGTGGAAGGGTATACTCAGATGTGAGTCCCTTGCTCATTGCACCATCAGGATTCAAGCAAACCGGGCTGAAGACGGCTGTAATGCCAGAAACCGGTCCCCGGGAGCTTGTTTCCTTCCCAGTGTAAGAATTGGCTTTTGTAGTTTGGTTTGCCCTGTTCCCATCATGCACTGGGACAGGAACAGACTAATTTGCATACAGCCAGGTTCTGAAACTGGGATGGTGCAGTGAGCTAAAAAACAGTGTTGGATCTAGCCCTGATCTCTTGACTGGGTGAGAGTTTTCTGCTTAATTCAGAGACTCTGTCCCTCACCACCCCTTGTTGTAAATAGCATTGTAATTGCGGCGCATCTGCCGTGACGCAAGGTTAGTTTTGCGTTACGCATTTGTTCTGGTACACCTCTGGAGGTGTGCAGCCCAGAACTCGTAAGTATGCCCCTAAGTGTCAGATTTGCAATTACCTGCGCATCCCTGCAAAGTGTGCGGCACGCCAGCACCACCCATGGTGCGCCGTATTTACAATGCGGCACACCATGGTCCCAAAACGTCACCGAAGCGTTACGCATCGGTGCCGTAAAGGCGGCTCATTGATGGAGTTGCGTCGCAATGATGGCGCAGCTCCAGCAATGCTGCGTCAAGCCGTACGTCTGCTTCATGCAGGCGCAGGGTTTGAGTGACGCATCATTGTCCTAAATGACTGATTGAAATTTTATATATTCCCCATAGCCACTTTTAGCATGCGTTCCTGCGCAGGAACGCCCTCCCTTGCGCTGGAACGCTCCCTTATGGCGCAGGGCTTTGAAATGGGATGCATCTCCCATATGCGTCACGTTGTTAATATACACCACACCATGGCGCCTCTCTTGTTGTGGCGCTGCGTCACAAAAGTGATGCAAGAACGGAGCAAAAGAGCTGCAAGGGGCTTGTAAATCTGCCCCTAGAGTAGAGGCTCAGGTGCAGTCCTTCCTTTTTTGCCCTCTTATTGGCTGAAATAGTTGGTTCTTGTTCTTTCTAAATGTTTGATTTGGTTGACAAGGACATCGACAAGCAGCAATCATCAATGTTTTCTGTTCTTTCTTTCATGTTGTACGTCAGGTCCCCCCAGGGGCAAGCGGACGGAAGTGGAACAGGAGGATGCTGTGCCTCCAGAGGAGGAGGAGGATGCAGGCCAGGGCGGCGAGTGCTCCTTTGCTGGCCCCAGTAAGTTTTCATTTAAATATAGAGGACCTATTGTTGTCCAAGCGTTCCTAATTTAATTTTTTCGAAATAGTGTTTAGATAGGAGCACAATCCATAATACTACTGTTGCAGGGACAATTCTCCACAAACCGAACTATGGACACTAAACACCAGAGTAATAATATTTCAGAGTGGCGTGTTTGGCACACTGTATAAACCTGGTAGTGTCAGCGGCACGGACTCCTCCTTGCCAAAATTTGCAAAACCTTTCGCTCAGTCACTCTAGTCTGGAGGACCAAAAACCACAGAGTCTATTCAAGTTTAAAAGCTTTATTAAAAGTAAAAGTAAACACATATATTAAAATTAGGTTAGCTGGAAATGGAAAAGTGCTTGGTGCTGAGTTGATGAGTAATGGAACACATTTCTTGTGGTCGAGCCGAGCTTTCACCTGGTTTGAAGTTGATGTTGCTCTTGTCCTTAGAAGTCCAGCTTCTGTCTGTTCAGAGAAAAATGGTGTGTGTTAAAATTAAGCAAGCATTCATCAATTGTGACAAAAAAGTGCAGCAAGACAACAGCCCTCCGTGGAAGGAGGGACATTTTTACTTTAGTCTAGAGTAGACAGTCAATTACTTTTTCTGTTGTTTTCACATTTCTTCATTCCTAGACCAAATACTAGTGAGTGGTGTAATCTAACATTCTTAAATCTACTTTGTAGGTGGAACATCTGGTGGCGGGGCCAGCTCGGATGTGGTGGTGGTGGTCGACTCAGAGTCCGAGGACAACTCTGGGGAGGAGGCGGCGCAAGTGGCCAAAGAAGAGACTGTGAGGAAACAGACAGTGGTGGTGGCGGGTAGAGGTATGCTGGATCATGGTACTATCTGACTCTTAGATAGCATATGATGTGTATCTACAGAGAGTAGACGGTCACTGGATGAACTACGAAAATACTATGAAATGTTTCCGGGGGGGGGCAACATCATCACCATCTCCTGAGTCCGGACATGATTGAGCACAAGTATTAAATACATTTTTTTTAAATCTAGCACGACATAGAGCTTAAATAAACAAAGAACCCCATAGGGGGAAGAGAAAAATCTTGTGCGGCACCACAGCAGACGACCTGGCAACTACATTAAAACAGAGGGAAAAACAAAAAATGCCAGAAAAAAACAATTCAATCTAAATCAGGAGGATGTGGTTATAGAGCATGGGTCCTCACAAACTTTCTCTCGGGCCAAATTGACAGTGTGGTTTGTGGCCAAGGGCCGCACCGAAGGGGGCAGGCTCAGTGGGGGAGGGGGGTGGATCTAGAGCAACAAAAAAAACTATGACCATGAGGTTGAACTCATGCCCCTGCAGCGGATGCCTTTGTCCACTGAGCCACCAGACCTGGCATACACATTACACACATCTTTCTTTCTCTCTCTCTCTATCTCTCTCTCTGTCTCTCTCCCTCCCTCTCTCTCTGTCTCCCTCCCTCTCTCTCTGTCTCCCTCCCTCTCTCTGTTTCCCTCTCTCTCTCTCTCTCTCTCTCTCTCTGTCTCCCTCTTTCTGTCTCCCTGTGTCTCCCTCTACCTCGCTGTCTCTCTCTCTCTGCCTCCCTCCCTCACCCTCCCTCTGTCACCCTCTGCCTCCCTCCCTCTCTCTCTCTCCTTCTGTCTTCCTCTCTGTCTGTCCCTGTCTCTGCCCCTATCTGTCAGTCTGTCCCTGTCTGTCGCTATCTGTCCCTGTTTCCCTCCCTCTGTCTCCCTCTCTGTCTCTCTGTCTGTCTCTGCCTGTCTGCCCCTTTCCCTGTCTCTGCCTCCATCTGTCTCTGTCTGTGTCTCTCTGTCTGTCTCTGTCTCCCTCCCTCCCTCTCTCTCTCTGTCTCCCTCCCTCTCTGCCTGTCTCCCTCTCTTGCTCTCTCTCCCCCTCTCTCTCTCTCCCTCTGTCTCACTCACTCTGTCCGTCTCCCTCTCTCTCTGTCTCCCTCCGTCTCCGTCTCTCTGTCTCCCTCTGTCTCCGTCTCTCTGTCTCCCTCTGTCTCCGTCTCTCTGTCTCCCTCTCTGTCTCCCTCCCTCCGTCACCCTCAGTCTCAATCCCTCTCTCTCTCTCCCTCGCCATCTCCCTCTCTATCTCTCTGTCCCTGTCTCTGCCTCTATCTGTCTGTCGGTCCCAGCCTGCTGTAATTACCATATTGTAATTTGTCACTGGGCCAGCACTGGATGGACCTGCGATCCGGGGGGGGGCAAGCGCCCCCCCTTGCCCCTCCCTGCGGACGCCCATGATACTGGCCTCAATAGTTTTGTACTGCGCTGGCTAGTTGCTAGTTGTACTGTGACACAACTTTCTGCTGAATCATTTTGTGCTAATCATATTCTTAAAGAGCATTGGTTACAGATTATGTCTTTCTTTCTTCATATAGTTGGTAATACTAAAACATCAAAACCATCAAGAAGTATGCAGGCTCTACTGGCCCGGCAACGGAGGCTGGATGCTACTTTTGCCCAATATCGGCGGCTGGTGGAACTGGAGGGGGAGGACACGCAGTCCAGTACATCGAATGGAACACCTGCATCCTCCTCCGTGACCCCACGTTCTGCCGGTCAGCGCAGTGCTCCGGCGATACGGAGCCGGGCTGGCAGACGCCACCGCCGAGCAGCAAAGGCGGCCCCTCACAGTACTCTAAAGGCTCGCTTGCGCCGTGCAATCCACAGAGTGTCCGACCTGGAGGCGGAGGTCCGGAAGTTGAAAGAATATCAAAATTTGTTGGAGGGCCTCCGCTTAGACCACGCCACCCTCCGGGAGCAGTACGATGCCCTGGCCCTAAGGCATGATGCCCTGGAGGCCAAAGTCCACACCATGCATCCCTAGAGTGTCCCTTGCTCCTTTTTTAGAGACTTTTGGGGGGTGGGAATTGGGAGTTGGGGTTTTTGGGGACTTTTGAAGGACTATTTATTTGTTGGGGTTAGGGAGGGTCTTGCGGGAGATTATTTTGTTAGGGATATAAAAATATACTTTTTCAAACTTTATCTGAGCATACATGTTTTTTACTACTTTTGAGCCTGGTGGGTGGTGGTTTTGCAGTAAGTTCGTTTTACTGAACACTGTCATCGTGTTGGTTCACGTGTAATTGGCCAAATGTTTTCCAAAGTAAATGCCTGTCACAGAGTTTGTTAATTCAAGAGTCCTAGGACTTTACTAGTACCACTGTCACTCTCTCGCCTCTCCTAATACTCCATTATACTACCTCCCATCCAAACGCTTATCTTACCTGTAATTTGTGTTTGAGGGCTGGCTCCACCTGGAATTCACAGTGTCCTAAAGCGTTCTGCAGCAGGGCCCCAACTGGAGTTTCCCGGCGTGGATTTTCTGCAAAACAAAAGCAATCAACATTAGAAATGTGGCAGCCGTGCTCACAGACCCCAAAACCGACACCCAAAAACCTAGAAGCCCCACAGACAGCACCCCTAAGACAGGCAAGCGTGCAATAATAACGCCTAAACGTTCACGTGTAATTGGCCAAATGTTTTCCAAAGTAAATGCCTGTCACAGAGTTTGTTAATTCAAGAGTCCTAGGACTTTACTAGTACCACTGTCACTCTCTCGCCTCTCCTAATACTCCATTATACTACCTCCCATCCAAACGCTTATCTTACCTGTAATTTGTGTTTGAGGGCCGGCTCCACCTGGAATTCACAGTGTCCTAAAGCGTTCTGCAGCAGGGCCCCAACTGGAGTTTCCCGGCGTGGATTTTCTGCAAAACAAAAGCAATCAACATTAGAAATGTGGCAGCCATGCTCACAGACCCCAAAACCCTAGAAGCCCCACTGACAGCAACCCTATGACAGGCAAGCGAGCAATAACGCCTAAACGTTTTCACCTCCCATTTCCTTCTAACCAATTTCATCCCTTAATAGACCTTGCCAGCAATGGCCCAGCCAAGACCCGTTAACCCAAGCGCAAACAAGTTTGACACCCCCCAAACAGCCAAAAAGCAAATCCGGGAAAAAAACCACACTTAGCAAAATGTATTTAAATGAGGACTCACTACTTCCAGTACCTCTTTAGAGGACTCGTCAACGTAAGTTTCTTCATTGTGCGGAATCCAGGCATCAGCATTACGGGAAATGGATAGGGTGAGTCTGGAGGAGGAGGATAAACGACCAGGACTGAGTTCTTGGCAACTATCTTGTGAACCTGAGGAATGCTGCGGCATCAAAATCAAGACAGTTCTGCTGATGGGCTTGTTGTTTGATTGGGTGATTACAGTTTTGTTGTGAATGGGATCAAGCACTTGCTAAACAAAGAAAGACAGACACACAGGAATAAAAGTGAATAAGGACGAAAAATAAAGTTAATGAATCATTGACTCATTTTCAGAACTCGCTGTCAGGAAAGCAGAACTCGTCCTCATACTCTGCAAATTCAGTCAGTAGTACTTCTGGTAACTGAGGAGAACTTTCCTCAGGTAGGTCGGTGTCCTCTTCTTCCTGCGTGCATTCTCGTACTTTGTAGTCTGGTGGTATGAAGTGCTGGTTCATCTTTATCATGGTGAGCCGCTCCACATTTGCGGGCAAGAGGCGGGACCTTTTGGAAGTCACAATGCCACCAGCAGAACTAAAAACACGTTCTGAAGACACGCTTGCGAGTGGGCAAGACAAGTAATTGATAGCCAGGTTGGTGAGCTCTCGCCATATGTTTCTTTTCCCATGCCAATACGCCAATGGGTCCTCAGTAATATTGACCGCTGTTGAGTCATCCAGGTAGGCCTGCACCATTGAAACAATGTTCTCCCGGATTCCTGTACTTTGCACTTCTGTGTCCTTTCTGGGACAAGGAAACCCTAGCTGACTTAGCCAATCCTCTTCAGACATATCACCTGGGCCTGGTGCAGATGATACGGTTGCTGGTGTGGTTAACGGCTCAGAGGAAAAGACACTCACTTCTGCCACAGGCACAGATGCAGAAGTGCTTTTTTGGGACGCCTGATGGCCTGCTGATTCACTAGTACTGTCTTCTCCTACAGTTTCCTTCCGCTCTCTTTCAAAACGAATGGCTGACTGAGCTAGCCAACCTTTGTACTTTGTAACATCTGAAGTTTCAAAAGGAATTAATACTTTGCCAAACAATGGCTTTTTGTAACGTGGATCCAGAATAGTAGCACAAATGTAGTGCTGTTGTTTCTTGATATTTACAAGCCGTTCATTGCTAACTAGGCATTGTAATAATCTCTGCGCCAAGTCATATGCTTCATTCTTTCCAGCATCCTTTAATTTTGAAGACACCACCTTGACTTGGTGCTCGAGCTTCAGCAACAATGGGATAGCTTTGCTCAAAGAACAGTCCTCCCTGCTGACTTCACGCGTGAAGACCTCAAAAGGACGAAGCATGTCTGTCAGGCTTTTAACTAGCTGCCATTGCTCCACCGCTAGCATCATTTCAGTCGTATCACCACCCAGGTTGTAGAAATACTCATTGACTACTGGAAACAGCTCATGCAGACGCTCAAGCATGTAGAAGGTTGAGTTCCAACGTGTTGCCACCTCCTGGATAAGTGCTTTCACTGGCATTCTACGTACATTTTGCTGGCGCCTCAGCTCCTTCCGGGCCTTAAAAGAATGGTTGAAATGTGTGCATATTCTTCTGCAGATGGTCAGTATTTTCTCGACTGCAGGTTCTTTTTTCAAGAACTTTTGCACGACCAGGTTCATACAGTGCGCCAAACACGGCACTCTGAAATAGTCACCGTCCTCCATGGCCTTAACTACATTGCTGCCATTATCAGTAGAAACATAACCAACCTTGCAATTTCTTGGGGGCAGCCATTGCGAGACCTTTTTGTTAAAGTCATCCAAAATGTTGTCTGCAGTATGAGTTTTCTCCATGCCAAACATGGCTAATGTTGCATGTTTACGAGCACCGTTAAAAATCTCGACCAAGTCACCACCTGCATTTATCTGTTTTGCAACCCCTGAAAAAGAGACCCAGTGTGCAGTGATGCACATGTAATCAAGGGCTTGGCAACTGGTCCACATGTCTGTTGTCAGGTGTATAGTGTGAACAGCACTCTTCTGCAAAGCTGCCCCAACCAACTCAAGCACCTCTTTGTGTAGTGCTGGAACAGCAACCCTGGCAAAGTAGAACCGGCTAGGAACCTTCCATTTAGGGGCCAGTGTTGCCACGAGTTCAAGAAAACCAACACCATCGATAAACGAAAAAGGGAGAAGGTCCACCGCTAGCATTTTAGCCAGCTTAGTGTTATACAGGTGCACAATTGGGTGGTTGCGTTGAAATGGCGCATCTGCGGAGAACATGTCTGTAATGGTGCGCTGGAAAAATTTACTGGATGATGCTGATGCCTTCTTCGACCCAGTTGTGCTCAGTGTTGACATTTTCCGCATTGGTGTGTCTCCCAGACTCTCAGTGTGCCTCCTATGTGTTCCGGAGGGTGTGGTGCTGCCAGGGGTACTGGGTGCAACCGGACAAATGTCTGACGCTTCTTCTACCTCCCCGTCATCTTCAGATGAAACACCTAGTACGGGTATATTTTGGCCACTTGCCCTTTGGGATTGCTTTCCCTTCATATTTGCTAGGTGCGCAAACCATTCGACAGCGTGCCTTCTTTGAAGATGACCTATCTGGCCTCCGGTACCATAGTTGGTACCAGTCTTACCACGGCTAACTCTAGTCTTACAAATGGAATAAACGGCTATATGATCATGCTTGGCATGGACACTAAAAAAGTTCCAAACTGGGGACTGGAAACTTCTGGTTTTGCCGCACGAGATGATACTGCCAATGCCAGATGAAGCAGTGGTGGATGAGCCTTGCAGACATCTACTGGGTTGTGCAATTATTGCAGCAACCCTACTTGAGGGAGTCGAGCTGGATGGAGTTCCCCTCTGGGGAGAAAATATGGGAGCTGTAGGTTTTGTTGAACTTGTTGTACTACTTGACTGCGTTGGTGGTGCTACCAGTGCCACGTCGCCAGGGTCACGCTCAGCATGACGTCGGGATAGGGTATAAATGTCTGTCTGCTGCATGGCCGGTGTGGCTGGAATGACTTGTGTGATGACTAGGTCATTGCTGTCATCCTGTTCATCAGCATCAGAATGCACCACTTCATCAAGTCCGACGTTCGGATCCATAAGTATGAGCTTTCCGGGGCCCTTCCTTTTAACATTTGATACCTTTCTCAGCTCATGGTGTGCCTCCCTCTCAGACGTCGGAGATGGTTGCCATTCTAGATCCAGATCATCTGATGGAGCGGCGCTTGAAGAGGAACTTCTACACACCCTCCTTGATCTTTTCCTTGCTGGGGAGCTGGGAGAAAATGAATCATCAGGAGGAGTGGCTTCGTCTTCCTGACATGATACCCCGGCTCCAAAGTCAATTTCCTCCTGTGCCCCTACTTCTGGAAGAACAACCATTGTGGCCACTTGCACCGCTCCATGCGCCGCTACATGGGCCTCTTCACTGACCTCTACTTGCAACTCTTCATGGACCTCTCCTTCTCGGCCTTCTCCTTCTCGGCCTTCTCCTTCTCGGACAGCTCCTTCTCGGACAGCTCCTTCTTGGCCTCCTCCTTCTCGGCCAGCTCCTTCTCGGCCAGCTCCTTCTCGGCCTTCTCCTTCTCGGCCAGCTCCTTCTCGGCCTTCTCCTTCTCGGCCAGCTCCTTCTCGGCCAGCTCCTTCTCGGCCAGCTCCTTCTCGGCCAGCTCCTTCTCGGACAGCTCCTTCTCGGACAGCTCCTTGCGCATGTACTTGTGCTTGTACCAGTAGCCCATGCAGTTGTTGTTGCGGCTTTGGTTGTTGAATAGTACTTGTGAGATGAGTTACAACCTGTGTTGATTGTGTGCTGCTACTTTCTTGCGATGAGCCAACATCACTGGTCGTTGGTGATTCAACCACTAAACAGGCTACCTGTGCAGCACTCATGGTGGACTTTTCTTTTTTCCACAAAAATTTAGTGGTCGAGGCACCAGTCTCCTTGGTAAGTGGTGCCACATGCTTCTTCTTCTCCTTAGTAGAGACATCTTTCTTGCAAGAGGAGCTACGGCCACCTCTTTTTGGACCCATCTTCTTCAGATGTCGGAACAGCAGGCCGCAGCAGGACTTCTTCCTGGCACTGATGCTCAACGATGATGCGGAGTTCTTGACTTTGTGCACCTAAAAGCAAACGAAGACAGAGGAACATCAGTTAAATATATGTTGCATATGTAGCGCTTCAATTAATAGTTCGCAAGTAGGCATTTATGAATACACACGTGCACACCACAATATGGAAATATCAAAAATAAGAATTGCTAAATTTTTGGGAAACAGGAATTTAACATTGATCCAAGAGAGCCCACGGAGAGGGTTGTAGTTTCATGTACCACTGACTCCCCCTGGGCACAATGGGTGAAAGCAAGGCAAAATGGGTGCAGGCCTATGTCACAAAGCTCACTGCCTGCCTTCAAAATGGCCGCTTGACCCCCATCCACATGGCCAGGACCATGCCTCAAAATGGCCCCCACCAACATAGCCAGCCCCCAACCCCTACTCCAAAAAGTCAAAAAACACAACACAAATCACCACAATCCAATATCCAATGCCATCCATCAAGTTTCAGAAGGTTTATGCTGCCTGCTGGTGGTTTTCTGGTGCAGAATTGCAATTTTTGCAATTTCGCGAGTGCGAGATTGTTGCTTCACGACGCGAACGTGGCGAAAAACCCGCAAAATCCGCGAACAGACCGATTCTGGGCCCCCTGGGCACAATGGGTGAAAGCAAGGCAAAATGGGTGCAGGCCTATGTCACAAAGCTCACTGCTTGCCTTCAAAATGGCCGCTTGACCCCCATCCACATGGCCAGGACCATGCCTAAATGGCCCCCACCAACATAGCCAGCCCCCAACCCCTACTCCAAAAAGTCAAAAAACACAACACAAATCACCACAATCCAATATCCAATGCCATCCATCAAGTTTCAGAAGGTTTATGCTGCCTGCTGGTGGTTTTCTGGTGCAGAATTGCAATTTTTGCAATTTCGCGAGTGCGAGATTGTTGCTTCACGACGCGAACGTGGCGAAAAACCCGCAAAATCCGCGAACAGACCGATTCTGGGCCCCCTGGGCATAATGGATGAAATCAGAGCACACTGGGTGCAGGCCTATGGCACAAAGCACACAAACTGGCTTAAAAATGGCCCCTAGAACCCCACCCACACGGGACCAGGCAATAAAATGGCCCCCACCCACACAGCAAGCCCCCAACACCACCCCAAAAAGTCGTAAAACACACAAAAATCACCACAATCCAATGCCATCCATGCCCTGGCCAGAATCATGTTAAAATTCAACAAAACAGTTGTATCATGCATGCACCCATAACTAAGCCTGGTGGTTTTCAATTCATGTGCAGAATTGTAATTTTTACAATTTTGCAAGTGCAAGATTGTTGCTGCGCAGTACGCGAGCAGTGCGAACACAAGCAAAAAAATCAGATTTTCGGTAAATCCGCGGGAGTTCTAGGCCCCCTGGGCATCATGAAAGAAATCAAAGCAGACTGGGTGGGCCTAGGGCACAAAGCACACTGCCTGACTTCAAAATGGCCGCTTGACCCCATCCACATGGCCAGGACCTGCAGGACCATGCCTCAAAATGGCCCCCCACCAACATAGCCAGCCCCCAAACCCACCCCAAAAAGTCGAAAAACACACACAAAAATAAATCACCACAAACAAACAACATTAACTTATCAACTTACTTGTGAAAGAATTCAAAAGTAATCCAAAAGGCCTCAAATCCAAATATCCAGCAGCATCCCCAAAAAGTAATCCTTCCCAGTCAAGATCGAATTCAAAGTGGCCAGGAAATGGACTATGCAATGGGAGGAGCTTGCTGGACAGGAACAGGAAGTTGGAGACTGGGGCACTTCCTTCACCCCACCCCAATGGGAGGAGCTTGCTGGACAGGAACAGGAAGTTGGAGACTTTTTGTAATTTCGCGAGTGCGAGATTGTTGCTGCCCGCACCGCGGGCCGCGAGCAGTGCGAACACAAGCAAAAAATCCGCAGCTCGCGGATTTGCGGATTTTGCGGGAAATTCGCGAATCTTGCGAATTTACCGAAAATCCGCAAAATCCGCGAGCGTAACGGATTTTCCGCCCATGCCTAGTATAAATCACCATATCCTTGTATAGGCATAAGAATCATAACCATATTTAGACATAGCTCATGCAGTCCAAATAAGGCAGGACTACTTCCACTAGTTCCGAAAATCTACATCGATTTCTTGGAAAACTCAACTTCAGCAGCTAGGGACTTCCCCTTGCTCGAATACTGACTTGTCCAAGAACTCAAGGGATTTTCAAATAACTGAGACTCTTTGATGACGTTATTATGTCCATCTTTACGTCAATCTCGGCACCTTCAAGGTATACATAAACCCACACTGCCCACAGTTGCCATAGCAAACACACTGTGGTTTGGACCAGTTCGACTATATACTTGGCCAACGCGCCCCCCTACTGCAAGTGCCGAAGGAAGCCGACCCTCCAGCAGACGCACTGAGAGAGACGCTGTCTTTTCCCCTGCAGAGAAATCAAGCTCCAGTGTTACCAAGCTACCCTTGCGGGTTGTTGGGAAATCGAGTCCTGAGCCTGACCTTCTTCATTTCATATCAAGGTACGGAGCTGATTAGACTCTAAGAGAAATCTTGGACAGATTCTTGGCAAAAGCATACTACATTTATGCTACAACTCACTTACTTCTTCCCTCGTTCTAAGGTCAGGTTAGGTACATCGGGGTAGGCGTATTTTAGAAGCACCAGTTGAGTACTTTAACCGTCTGTTATTTATGTATGTATTTATCTATGGTTTAGGAACCATACAATGCTCTTACAGTATTTTTTTATTCTACTCTTTTTACTGTATGCATTATATTTTGCAACCAGTTTTACAATTGTAGCAGTTCATTTCTTATGCTTGAGAAAGAAGACTGTTCAATAAATCCTTTTCTTAAATACGCCCATCTATCTATTTCTCTGCACCTCCCGTGAAACGAAGCATGCACGATTGACTGAGTGAAATATCTATCTATTGTTTCCACGACTCTGAAGATCAGTTTTATCTTGGGGAAACAAAGTTGCCATGTTTATGCGGTTGTCAGAAACGAAATCCCTTCTTGTGAACTCAAGAACGTTTCTAGTAACCTTCGACCTAGGTGGCACTCACAATTAAGTTTAATATATTCGATAGAGACGCAGTCGACCTAAGTCCTACGTCAAATCTATAGGATATATTATTCCAATGCGCAGAGCCTATTGGTAATATAGGAACTACACTACCGTTTGGAGAGATTAGCTCAGTCTATATTTTGCTTTTTTTCAACGCTTTCACTATGGCTGGTGTCCATTCATCTGAAACTATGCCTGTAAGTAACAAGGAGTTTACTATATTGTTGATCACTGGATTGACAATGTTTATAATTTGGTGAAGAATCATAGGGGAACAGGCATCCAATGGAGAACCCGATTTGCAGGCAGCAATTGCTGGACATGTGTGCTCCAGCGAAACTGGTTCAAAAACGTGGAGGGAAGGACTACTGCTAGTAGGGTCAGGCTTCAGGTTAGAGTCAGGTTCTTATGCATATGGCGTTGAAAAGTCCTTTTGAATATTCTTATTTTTTTTTCCTCAAAGACGATCGTGAGCTCATCACATAGAGTATGAGAAGGGGGAATTTCTCTACTCAATGCTTTTGGGTTAGTGACGGACTTTCCGGTACTCCCTCGAGGCTCTTTGTTTGTAGTAAGTACCGGGGTCAAGATTAAAAACAACGCTGAACCAAGACATTCAATATTGATCCCTTTGTTGTGTTGAGTAGAAGTTCCAATAGCATTTTGTGCTTACGTGAGTAGTATTACTGCAGTACTACTTTAAGTCCTGCAAAACCTAGTTTGTGAATAGACTCAATGGTGTAGTTTTTCCATGTAGAATTTTATCATACTAATTGTCTTTTTTTCTACAAAAGATTAATATTGTTCTCCATGAGGAAATCACTTTCCTAGGATCCCCTCTAACAGGCTTCTTTGAATTCCTGAAATGAATGCTTCTGTATTTAACAGAAGACAGTTTCCTTACTCAAAAAAGCTTTGGATATGTTTGTGGACTCCAACAAACAAGTTAGCTTATGCTTGTTCCTAAACTTTCCAGGCAACACTACTCTGGAATACCTGGTACATTGAGGTATAGTTACCCCAATGTTTACTTCAATTAATATGTGTTTCACCTCTGCTACCGATATATATTTCTCTGAGCAAGTCACTCTGTAAGATATATTCAATTTGTAGGGACATTTTAGTGTATGTCTGAAGGTATATTCACCAGCATTTACCAGTAATGTAGGGCACTTTATTTGTTCCTGGGCATAATTATCAAAGTGAGTTCTGTTGAAAATTAGTTTGGCTACCTCCAAATCTGAATGGCAATCTCTGTGGGCAATTGGCTTGCTGTGTGTGTGGCACATTGCTTTGTGGCTGTATTATATTTTTTTGAAATTACTACCCTCGTTACACCCCTGCTTGGTGACCAAATCACAGCTAGTTCGCTGGGACTCTTTGAGAAGGACCAGGGTGTGGTTTGTAACTAGACCTTGCTTCTGGGACTTTTTGGAATAGCCAGCAGGAAAATGGGCCAAATTTGATGCTTAGACCATAAGATGCACCAAGCTCGCCCACAGGCCCGATTGGCAACAGTGCTGGTTTTCTCAGTCCTGCTGAGTTTTGGCTCAATTTGCCTCTGGAGAAGATTTTCGAGAGAGCGGGTCCTCAAGCAAATATCTCAAGAAAAAAGAGCCTGTCCTTTTACTGTGTGCTAACCTCCTGCAAGGTGGAAAAAATACAAGTTTTTTTATAATCCTTCCCGTTCCAGGGTTTCCCCTAGGTGGCATCCCTCATCATAGGGTTTCTCCTGTTCTGCCACGGAACAGGGCATGCTGCTACCTGTGAATTACGCAGGAGCATTGAATGGTATGCTCTAGATGATGATGGAATAGGAGTAGGAGGGGTTTTAGGTGAAAATTAAAAATACCCGCCTGGTGGGAGAGCAATCCTGTAATCTGTCCTCCAGGCTGTTTGATTAAAAAAACAGGAAACACAGAAATCATAGATGAAATTACACTTCCTTTCTACAGGTTGACATGTTTCTAGTCATTCCCAGTGACTTTTTTTCAGGACCAAGGAACTAAATCCCTCATTCCACTCCTGATCCAATAATATTATTGACGCAAAGTGACTTCACACTCTCTGCATGCTTATAAATATTCTAATCACCTACTTAGTGTTAGTGTCTGTTAGCCTGCAATATATAAATAGAGAATTAGCCTGCCATAGGTTATGACAGATGCAGAGGTAACAGGACGCTTCAACCAGCTAGATAGGCAAAGCACACTGTGTAAAATGGCTTCAAAACACCCCTAAGTGGAAGTTGGAAGGAAGTTGGAAGTTGAAGGGTTTTGTAGAGCGCTCTGCTACCAAGCGGTTTCCTGGCGCTGGGGGATTGACAAACGGGGAGGGAGGGAACACCAGGAAATTACTGAGGGGAAAAGGCTTGGGTAAACAGATGGGTTTTGAGTGCTCTACGGAAATGCAGATATACAGTCAAGGACCTGATAGTCAGGGGAAGACTGTTCCAGAAGCGAGGGGCCAGAACAGAAAACCTCATGCCACCCACTCTGGACCTTCAAAAGCGAGGGACACTAAGGAGAACTTGGGTGGATGAGTGGAGGTTGCGGCAAGGAAGATGGGGGTGATCAAAGTGTTGATGTAAGCTGGGGCTGTGCCGGCGCGAGCCATAAAGACCATGCAGCCCATCTTGAAGAGGATTCTCTGCAGGATGGGGAGCCAATGAAGAGACCTGAGTAGTGGAGTGGTATGTTGGAACTTGGGAGCCTATGAATAAGACGGACGGCCTGATTCTGGATGGATTGAAGGCGCCGCAGTTCGTAGACAGGAATGCCCATGTACAGGCAGTTCCCGTAATCCAGGCGGGAGAGAATCATGGCCAAAACAATAAGTTTGAGGGCTTCGAGGGAAAAGAAGCGAGAGATCTTTCGAATAATTCTGAGGGACAGGAAGCAGGACGAGACAACAGAGCTAATCTGAGGGCGCATGGAGAGGTCCTGACAGATTTTGATTCCCAAGGTTTTAACTGAAATGGAAGGAGTTGGGGGGGAGCCAAGAGTGAGGGGCCAAAAAGCGGGGTTCCAAGGGCTGGTGGAGCCGCCGGTCAGGACCAGCTCCGTTTTGTCCGGATTAAGTTTTAGATGATTTTGATTCATCCAATCAGAAATAAAGATAAGTGTGGTTTGGAATTTGAGGATGGGATCCGGGGAGGAAGAGAGATCAAAAACAAGTTGGAGATCATCCATATAGTTAAATACAGAGACCTCCATGCTGAGCAGAGAAACAATGAGGGGATGAATATAAAGATTGAAAAGAAGGGGAGAAAGGGAAGAGCCTTGGGGAACCCCACAAGGCACATGGCGGGTAGGGGCGGTAAAGCCCGAAAGTTGAACCGCCTGCGTCCTACATTGGAGAAATGAAGCGAGCCAAGCAAGGGCGGTCCCCCGCATGCCTGCTGCCTTGACACGGCCGAGAAGGATGGAATGGTCGACCGTGTCGAAAGCAGCAGACAGATCAAGGAGTACCAAGGCTTGGGGCAAGTTAGAATCTGCCTTCTTCTTCAGCTAGTCCAGGACGGAAAAAAACACAGATTCCGTCGAATGGACCGGGCGAAAGCCCGCTTGATGGGAGGCCAGGAGATGGTTGTCTTCGATGTAGACCGAGAGACAGGAAGTAATATGGCTCTCCAGGATCTTACCCAGATAAGGGAGCAAGGAGATGGGCCTAAAATTGGAGGGAAGAGAGGGGTCAGCGCCAGGTTTTTTTAATATGGGGATAACTGTGGCTGATTTAAAAGGGGCCGAAACTATACCCTGGGAGATGGAAGCATTGAGAAGGGACAGGGGAGGATCAGGGCAGCCGGAAAACAGCTCCCTCAGGATGTGGGGCGGGCCACAGTCGGCAGGGGAGCCTGACTTGACCTTTCTGAGCAGAGCAAGGAAGGACTCCTTGGAAATAGGTGGAAAATGGTCAAGGGAAGGAGACGACGGGGAGAGTAGGGAAAGGGAAGGGGGAAAGTGACACAGGGATATTTCGTTTAATATTAGCAATTTTCTCAAGGAAAAAATCGTTAAGGTAGTGACAAAGAGCTTGGGAGGGGACAGGATTAGGATTGACTCTGTTAGATGCAGCTAAGCTGTGGACGATGGAGAAGATCTCCTTAGGTTTATTGGCCGCAAGTAAGATCTTCCCAGTAAAGTATTCAGTTTTTGCTGAGAGAATAGCTTTCTTATAGTTACAGAGAAGAGACATGTGTCAAGCTCTCAGAGAGGGACAGTAATTTCGCCTCCACTGATGCTCTGACTGTCTAAGAGCCAGTTTAAGAGTTTTAAGATCACTGGTGAACCATCTATTAGCTTCGTGGCGGCTGCAAGTCCTGACCCTCCTGGGGGGAGTGACCAGGTCGCAGGAGGTGGTCAGCCAGCTGTTAACAGTGTCCACTTGGAGGTCAAGGGGGAGGTCAGATAGGTCGGGAGAAGAGGTCGCCAAAGAAGAGGAAAGGGTATTAAGGTCCACCCGGTTCCAGTTCCGGGCCAAAACGTTTTTAGGCAGGAGGGGCTTGTCAATAGCTCCCAAATCAATAGAAAAGGAGATTAAAGAATGGTCCGACCAGGTACAAGGGAAAATAGTAGGAGAAAGAATGGTCCGACTGGCTGACCAAATCTGGTCAAGAGTATGGCCATGCAAGTGGGTAGGGGCATGAATATGAGAAATTAAATTAAGGCAACGAAGGGTGTCAGAAAGATCTTTGGATGTCTGATCTTCCCTGGGGTCTCCAGGCCAATAATTGAAGTCACCCAGTAAAAGAACTGAGGAGTTGTTAACCACAAGGGTGGCCAAGAGTTCCTGTAAGGTTGGCACAAAATAAGGCATAGTTTCAGGGGGACGGTAAAGAAGGACAACAGTAAGAGGAACCAGGAGATTGGCCGAACAGGCAACTATAAAGTCCACAATCAAAATGGAAGAATGAGAAAGGGGCTGGAACTGGAGGTTCGACCGGATGATCATAGCGACTCCTCCGCCGACCTTCTCGTCAGGGCGGTCGGCACGGAGGGCATAATAGAAGTCAGGGAGTGCTGATAGAACATCGGGCAATGAATCTGCAGAGAACCAGGTTTCAGTGAGAAACAAAAAATCAGGTTTCTCGGTATCAAGAAGGTTATAGAGTTCCAGGTGGTGCTTAACTGCAGAGCAGGTGTTGAGGAGGTAGGCAGAAGCCACAGCAGACGGGCGGGTGGGGGGGAGGAAAGAGGGATCAGGAGAAACCACCAACTGAGGGTTGGGGGCTAAGATCACAGGGAGGGGGAAATTGGGGGCAGGAATGCCAAGGCCATGGATGCATTCGAGCGTAGGGGGGCTAAGGGACCAGTCGCTCTGGTAAGCGAGGAGTTGCGCAGAGGAGTAGGCCAGATAAGGAGCAGGGTCTGTGGCCCCAGCTCCCGACCGGTCGCGGACGGGCGCAGACGGGCTTGCCTTAGGCGAGCTTTCGGCGCGCCGCCGGCACGCCCTCTGCGCGCGGCCGCTTTGCGGCCGGGAAAGAGGTGTCATAATATACTGGCCAGAGGTGGGAGTGGCCGAGCAGCTGCACCGGCAACCCCAAAGTGCCCTCAAGATGGCGTCATAACTTACCGGTCTCCGCTACAGCGCCTAGTCGGCTGTGCGGAGGAATGAGCAGCGAGGGAAAGGTAGTGGCGCTGAGTAAGTGCAAGACAATGGCGGTATATAAAAGCACAAACGGGTAGTTTTAAAAATTAAGCAAATGATCGGAGCTCCTGGCTTCCACCTCAGGAGGTATGTGAGCAGTTTGTCAATTAAGTGAATAAAAGTATGTAGCAGCTTATAGAGGGATGCTTAATGAGGTGTTTAGGTGAGCACATCTATAAGGAATAGTAATAGTCCCAGTGATATGAACACAAATTACAAACAACAAATGTAAGAATAAAAACACCATATAAGGAGAACACTACATACATAAATAAAGTGTAATATTTGCTCCTTCTGCTTTTTTTGCTTGAGATATATGCAACTTGGAGGACGAGCCCCTCTCCAATACTCCTTTTATCTCCCCCTTCTTTTGAGACAGTTCCTCAAGCACAGACAACTCGACCTTGCTTAGGTTTATGTACATTTACATTAAATATCTTGGACCAAAAGGTGGGGGTGCCCTCGATCACCTTCCCTGCATGTCCTTTCAGGGAAATTAAGCCTTTCTGTAGGAGATAGAGGAGGCAGAACTGTGTGTTATTTGTGTGTTTCTCTCTCCTTTCCTTCCATTAACTGACCCTCTCATCACTAGCCATATTCTATTTGTCTTCTCTCTCTGAGTATACTCTACTTTGAGTTGCTTGCCATCCTGCATTATTCTCTTTTAGTGTGTTACTGTAAATTGCCCATATAGATCACAATTTCCCCTTCTGTGAAACCATATCCCTTCAACATAGCAATCCTTAATCTCTTATAACTTATCCATTTATCCCATCAACCAGTTTCATGAACTCTCATAGCCACCAGTAATAATCACACCTAACTCCTATTAAATACATCTATTTCAAAGAGATGGGGTAAATTCATAGACTGCTTTCTATCTGAGCACAAGAATAATGGAACAAACCAACAATAACCGCTGGATTAACCACTGCGGGTTCCAGAGTAGTGTACTGCTCGCTATAAATGCTTCAGCACTTTAAATGGGGCAGTAGGAGCTATCAACAATAAAATATTATGCAATCATCTCTTGGATAACATTCCCACAAGCAGGCAGCTTCTCCACCAAAATGAGAATAGGAAGAGCAGCAGAGAGAAGGATGGTAGACCTTTTTTGTGTTGCGGTCGAGTGCCGCTCTCATCCTGTCCTTGTTGCCATTGTAAAATGGCTTACACGGTGAGCAGGCTCTTTAATTAACTTCATCAGCCCTTTAGCAACTCTCACACGAGGAACCTCCAGGCACAATGTAATCATTAGGATCTAGATGGCATATTACATGAGATGGAAAGGCAGCAGTGTCAAGACACCACAGAAATTAATCCAAAATTGATTGATCCTCCATGTTTCTTAAAGAATTCCATGAGGTCATAAGAGGTCCTAATGCCAGTGACCAATCCAGAGCATATAGACAGTATTTGTTGTCTGGCCAGGCCCATTGTCTGGAAAGTTCCTGCATTTCTAGAACAAATAATATTCAGCAATCCCAAGAAAAGATCTCAGCAGATCTTTATACTTGGGTAATGGTGCCTCAACTATTGACTTGGCTAAATACCTTTTGGGATTCATGCCCTTCCTCAAAATGGTAGGACCTAAATATGCCACTGTGCCCACCCGATACTGACATTTTTCTCTTTTGACTGACTACTTTTTTGTAACTGGGTCAGTACTTTAATCAATCCAATCCATCCATCATGATCCATTCTGCTCTTACCATTGCAACAACTAACAATTTGAATTGTTTGACCCATTGTTACCACTCCCACAATGATAACTTTTACATTCAATGAATGTCTGCTACTGGTGTTCTGTTATTTGTTACCTTGCTTTGGAGGAGTACTCTCCTTTCATGTTTTTCACGCCTCCTATCTTAGCCTCTGGTGTCTCATCATTTCTGATCTCCTTCACCCAAGCTGTGGCATGCTCTTCACTTTCAATTAAAGAATTGAAATCTTTTGAATCAGGATTTTTTTGCCAGATGTTGTTCTACTCTCTACGATTTTTAGTGCTTCGGACCAGCTGATTACTTTTGAGAGAATCCATTAGTTCATCAAATTCACATGTACGCAATACATTCCTTTACACAGCCACATAGTTCGGAATATTTTCAGTTTTATTGTGTTTATATATTGCGTGTCCCCAAGTACATTTATTTGCATCCCAAAGTGTAATCAAGCATTTTCACTGATATGTCAAATATATCCGTAGGTTCTGCATTACATATACCCAAATGGATCTCTTCTAAAGTTCTTTAAATGTTTCTTCCTTCTATACCCAAATAATGTAGTTGTATTCCCTGTTTCCTTGCTGCAGAAAACATTTCATTGCCTGTGGCAACCAGGTACGAGTCAAAAAGTTTCTTCCATCTTTACCAAGTGGTTCTTCACTTTTAGAGAGAAAGGCTGGAGGCTACTACATGCTAGTTGCGGCCATAGTTCATGTGGAACTTGTTGCACACAGAAAACAAAAAACTGATCTAATAAGCTGAGATAATAAGATACCTTAAAAAACTAAAACAAGAAGGTAATGTATCAAACTAAAATAACAACAATCTGCATCAACCATAGCGAAATTGTAAGTACCCTCTGGACAAGTGAGGCGAATGAAAATGTTCGGTAGCTATTTTGAAAATAATAGACATTCAACTGGGACCTTCAAAATGTGAGGCAAAGCGTAATTTTCCTTTTTTTGTAGAATATTCGTTTAATGTTACACTGTTAGCTAGTGATCCATTGCCAAAATATGCAATAACAGGAATTTGGAAGGGAGGGGTGGGGGGGGGGGGTGAGCAGACCAAGACAAAGGTTGTGTGTGAAAAAGGCCGCTTTATTTGAAACAGGTGCACATTAACAAATTTAAACCTCGGCTAAGCCTTACAAAACTAGTCCTCACTAAATATGAAAATCCTCAATCCCAGATCAGCAAGCCCCACCCCTAATACGTCATCAAAACCCGCCCCCACCCGTACATTACATAATTACAAATTCATGCCAGCCCCTGCATAAACATTTAAACTTGCCCAATTTACCAACCATAACACAAATGCCCAAATTGCCCCCAACCAATCCAGGTCCCCCAACCTCTGGAACCTACCCAAGAAATCATCCTGCCCCAAAACCCCTTGATAATGCCACAACTTAAACACATGCCAACTGAAATCTTACTAATCCTGACAAAAAACACCAAATTTCCCGCACCGCACCTGTTCCAAGCGACAAAAGTAACAATACAAAAACACCCCATGTCCACCTGTCACAACAAAGCAAAGAAGAAAAAACTAAAAAAGGGGGGGAGGGGGGGGGGGGATTTTTTAAGTGAGGAACCTCCCGGCCACTAGGTCACCAAGCCTAAAATGGTGGACGGGAGGAGGAGCAGATCAAGACAAAGGTTGTGTGTGAAAAAGGCCGCTTTATTTGAAACAGGTGCACATTAACAAATTAAAACCTCGGCTAAGCCTTACAAAACTAGTCCTCACTAAATATGAAAATCCTTAACCCCAGATCAGCAAGCCCCACCCCTAATACGTCATCAAAACCCGCCCCCACCCGTACATTACATAATTACAAATTCAAACAATGCCAGCCCCTGCATAAACATTTCAACTTGCCCAATTTCCCAACCATAACACAAATGCCCAAATTGCCCCCAACCAATTCAGGTCCCCCAACCTCTGGAACCTACCCAAGAAATCATCCTGCCCCAAAACCCCTTGACACTGCCACAACTTAAACACATACCAACCGAAATCTTACTAATCCTGACAAAAAACACCAAATTTCCCACCACCCAGAAAGCGGGGGGGGGGGGAAGAAAATTACACCCCCCTTTCTGCCCCCCAACAATGAAAAGAAGGAAGAAAGGGCATAAGCCTAGGACGCAAAACGCTAAATCTTCAAAAAACGGGAAAGCAACTCAAGGAGATACAGATCCATACCAATCCTGGAAAGATGGACGCCATCACCACAAAAAAACTCCACTGTGTCATACTTGATATCCCCATGAGTCACCCGACCAAAACCCAAACCTCTACAGAATCTAGAAACCTCAACATTGATCTTCTTACGGGCCCTATCAATTGCTTTAGGTTTGAGTGCACCTCTCCAAGACCTCCTCGGAACCAATTCAGTCCAGAAAACATGGCATCCCGACCACTGCTGCTTCAACAAAGAAAGATCTTTCTTCATGGTACGTGACAGCACAATACCTTTAACATTGCACAAGTCATTCTCCCCTAAATGAATAACTAAGACATCCGGGCATTGGCCCCCGACCAACCAGGAATTGAGAGCAGGAATTAAATCTTTCCACAGCATACCTCCCCTACCTTTCCAAATTACAGTGGAAAAACGCTCATTGAAACCCAACATAGAACCAAAATATCTATCACAAGCTTGAACAGCTGCTCTCTTCACGAAGGAATGTCCTACTATCCAAATGGTCATAACCGCCGAACGGGGGCCAACCACGGAACCTGAAACAGAAAAGGCAGTATCAAATTACGAAAAAGATGATGACGCCAGCGCATCTGAATCACTTCGCACATAGCGCTTATAACATTGTGAAGACCAACGCCCCAAATGCTTGATGTCCTGAGAAGACCAACCCCTGTTATGAGCTTCAGTGGCCGCCCCGATCCTGAATGAATGGGTCCCATATTTAGATGCATCTAAACCAATGTCCTGCAAAGCTTTACGGAGCACTATGCGCAATTGATAATCAGTGACTCTGGATCCATCAGCATGCTGAAAAACAGGGGCATCCAGACGTCCCCCCGAAACAGAACACCAACACCGGGCCCAATGCAAAGGGCATGTAAGTAGAGGAGAAAAAGCGTCAAGCCATATACCTGTACCTTTTGCTCTCTGGTCCGTTTTTGAACGTGACAACCACAGGTGAACACCTCTCTCTGACAAATGAACGTCCCCCCAAACCACCCCCCCCAGGAACCTAGAACCTAACAACTCCGAAACTCTAAACGCACCAAAAAACATCCACACCATAAGGGTGGAGAAAAGGCATGCCTCAAAATCATCCCTACAAATCCGGGGCAAAACCTCCACCACTCTGGCTAAATTTTGCCAAGACAGGGGGCGCCGAGGTAAGTGTTCCCCTCCCCTCTCCCGAGACCAACCTTCCAACATTCTTGTACCTACCTCACCAGCCGAGGGAGAGTAGCCCCACAAAAGCTTGCCCATAAAAGAAATTCCAGCTAATTTGCCCGCAATGGTCACTTTGGAAAGCTGTCTGTCCATTAAATCAAGAATAAACTGCACAACATCTTCCACTCGTCTCCAGCCAGGATCACGCCTGCAAGCCCCTGAATTCAAAAATTCTCTCCAGGCTAACTCATATGCAGACCGAGTAGATCGAGACAAAGATCCTACCACCAGCTGTATGACCCTGTGTCGCCTAATTCCCACAGATGTTCCGGCATGGGTGTTGGAGTCCTGTCCGCTTCAGAGGCCAGCCCATAGAATCTCTCCCACTGTGAATGAGACAAAGCATCCGCAATGTCATTGTCCACACCAGGAATGTGCAAAGCCCTGAAACTAATATCATACCTGAGACAGCTCAGTACAAAAACACGGAGCAAATTCAAAATCTGCGTATCCCTAGCTGATTGCCTATTGATGACATCCACTACAGCCAGATTGTCTATCCGAAAAAGAACTTTCTGATGTGCCAAAACCTGTCCCCACAATGTCAAGGCCACCACCACTGGGAAGAGTTCAAGGAAAGCAATGCTCCTGCCACCATTCCTCCACTTAGCAGGCCACTGTTCTGCACACCACTTCCCTTGCCAGTATAGTCCGAAACCCTCACTGCCTGCTGCATCCGAGAAGATCTGAACATCCCAAACCCAATCGTCCTCCCTGAATAAAGAAACAACATTGAAAGAATGTAAAAAGGCTTCCCACATGCGCAGATCTTCCTTGACTCCAGCTGACAAGCGCACATGATGATGGGGTAGATGAAAACCAGACAAGGACCTGCCTAAGCGCCTGCAAAAAGTTCTCCCAGCTCTGACCACCCTACAAGCAAAGTTCAGATGTCCTAACAGCACTTGTATTTCCTTGACAGTAACCTTTGGTTTTGCCAACATTGATTGCAATAACTCCAGCATTTTCACCTTCTTATCCATTGGTAACCGAGCTTCCATTGCCTGAGAATCAATTTCAATACCCATAAAAATGACATGGTCGAACAAGGACCCATTGTCTTTTCAGGTGCCAACGGTACTCCTAGAAGGCCCATGAGTGTCTGAAATGTATCTAAAGCTGCCTGGCATTCTGAAGAGCCCTGGGATCCAACAAAAAAGAAATCATCTAAATAGTCTGTTACTAACTGATGTCCAGACTTGTGTGTAAAAAACCTTTGAAGGAAAGTACTGAATGTTTCAAAAAGAGAGCAGGATATGGAGCAACCCATTGGCAGTGCCTTGTCCACGTACCATTTACAATTAAAATGGATACCCAGAAGATTCCAATCTTCAGGATGGACTGGAAGCAATCTAAATGCAGATTTTATATCGCATTTTGCCATTTCAGCCGAAACTCCAGCGGTCACCACTAATGACATGGCTACATCAACGGAAGAGTAAGACACAGAAGCAGCTTCCTCATCAATAAAGTCATTAACTGAGAATCCTTCTGGCCATGACAAGTGTTGAATTAATCTGTACTGACCTGCCTCCTTTTTTGGAACAACACCAATGGGGGAAATTATCAAATTCTCCACAGGCCAATCATCAAAAGAACCGGCCATCCTACCCTCCCGTACTTCCTTATCCAATTTGTCTTGCACTATAGCCTTGTGCTCATCAGCCGATTTTAGATTCTTGGACCAGCGCCGCAGCCGCGGCCCTGAGTAACCTAGACGGAAACTTTCTTGAAAGCCGGCCATCAAAAGTTGTTGTGCTCTAATATCGTCATAATCCTGGAGACCTTGCATCAATTGAAAAAGTTTAACCGGAGTATGAGCCTTTGGGCCCAACCCCTGCATTGTGTTTACCTCCCCTCGTAACCTGTGACTGCTGCGGTGTGCTTGATGTGCCAGCATTCTGCTGTGACCACTGCTGACCCCCTGCAGGTCGAGGTCCCCAGAATCTAGCTAAGGGGTGTCTCCTACCACATTGTGAGCACTCATGACGATATTTACAGAACTCTCTGGTGCACAAACCTTTGTTGAAATCCCAACAGATACCCACCCCAGACTGCGTGGCTGATGCATGACCCACCCCTCCCCTGGTGGGCTTACCTTGAAAGGGCCGGTAAACTAAAGGTAATCCACTAGCAGTAAAAATCGTCCTACCACCAGCGGATGCCCCCATGGTATGTTGCCATAAGTCCGTGTCCAGTTCCCCCCACTTTGCCTCAGGGTCCCAAGCCAGCCAAGCTCTAAACTCTTCATCGTATTGAGCCCAAGCGAAACCACCACTAGTTAGCTGTGCCTTCCTAATAACGTCCATATATTTAAATATAGCAACACAGCGCTCTGGAAATTTTTCGCAATATACACTAGCGTATATTAAAAACGCTGCTGTTTAATTTTCAATGGCGAGGGGAACTTTGGGGCGCTTAGCCAACTCGTACTCCTTCTCCTTGGAGCATACCTCCTTGTGCAATAATTTTAAAATCTCAGCATACTCACCCTTCCAAATTCTCTCCTTTGTTGAGAGCATCAAATGTGCACCTAAAGGTTTTGTGACACCCATATAGGGCAATTTCTTAATTTTTAACTCCTTGCTATGTAAATTACCTGTCACCAAATCAATGGCATCAGTATTCATGCCACTCTCAACCTTGGAAGTGATGTCTGCATCCCTTGTGCCTACCCCTTGGTCTTTAACATAACGTCCTTTGTATAATTTCCCTGCATCTCCTGCAACGAGTGCCTCTCCCCCCGTCCCCACAGACACCATTTTTGGTCTGGCCCGTGGTTCAGAACTCTCACCTGGTTGCAAGAGCGGGGGTTGCTGAGGCCTCGATCTCCATGCCATTTGTTCAACGTTGTCAACCGTCCGAGGAACCCTTCCTGCGGGGCCGTGCTCTCGATCCGGTGCAGACACCACCACTTTCTTAGGTCGCACCACCACTGATGCCTGAAAAACACTAGAAGAAGCATGAAATTGCCCCCCCCCCTCTCAGTGTCTCGCAGCTCCCCTTCCTCAGGAGTATCGTCGTCATAATCTAAAATCAAAGGCTCCTCCAACCGGGGAGGGCTGGAGACCGGCAATCTTTCTTGAACCTTTACAGAACCAGCACCACCTACATGGGCCTTACCAACCCTTTTTTGACCACTAGACGGTGGAGCCGACTGTACCCGCCGGTACTCCCCAAACTGTTTAGCACTCAATTGTAGATGTTGAGATGAGTAATCCGGCTGAAGATGTTGAAAATACGCGCCAGGATCCCTCGACGGTACGGGTCGTGCCGCGCTAGACTCC